>NC_134696.1:61388457-62588457 GCF_050947455.1 Rhinoderma darwinii | reverse complement strand
AAGCTGCCTTCAAAAATTGTACTCCCTCGTGCAAATCCGTAGGCTCTTCCTTATAAAGAGACATATAAAATGCACCAAATTTGGCACTAATAGTTTGAGGATCTGTTAACACAGAGCCGGTTTAATTTGTACGGTTTTGTCAAAGATGCGAGAAGTCTGCCAGGTTTGTGAGCCCATCTACAGTATTTATGTTTTTGGTAGTCTAAATTAGCAAACTGCAATCACCTCTAGCAATTTCCTCAAGAAAGCTGTATTAGGGGCAACATGTGCAAAATGTTAATTAGACAAAACAATTGGTACCCAAGTTTCAACTTGACCATGAGGTACATGCCCGCTTTAGGAAAAGAGGCTTCAAGGCAGGTAGGGCATTTCCTACTACAAAGTACAGGATGATTATTTTTGAGCCATTGGGTCTGCTGGAGGAAGACCAAATGAGGGTCCACATGAGGGTCCAATCTATGAATATGGTTGAAGATCTTTTTATGTTTAATTGGGGAATTAAATCCATCAACATTCCATGAACACCACTTCAAGGTCCCCAGGACCGAAGGAGGTAAATGTTGTTGGCACTCATTAACCTATCCCTAAAAGGGGGAACAAGGAACTAAGTGAATGAGCATAGATAAGAGGCAGAAACCCATCCCAGTGAGGAGGTTCGCCTCTGCACAATCTAATATATATACCCCTGTAGAAGATGCACACAGTAAATCTAACTTCCCCGTAGAACTGATTAATATAGTCCAGCTAGTAAACCATATCAGCAATATTTACTTAATCATAACAGGAAAATGAGGTGTGCAGCACCTAACTGTGGACCACCAAAGTAGTCAATCATGGAATAACGTGTTACCGTCCATGTTAAGATGGAGATGAAAGTGATGAGGCTTGAGTAGCTGAATGAAGAAGATCCAAGGCCTGCTGTAGATCCTCAAATAACCAGGCTTTGCCATTGTGGGAAAAACTGAGTTTTGCCAGATATTGAAGGCTGAATCTGATACCTTTCTCAAGTAATACTTTTCAGACTGGGCTGAATGCTTAAAGAGAACCTGTCACTAGCATTTCACCTATTAAACCAGCAATACCTGGTGGTAGTGGGTGAAAAATCATTTCTATATAACCTATAATTGTCTTCTTAGTCGGCTCTGTAGCTTTAGTATTCAGTGTTTTAGTGTTCCCACACCTTATGCTAATGAGCAGAAAAGAGTCAGATCTTCTCTTGAAAAGAGTCAAATCTTCATTTGAAAAAAGTCATATTTTCATTCCTCAAGTCTTTCCGCGTTTCCCCGGCCTCCTTACTTTTGATTGACAGCTTGTCGCCTTCCCCCAGCACACAAAATCCTGCGCTTGTGCATTGATGTCCTCTTCTGGTGTCTGCGCACAAAGGGACGATTTTTACGATAAAAAGCGCAAAATGTTTGCAGACCGTTATTTACAGTCGGGGGAAGAGTTTAGGAGAGGGGGTAACGGCAATGAACTTTTGATAGCAGCGGCCAGTGAGCGATAAGTGAAGTTCAATAGGTGAAATTCTGGTGACAGGTTCCCTTTAACATTGAGCCGCAACAGAAGTTGAGAAGTCCTGAAACAATAGCAGGCATTGATTTTGATAGGACAACGAGGAGGATCTCCAGAAGGCATCCATGACCTTTACTTTATCTTGATAGTTGAGAACCTTAATGATCACCGGGCTAGGTCTGGCTGACTTGGCCTCTCTTTTTGGCCCGATCCTGTGTGCCCTTTCTACTAGTATGGATCCGGCAGAACCCACCACATGAAGGGATTGTGGAAGCCATACAGAAGTGAAGTTTAACAGCTCTTGAGGATGCACAGATTTAAAGCACCCCAATAATACGTAAAATATTACGACGTTTCCTGTTCTCTTGCTTATCCAGTTTGTCTCGAAGGGTGGTCACCAGCTGTTTTTTTCTCTTCTAGCTGATCCGCAAGTTTATGTATAGAGTCTTCCAAGTCTGACACTATTTGTTCGACCACATCGAGTCTATCACCATGCATAGTGACATGTGAGACAATTTGATCCAAGGAGGACTGGTACATAACAAGACGACTGTCAATGGCTGGCATAAGAATAGCCGACAAAGCTTCGGCAGTCGTCTATAACTGAGATGAGGTGCTTTCTGTATCGTCCGTTGACTACTTTTGCCCATAAACTTATCGATCGTGGAGGAAGGCATGACTGTCAGCAAGATATGTTGTACAGGAATAAACCTCTATTATAAGCAGACGGTATCACGAAAATGACGAATTTACATCAGAGAAAGATTAGTTGTCGATTGTAATTACTAGCACGGTTATATTATAAGAGTTCCAAACAAACAAGATTAGCCAGGTATGGAACAATGGCGCCTTCTAGGGAGAAGAAATTGTAGCGCAGTCTGCAAACTGAGGTTTCAGCTCCTCTGTAAGGCGTGCTTCCTCCCCATGCCATGACTACCGAGAAAGCAAGATGGCTGCCAGGACTCACTGTGTGTTCCTTCTCCTCCATACCAGAGGAGCGTGTGCTGCCGGGGAAGGTGGAGAGACCGTCCAAGTCACCCAGATACTTGCCCACCCCTTATCCTGCTTAGAGCAGATTTTTGGCCAGGTGTAGATGATGGAATTATCGCCAAGTCTGCGATCTCTGTAGGAGCTCTATTAAGATGTGGCCAGCTCAGTGCGCCGCCTCCCGGAAGTCCTGTGAGACAATTCTTATACTTCCCATAGTCAATCTGACGTTATTGACAGCATAATGTGTCATATTTTTTATTACCTTGAATGAGTCTACCATTAATCCCTTCCCGCCTACCATTTTTCAGATTTTCTATTTAATTTTTTTCCTCTACACCTCCCAAAAGCCATAACTTTTTTTCTTTTTCCGTCAACATAGTCCTATGATGGCTTGATTTTTGCAAGACGATTTGTAGTCTTTCATGGCACCATTTCTTTTACCATATAATGTACTAGAACATGGGAAAATAATTATTAGTGGGGTAGAAAATGAAAAAAAACTGATTGCTCCATTGTTTTTTGCCTTTCATTTTTACGGAATTCCCCATGCAATTAAAACAACATGGTAACTTTATTCTGCGGGTTAATACAATTATGGAGATATCCAATTTATATAGTTTTTTACTATATTTTACTACTTTTACTAGGAAAAATCTAACTGTGAAATATTAAGTTTATTTTGGGTCACCAAATTTTGAGAGCCATAACTTTTTTATTTTTCCAGTGATTAAGCAGCATGAGGGCATATTTTTTGCGGGACAAGCTGTAGTTTTCCATGGTACCATTTTGGGGTACATGCAAGGTTTTGATCACTTTTTATTAAAAAAAATTTGTGGAAGATGAGGTGACAAAAAATAGTGATTCTGGTGTTTTACAATTTTATTTTTTTATGGTGTACACCATGCGGGTTAAATAAAGATATATTGGAAAACTTCAGACTTTTACGGAAGCGGCAATGCAAATTATGTTTATTTATATATATTTTTTTACAATGCTTTAGGGGGGAAATGGAAAAATATGTTTTTTTTTACTTTTAATATTTTATTTTTTTGTACATAAAAAAAAGTAACAGATTTAACTTTTTTTTATTAGTTCTCCTAGGGGGCTTGAACAAGCGATTATTGAGTCGCTTGCACTATATACTGCAATACTAATGTATTGCAGTATAGCGTCTTTCTGACAAAGATGGCAGACCTGTGTGCCTTCATTAGGCCCCCAGGCTGTCATAGCAGCCATCGGCACCCTGCAATCTACTCGCGGGGAGGGGGTGAGCTGTTAGAGGGGGACGCTTCCCACTTTCTATTTAAATGCTGTGGTCACATTTAATGGGTTAAATAAGCAGGATCGCGATGCCGCTCGTTACTGTGAAGTGTCGTCTGTAACATACAGCCGACACCTGCATTGTATGGAGCGGACTCAGTTCATGAGTTCGCTCCATACTTCTCCTACCCAACTATAATGTAGGTATACGTCATATGTCGGGAAGGGGTTAAATAATTGCAAGAAAATCACTCGCTATGAAAAATAAATGATATTTAGCAAGAGTACCTTGAACAAAAATTACCAAAAAATATGACGTGGTCTCCAAAGTGACGTAGTTTAGGGCACACTAATTAAGAAAAAAAGGCGAAAATTGCACAAATTTTGGAACAAATCTATGCCAGCTCAGACAGTTCAAAATGCAGAGGAGAAATTGAATGGAGTGACGGTCAAGCATGCGCCCTGCTCCATTCAAAATCTATGACAGACGAAAACTGCAGAGTGCTGTGATGAGCTGTTTCCGTCAGTGGCATAGACTTTAAATGCAAGCAGGGGGCTTACTCGACCGTCACTCCATTTAACTTCTCTTGAAAGTGGTTTTAGGGCTGGGGGGAACTGGATACACGGGCGCCAATTCTGGCAATCAGTGGGACTCCTAGCGGTCAGACCCACAACGATATATACAAAATGCAATAATTTGCTATTACCGGAATACCGCTGTTTTGAGGTGAAAACAGCCCGCCACTGAAATTGAGGACCAAGGAACCCATTTACTATTGACACTGCAGTATGACCTTTAGTGATGTGACTTTTGTCTCACATGACATAGAAGTCAATAATCAAAAAAACATTTTAACTGCATAAATAGAATCTGTTAGCTATAACCACATTCATATACAGTTAGGTCCAGAATTATTTGGACAGTGACACAATCTTCATGATTTGGGCTCTGCATGCCACCACATTGGATTTTAAATTAAACAACTGAGATGCAATTGAAGTGTAGACTTTCAGGTTTAATTCAAGCGGTTGAACAAAAATATCCTGTGAAACGTTTAGGAATTGCAACCATTTTTCTACACAGCCTCCTCATTTCAGGGGCTCAAAAGTAATTGGACAAATTAACACTACCATAAATAAAATGTTTTTTTTTAATACTTTGTAGAGAATCCTAACGTTTGTGCTATCTCTCTCATGGATTTCTTCTTCTCTTTTTCATCCTAACGATGGTCTGTTTCACTTGCATTGAGAGCTCCTTTGACCTCATGATGTGGGTTCACAGCGACAGCTTCCAAATGCAAATGCAACACCTGGAATCAATTCCAGACCTTTTACCTGCTTAATTGATGATGGATTAATGAGGGAATAGCCAATGCAGCCCATTAAATAGCTTTTGAGATAATTGTCCAATTACCTTTGGTCCCTCGAAAAAGAGGCAGCTACATATTAAAGAGCTGTAATTCCTAAAGCCTTCCTCAAATTAGGATGTGAATACCCCCAAATTAAAGCTGGGAGTCTGCACTTTAAGCTAATATTGATTATATAACTGTATATTTAATATGTTTTGGTAAACAGCTAAAATGCCAAAACCTGTGTCACTGTCCAAATAATTCCGGACCTAACTGTATATTGCACAGTGCTGGAGGTGTAAAGAATGTAGGTAAGAAGTTTTAATTAGCATGTATGTGAATGTATATTTTTAATTCACAGATTTATTGTTTATAGCTAAACTGTCATGTCATAACATTTGGTTTTGAGACCTGATAAATTATGGGACTGCCTACAGTAGTTAAAGTAAACACAATGCAAAATTTGTATTTCTGATATATAACATTTAGGAGCATCTTTGTAAGGCTCTGTTCACATCTGCGTTGGGCTTACATTTTGACCTTCCATCGGAGCTTTCCATCAGAACAGGACCCTGAACAGACACAAAGTGACACGTTTCCATCACCATTGATTTCAATGGTGATGGATCCGGAGCCCATGGTTTTCATTTGTCTCTGTTGTGCACTGGACCTCTGGTTTCCGTCTGTGTCAGTTTGTGCCTGTTCAGGGTCCCGTTCCGACGGAAAGCTCTGACGGAACGTCAGAACAGGACCCCAACGCAGATGTGAACAGAGCCTAATCCAGGCCGTATTCACACCTAGTATAAAATTTTACTTTTTCCACTACGTCTTTCTGCATGTAAGTGAATGGTATTTTTAAAACTCCCAATCATACCTAGCGTTTTAAAAATATTCACTTGCTGCGTTTTCTTTTCAAAAAGCAACATGCCCCATTTGTGTTTTTTGAGTCTGAAAAAATCCCAGGATTGAAAATTACATTTAGGCCACTTTCACACGGCAGTATTTTCGTCTGTGTTTTCCGTCAGTATTTGGTCAGTCAAAACCGCAGCGTAATTCAGTACCAACAAACTAACTGAGATTTCAAGTAATCTCATCTACATGAAGGGTTCACACAAAGTTTTTTGACACGTTTTTTGACGTGGAAAAACGGCGTGCTGGCAGAGCAAAATCTGCCTCAAAATTCCAAACGTAATTTTGAGGCAGATTTTCTGCCTGCAAAATAACTCAGTGTGAACCTACCCTTAAAGTGGCCTTAGGCTGGATTCACACACAGTGTTTATTAGTGTTTTCGGTGTTGTTTTTTTCTACACATTTTTCAGTTCAGAAAGATGTTATTTTAAAGTCTAGTAAAATATGAGAAAGCCTGCAAACACAGTGTTTTGTCGTTTTTGTATGCTCTACGTATGATGTTTTTCTGGCCCTTTGTCCATAAACTTCTCTATAGGACTTCAAAAACATCAGGAAAAAAACATGTACAAAGTGACACTATCTTAAAAACTGCCTTCAAAAATGTTATTAAAATAACGCTTGTTTAGCAGCATTTTAAAATACTGAAAAAATTCTGTGTGAAGGAGGCCTCAGTCCACTCTTGCTCCTCAGACCCCACTATACATATTAACAGGGCTCGGATGGGCCCCCTCCCTAAAACTGAACCGGCTAAAGATAAAGATAAAGGGTAAATGTACAAAATACAGAAAAATGTTACATAATATTTAGTTATTAAGGCTTCTGCGTAATATGTAATGTAATGTTTTCTTTTTCTGGGTACTTTGTCACTGACAGCTGAGCCTAATACCTGAAACTATAGAATAGTAATTGCTATTTTGAGGAGCTCTAGAAAGACAATGCTTCTTAAAAAAGCCGCTTAAAAACACAATAGATATAGGTATTTAGGAAGTAATTCATGGGTTTTGTTTTCTCTATCATCAACCTTTTCTTTCTAAACTAAACTAATGTTTGTGCTGCTAACATTGATGTATATCTGCTCTTTTTCTAGACTACCGGATTAACAATATTCAGCTTCCAACTTCTTCCACAAAATATAATACCATGTCCTTCTCTCGGTCCTTTCATAACCTCTCTCACTTACCACCTTCTTATGAATCTGCCATTAAATCTGACATCAGCAGGTATTCTTCTCTCAAGAGGCTAGGTACGTGTTCGACTATACTTTTTCTTATTTGAAGGAGCACTAAACCTAGAAGGGAATGATAAAAGAAAACATGAGATAAACTTGCCACACTGTTTGCCAGTCTGCAGGATCTTCTGCAAGTTTCTCTAACAAATAGTCTTGTAGAAATCCTGCAGAGAACACAGGGGTTAATTTGCAGATGGCCTATTTCATTTTCAGCTGGTACACAGCTGAGGCTGGGGCTTAGTAAAGGGGGCGGGACTTAACAATCTGTGTGACCTACAGCAGAGAGGGCAGAGGTGGTAGGCTTCTGCTGCAGCCAGTTGTCTTACAGCCAGACCCAGGATTGTGAGGAGAAGGAGGGGTAAGTAGCTTCTGGAACATATAGAGAAGATGACTTTATATATTTCTCTGTATTATTTGCAATATGAGACAAAATAGAATTAAAGGAAAGGAGAAGATTAAAGGAGGAATCGCTGGGATATTTTTTTATGCATTTTGTATGTTTAGTGTTCCTTTAATTTGAACATATTATGCATTTTTTCAATAAAGTGCATTTTATATCATTGCTTCAAAGTAAATATGCATGTTTAACTATAGAACTAACAATTTACTTTCTTTGAATAATTTGTTTTAGTGACCAGTAAAACAAAATCAATATAATAAAGCATTAGAAAAAAACAAGTATATTTAAAGGAAATCTGTCATCAGGTTTATCTGCTCTCTCTGAGGTGTATTACTTACTTCTAAATAATCAGTAGTCTTTATAAAAAATCACTTTATCTCATGCAGCCCACCTGTGGCTAGTCCCGCCCACCCACTGCTGATTGGCAGCTTTTTCCCTATGCACAGTATGGGAAGAAAGCTGTCAATCAGTGATCAGTGGGTGGGGCTAGTTGCAGCTCGGGAATACTGGCTGCATGAGGAATTTGTCAGAAAATACAGCAGCCCCAGTTACAGGGGAAATCAGCCCTCTTATAGTGACTATTGTCACTAATAGGGCTGTGCTGGGTTTAATTAGACCCAGCGGCAGCCTGCTACTAACGGCATCCTGGCGATCATGTGAACAATCACATGATCACCGGGGACCAATAGAGGCAGCGGTGCTGCCGCTGCCTCTGTTCTATACACAGCACTCAAAAACCTATTGGTATGTTGAGGAAAGTCTTGTCAACATACATGTAGAGTTTCTATCATAAACCGAGTAAAGACAAGAACAAGTTCAAACCAAGTATATCTTGGTGCATTGACCCTAACCTTGAGCATGAAAACCTACAGAATATGGGGTACAATTAACACACAGTAGTTTCTTTAGAAAAAATACAACCTTTATTCGAAATACACAATGATTAAAAGATGAGTCATGCAAAGCATGCACAAGACGTCCCTCAATGCAGGGAGCATATATGAACAGTGTTACAAAGCATGGGTATGAAGTATACAAAAAGGAGGTAGAAGCAAAATACAAGATGCATATATCCTGTGATCCAAATAATCCCTAAATATAAGGACAGCACAGTTACCATAGGTACAAGTGTACAGCTGATCACTTGGTGGAATAATAAATGTGGTGTAACGAGACATATAAGTGGACTTGCATAAACAGGATGCATGTAAAAAAGCAATATACCCATGTAGCTCGCACTGCACGGAGAGAGACGTCAAACCCGACACGCGTTTCGGCGAAATGCCTTTGTCCGGGGGTGGCGTCTCTCCAGTGGAAGCCTCCTATTTACATTCAATTCACCCAATCAGGCGAAATAAGGACGGTCTTATCCAGGCCATGTATTTGCCTGTATTGGCGTATTAGTGGAGAGACGCCACCCCTGGACGAAGGTATTTCGCCGAATCGCGCGTCGGGTCTGACGTCTCTCTCCGTGCAGTGCGAGCTACATGGGTATGTTGCTTTTTTACATGCATCCTGTTTATGCAAGTCCACTTATATGTCTCGTTACACCACATTGATTATTCCACCAAGTGATCAGCTGTACACTTGTACCTGTGGTAACTGTGCTGTCCTTATATTTAGGGATTATTTGGATCACAGGATATATGCATCTTGTATTTTGCTTCTACCTCCTTTTTGTTTACTTCAGACCCATGCTTTATAACATTGTTCATACATGCTCCCTGCATTGAGGGACTTCTTGTTCATGCTTTGGATGACTCATCTTTTAATCATTGTGTATTTCGAATAAAGGTTGTATTTTTTCTAAAGAAACTACTGTGTGTTAATTGTACCCCATATTCTGTAGGTTTTTATACACAGCACTCATTGAGCGCAGCGTAGAAGCGATCAGAGAAGATAGAAGCAGCAAAAGCTGCTTCTATCTTCTCTTTAGGGTCACTGACTGCCAGGCACCCGATATTCAGCTGCCTGATCGCTCGGGCAGCAAGCTAAAACAGCACTGTTAATACACTAGGGCGCGGGGTTTCAAGACCTCGACCGCCGGCTGTTTATATACAGCCAGCGGTCGGGAACCGGTTAAGCAGAAACCCTTGTATTGTGTACAAATCTGTACTTTAGAAAGATAGAACAATAAAACAAGGTCAGTAAAAAGAAAATGCAATTACAGCAGAAGCATTAGTAAATAAAAATACACAAAAACTAAACATATATATATATATATATATATATATATATATATATACATACATATATATATATATATATATCTATAAACGTATGTATATGTATATATATATATATATAAATATATATATATGTATATGTATATATATGTATTACATCAATTAATTACCTGCTACTTATCACAATATTTGAAATTCTAGCACAGTATAATAAGTCTTATATGTTACTTACCTGCATTACCCTTTTCATCTGACCCTTATTCTGCCTATCACTGGGATCAGTTGTTCCATTGTATGCAATGGATAGGCTGTATTTTCCACATGTATTTTTAAATGTTGGGGAGCAGCTCTCTCTAACACAAATCATCTGCATGTGCTATGTATTTTCTCTATTAACTTCAATGGGAAAACTGCAGCACTGAAAAACATATTAACAAACCATTATTGGCATTTACCATACAAACAGATTTATGAACCCTTTCTGGAACTGCTTATTTAGTAAAAGCCACAAGCACCAGTTGCAATAATACAGTGAGGGCCAGTTTTGTGAACCTGGCCTTAAGCAATTGATAATTCCCACCAGTGCAACATATAGAAAACAATGCTTCTGTGGTGTAGTGCTTGTAGAGTACTATCACAAGCTTGATATTAGTTTAGGGTGAGAAGACGTGAAGGGACCAAAAACACTTTCTCTAGTGCTGCAAAACTGCATAAGGTAGACTTTTAGGGTTTTTTTCAGCATCCTGCCTGACTTCATTTTGTCAGTTAAGCATTTGCAAGTTTTATTAAATTAATGGTACTTTGTTTTTCCAGATAATAAATAAAATGTAAGAGGAAATAACTGAAATATTCCACTAGATATTTTAGGTTTATATAACTAACTTTTTATTCTATTACATTTTTTCCTAAAGCAGAAAAAGATATGGATGACTTTTACTTAAAGCGGAAACACCTAGCAGAATTAACACGTGGTACTCTCCCCCTTCATGTTACGAAGATGAACTATGAACGAGACGGCTACCTGGAAAAATCACAGACACCAAGACGTGTCATGTCCCAGGAGCACATCCTTTCAGACAATCACTATCCTATTCATCATGATTATACTATACCGAGAGATCGCCTCATCTCCCAAGAACGTCTTCTTTCTCGTGAAGTCTTGCACTCACAGGAGCATCTTCTGTCTCCTGAAAGAATACACCACCGTGGGCCAACACCATTTCAAGAAATGCGTCTTGGGCACCAGAAAGCCGTTTCTCACACTAACGTTTGTGTTAGCACACCAATGCTAGACCGTCACCACATGATTAAAATGAATTCTCACCCAACTACTTCCAATTCTCCCAAGACAACATGGGATATGGCTAACCACACTGCCAATCGGCGGCAAGCTTTTGCTTCTAAGCGTCAAAACACCATTGAACAACTCCAATTCATCCCTGGCCATCTCCCCAGCAGCCAACATCTGCGTACTGGGAGCAAGAATGAGGTTACAGTCTAAGCTGCTTATTTTTACAGATCCTTTTTTTATATATTAGGTAAAAAGGCAGTTGATTTTGTTATGTGGCTTCCTTACACTTTTCTTATTGCTTACTTTGTAATCAGCTGCTCTTAAAACTTAGAGAAGAGCATTCTAGTTTCCTGGAGTAATGGAAAGAGCAGTTTTTTTTTGCATTTTTATTTAAATCGATGCCTCCACCGCCAAGCTGATAGAACAGTCATTGGCATTAAATGATATCAAGAGTGATGGTGTTGAAAATGAACGCAAGTTGAAAACATGGCACCTTATTTGGCTAGATTCTACTTTGGAAAGTTCATGAAAGACTGAAAGACTGAGGATATAGAAAAGGAAGAGAAAATGTAGAAATTTTTTTTATTGAGTGTTTGCCAGTAAGATGTGTCCTTGAGATTAATGTAACTGGCAATCTACATTTCATAAGGTTCAGGTCAAAAAAATGGATCCCATCGAAAAAATAATTGCACAGTAACATTTCTACAATGACTGATAAACGTACGGTGACAACAGTGATGTCTCAGAGTAGCACTACAAAGACTTTAACGGATATATGCTTGATTCCCAAACTTAATTTCATCACTTTTGCTGTAGAAGGAACTTAGTCATATACAATCCAATGTAAATTTTATTGCAGGCGGTTCCGAACTGCACAAACTGTGCCAATTATTCAGTCCGACGCTAATACAATTCTCTTCACAATGTAAGCAGCTACAAGGAACTACATCCAATTTTGTTGCTTTTGCCATCAATAAAAGATAATAACTGTTTTGGAAAAAGCTTTGTTTGGTCTACAAGATCAACATTTGGCCCTGTTGAAGTATATAGGTTGATTTGTTCACTAGCTGCATATTTAAAAAATAATAATCCTGCATCGAAAGAAAGCCATCTAGTTCCTTATATTGTGATATCAAAGCTTCACATGATTTGGTCATTATATATATTAAAAAAAAGGATTGTGCCATAAAGAAATCTTTATTTTATTATTATATTTTTTACCTCAATGACGTCACGCTATTTCAGACTTCTTTCTTAACTTTTTATCTCCATGCCACCACTGACATTGCTGGCAACCTGACCTGTAAAGCTCCCCTTCCCACTTTATACACTTCCATGGAGTTCTCTCAAACACAAATGGCCTTAACTGTTTCAATAATATCTCCCCTCAGGCAGTATTATTATGCTAGTTCCAGACTTGTGTATTCTGCCTGCTACAAACTTATGGATATGCCATGTGTGACAATTCTTTTTTCCATACTACCAGTCAAGATGTCAAAAGCTATAATATCCCATTTCCTGAAAATGATTATTCAAATGTTTATTGGGGTTTCACTTATTCTCCTGGCAAAACTATTCTGGTTCACAGTCAATTAAATGGCAGTTTCACGTGCACAAGTCACATCTTGCTGCTAATATATTACGATTACTGAGTTACTGAATACATCTATAATAAATAATATCAATGCCCTACTGTTTTCTTATGGTGGATTTACATAAATGACAAAACTCCATTGACTGATGAAGGCAAGAATCTTATGTGTAGCACGAAACATAAAGAATTGACTCTGTTGTAATTTTAAACCATTCAAGTATATTTAAGATGCTTTAGATAGGAGGAAAATCTTTCATAGATTATAACAGAAATTGTGTTTATTTCCCCAGCAGGCTGAAAATCTTTTTAAACATTGCCGATAGCAATGTTCAATTTAATTGTAATTAGTTTTGAAATCCGCTTAGATCACTATAAATGTAATGCTCTCATTTTAGAAGTTGAGATGTTTAACTTTATAACCAGCACAAAAGTAAACCAAACAATGTCGGGGTTTTCAGCATTAAAACTTTGAAGGGATTTCACAATGTCAATGACCTTTGAGAGATTGTAGAGCGAGAATGAGGAAACATACCAGGTTCTTTCTGAGATGTTATTTCCTGATTAATATGACTGAGGCCGGCGTTACACCTAGACTTTTTGTAGTTCTACTGATTGATTTTAACTCTTAAACTCCAGCTGTAGTCCAAATGAGTACATGGAGTTGCATGCAATCCTGTGGACTGCACCTGTCACTCAAGAGTTAAAATTAATCAGTAGCACTACAAAAAGTCTATGTGTAGCCCTGGCCTTACCCGTTGACAAAAGATGAGACACAGTGCCAAAATATCTAGCATTTCTAAGGAGGCATAGCAAAATTTGCTGAAATAATGTGCCTACACACATTCAAATTTTACAGAAACATTTACAACCAGTTGACCCAACAAAGAAAATAATGGGATGGGGCCACAAACCCTGATTGTCATGCTTAGGTTACAATGATCTACCAGGATCTGCTTGTTTAAAAATAATAGTCTGCACATTTTCAGCATACGTTTTGAAGACATAAGGAACTCTTTCCATGGATCAAAGTTCTACTGCCCCATTTCAACACCCATCTACAGTCCTTACAATTCTAATAAGAGACCAATTGTTTCCCTCAGAATATAAATATTGCTCTCACAACAAAACTAAAACGGCAACTACAAAGCCACAAATATAGCCAGCATATCCATATGCTCCTAAAGTTTAATGTATTGCTAACACTTGGAAATGTTTCATGGATATATATCTGTCCAGAAAACCACTTATACTTGTTGGTAAATTAGGCAACAAAAATGCTAACAATAATTTTATATATATTTGAGAAAATTCTCAGTATTCATTAGGTTGACTGAATATGAGGTGGCAACACAGTATATTTTGGTTGAATTCCTATTCTGAGTGACAATATCTGTACATGTATATTAAACGTGTATTACAGCCAAATCAGAATTCTGATGAAATAACTTTGCCTATACCAGCACTGGCAATGTTTTAATCACTTTGTAAAATACTATACATTTGGAGTGAATATATGATCTCATTGTTTGTACTTTATACTCCACCAAAGACGCTTGTTATTCCCTACAGTTTGATTAAAATTATCCTCACTACAACCCACTGTATTATCAAACATTTAGTCCCTTACCATTCATATAATACCCGACCAGTGCTCACACAATTACATTCAGCAGTGCCAAGTATGTCAGGAATAGCTAAATGGGAATATATGATAATATGGGCTCAACCAGTTCCCCAGCAGTACCCCCCCCCCCCCTTTGAATAGACTGTTCTAAAAAGGAGCTACATAACATTAGCCCATAGCTATAGCACACTACAATAAGAGTGAATATGATTATATCCATAACATAACAAGGACGGAACATTATCCAGTGCATTTAGTATACCAGTAGCATATCCAGCAATTCCACTAACCATCAGTATTAGCAGCGGAGGAGAACGAAGTTTCGATATAATGTGCCTCATTTATGAAAACTAGTCCAGACAATTGGAGAAAAAATGGAGAAGTTAACCGATTCCAATTCTTTTTCCTCAAAGTAGGTCTGAAAATGTGAACAGTGATCAGATTGTTTGCTATGGGCAAGACCCATTTTTGATACATGTTTTAAGAGGAATGTATCACCTATATTATTTTTTTTACTAATTAAACTCAGCTAGTGAATCATATTCTTTTTTTCTAATCTGTTTTCATTTTATGATTGTAGATTTTGTAATTCTATTTTCTGTACATGAGTATGGGGGCAGCCATCTTGCCTGAGCTACTGTTAACGGCATTAGAGATATGCTTTACAGCAGCCACATGGACCATAGGAATCTGTGAACAGGAGGAGACCTATTGACTTCTATGGGAGAGTATTCTAGGCATGCTCTGTGACCTATATGGAGGTCACTTCACAGGAGGAGGAGAAGGTGGAGGGGAGCTGTGGTCATCACCCATTTTCAATGGTGGATCCTGTGTTATCGATATATAGGTGTTACATTCCGTTGTAATCCTGCCTGTGATAATAATGAGATGTCAGTTGAGAAATCATCTCTACATAACAGGACATGTCAGTCTATTGTGAGTCTGAGTGGCCAGAGTGAAAATTGCAAGATTTAGGATTATTTTTTAATATAGATAATGACATAGAAAAAATATTTTAAAGAAAATTACCAAAAACGCTTAAACAATATGTTTAACATTAAAATTGGATTTAAACAATAGGTCATTTTCTGATGAGATATTCCCTTTAAACCTTTAGAGGGACATCGTATATATGCCATAATGTTTTAAGACAGTGGCACTTTAAACAGGCTATATTGTCCAAAACCCATTAACTTTTTTCTGTTTACCTCGAACATGACATCAAATCTTTTAATACTATAGTGTGCAGTAACATGATGTATTTTTTAGAAGGGCATTTTTGTTCATTCTTTTATAGAAAAGATGGCGGGAAGAAGACAGACATGATTGTTTGTGTATTGTTAGATTAGCAATGACACGATGAGTAAAGAAATTTAGGTCCTATATTTGTCATATGTAAAATGGGCCACAAAAATCACTTATGATAATAAGACAGCCCTAATAGACCCATGGAGTAATTCTTTCATTCCTAGACTATGGGAAGTTAAGTATGACTTTTTATATTAGAAATATTAATCCGTAGACAATTGCAGCTTGTTTCTCTTCTCATAAATACATAAGCATGTTTCGTTTTTTATATGATAAGTACATATCAAAATAGCCCATACAAAGGTCCATTGTGTGGCTATCAATGCTGAGTGAGTCTATGGTTATCACTGGCTCTCTTGTAGACCAATACTTAAAACTTCACATTTATTTCAATATTTAGAAAAAATATTTTTATTATGGGCCTCCTACTCTGTAATACAGTAGATTATGCATGTAGCAGGCAACTAATCTAATATCTCATTCATAGATTCCCTAATAGAGGAGAAAAGCAGTGAAAAAGCTGAAAGAGTAGCGCTAGCAATAGCAGTGAATATACTTTTCCTGTCACGCTCAAGTGCAAACCAGCGGACTGTTAAAATTGAGCTACATGTGCAAATAATCATAACAATCTTGTCTCAACGGGTTTCACCCTCAGCATACTCCATTGACTCAACTTAGGAGACATAAATCAATAGGCCCCAAGTTTCAATGATAAAGTCCAGGGGCCACGATGAGAGCCGTCATCAGGCCGCCAGAGTTTACCATTTAAACTCTGGGGCCTATTGATTTATCATGAACTGTATGCGGAACAGGATGCCTACAATTCAATTAGGATAGTTTTATAAATATTGAAATAAAAGTCAATTTTTCATCATCAGTCCACAAGAGAGCCAGTGATAATTGTCAACTAAAGCAGATAAGGACATATTATTCTGTGATTTTTGAGTCAGTTTATGGCAAACACATGTTGGGTCAGTAATGCAATAAAAAAAAATTACTTCATAATATAGCTCTATAGGAGTTAGTCCTCTGACAGACCCTGCTTTCCATCTATTACATCCGAATGGCTGTCATGTAATACTACATTTCTCCTGCAGTGCCCACTGTAGGGGAAATGTATGGCCAATCAGAGCTTTCCTGGGCAAAAGCTGATATTCAGGGGCTTCTGAGGCCGCACTCGCGGTGATCAGCTGCTTGCCAGACTGGCTACAGTATGAGGTGTTGTCATGATGAGACAATCCCTTAAGTGATACAATTCTGTCTGCTATCAATTGTGGGAGTTTACAAGCTTACTGAAGACGTATTTATTAGAGTTCAACAGGAGATGTTTTATTTATTTCCAGTAAGCTCCGTCTACTGGTTTTGTAATTCAATTATGTGGCTATGTGAAAGGAAACGGCACAGCTCTGTAACAGAAACAGGGAACGTCCCCAAAGAAGTATTCTGAAATTAATCGGCACATAATTTTAAACCTATTTTGATTAGTAGAAACAAAATTATTTTCAACAGGTTGTACAAAATTAGAAAAACTTCGCTGATTTCTTCTAGAAACAGCACCTCACCTGTTTATGGGTTATGGTGGTATTGCAGCTCAGCTTGATTGAAGCAAATGTGGCTGAACGGTAATAACACATAATGTACAATTTGTGGACAGGTATGGTACTATTTGTAGAAGTAAGAAGCCATATATTTTTTTTTTTCATTCTGCACACCCCTTTACTATTCCCAGAACAGTGTTTTATCAGTAAAGTCCAAAATTATCCTATATTCGCTATGCTCTAGACAGCCCATCTCCTAATACCCACTCATCTGAGTCTTTAGATTGCAATGTCCTCAAAGACATAAACACAGAAATCGAACCATCACAGAAACGTAATCTTTCCTCTATAGCAATACAGACTATTTTCTACCATTCTAATGGCCATATTTTTCAGACTATAAGAACACCCAACTTTAGATAATAGAAAATAAGTTTAAAAAAAACAAACATTTTATACCAATTTCAGACTTACCTGGTGGTCTAGAGAAGTGAAATAGTTAATCCCAGTTTATGTGGCCTTATAGGGTAGTGGATGGAATAATGCTTGCTTCCCTGGTAGTCAAGGGCAGTGGAAAGGTTAATGTGTTCTTCCTTGGTGGTCTAGTCCAGCAGATAGGTTAATATCTGCATCTCTGGTTGTGGATAGAGTAGTGGGGGGTGCCCAGCAGTGGCTAATCACCTGCCCCGGCTCCGAAGACTGCTGTGCTATCTGTCAGGAAGCTATTCACGATGTGCTCATTATGTTCACAGATCAGTGCTAGGCAAGGAAAAAGATTTGGGATATAACCGCCGCACAGTTCTCTAAGTAATCGGGCGAAGCGCTTCATGAGAACTCACAATCAGTGAAGAAACGGTCAGGGGAATCTGGTGTTGCCAGACTCTTCTTGAGTTCAGACTATAAGACTATAAGCAATAGTTCTTCTTGCTACAAATACAATTTATAGTCGGAAAAATTAGCCTGGCATGCCATAACTGTTGCTTAGATGCTTTTGCACTCCTCCTTATACACAGTGGCAATCTACAGTAGCTTTGAACTGTGCAAATTATTGCTGCACTACCCACATTTTTGTGAAATTCATTTAGAAGGTGATTCTTTAGAGAAACAATAGAATAATGGTGAAGAAAATTTAACATTTATTACATAAAATAATCTTCGAAAATTTCCATTGTTAGTATTGAAAGTATAAATAGGCCTAATACATCATACTGTACAGTATGCAGTGTACACATTTATTACTGTCCCCAGCCATACACAATACTGAGATTTTTGAGGAATAATTAAAAATGTATTGCATTTATTGAACAATATTTCTCTTTCATTTTATTGTTTAAATAATGCACTTGTTAATATAATAAAAACCTGTTTTCACTCCGATATAGCAAATGTGAAGGGAATTCTATGTTTTTGTATATCTCAGATGGGGGACTTTTAGATTTAAGATGTAAGGCGAATCAAAGTCACAGCTTAGCAGCAGACTTCTAACCCGTCTTTAAACTGTGAACTAATATAGGCTTATACCTAACAGAGTTGGGTGATCAATAGTCAACAAATGTTCTGTTAATGGACAGTTTTTCTTGTGGATCTAGGGGAGTGGGTTATTATTAGAATTTTCAACAGTAATTGTCATACAGATTTGCCAATGAATTACATTGGTACAAAGCCTGATCTTTCTACAATTATTCATCATATATTTAATGATGACCCCCTTCTGCTATTTTGAACTGATAACTGATGACTTTTTTCTATAATACTAATTTGTTCCTTGTTTATGACGAATATTGTCATAGCTGTAGCCTGGAGCATATGGCCAAAGGCTGGATTCCCACATTTCAGATTTTGATGCAGATTTTGATGCAGGTTTTTGAGCCAAAGCCAGAAATGGTTTCAAAAGTAATGGAAAATATAATTGAAAAACGGATTCTTCTCCAACCTCCTGAATCCACTACTGGCTTTAGTTACATTAAAAAAACTGCATCAAGATCTGCTCCAAAGTCTGCAATAAATACGCGATGTATGAATCCAGTCTTGCTTTTTTGTAGCTCCAGGTTGTTTTGTTTCATTTTTTAAAGACTTTTCTTTAAAAAGTTTAATTATTTACTGTCACAAGAAGTGTTTGTGATATTACTACGAACACTAATACTAATTTACATAACTATTTTTAACTAAACAATGACAGTAAAGTTTTAGGTTCGCACACTTTATTAACAATTTCTACTTTTTATTGGGTGTGCACATCTACAGTGAATCCTCTTATGTTACCTGCAATGACAACTATCATTTTCTTTAATATATTTCATAAAGAAGTGTCAATAATTACATTAGCTGTACAGACTTATTTTGGTAATATTGTTTTTGCACTACATAAACTATTGAACAGTAACCTCAGTGTGCTTCCAGGTCTATAATAAAATATGTAAATTCATTCTATAACTGGATAGCAAACATTTATCAACCTATGAGTGATAATATCAGTGCTTGTTTATCAGCTATAATTTCAATAACATACTTAAAAACGCTCAATTACTTTTCCTATTCAATAATCTATGACATCTTAATATTTACATATAGATTGCAGACTGACTTTAAGTAATGGACTTCAGTTGTCAGTAATCCTATAATATACATAACCCCATAGTATCAAATTTTAATTTTTCTTTGAGTGTGTCTTTTACCAGCAAAGGGGATATGCCATAAGAGACTGCTTTATATAACCCATGCATCACATACTATGTTTATTGCTTACATTTTGACATTGACTTTACATTTTTGTAAGACTATGTTGCAGAGTTGCAGAAGCTTTTTTTCTTCTTCTTCCTAACTATTGTGTGTGTTTGTGTGTTGGAGACTGCCTATAATGGGCAGACCTCTGTAAACCTTGTAAGGGCTAATAAATGCTACACAAACCTTTTGCTGCCAATGGGCACCTACATAGAAAATTGTGCTGGGTGCCATTCCTCAATGTATAAAGTGTTCTTTTTTTTTTGTCCCACAAATTTTCTTTTTTTCATTCTTTTAAGATATGTTTAAAATGTCAAATACATATATATCTATGTGAAAATAAAAAATGTAGTTACATTGATTTTAAGTATACATATAGAAAATGATTTTCTAAGAAATATTTTGGAGGTTATTTTTGTTTGTTCGTTTCTTAAAAAACATATGTTCGTGATAGCACAGATTTAGAAGATTCTTTTGATTTATTTTGCTTTATCCCTACCAGTTATTTGAGATTGAAAATGTGATATTTTATGTTTCAAGCAAGCTGTTTAACACAGATCCTTCACAAATTAAAGCCTTCATGGTAAAAGTGTCTAATATTTAAAGTAAGGGTCTATTTTTTTATGCTTGCATGCAATTATATGAAGGTACTCTATATTGTGCTTCCCTCAATGCCATTGTTTGACAGATATATAAATATACGCATATAAAAGTTTGCGTTACAACCATCCTGAAATTCAAGAGAAGGCGACATATGATACCATAGCTATTAGTACAGTAATAATCTGCAATATTGTGTCTGAACATTATACCATTGCATTATACTGTACAATGGACTAAAACGCCAAACATTTAACCTTTTTGTTGCAAGTTTAAGATCCAGAGCAAAACTCTGGACTTGCAGGGAAAAAAGCATGTACCATGCCAATAACAATGTTGTGACAACTCTTGTAATATATAGGTTCTTAGGTTTGAAGAACAGCACCATTTAGTTTGAATTTTGTAATTATAACTCTGATGTCATGAAATGTAGAAACTTTTTGCTACTATGTCAACAAAAAGGTTAAGAGAATTCCACTGTTTACTAAATTTCTGCTTCAAATCATATTTTTATTAGATTTTTCCTTATTCTTTCAAATGAGCCATGTTGTCTTAAAAAAACAATCCCACTTTAAACAATATTGTTTGCTGTAATAAATCACATTAAAATAATTTTACCTTCATTATAGATTCCTCTCTACTTATTGATCTAGAATGTCTGTGTTCTTACTGTGAATGGAGATATGGTTAAAGTTGAACATCTTGGCTTGAGCCAGACAAACCCCTTGAATGCAGAATACGACTAGGTCTTGATGATCCAATGGTTGCTTCATTTTTACCTATTCACAATATTGAGTTTTGCTGCTGTAAGACTGGCATTATATAGAGACATTTTGAATTGCGAGTTTCCAATTTTGTGAAAGCTTATATAATTGTGTAACACAAACGTTCCATGTGGACCCAGCCTTAGGGCTCATGTACACGAGCTCTGTATGGAAATATTCTCTCTTAGAAGCAATTCTTCTAGGAAAGAATACCTTCTGCACATACAAAATTCAATAAAAAATGCAATGATTATTTTTCTGTTAGTTTCACATGGAATCTGACAGAAAAGAAATCTGTATGAAATAAAAGGCATATGGAGGTACAGTATAGACCCTATTCAAGAGTTTTGATGGGCTTGTATATGTACACTAAATATTTAAAGGGCTTATCTTAAATCCTTTCAGGAACTGAAAGAAGAGTATCAGTTGACTTAAAGAGGACTTGTCACTAGGTCACATAATTGGTACTGGTTAAAGAGGCTCTGTTACCACATTATAAGTGGCCTATCCTCTACATAATATTATCAGCGCTGTAATGTAGATTACAGCAGTGTTTTTTTAATTTAGAAAAACAATCATTTTTGACGGAGTTACGACCTATTTTAGATTTATGCTAATTCGTTTCTTCAAGCCCAACTGGACATGTTTTACTTTTTGACCAAGTGGGCGTTGTGGAGAGAAGTGTATGACGCTGACCAATCAGTGACCAATCAGCGTCATACACTTCTCTCCATTCATTTACACAGCACATAGTGATCTTACTAGATCACTATGTGCAGCCACATACACACACACACACACACACACACACACTAACGTTACTCAAGTGTCCTGAGAGTTAATAGACATCACTACCAACCAGGACGTGATGTCTATTCAGAATCCTGACACTTCGCTAACGTTTGTGTGTGATTTACAACACAGCACATCGAGATCACGCTGGGCTGTCATTTACAGCGTAATCTCACGGGATTACGCTTGCAGTGCTGTAGATCTGAATAGACATCACGTCCTGGTTGGTAGTGATGTCTATTAACTCTCAGGACACTTGAGTAATGTTAATGTGTGAGGCTGCACATAGTGAATAACGCAGGATCACTATGTGCTGTGTAAATGGAGAGAAGTGTATGACGCTGATTGGTCAGCGTCATACACTTCTCTCCACAATGCCCATTTGGTCAAAAAGTAAAACACGCCCAGTTGGGCTTTAAGAAACTCATTAGCATAAAGCTAAAATAGGTCGCAACTCCGTCAAAAATGATCGTTTTTCGAAATAAAAGAAACTGCTGTGATCTACATTACAGTGCAGATCATATTATGTAGAAGATAGGGCACTTATACTGTGGTGACAGAGTCTCTTTAACTCACCTGAATAGCGCTGTCTCCCTAAATCCAGCTCTGGTTTTTTTTCATTGACCCCACCGTTCTAGAGATATGGCCCACTGTGGTGTTGGCTCCATATATGCTAATTTGCTGTGGTTAGTCAAGGGGCATGAACTACCATCATTCTTCCAAGATGGAACTAGCTAACCTGTATCTGATGATAACCAATCAGCAGCTTGAGGGTTGTTCATGCCCCAATGTTGAACTACAGCAAATTAGCCTATAGAAAGTCAACACAACAATAGGCCATGTCTCTGTAATGGTAGGGTCCAGGGAAAGAAAAAAACTCACCAAAAACGGGAAGACAGCGCTTTTCAGGTAACTTTAACTTATATGACCTAGTGACAGGTTCTATTTAAGACGATTTATATTATTATTTTCAGTTGGGAATCGCAATCGCACCTCACATAAATGATAGAAACTAGAGCACCCTTTATTAAAAGTTATGCGTAGTGAATGTGTAAAAAAGGGACTGATGCCAAGATTTTACAAAATTATCACAGACAAAGGGACTCTACATCAGAATTTTTGTAAATGGAAGAGAGTGATGGATTACTTAACCCAGAACAATGACTGAATGCATTGCAGATGATCCCTAAAATAATCAAATATGGGTCCAATATGGGTCATATAGGGTGTCCCACCTCCTCAATATACATATGGTATACTACACTCCAAAAATGTTAAATAGGTTTGGAAAAAAGAATTACTTTGCATGTCTCAGATGTAAAACTATAAATGCGGATAGAATATATATGGTATGGAGATGTCCCAGATTGCATAGTTATTGGACCGATATAATTCATAGAATGGACGAAATTTATAATCTTTAAATACCAAAGGACCCAGTTGATTGTATAATTGGGAGTAAAATAAAAATACAGGGTCCTAGGAAATATTGTATGGCAGGTTTAAAGGCTCTAATGATGGTTAGGAGACCCATAATGAGGAAAAACTGGAAGGTCGAAAGGCTGCCTATGGTGAAATTGTGGGAACATCAATTTGATATGAAAGGGTAATGGAAATATTGAGGTGTTAATTGGAAAAATTCAACAAAATGTGGTCATTGTGGCTAAAAAGAACCCAAGTGGTCAAGAGGGGAAGAGATATCTAAACGTTAATCCCTCTTTTTTTTATATATATATTGACAAGGTTAGAAATAATGATTTTTATTTGAAATAATAATTTTCTTCTTCAAACTTTGCTTTCGTCAAAGAATGCTCCATTTGCAGCAATTACAGCATTGCAGACCTTTGGCATTCTAGCTGTTAATTTGCTGAGGTAATCGGGAGAAATTTGACCCCATGCTTCAAGAAGCCCCTCCCACAAGTTGGATTGGCTTGATGGGCACTTCTTGCATACCATATGGTCAAGCTGCTCCCACAACAGCTCTATGGAGTTGAGATCTGGTGACTGCGCTGGCCACTCCATTACAGATAGAATACCAGCTGCCTGCTTCTTCCCTAAATAATTCTTGCATAATTTGGAGGTGTGCTTTGGGTCATTGTCCTGTTGTAGGATCAAATTGGCTCCAATCAAGCGCTGTCCACAGGGTATGGCATGGCGTTGCAAAATGGAGTGATAGCCTTCCTTATTCAAAATCCCTTTTACCTTGTACAAATCTCCCACTTTACCAGCACCAAAGCAACCCCAGACCATCACATTACCTCCACCATGCTTGACAGATGGCGTCAGGCACTCTTCCAGCATCTTTTCAGTTGTTCTGCGTCTCACAATTTTTTTTTTACATAGTTACATAGTTTGTACGGTTGAAAAAAAACACATGTCCATCAAGTTCAACCAAGAGATGGGAAAGGGGAAGTAAAAAATTTCTACACATAGGAGCTAATATTCTTTTGTACTAGGAATGTAATGACGGGGGTGGGGAGACAGACAAGTGAGCCCTAATCTACCCGCCACTCAGTCCCTGCCTACTTGCAACGACCCGCCCTAGGCGACGGGGTACAACTGGGTGACGGTCCCTACGCTCAATAAGTGCACAACAGACAAACAGACAAGGGTATACAGAGCTAGGGGGAGAAAGGGGCAGTTGCCCACGGCAACTCCGTGAGCAACAAGAGAAGTGAACAAGCCGAGTCAAACCAGGAGAGTACGAGGTGCCAAACGCAGAGCAGGAGAGTAGTGAACAAGCCGAGTCAAACCAGGAGTGAACGAGGTACCAAACGCAGAGCAGGAGAGTAGTCAGCAAGCCGGGGTCAATATGAAGCAAGGACAAAGTACAAGAAGCTGCAGCAGGGCCAGGAAACCAAACGAGAAGAATCACAAGCAAAGGAGGAACAGGAAAGGCAGGTATAAATAGACAGAGGGCGGGAGCTAGCTCCGTCTGGTCAGGCTGTGATAGGTTCTCCCACTCCTAAGCCTGCCACCCTGAGTGGTGGAAGATGGAGTCAGTCTCACAGACATAGAAGCAGGTGCAGACTGATTAGATAATGTTAGTGTTAGTGTTACTGTTAGTGTGCGTTAACCCCGAAGCTGTGCCTGGCAGATCCTTTACAGTACCCCCCCTTTTATGAGGGGCCACCGGACCCTTTATAAGTGGACCTGGTTTACTGGGGAAACGAAGGTGAAACCTCCTGACCAATATCCCAGCGTGAACATCCCGAGCGGGTACCCAAGTCCTCTCCTCAGGCCCGTATCCTCTCCAATGGACCAGGTACTGGAGGGAGCCTTGGACCATCCTGCTGTCCACAATCTTGGCCACCTCGAATTCTGCCCCCTCAGGGGTGAGAACAGGGACCAGAGGTTTCCTCGAGGGAGCCAAGGACGGGGAGCAGCATTTAAGGAGGGAGGCATGGGACACGTCGTGTACTCGAAAAGATGGGGGCAACTCCAGTCGGAAGGAGACAGGATTGAGGACTTCAATGACCTTGTATGGCCCTATAAACCGGGGAGAAAACTTCTTGGACAGGACCTTAAGGCGCAAATTTTCAGACGATAGCCACACCAGATCCCCGACCATAAACAAAGGGTTAGTAGAACGTTTTCTATCTGCCTGAGTTTTTTGTATGCTCTGGGACGCCTCTAGGTTCTTCTGAACCTGAGCCCAGACTGTGCACAGTTCTCGATGAACGACCTCTACCTCGGGATTGTTGGAACTACCAGGTGAAACGGAAGAGAACCATGGATTAAACCCAAAATTACAGAAAAAGGGGGAGACCCCTGACGAGTTACTGACCTGGTTATTAAAGGAAAATTCGGCGAGGGGAAAGAATGAGACCCCATCATATTGACAGTCAGAGATAAAACACCTTAAATATTGTTCTAGAGACTGATTAGTCCTCTCAGTTTGGCCATTAGTTTCAGGATGGAAGGCAGAGGAGAAGGACAGATCAATCTCCAACTTTTTACAGAAAGCTCTC
This sequence comes from Rhinoderma darwinii, assembly GCF_050947455.1. Classification (NCBI taxonomy): domain Eukaryota; kingdom Metazoa; phylum Chordata; class Amphibia; order Anura; family Rhinodermatidae; genus Rhinoderma; species Rhinoderma darwinii. Next base: position 62,562,420 of record NC_134696.1, on the reverse strand, counting down.
CAAAACAATCAAACAAATTGTACCCCTCTATCAGAAACAATATTGACAGGGACCCCATGGAGACGCAGGATGTGTTTGACAAACAAGGTAGCTAACGTCTTAGCATTGGGTAGTTTCTTGAGGGGCACAAAATGGCACATCTTACTGAAGCGGTCTACTACAACCCACACCACCGACTTGCCTTGAGATGGAGGCAAATTGGTGATAAAATCCATGGAGATATGGGTCCAAGGTCTCTGGGGAATGGGCAAAGAACATAGTAAGCCCGCTGGTCGGGACCTGGGAGTCTTGGACCTAGCACAAACTTCACAAGCGGCGACGTAGGCCTTAACGTCTTTAGGCAACCCAGGCCACCAATAGTTTCTGGCAATGAGGTGCTTGGTACCCAGGATGCCTGGATGGCCAGATAGTGCAGAGTCATGATTTTCCCTAAGTACCCTTAGCCGGAATTGCATGGGAACAAACAGCTTGTTCTCAGGAAGGCTCCCTGGAGCTGAACCTTGATCAGCCGCAATTTCAGAGACTAAATCAGAATCAATAGCGGAAATGATTATACCTGGAGGCAAAATACAAGCAGGATCTTCCTCCGAAGGAGGGCTGGCCATGAAGCTACGTGACAGTGCATCAGCCTTAACATTTTTAGACCCAGCCCTATAGGTAACCACAAAGTTGAATCTGGTAAAAAATAACGCCCAACGAGCTTGTCTCGGGTTTAGCCTCCGGGCAGATTCTAGGAAAACCAGATTCTTGTGGTCGGTAAGGACCGTTACCTGGTGCCTAGCCCCCTCCAGGAAGTGGCGCCACTCTTCAAATGCCCATTTAATGGCTAAGAGTTCGCGGTTGCCAATATCATAGTTACTCTCAGTGGGTGAAAACTTCCTGGAGAAGTAGGCACAGGGACGGAGATGGGTGAGGGACCTGGTACCCTGGGACAAGACAGCCCCCACTCCCACCTCGGACGCGTCAACATCCACGATAAATGGCTCCATTTGGTTGGGCTGAACCAGCACCGGGGCCGAGATAAAGCACTTCTTAAGGACCTCAAAATCCGGGACAGCTTCAGGAGGCCAGTGGAGGAGATCAGCACCTTTGCGAGTGAGATCCGTAAGAGGCTTAGCGATGACCGAGAAGTTAGCAATAAACCTCCTGTAATAATTAGCGAACCCCAGGAAGCACTGTAACGCCTTCAGGGAGGCAGGTTGGACCCATTCCGCCACAGCCTGAACCTTGGCAGGGTCCATGCAGAATTCATGAGGAGTGAGGATTTGGCCCAAAAATGGTATCTCCTGCACCCCAAACACACATTTTTCGGTCTTCGCAAACAGTTTGTTTTCTCGAAGGACCTGGAGCACCTTCCTGACATGCTCAATGTGGGAGGACCAGTCCTTGGAAAACACAAGTATGTCATCAAGGTACACTACAAGAAATACCCCCAGGTAGTCTCTTAAAATCTCATTTATAAAATTCTGGAAGACCGCGGGAGCATTACACAACCCAAAGGGCATGACGAGGTATTCTAAATGACCTTCGGGCGTGTTAAACGCAGTCTTCCACTCATCCCCCTCTTTGATGCGGATAAGGTTATACGCTCCCCGTAGATCAAACTTAGAGAACCATTGGGCCCCCTGAACCTGATTAAAGAGATCAGGAATCAGAGGAAGGGGATACTGGTTCCTTACAGTGACCTTATTCAAGCTTCGGTAGTCAATGCATGGCCTAAGACCACCATCCTTCTTCCCTACGAAGAAGAAGCCAGCACCTACCGGAGAAGTATAGGGGCGAATGTAACCCTTGGCCAGGCATTCCTGGATATACTCTCTCATGGCTTCACGTTCGGGACAAGAGAGATTAAATATCCTACCCTTAGGGAGCTTAGCTCCTGGTACCAAATTGATTGCGCAATCATATTCTCTATGAGGAGGTAACACTTCGGAGGCCTCCTTAGAGAAAACATCGGCGAAGTCCTGAACAAACTCAGGTAGCGTGTTCACCTCCTCAGGGGGAGAAATAGAATTAACAGAAAAACATGACGTCAAGCATTCATTACCCCACTTGGTAAGGTCCCCAGAATTCCAGTCAAACGTGGGATTATGCAACTGCAACCAGGGAAGGCCTAAAACCAAATCGGACGATAATCCCTGCATTAACAGTACAGAGCACTGCTCCAAATGCATAGAGCCAACAAGGAGTTCAAAAACAGGGGTATGCTGTGTAAAATAACCATTAGCAAGAGGAGTGGAGTCGATACCCACTACCGGGACAGGTTTAGGCAAATCAATCAAAGGCATAGCTAGAGACATAGCAAATTCCACAGACATGATATTAGCAGAAGACCCTGAATCCATGAAGGCACTGCCGGTAGCAGACCTACCACCAAAAGAGAATTGAAAGGGAAGCAAGATTTTATTATGTTCCATATTTACGGGAAATACCTGTGCGCCAAAGTGACCTCCCCGATGATCACTTAGGCGCGGAAGTTCTCCGGCTGTTTTCTTACGCTTAGGACAGTTGTTCACTTGATGCTTGTCATCCCCACAGTAGAAGTAGAGACCATTCTTCCTGCGGAAATCTCTACGTTGTTGGGGGGACACGGAGGCCCCGAGTTGCATAGGTACCTCCGAGTCTTCCGGGGAGGAACGAAGCAACGGAACCTCGGGAGGCATCATGGGGGAGTCAGAGGAGAAAACATCAAAACGTTCAAGTCGTCGTTCCCTGAGACGTCGGTCAAGTCGTACCGCTAAAGCCATAACCTGGTCTAGGGAGTCAGAAGAGGGATAACTAACTAGCAGATCTTTCAGGGCGTTCGACAGACCCAACCTAAACTGGCACCTTAAGGCAGGGTCATTCCACCGAGAAGCTACGCACCACTTCCTAAAGTCAGAGCAATACTCCTCAACAGGTCTCTTACCCTGACGTAAGGTCACCAGCTGACTATTGGCAAAAGCAGTCTTGTCAGTCTCGTCATAGATGAGTCCGAGAGCAGAAAAGAAAAGATCAACGGAGGAAAGTTCAGGGGCGTCAGGAGCCAAGGAGAAGGCCCATTCTTGGGGCCCTTCCTGGAGCCGGGACATAATTATACCCACCCGCTGGCTCTCAGAACCTGAGGAGTGGGGCTTTAAACGAAAATAGAGCCTACAACTCTCCCGAAAGGAGAGAAAAGTCTTCCGGTCCCCTGAGAACCGGTCGGGCAACTTGAGGTGGGGTTCAAGAGGTGAGGTGAGGGGGACTACCATGATAGCATCAGGCTGGTTGACCCTCTGAGCCAGGGCCTGGACCTGTAGGGAGAGGCCCTGCATTTGCTGAGCCAGGGTCTCAAGGGGGTCCATAGTGGTGTCAGGGACCAGGGTAGACTAGGTATGGCTTGTGATTATGTAATGACGGGGGTGGGGAGACAGACAAGTGAGCCCTAATCTACCCGCCACTCAGTCCCTGCCTACTTGCAACGACCCGCCCTAGGCAACGGGGTACAACTGGGCGACGGTCCCTAAGCTCAATAAGTGCACGACAGACAAACAGACAAGGGTACACAGAGCTAGGGGGAGAAAGGGGCAGTTGCCCACGGCAACACCGTGAGCAACAAGAGAAGTGAACAAGCCGAGTCAAACCAGGAGAGTACGAGGTGCCACACGCAGAGCAGGAGAGTAGTAAACAAGCCGAGTCAAACCAGGAGGAAAGAACAAAGTGCAAGAAGCTGCAGCAGGGCCAGGAAACCAAACGGGAAGAATCACAAGCAAAGGAGGAACAGGAAAAGCAGGTATAAATAGACAGAGGGAGGGAGCTAGCTCCGTCTGGCCAGGCTGTGATAGGTTCTCCCACTCCTAAGCCTGCCACCCTGAGTGGTGGAAGATGGAGTCAGTCTCACAGACATAGAAGCAGGTGCAGACTGATTATCTATAGGCGTTAACTCCGAAGCTGTGCCTGGCAGATCCTTTACAAGGAAATTATCTAAGCCTTTTTTGAAGCCATCTACTGCCCCTGCTGTGACCAGCTCCTGCGGTAGGCTATTCCATAAATTCACCGTTCTCACAGTAAAGAAGGCTTGTCGCCTCTGCAGGTTGAACCTTTCTTTTTCCAGACGGAGGGAGTGCCCCCTTGTTGTTTGAGGGGGTTTTACATGGAACAGGATTTCACCATATTTTTTGTATGTGCCATTAATATATTTATATAAGTTAATCATGTCCCCCCTTAGTCGTCTTTTCTCAAAGCTAAATAGGTTTAGTTCTTTTAATCTTTTCTCATAGCTTAGATTCTCCATGCCCCTTATTAGCTTCGTTGCTCTTCTTTGTATTTTTTCCAACTCCAGAGCATCCTTTCTATGAACTGGAGCCCAGAACTGGACTGCATATTCTAGATGAGGCCTCACTAATGCTTTGTAAAGTGGTAATATTACATCCCTGTCCCGCGAGTCCATGCCTCTTTTGATACACGACAATATTTTGCTGGCCTTTGAAGCAGCTGATTGACATTGCATGCTGTTATTTAGTTTATGATTTACAAGTACACCCAGATCCTTCTCAACAAGTGACTCCCCCAGTGTAGCTCCCCCTAGGACATATGATGCATGCAGGTTGTTCGTACCCAGGTGCATAACTTTACATTTATCTACATTAAACTTAATTTGCCAAGTGGACGCCCAAACACTTAGTTTGTTTAAATCTGCCTGCAATTCACAAACATCTTCCATAGTCTGAACTATATTGCATAGCTTGGTGTCATCTGCAAAAATAGAAATAGTGCTATTAATCCCATCCTCTATATCATTAATAAATAAGTTGAATAATAGTGGTCCCAGGACTGAACCCTGGGGTACACCACTTATAACCGGGGACCATTCAGAGTAGGAATCATTGACCACAACTCTCAAATATTATGAAGAGGGGGACAGAAATAACTGAACTAAGCTCCTTAAGAACTCTACGGTGTAGCCCATCTGGTCCCGGGGCCTTGTGTACGTTTATTTTATTTAATTTAGCTTGCACCATATCTACATTCATCCAATTCAGTATATCAACTGATATATTAACAGCTCTGGCAGCGGCTACATCAGCTGCTCTTTCTTCTGTTGTATATACAGAGTGGAAGAACCCATTTAGTAACTCTGCCTTCTCTTGATCCCCTGTGACCAACTCCCCATTACCACTATCTAAGGGTCCTACATGTTCAGACCTTGTCTTTTTTGCATTTATATGCTTGAAAAATTTTTTAGGATTTGTTTTACTATCCTTGGCCACCTGCCTTTCATTTTGTGTTTTTGCTGATTTTATTATCTTTTTACAGATTTTATTAAGCTCTTTATATTTTACAAAGGCTACAGCTGTACCCTCAGATTTGTTCAAATGTTCTTCTGTGTGATCCAAACACCTCAAACTTCGATTCGCCTGTCCATAACACTTTTTTTCAATCTTCCTCTGTCCAATGTCTGTGTGCTTTTGCCCATATTAATCTTTTCCTTTTATTAGCCAGTCTCAGATATGGCTTTTTCTTTGCCACTCTGCCCTGAAAGCCAGCATCCCGGAGTCGCCTCTTCATTGTAGATGTTGACACTGGCGTTTTGCGGGTACTATTTAATGAAGCTGCCTGTTGAGGACCTGTGAGGCGTCTATTTCTCAAACTAGAGACTCTAATGTACTTGTTTTGTTGCTCAGTTGTGCAGTGGGGCCTCCCACTTCTCTTTCTACTCTGGTTAGAGCCTGTTTGTGCTGTCCTCTGAAGGGAGTAGTACACACCGTTGTAGGAAATCTTCAGTTTCTTGGCAATTTCTCGCATGGAATAGCCTTTATTTCTAAGATCAAGAATAGACTGTCGAGATTCACATGAAAGCTCTCTTTTTCTAGAAATTTGGAGAGTTTAATCGAACCCACAAATGTAATGCTCCAGAATCTCAACTAGCTCAAAGGAAGGTCAGTTTTATAGCTCCTCTAAACAGCAAAACTGTTTACAGCGGTGCTAACATAATTGCACAAGGGTTTTCAAGTGTTTTCTAATCATCCATTAGCCTTCTAACACAGTTAGCAAACACAATGAACCATTAGAACACTGGAGTGATGGTTGCTGGAAATGGGCCTCTATACACCTATGTAGATATTGCATTAAAAACCAGACGTTTGCAGCTAGAATAGTCATTAAGCACATTAACAATGTATAGAGTGTATTTCTGATTAATTTAATATTATCTACATTGAAAAAAACTGTGCTTTTCTTTCAAAAATAAGGAAATTCTATATATTTATATTTTGTCTTTTTTTTTCCTGTGTTACTGGTAAATGGAGAAATATATGGGGATAGGTGGGTAGATAGTTACATAGTTACATAGTTGATAAGGTTGAAAAAAGACACAGGTCAATCAAGTCCAACCTATAATCCACCGTATTAATCCAGAAGAAGGCTAAACCCCCATGATGTTGATGCCAATTGCCTCATTAGGGGAAAAATATCTCTGACTCCAAATATGGAAATCAGAATAAATCCTTCAATCAACATCCCAACTATAGAATCTAGAACTCATAACTTGTAATATTATATTTTTCAAGAAAGGCATCAAGCCCTTCTTAAACTTGTTCAAAGAATCAACCACCACAACATCCTGTGGCAGAGAGTTCCATAGTCTCACTGCTCTCACAGTAAACACCTTATAAGGTCATTTATAAACAAATTTTTAAAAAAATGCCCAATACTGACCCCTGTGTAACCCCACTGGTAACTGCGACCCACTCTGAGGATGTACGATTAATAACTGTTTTCTATCACTGAGCCAGTTGTTAACCCAATAACACATATTTTCCCCCAGTCCCAGCACTCCCATTTTATATACCAACATTTTATGAGGCACAGCATCAAGCACCTTTGAAAAGTCTAGATACATCACATCCACAGCCTTACCCAGGTCCAGTCTAGAATTTACCTCCTCATAGAAGATAATCAGATTGGTTTGACAGGACCGATCCCTCATAAACCCATGCTGATGCTGCATTAAAGGAACAGTGTCATCGCAAATAATTTTTTTATATGTTAAAGATGTTAGTGCTTTAATAAAAACGTTTTTATTCATTTGTGTGTTTGTGTTTTACTTTTTCTTATTTTTACACTTTTTCTTCCCTATGGGGGCTGCCATTTTTTGTTCCATTTCTGTGTGTGTCGATTAACGACACACACAGACATGGAATACGGCAGCCACAGTCCCATAGGGACTGCGAACGGCTCCCGTCCCATTGACTGCCGTGTACGGCGTCTGTGTGGGAACTGCGCATGCGCCGCTCCCACACAGTCCTATTCGAAATTGGCGCCGTCCGGCGCCATTTTCCTGTGGACCGGAAGTCGCGGCCGGACAGTAATATTACTACTTCCGGTCGCGGCTTCCGGACTTGTGCACATGGAACAGCGGCAGCAAACGGAGCGGACGGGCCGGAGGGAGCCGCGGCGGCAGGAGCAGGTAAGAGATTTCAATGTATGTTAGTGTTTGTGTGTGTTTACTACTGTATGTAAACCTACTACACTGTGGGTTACCTCAAAAAATGGCGACACACAGTGTAGGAGGTTAAACCTTTCAAACCCCTCGTTTATCCCGGCACTAGCCAGATAAAGGAGGGGGGGATGCTGAGAACTCACTAGAGCGAGGGCTTTTAACCCAATGTTGCAATGCTGCAATTTTGGGAACAGCCCCATCTAGTGACCAAAAATGGGTAGTATTATAAATTAGAAATAATTTATAATATTTCCTGGCTCGTGCCAAAAAAAAAAAAAAAATTTGAACAATGTTTAATCACCCACACACTAAATGTTTAATTTTTAAAAAAAAAACATGTTTTTCTGGCAACACATTCCCTTTAACAGTTTATTTGCATTGAGATTCTCGAGAATATCATCTTTTAGAAAACCCTCAAATATATTACCTACAATGGAGGTTAAACTTACAGGTCTATATTTCCTGGGCTCACTTTTTGACCCCATTTTGAATATTGGCACCACATTTGCTATGTGCTAGTCCTCTGGAACAGACCCAGTCATGATAGAATCCTTAAACATCAGAAATAAGGGTCTGTCTACCACGGTACTTAATTTCTGCAGAACGCGGGGGTGTATACTATCTGGACCCGGTGATTTGTCTATTTTAGTGTTTTTAAGGTGGCGCTGTACTTCTTGCTGGGTTAAGCAGCTGACATTTAACCCCTTCCCGACATTTGACGTATGCCATGGAAAGCTAGTGCTTCCCGCATTTTGCTGTATCATATGCCAAATGGCGGATGTCAGCGGTATCTAACCGAAATTAGCTTCAATCCCCGCCATTAACCCCTTAAATGCAGTGCTCAAACGCGATCGCTACATTTAATGTGTTTGCAGCTCATCGGAACCCCAGCCGTGAAATCGCCAGTGTTCCGGTGACTGCAATGGCAACCGGAGGCCTAATACTGGCCTCCCGGTCTGCCTAGCACGGAAAACTTCACTGGATCTTAGCGGTTGCTAGCAGATCGCCAGCCCTGACAGGCAATCAGGACTGTCGACTGCTGCTATGGCAACAGGAGACACAATGGCCTCCTGCTCTGCCATTACAGAAGACGATTAGGCCCCGCCGGGAGGCGAAGCCTAATCGGCTTACTGTCAGTGAATAACTGACAGATCTAATACATTGCACTACGTAGGTAGCCCAATGTATTAGAAAAAAATAATCTGACAGTTGGACCTTTAATTCCCCTAGTGGGACTTGAAAAAAAGTGTAAAAAAAGTGTAAAAAAAAGTGAAAAAATAAAAGTTTCAATTAATAAAATAAAACACTATCGCTCTGTTCCTTTATTATTGAAAAAAATAAATAAACCATATGTGACCGTAACAACCTGAGGTATAAAAATGTTATATTATTTATTGCACGTGGTGAACAGCGTAAAAAAAAACTGTAAAAAACTATACCAGAGTTTCTGTTTTTCGGTCACTTTGCCCTACAAATATTGAAATAAAAAGTAATCAGAAAGTCGCACGTATCCAAAAAAGGTACCTATAAAAACTATAGCTCATCTTTCAAAAAACAAGCCCTCATACAGCCCCGTCGATGAAAAAGTTAAAAAGTTATGGTTCTGACAACTTGGCAACAGAAAAAATACATTCTTTTTACAAAAGTAATTTTATTGTGCGTTTTGCACGGGGTTTTGTTGTGAAACATAAAAAAGTGCTATAAATTAGGTATCGCGGAATCGGACTGGCCCGCAGAATAAAGGTAACATTTAATTTATAACGCGTGGTGAACGTTGTATAAAGAAAACTAAAAAAACTATGCCAGAATTGCGTTTTTTTGCTTATCTGGCCTCCCAAAAAATAGGATAAAAGGTGATCAAAAAAGTCGCATGTACCCCAAAATTGTACCAATAATAACTACAGCTCGTCCCGCAAAAAAACAGCCCTCATATCACTACGTCTATGAAAATATAAAATTAGTTAAGGCTCCAATAAGTCAGGTAATAAAAAATATGCAGTTGTGCAGCCCGAGGGCAACTTATTTTCTGTTTCAAGAGGCGATTTATCAAAGGCCTAAAATTAGGGAACCAGGAAGTGGAGGGCCCAAACATATCTGCTTGAAGCGAGGGCGCCCGTATTATACCAGGACAACACTTCCCAGCAAAATTCCCCAAACTGCAAAGGTGCGGAGTGTGGACCAAAAGGGGCATAAGAAAGGACGCCATATATCAGTGCGACACCGGCCTGTGCAGAAAGGATTGCTTCACAACGTAACACACATCTATGGATCATTATATTGTTTTTTTTACCCCATTATTATACCACCTGACTATGCCCCTGATATACTCTGGCCAGTTTACATGTACCCCCACATTATAAACGAAAACACCAGCAATACTCAAACAAATCTATTACCAAGCAAAATCCGCTCTCTAAAAGCCAAATTAACCATACAGCGTGCCCAAACAGCAGTTTCCTTCTACATATATGGCATCGCCATACCCGGGAGAACCCTTTTAACAATTTTTGGGGTGGGTGTCTCCAGTGGCATAAGCTGGGCACGACATATTTGCCACTGAAATTGCATATTTTAGGGAAAAATATGAATTTTTAATTTGCACCATCCGCAGCGCATTCATTTATGGAAAAGAAATGTGGGGTGAAAATGCTCATTACACCCCTTAATAAATGCCTTGAGGGGTGTAGTTTCCAAAATGGGGTCACTTTCTTTTTATTATTTCACATCTGAGCCTCTGCAATTGTGAACCAATAATTTTACATGGTACTCTTTCACTCCTGAGCCTGGTCGAATGTCCAGGCAAAAGTTTAGGGTCACATGTAGGGTGTTTCTAAAACACCGCATAATAATTAGAGCTGTCTTGTTATGGTGGCACAAGCTGGGCAGCACATATTGGCATATCTATGGAAAAAAATCCCATTTCCACTCTGCACACTAATTTCTACAAAACACCTGCAGGGTTAACATGCTCACTAAACCCCTAGGTGAATGCATTGAGGGGTGTAGTTTCTAAAATGTGGTCACTTTTGGGGGGTTTCCACTGTTTTGGTCCCACAGGTGCCCAGAAACCAATCCAGCAAAATCTGCACTCCAAATGGCGCTCCGTCCCTTCTGAGCCCTGCCGTGTGCTCAAACAGCAGTTTATGACCACATATGGAGTATTGCTGTACTCGGGAGAAAATGCTTTATAAATTTTGGGGTTCTTTTTTTCCTTTATTTGTTGAGAAAATGAAAAATGTTGATCTAAAGCTACATCTTATTAAAGAAAAAGGATTGTTTTTATTTTCACTGCCCAATTCTAATAAATTCTATGAAACACCTGTGGGGTCAAAATGCTCACTACACCCCTAGATGAATTCCTCAAGGGGTGTAGTTTCCTAAATGGAGTCACTTTTTGGTCGTTTTCATTGTTTTGTCCCCTCAGGGGCTTTGCAAATGCGACATGGCCTCCGCAAACCATTCCTGCTAAATGTGATCTCCAAAAGCCAAATAGCGCTCTTTCCCTTATAAGCCCTGCTGTGTGTCCAAACAGTTTATTACCATATGTGGGGTATTGTTTTACTCGGGAGAAATTGCTTTACAAATTTTGCAGTGCTTTTTCTCATTCGGTCCTTGTAGAAATGAGAAAAGATTTTTATTTTCAGGACCTACTTCCAATAATTTTTGCAAAAAACCTGTGGGGTCAAAATGCTCACTATACCCCTAGATAATTTCCTTGAGGTGTGTAGTTTCCTAAATGGGGTCACTTTGGGGGATTTCCACTGTTTTGGCACCGCAAGAGCCCTTCAAACCTGACATGGTGCCTAAAATATATTCTAATAAAAATATGGCCCCAAAATCCACTAAGTGCCCCTTTGCTTCTGAGGCTGGTGCTTCAGTCCAGTAGCACGCTAGGGCCACATGTGGGATATTTCTAAAAACTGCAGAATCTGGGCAATAAATATTGAGTTGCATTTTTCTGGTAAAACCTTCTGTGTTACAAAACAAATGGATTAAATAGGAATTTCTGCAAAAAAAAACAAAATTTGTAAATTTCACCTCTACTTTGCTTTAATTCCTGTGAAACGTCTAAAGGGTTAAGAAACTTTATAAATGCTGTTTTGAATACTTTGAAGGGTGCAGTTTTTAAAATGGGGTGACTTATTGGGAGTTTCTAATATATAAGGCCCTCAAAGACACTTCACAACTGAACTGGTCCCTATACAAATAGCCTTTTGAAATTTTCTTGAACATGTGAGCAGTTGCTGCTAAAGTTCTAAGCCTTGTAACGTCCTGGAAAAATAAAAGGATGTTCAAAAAACGATGCCAACCTAAAGTAGACATATGGGGATGTTAATTAGCAACAATTTTGTGTGCTATAACTGCCTGTCTTACAGGCAGATACATTTAAATTGAGAAAAATACAAATTTTTGCAATTTTTCCCTAAAATTTGGTGTTTTTCACAATTAAATACTGAACGTATCGAGCAAATTTTGCCAGTAACATAAAGTCCAATGTGTCACGAGAAAACAATCTCAGAATCGCTTGGATAGGTGAAAGCATTCGGACGTTATTACCACATAAAGTGAAACATGTCATATTTGAAAAATTAGGCTCTGTCAGGAAGGTCAAAAGTGGCTAAAGAGGGAAGGGGTTAATGGAGAATTTACATTATCCCTATTCATGTCATCTGACATTGGATTTTCAAGTGTAAATACAGTAGAGAAAAAGGCATTTAATAGATTGGACTTTTCCTCATCCTCCTCCATTATACCCAGACTATTTTTGAGAGGGCCAACACTTTCCGTTTTTAATTTCTTATTATTTATGTATTTGAAAAATATTTTTGGGTTATTTCTACATTCTTTGGCAACGAGTCTCTCTGTTTCAATCTTTGCTGCCTTTATTTGTCTTTCACACAACTTATTTTTTTCTTTATAATTAATTAATGCCTCGTCACTACCGTCCTGCTTTAGTAGTTTAAACACTTTATTTTTATCATTTATTGCCCCCTTACTGTTTTATTTAACCACATCGATTTCATCCTGTTTCTGGCTTGTTTATTCCGATAAGTTATATATTTTTCACAGGACCTATTTAAGAGGTTTTTAAAAATGTCCCAATTAGTTTGTGTATTTTTATTTTTTATTACATTGTCCCTGTTTATGCCTTAAGTTCATCCCTTAGCCCATGAAAATTGGCCTTTCTGAAGCTTGGTGTTTTTGTAGGTACTCTACCAAACATCTTATTATAGGATACATGAAAATGTATTATGTTGTGTTCACTATTACCTAGGTGACCCCCAACCTGTACTTGATATCCTATTGGTAAAATTAGCTTTAGAAGTGCCCCCCTCATGTTGGGCCCTGCACCAGTTGTGAAAGGTAATTGTCCTTAATTATTGTCAAAAACCTGTTTCCTTTGTTGGACCTGCAGGTTTCTGTCCCCCAGTTTACATCAGAGTAGTTCAAGTCCCCCATAATAATGACCTCATTATGATTTGCTGCCTCATCTATTTGCATTATTTGTTGATTTTCTGCTTCTTCTATTATACTTTGAGGCTTATAACAAACCCCTATCCGTATTTTATTATTCTTTCTCCCTCCCCTTATTTCCACCAATAGGGACTCCACATGATCATTTCCCTCATAGATATCATCATGCAGGCTGGGCTTTAGGCAGGATTTTAAATCTAAGCAAACCCCTTCCCCTTTCTTATTAGTACGATCATTTCTAAACAGACTGTAACCCTGCATATTAACAGCCCAGTCATATCTATCATCCAGCCATGTCTCACTTATCCCCACTATGTCACAATTCTCCTCCAGGATTATCAACTCTAATTCCTCAATCTTGTTATTGAGGCTTCTGGCATTGTTAAACATGCACTTTATATGTTTATCCATACCACTTTTCTTCTTATTCCTATTAACTGTTCTAACCCATTCCTCTATTCCACCCCATGTTCATTTTTCATCCCCAGCTCACTAGCTACGCTGTCTTCCTCTTTTATACAGCAATTGCCCCCCCATTCCCTAGTTTAAACACTACTCCAACCTTCTAGCCATCTTCTCCCCCAACACAGCTGCACCCTCCCCATTTAAGTGCAGCCCATCCCTACCGTAGAGTCTCTAGTCAACAGAGAAGTCGGGACAGTTCTCCAAGAACCCAAACTCCTCCTTCCTACACCAATTCTTTAGCCACTTGTTCACCTCCCTAATCTCCTGCTGTTTCTCCGGTGAGGCACGGGGTACAGGCAGTATTTCTGAAAATACTACATTTGAGGTCCTTGCCCTGAGCTTGATACCCAAGTCCCTGAAATAATGTTTTGGACCTTCCACCTACCTCTAACTTTGTCATTTGTGCCAATGTACACCATGACCGCTGGGTCTTCACCAGACCCTTCCAACAATCTGTCATCCCGATCCGTGATATGCTGAACCCGAGGACCTGGAAGACAGCAAACTGTTCGATATTCCCGAACTTTGTGACAGATTGCCCTATTTGTTCCCCTAATAATAGTCTCCCACTACAAGTGCCTGTTTAGCCTTTCCTATGTTCCCATTCCCCTCCTTATTGGAGCAGACATTCCCCTGGTTGCTAGAGGAGGTGTCTAGCTGCAGTGGTTCTACCCCTGACCTGATGTCCCCCTCATTCACCAACTTGGCAAACTTGTTGGGGTGTTCCAGATCAGGACTAGTCTCCCTGATACTCTTTCCTCTACCAAGCCTTCTAACTGTTACCCAGCTAGCTGCCTCAAGAGCCTGAACTTCCATGCTACCATCCTCCCCTGCATCTGCCTAAGTGAGTGCTTGCTCAGTGAGCAGCAAACTCTTCTCCATGTTGTCAAATGCTGGCAGTGTTGAAAGTTGCTCACTTAGATCCAGAATCTGGGCTTCCAAATGGGCAATTCTCACACACCCTGCACAGCAGTATGGTCCATCAAACGACTGTTCAAGGAGAGTATACATGGCAAAGAATGTACACTGGGTAGCATTGGCAACAATGGAGTTCATTGTGTCTAAAGGGGATTTAACAATCAGTATACCATTGTAGGGGGGAAAAATACACTAAACACCCCAAGCAAAAATGTATTCTAAAGTCACTGAATCTTAAGTCACACTTAAGTCACTGCACACTTGAAACCAATGCACACTTATGCTGCTCTTTCCAGTAAGGTCTCTGGCTGCAAACCAAAACTTCTGGTTACAAACCAAAAAAGTTACGGAGTACAAATGGAAAAGAAAATGCAATGTCTTCCTATCTTTGTTGTTTTTTTTTGTTTTGTTTTTTTTTTTAATTGTGATAAATGGAATAAACAGAGATTTAACTAAAAAAAATAAAATAATTCTGAATACACATCCCATCCTGGCTTGAGGTAATGTCTATTCGTTGTCAGGACAATTGAGTAACGTTAGTGTGTGTGTATGTGGCTACACATAGTGAACAACGCAGGATCACTATGTGCAGAATAAATGAATGGGGAGAAGTGTATGACGCTGATTGGTCATTGATTGGTCAGCGTCATACACTTCTCACCACAACGCCCACTTGGTCAAAAAGTAAAACACACCCAGTTGGGCATTAAGAAACTCATTAGCATAAAGCTAAAACAGTGAAGGAAATAAGTATTTGATCCCTTGCTGATTTTGTAAGTTTGACCACTGTCAAAGACATGAACAGTCTAGAATTTTTAGGCTAGGTTAATTTTACCAGTGAGAGATAGATTATATTTAAAAAAAAAAAAAAAGAAAATCACATAGTCAAAATTATATATATTTATTTGCATTGTGCACAGAGAAATAAGTATTTGATCCCCTACCAACCATTAAGAGTTCAGCCTCCTCCAGACCAGTTACACGCTCCAAATCAACTTGGTGCCTGCATTAAAGACAGCTGTCTTAAATAGTCACCTGTATAAAAGACTCCTGTCCACAGACTCAATTAATCAGTCTGACTCTAACCTCTACAACATGGGCAAGACCAAAGAGCTTTCTAAGGATGTCAGGGACAAGATCATAGACCTGCACAAGGCTGGAATGGGCAACAAAACCATAAGTAAGACGCTGGGTGAAAAGGAGACAACTGTTGGTGCAATAGTAAGAAAATGGAAGACATACAAAATGACTGTCAATCGACATCGATCTGGGGCTCCATGCAAAATCTCATCTCGTGGGGTATCCTTGATCCTGAGGAAGATGAGAGCTCAGCCGAAAACTACACGGGGGAACTTGTTAATGATCTCAAGGCAGCTGGGACCACAGTCACCAGGAAAACCATTGGTAACACATTACGCCGTAATGGATTAAAATCCTGCAGTGCCCGCAAGGTCCCCCTGCTCAAGAAGGCACATGTACAGGCCCGTCTGAAGTTTGCAAATGAACATCTGGATGATTCTGAGAGTGATTGGCAGAAGGTGCTGTGGTCAGATGAGACTAAAATTGAGCTCTTTGGCATTAACTCAACTCGCCGTGTTTTCGAGGAAGAGAAATGCTGCCTATGACCCAAAGAACACCGTCCCCACTGTCAAGCATGGAGGTGGAAACATTATGTTTTGGGGGTGTTTCTCTGCTAAGGGCACAGGACTACTTCACCGCATCAATGGGAGAATGGATGGAGCCATGTACCGTCAAATCCTGAGTGACAACCTCCTTCCCTCCACCAGGACATTAAAAATGGCTCGTGGCTGGGTCTTCCAGCATGACAATGACCCGAAACATACAGCCAAGGCAACAAAGGAGTGGCTCAAAAAGAAGCACATTAAGGTCATGAAGTGGCCTAGCCAGTCTCCAGACCTTAATCCCATCGAAAACTTATGGAGGGAGCTGAAGATCCGAGTTGCCAAGCGACAGCCTCGAAATCTTAAGGATTTACAGATGATCTGCAAAGAGGAGTGGGCCAAAATTCAATCTAACATGTGTGCAAACCTCATCATCAACTACAAAAAATGTCTGACTGCTGTGCTTGCCAACAAGGGTTTTGCCACCAAGTATTAAGTCTTGTTTGCCAAAGGGATCAAATACTTATTTCTCTGTGCACAATGGAAATAAATATATATCATTTTGACAATGTGATCTTCTGTTTTTTTTTTTAATATAATCTATCTCTCCCTGGTAAAATTAACCTAGCCTAAAAATTCTAGACTGTTCATGTCTTTGACAGTGGGCAAACTTACAAAATCAGCAAGGGATCAAATACTTATTTCCTTCACTGTATAGGTCATAACTCCATCAAAAATGATAGTTTTTCTAAATAAAAAACATGCTGTAATCTACATTATAGCGCCGATCACATTCTGTACAAGATAGGCCACTTATAATGTGGTGACAGAACCTCTTTAAGCTTTTCATTTGTTAGATAAAACATGGAGTGGACCCAAAAAAAAATCTTTCATTTGTATTACTCCCTTTTGAATCCTGACCTTGTTTTGGCTAAAAAAAAAAAAGTATTTAAAAACTGCACTCTGTGAACCTAACCAAAAGGTGTGTGGACAATAATCATGCATCTAATTGCTTATTTACATTGGTGTATTTTATGAGTATTTTGCTTCCATAATTTAAGACTAAACAAGGAAAGAATCCTAAACAGCAAAAAAATAATAGAAACATTTACACTTCTCTTTTTTAGCATCCACTACTCTGTTGGGTACAAAAAAAACAGAGGCAAAATACTGTTAAAATACGAAAGTGTGAATGAGACCTAATCCTGCTCCTCTCAAGAGCAGACGCCCAAAGGTCACATTCGCAGTAGGTTTTCTTTCGTTGTTCAACTTAACTAAACAGACATCAGTTTGTATCAGTTCTTCAATTACATAGTTACATATAGTTACATAGATTGAAAAAAAGGCACATGTTCATAAGTTCAATCTTTCTCGATTAATTATACATCATTCATTGATATAATAATTATAACCAACAATGCCATTTGTTATTAGATAAGCACTTAGCCCTTTTTTAACCCTTTCAGGACCAAGCTCATTTTGGCCTTCAGGACCAGCCCCATTTTTTCAAATCTGACATGTGACATTTTATGTGGTAATAACTCTGGAATGCTTTTACCTATCCAAGCAATTCTGAGAATGTTTTCTCGTGACATATTGTACTTTATGTTAGTGGAAAAATGTGGTCAATTAATTCATTGCTTATTTGTGAAAAACACCAAAATTTGCAAAAACTATGCTTTTAACTGTATCTGCTTGTAAAACAGATAGTAATACCACACAAAATAATTATTATTTCACATATTCCATATGTCTACTTTAGATTGGCATCGTTTTTTGAACATTCTTATATTTTTCTAGGACATTACAAGGCTTTCAAAAGGCTATTTGTCAAGGACCAGTTCAGTTCTGACGTGGCTTTAAGGGCATTATATACTAGATAGACCCCATAAATCACCCCATTTTAAAAACTCCACCCCTCAAAGTATTCAAAACAGCATTCAGAAAGTTTCTGAATCCTAAAGCAAAGTAGAGGGGAAATTTAAAAATTATTTCTTTTTTGCTGAAATTCATTTGTAATAATTTTTTTTCTGTAACAGAGAAGGTTTTACCAGAGAAACGCAACTCAATATTTATTGCTCAGATTCTGCAGTTTTTATAAATATTCCACCTGTGGCCCTAGTGTGCTAATGGAATGAAGCAAAGGCCTCAGAAGCAAAGGAGCACCTAGAGGATTTTGGGGCCTCCTTTTTTTAGAATATATTTTAGGCACCATGTCAGGTTTGAAGAGGTGTTGTGGTGCCAAAACAGTGGAAACTCCCCAAAAGTGACACTGTTTTGGAAACTACACACTTCAAGGAATTTATCTTGGGGTATAGTTAGCATCATGACCCCACAGGTCTTTTGCTATAAGGAATAAAGCATAAAAGCACCCCAAAACGTGTAAAGCTATTTCTCCCGATTACAAAAATACCCCATATGTGGTAATAAACTGCTGTTTGGACCCACGGCAGGGTTCAGAAGGGAAGGAGTGCCATTTGGATTTTGGAGCGCAGATTTCGCTGGATTAGTTTTCAGTGCCATGTCGTGTTTGCAATGCCCTGGAGGGAGCAAAACGGTGGAAACCCCCCAAAAGTGACCCCATTTTGGAAACTACACCCATCGAGTAATTTACAGAACCGATAAAAACAAGGGGACATATATGAAAACACAGAAAAAGGCCATACTTGCAAATGGACACAGCCAGGTCAGAAAATGCTGATGAAGGAGTGAGCAGGTGCTTTAAATAATAATAGCCACTCCCACTGGTCTTGAGGGGAGTGGTGTGTGGTGCATGGGATGTGTAGTAAGAAATAATAAATGAATAGTGTGTGTGTGCAAGTGTAATACTATGAGTGAAATATAGGGGGCAGTAATGAGTAAAGTGCCTCAATAGAAATAAAATGGATAATGGGGTGCAAGTGTGTGAAACATGGAGGGATAGTGTGTACGTCATGAGGCACAACGTGTATAGCCAGGTAGAAGCCTATTTGTGACGCCTTGATAGTTCATAGAGCGGGCTACCCTGCTTGCTATGCCAAACAACAACACACCATGCTCTCCCAGCATCAAAGACCCAGCTGTGTCCAAGAGAAGCGAATATATGTAGTAATGAAAAATACCTGGGGTATTAGTAATCATTTTGGCCAAAAGGACGCAAGCTCGCAATCCACGACAAGGATCCCCAGACTTGCGAGTCCCTAACTCCTTAAATGGAACAGAACGTTCCTGATGTACAAACAGAAACGATAAAAACAAGGGGACATATATGAAAACACAGAAAAAGGCCATACTTGCAAATGGACACAGCCAGGTCAGAAAATGCTGATGAAGGAGTGAGCAGGTGCTTTAAATAATAATAGCCACTCCCACTGGTCTTGAGGGGAGTGGTGTGTGGTGCATGGGATGTGTAGTAAGAAATAATAAATGAATAGTGTGTGTGTGCAAGTGTAATACTATGAGTGAAATATAGGGGGCAGTAATGAGTAAAGTGCCTCAATAGAAATAAAATGGATAATGGGGTGCAAGTGTGTGAAACATGGAGGGATAGTGTGTACGTCATGAGGCACAACGTGTATAGCCAGGTAGAAGCCTATTTGTGACGCCTTGATAGTTCATAGAGCGGGCTACCCTGCTTGCTATGCCAAACAACAACACACCATGCTCTCCCAGCATCAAAGACCCAGCTGTGTCCAAGAGAAGGCTTGCAAAATCTGGTGACAGAGCCTCTTTAATGGCACACTCTCCCCTGAGTTCAACATAGCGAATGTCACGAGACAGGGTTGCCCACTGTCACCTACCCTGTTTGTCCTGTCGATGGAACTCCTTATACAGAAGTTAACTCAAACAACGGAAATTCAGGGCATACAGTTAGGTTCACATTACCATAAAACTGCAGCGTTCGCAGAGGACCTATTATTAATTGTTACTAACCCTCGCCAAGCATTTCCTCACATGTTAAGCATTTTCGAAATGTTCGGTTGGATCTCAAATTTTAAAATGAACTATGCGAAGTCCGAGGTACTCAATGTCTCTTTTCGTGGTAGTGACATTGAAGACCTGAAAAAACTAGCTCCTTTTCAATGGCCTAAACACCAGATTAAATATCTGGGCTTTCAACTCCCTAATAACCTTTCCACCCTTTTCTCTGCAAATTACCTACCATTAATTCGTAGAATATAGCTCCAACTAAATGCTTTAATTTTCCCTTTATGTCCTGGATAGGAAGAAAGAATAATTTAAAATCCTATATACTCCCCCAGCTGCTGTATGTCCTTCAAACAGTACCGATTTTCATCCCACAAACATTTTTTAATACAATTTGTAGCATTTTTTCAAAATTTCTATGGAACACTAGAGCTCCTAGACTTCCTTATAGGCTATTGACTCTAAAACCCTCCTTGGGAGGTATAGGTTTACCTGATCCTCTGCTTTACTATAGGGCAGCCCATTTGAGCAGATGGGTGAACCTGATGAGGCACACAGATAATTCACTTGACCTAGTGGTAGAGAGGGCCATAATGAGAAAAAATGGACTAGTGCAATTGTGGTGCTCTGCTGTGGTGCTCTGCTGTTCTGCTGTTCAGCTTCACAGTACTTTTAAACCGGGCCCTACTGCCACAGAGACGATTTCGGTCTTCCAAAATTATTTAACCCCTTCCCGCCGCAGCACTTTTTCAGATTTTCATTTTCTCCTCCCCACCTTCCAAAAGCCATAACTTCTTTTCCGTCGATATAGTCCTATGAGGGCTTGATTGTTGTGGGACGAGTTTTCGTTTTTTGTAGAACCATTTATTTAGCCATAACTTTTTTATTTTTCTGTCGATTAAGTGGTATGAGGGCTTATTATTTGTGGGATAAGCTGTAGTTTTTAATAATACAATTTTGGTGTACATGCGACGTTTTGATCACTTTTTATTTCATTTTTTGTGGGAGATTAGGTGACCAAAAAATAGAGATTCTGGCGTTTACATTTCTTTTTTTTTTATGGCGTTCACCGTGCAGGTTAAATAATGATATATTGTAATAGTTCAGACATTTATGGACGCGGCGGTACCAATTACGTTTATTTTTTTACTACACTCTAGGGGGAAAATGGGAAAATGGTGTTTTTTTTAATTGAAAAAATTTATTTTACATAAAAAAAAACTTTAACTAATTTTTACTTTTTTTATTAGTCCCCCTAGGGGACTTCAACCAGCGATCGTTAGATCGCTTGCACAATATACTGCAATACTAATGTATTGCAGTATATCGTGACAGGCATCTATTAAGCCCCGGAGGCAGGGCTTAATAGGTGCACAAAGATGGCGGACCTGGGGGCCTTCATTAGGCCCCCATGCAGCCATAACAACCATTGCCCCCCCGTGATTGCGTTGCGGGGGGCACGATGAGCTGTTAGAGGGGGTCACCCCCCTCTTTCTAACGTTTTAAATGCTGCGGTCGCTATTGACCACAGCATTTAACGAGTTAAACGAGCGGGATCGCACTCGTGCGCGATCCCGCTCGTTACTCTGAAGTGTCGGCTGTCACAAACAGCCGACACCGGCATCGTATGGAGCGGGTTTACTACATGAGCCCGTTCCATACTTCCCCTACCCGACTTTAGCGTATGGATATGTCAAATGTCGGGAAGGGGTTACATTCCCACACCCCAACTAGATTGATCTCTTCTTTGGCTCCCTTGCAACTGTTGCCTTATTTTACACATACCATGAATCCTCTTGCGGGGTTATGGGAAAAATTGTCAGACCATAATATATCTGATGCTTTCAGGGACAAGGATTCACTGGATTTACGCGATTTACTGACATCTCAAGGTCTGCCAGTTCCCACCTTTCTGCACACCATTCATTGCGTTGCGGGGGGCACGATGAGCTGTTAGAGGGGGTCGCCCCTCTTTCTAACGATTTAAATGCTGCGGTCGCTATTGACCGCAGCATTTAACGAGTTAAACGAGCGGGATCGCACTCGAGCGCGATCCCGCTCGTTACTCTGTAGTGTCGCCTGTAACAAACAGCCGACACCGGCATCGTATGGAGCGGGTTTACTACGTGAGCCCTTTCCATACTTCCCCTACCCGACTTCAGCGTATGGATACGTCAAATGTCGGGAAGGGGTTAAATTCCCACACCCCAACTAGATTGATCTCTTCTTTGGCTCCCTTGCAACTGTTGCCTTATTTTACACATACCATGAATCCTCTTCCGGGGTTATGGGAAAAATTGTCAGACCATAATATATCTGATGCTTTCAGGGACAAGGATTCACTGGATTTACGCGATTTACTGACATCCCAGGGTCTGCCAGTTCCCACCTTTCTGCACACCATTCATTTTCAAAAAGTCTGTACTCTATTTAAACAAAAGTTCACGAATATCCAGGAACCTGCCTGGCTTGAAACTTATATTATATTACCTAACACAGTAAGGGGACTACTCTCTAAATTATATTCTGGTCTACTCATGAACAGAGAACGCTCTACACCAAACTTTGTTCAAGCTTGGGAAAAGGAACTTGATCTAACTTTTACTACTGAAGGAGTTTCTCGCATTCTTTTCAAGATGTGTACGGGTACAAGGGAACTCTTATAAGACAATCACCAGATGGTATAGGACCCCTGAGTTGTTAAAAAAAAATTACCTGACAGTATCAGATAGATGCTGGAGATGTAACACATATAAAGGTTCTCTCTCATATCTGGTGGTTCTGTCCTCGCATACAACCCTTTTGGACAACAATTGAATCTTGTTGTAGAGCAATTACCAAGAAACCGATTGTTTTGACACATTCTTTGATATTATTTTGGCTTCCTTCAGGCACTTATACGAAAAAAAGAAATGACTGGCTCACTCACCTCCTAATCGCTTCAAAAATGTTCATACCTTTGCATTGAAGATCTGAGATTACTGAATGGATTGCAAAAGTTGACATGGTGTCCAGAATGGAGGAACTATTGAGTTGGGAATTGGGTAAACATGAAAGATTTCTAGTGGAATGGGGACCTTGGAAACTGGTTAGACCAGCACTAGTTTCTTCAGAATCTGGGCATCTTGGAACCTAACACACCTAAAAAGGCGGTTAACCCCTCTATTGTTGTTATAGACATAAATGTAATGCCTCTATTCGTTTACATAACCCTTTATATAGGATTTTCACCACCTGTTTCAGCTTAATGTCAATTCTATTTTTTGTTGTTATACGACTACTGTGTAGACATATTTCATTTACTCAGATCTTTCTGTAAGCTTTAAATTGAAAGGGACTCATGTATATAGTTTCATAGTTCATTCTTACAGGTTATCAGAGGCAGAAATCTTCGAAAATTTTGCACCATTCTATTGTGAATATTAACACATTAAACTTATGAGAAATGTAATTTCTTTTTTCGGTGTTAAAGGGGTTGTCAGAGATTTAATGACTTTGTGTTAATGCTTGTAAATTATAAATGTAAATACATTTGTAATATAGTTACATTTTCCAAAGTGGCCCCGTTTCCAGATCCTGCCGTGGGGTACTTGACGGGTGACGTCACTCTCTGCTCTGGCCGCTTTGTTGATCTTGAATTATTTTCCGGGTATACGACACGTCACTTGTGACGTGGTGTATATCGGCTTGTCCTGTTGTAACGCGCTGCGCGGCCCCTGCTGTTATTTCGAGAACAGCAGGGACCATGAGAACAGCAGTGACAGCGCATGTGCGTTACCGGCTGTGAAGCAGAATAGCCCATACACGGCACGTCACAAGTGTTGTATACCCGGCAAAGAATTCAAGATCAACAAAGCGACCAGAGCCAGTGAAGAGAGTGACGTCACCCGTCAAGTACCCCACGGCAGGATCTGGAAACGGGGCTACTTTGGAAAATGTAAGTATATTACAAATGTATTTACATTTATAAATTACAAGCATTAACACAAAGTCATTAAATCTCGGACAACACCTTTGATGCTATTGTGTTATGGAAAAGTACTGTCGCAGAATGGCGAAATTTTGTAATTTGTTACTATATCTTTCATATGTCTCTGTATTTTGTTATTTCCAAAAATAGAAAGAGATTTACAAAAAATTTAGCTGGAATAGTTTTCGGGTGCTATGTCGCATTTGCAAAGGCCCTGATGTACCAAAACAGTGGAAACACCCCAAAACTGACCCCATTTGGGAAACTACACCCCTCAAGGAATCTTTTTAGGGGTATAGTGAGCATTTAGACCCTACAGGTCTTTTGCAGAATTTATTAGAATTAGGCCATGAAAATGAATATCAACATTTTTTTTCCACTAAAATGTTGCATTTTTTCATTTTCACAAAGGATAAAGGAGAAAAAGCAGCCAAACGTTTTCTAAAGCAATTTCTCCAGAGTACGGCAATACCCCACGTGGTCATAAATGTTTTTTAATTAGAAATTAATTAACCATTAATTAATTAGCCAGAAATTAATCCATATTTGCTTTTTCATTTTAGTTTTTCTCTCCTTGCATTCCAAGAGCTATAAAGTTTTTTCTTTTTCCCTCAGTAGAGTGGTGTGAGGGCTTATTTTTTGCGGGAGGCATTGTAGTTTCTAGTGACACCATTTAAAGTACCATTTAATGTACTGGGAAACTGAAAATAAAATTATTTGCAGAGCTGTGATTCCTGCATTGTTTTTTGGGTTTAGTTTTTCAGGTAACAACAACTTAATATTTTTTTCTGAGACTCAATATGATTACGGTGATACCAAATTGATACCGTTTTTTTTCCCATATTTTACTACTTTTACAAAGTAAAAACTATTTGTTAAATAAAAACGTTTTATGTCACCATATTCCGAGAGGCATAACTTTTTTTATTTTTTGGTCGATTGAGCGGTGTGAGGGCTTATTTTTTGCGGAACAAGCTGTAGTTTTTATTGGTACCATTTTTTGGTACATACAACTTTTTGATCACTTTTTATTACATTTTTTTTTAAAGTTAAGGTGCCCAAAAAACAGAGATTTTGGCGTCTTAAATGCTTTTTTTCTTACGGTGTTCACCGTGCAAGTTAAATAATGGTAAATTATAATATTTTTGACTTTTACAGATGCAGCGATACCAATTTTGTTTATTTTATTTTTTTTACATTACTTTAGAGGAAAAATGCGAAAGGGTTTTTTTTTTTGGACTTTAAATATATTATATATTTTTTTCGCTAATAATAATTTTGTATACTTTTTTTTTTACGCATTATATTAGCCCCCCTAGGGACTAGTAGAATACTGTCATTTTTACAGCGATCGCAGTTCCTTTCCGATAGTCCTGGGTGTCAGTTGTAATACACAGCTGACACCTGCAGCATATGGAGCAGACTCAGCGCATGAGCCAGCTCCATATATAGCCCCCCACACCACAACATGCTATTAAGTCGTGGTGCGTGGAGGCAGGGCCGGCCTTAGGGGTGTGCAAGTTGTGCGAGCGCACAGGGCACTGCCCCCTCCAAGCATGTAGGGGGCGCCACCGGGCTCTGCCTCTACTCTGTGCTCTTTCCACACACGGAGTAAATAAGAGCCGAGGAGCAGAGGAGGAAGCTCCGCCCACAGCCCGTCCTTCACTTAGCCTGTGATCCTGTCAGCATGGAGAGATGGTGAGTGTCTGTGTGTCTCTCAGTGTGTGTGTGTGTGTCTGTGTGTGTCTGTGTGTGTCTGTGTGTCTGTGTGTGTATGTCTATATGTTACAGTGTGTGTGTGTCAGTGGCAGATTAAGTAGAGCATGGGCCCTAGGCTGTTACCCAAACTTGGGCCCCCCTTCCGCACCGCAACTATTTTTAACACTACCTTTTTGGGCAAGCATTAACAAATGGGTGTAACGGTCAGGGCCGCCATCAGGAATTTCAGGGCCCCCTACAGCTACATTTTCTGGGCCCCCCTACCGTGGCACCGCCTGTTAACGGTACTCCGTCCAGCACTATATCATGGTACCCAGGGCCGCCATCAGGGGGGGTATTATGGGTACTGATGTGAGAGGCCCGGCCAAACCTAATTGAAAGGGGGGCCCGGCAAACTGCCGCGACTTGCCTTTAGTAGAAAAAAAACAGGCCCCTGCAATGGGGCCCGTTTTTTTCACCAAAAGAATGTCATGAGCTGCGGGCCCCCCTTTCAATTAGGTTTGGCCGGGCCTCTCACATCAGTACCCCTAATACCCCCCCCCTGATGGTGGCCCTGGGTAGCATGGGGGCCGTCAAACACCGCCGCCCGTGCGACCGATCACGCGCACCCACAAACTCCCGCGCATGCGCACCGGTGACCGCCTGGAACCGCGCACCGAATTTTGAGGCAGATTTTGACCTGCCCACACTATCTTGCCGCGTTTTTTGCCCACGGCGATTGAGGACAGCAGACAGAAAACGCAGCGAAAAATGCATTTTCTGCCCCCCATTGATTTCGATGGCAGGTCAGAGGCGGAACCGCGGCAAGAAAGGACGTGCTGCTTTTTCTTTTTTCCGCGACTCGCTCCCATTGATTTCAGACTAAATCAATGGGAGGCAGTTTTGGAAGTTGTTTGGTGCTGATTCTGACGCAGTGTCCGAGTCAATATCAAGGCCCAAAAACTCTGTGAACTGGGCCTTATTGTTAGGGCTTATTCAGATGATCGTGTAATACATCCGTGCAACGTGCGTGATTTTCACGCGCCTCGCACGGACCTATGTTACTCTATGGGGCCGTTCAGACTGTCAGTGATTTTCACGCAGTGTGTGTCCGTGTGTCCGCTGCGTAAAACTCACGACATGTCCGATATTTGTGCATTGTTCGAGCATCACGCACCCATTGAAGTCAATGGGTGCGTGAAAATCCCGCCCAGCACTTCCGCAGCCGTATAAACTATGAATGAAAACAGAAAAGCACCACGTGCTACAAACATACAAACAGAGTGTCATAATGATGGCGGCTGCGCGAAAATCACGCAGCCACGCATCATACGCTGCTGACACACGGAGCGGTTATGGACCTTTTGCAAGCGCAAAATGCCACGTTTTTTGCGCGTGCAAAAAGCACACGCTTGTGTAAATCCGGCCTTAGGGTAGGAACACACTAGGCATGAACGCTGCGGATTTTATGCAACACATTTTATTGTGGAGAATCCGCAGCGTATGCGTATTACAGTCGCAGCAGAGGGGGTCAGATATGAACAAATCTCATCCACACGCTGCAAAAATAATGGACCTGCAGTGTGGCTTTTTGGCTTTTTAAGCCGCAGCGTGTCAATGTATTCTGTGGAATCGCTGCTCCTCTGTTGCGGAAATGCTGCGGTTCTGCCGCAAAAATCACACATGAGAAGAAAAAAAAAGGCACTTTTTTAAATTTATAAAAAAGTTTAGACTTACCCCGGCCGTAGTCCTGGTGACGCGATCCTCTATTCTTAGCGCAGCTCGGCCTCCTGTCATGACGTTTCATCCCATGTGACTGCTGCAGCGGTCACATGGTCTACAGCGTCATCCCAGGAGGTGGGGCTACATTCAGAAGAGAGAGATGCGTCACCAGGACTACGGCCGGGGCAAGTCTAAACGTTTTTTTCCCTGCAGAATTCCCGCAGCGGACATGCCTCACGAAACCTGCGCCACTATTTGGTGCGGTTTTGCTGGCAGAATTCCCTGCGGCTACCGGGGCGGATAAGCTGTGTAGTTTTACTCCGCATATCCGCCTAGTGTGTCCCTTATGATGTCGCTCCTGGAGCTGCTGCCGGTCTCTAAATAGGCAGTTGGTTCAGTAGAATTTGGAATTATTTTTTTTTTTGTGAACCAGCTTAAAAAAATACAAAACTTTTGTGTTAGGGCCTGTTCACATCACCGTTCGCTTCCGCTCCGGGGTTCCGTCTGAGGTTTCTGTCGGGTGAACCCCGCAACGGAAAGTGAAAGTGATAGCACAGCTTCCGTTTCCGTCACCATTAGCGCAGTCGACTGCGCTATTGATTCCGTCCGAAAACCAGCCGGAATGGTGACGAACGGAAACCATTAGCGATGTTTCCGTCACCATTGAGATCAATAGTGACTGAAACGGAAGCTGTGCTGTCACTTTCACTTTCCGTTGCGGGGTTCACCCGACAGAAACCTCAGACTGAACCCTGGAACGGAAGCGAACGGTGATGTGAACAGGCCCTAAAACAAAAGTTTTGTGTTTTTTTAAGCTGGTTCACAAAAAAAAAATAATTCCAAATTCTACTGAACCAACTGCCTATTTAGAGACAGGCAGCAGCTCCAGGAGCGACATCATAAGGGACACACTAGGCGGATATGCTGAGTAAGACTACACAGCTTATCCGCCCCGGTAGCCGCAGGGAATTCCGCCAGCAAAACCGCACCAAATAGTGGCGCAGGTTTCGTGAGGCGTGTCCGCTGCGGGAATCCTGCAGGGAAAAAAAGTTTAGACTTGCCCCGGCCGTAGTCCTGGTGACGCATCTCTCTCTTCTGAACGTAGCCCCGCCTCCTGGGATGACGCTGTAGACCATGTGACCGCTGCAGCAGTCACTTGGGATGAAACGTCATGACAGGAGGCCGGGCTGCGCTAAGAATAGAGGATCGCGTCACCAGGACTACGGCCGGGGCAAGTCTAGACTTTTCTATAAATTTAAAAAAGTACCTTTTTTTTTTTCTCATTTGTGATTTTTGCGGCAGAACCGCAGCATTTCCGCAACAGAGGAGCAGCGATTCCACAGAATACATTGACACGCTGCGGCTTAAAAAGCCAAAAAGCCACACTGCAGGTCAATTATTTTTGCAGCATGTGGATGAGATTTGTTCAAATCCCACCCACTCTGCTGCGACTGTAATACGCTGCGGATTTTCCACAATAAAATGTGTTGCATAAAATCTGCAGCGATCATGCCTAGTGTGTTCCTACCCTAAGGCCGGATTTACACAAGCGTGTGCTTTTTGCACGCGCAAAAAACGTGGCGTTTTGCGCATGCAAAAGGTCCATAACAGCTCCGTGTGTCAGCAGCGTATGATGCGCGGCTGCGTGATTTTCGCGCAGCCGCCATCATTATGACACTCTGTATGTTTGTAGCACGTGGTGCTTTTCTGTTTTCATTCATAGTTTATACGGCTGCGGAAGTGCTGGCCGTGATTTTCACGCACCCATTGACTTCAATGGGTGCGTGATGCGCGAACAATGCACAAATATCGGACATGTCATGAGTTTTACGCAGCGGACACACGGACACACGCTGCGTGAAAATCACTGACAGTCTGCACGGCCCCATAGACTAACATAGGTCAGTACGAGGCGTGTGAAAATCACTGACAGTCTGCACGGCCCCATAGACTAACATAGGTCAGTACGAGGCGTGTGAAAATCACGCGCGTTGCACGGATGTATTACACGATCGTCTGAATAAGCCCTAACAATAAGGCCCAGTTCACAGAGCTTTTGGGCCTTGATATTGACTCGGACACTGCGTCATAATCAGCACCAAACAACTTCCAAAACCGCCTCCCATTGATTTAATCTGAAATCAATGGGAGCCAGTCGCGGAAAAAAGAAAAAGCAGCACGTCCTTTCTTGCCGCGGTTCTGCCTCTGACCTGCCATCGAAATCAATGGGAGGCAGAAAATGCATTTTTCGCTGCGTTTTTTGTCAGCTGTCCTCAATCGCCGCGGGCAAAAAACGCAGCAAAAAAACGCGGCAAGATAGTGTGGGCAGATCAAAATCTGCCTCAAAATTCTTTAAGGAATTTTGAGGCAGATTTTTTTTTGCCTGCAAAATACTGTGTGAACAGGGCCATACATGATCAGCACTTTGAGATAATTTACTCACTGTGTCAGAAGAGATGCTCCCACTCCAGTCCTCTTCCGGCGATGTCTTCCAGGCGAGGTCTTCGGTCCAGACGTCCAGGTAAGTTTTGTCCATGTGTGTCCGCGGCTGCGCGCGCTTCGTTCGCGGGCGGTCTCCAGTGCGGGCGTTCGTGGGTGCGCGCTCGCGAGTGCGCACGCGCGGGAGTTTCCTTGTGCGCGCGATCGGGTGCGCGCGCGCGGGCGGATGGTTTGACAGCCCCCCATGACGAGGGGAGGGGGCCCGCAGCAGCAGCAGCAGCTCACGACATTCTTTTGGTGAAAAAAACGGGCCCCATTGCAGGGGCCCGTTTTTTCCTACCAAAAGAATGTCGCGGCAGTTGCCGGGCCCCCCTTTCAATTAGGTTTGGCCGGGCCCATGACACCACTACCCCTAAAACCCCCCTGATGGCGGCCCTGGTTACGGTTCCCCTTGTCACAGGGCTGTGTCCCTACATACTGACAGGATCACACTGTGCTGGGACACATCCTCCTGACACGGGGAATTGTCTATCAGTCCTGGACTGCAGAAAGACTTTTTGAGAAGTACAAGGATTTCCTATAATAAACATGTCAGGAGAGGTGACAGATTCTCTATAAATCTAGAGACTCACAGGTGACGACGTGTCGGATTCTAGTAGTTTTTTTTCCTCGTTTCTTCTCCATCCGGTCCAGAGCTCATGACAACTTCTCCCGGCCATGACTCATTTCTGCAGAATTTGCCACTCAGATGTCTTCGGCTATTCACTTTTCCAACATTTCAACACCTATAAATGAAAATAAAGTTATCATGGTGCCACATACTGTGCCCCTAAATATAATAGCACCAAACACTGCGCGCCTGAATATAATAATACCACACACTGTAAAACACCACATACACACAGCCCCTGTACATAGTGCCACACACAGCCCCTGTAAATATTACACACCCCCATAGATAGCGCCACACACATCCCCCCGTAGAGAGCATTACATACAGCCCCCCTATAGAGAGCGCCACACAGCCCTCCCCCTCTTGTAAATAGCGCCAAAAAGCACCCCCTATAAAGAGCGCCACACACATACCGCTGTGGATAGCGCTACACAGCCCCCTTGTATATAGTGCTACACAGCCCTCCCCTTTGTACAAAGTGTCACACAGCGCTCCCCCCTTGTATATAGTGTCACACAGCACTCCCCCCTTTGTATATTGTGTCACACAGCGCTCCCCCTTTGTATATAGGGCCACACAGCACTCCCCTTTGTATATAGGGCCACATAGCGCTTCCCCCTTGTATATAGGGCCACAGAGCGCTCCCTCCTTGCATATAGTGCACACAGCGCTCCCCCCTTTGTATATAGTGTCACAGAGCACTCCCCCCTTGTATACAGGCCCACACAACGCTACCCTCCCCCTTGTATATAAAGCCACCCAGCACCCCCTTGTATATAGTGTAACGGAGCAATCCCCCCTCCTTGAATATATAAACAGTGATAGTCCCCACCTAAAAAAATATATACAGTTTACTTACCTTACCCCGTGGCGGCCTATTCACATCACCGCTGCCCTACTGTTGATGGGTTCCGTCGGGTTAACCCAACAACAGAAAGGCAAACTGAAACCTCCGCTTCCGTTTCCCTCACCATTGATCTCAAGATTTCCGTTTCTCACCATTGTGGCAGGATTCCGTTGTTTTGCATTGTCGACTGCGCTATTGATTCCGCCAAAACAACGGAACCTGTTCACAATAGTGACAAACGGAAACCATTAGCAAAGGTTCCATCACCATTGAGATCAATGGTGATGCAAACGGAAGCTAAGGTTTCCGTTTGCCTTTCCTTTGAGGGGTTAACCAGACTGAACCACTCAACGGAAGGGCAGCGGTGATGTGAAGAGGGCATTAGATAAAGGGCCCTAGATACAGGGCCCATGTGCATGTGTGATACTGTTTGTTGGACCCTATATCTAAGCCTAAGGTAGGCTTAGATACAGGATGCAGCAGACAGTATTCTTATGCAGTATAAGCTGGGGCCCTGTATCTAAGCCTAACACACGGTAGGCTTTAAAGAGGCTCTGTCACCACATTATAAGTGCCCTATCTCCTACATTAGGAGATCGTCGCTATAACGTAGGTGACAGTAGTGCTTTTTATTTAGAAAAACAATCTATTTTTACCACTTTATGAGCGATTTTTAGCTTTATGCTAATTAGTTTCTTAATGCCCAAGTGGGCGTGTTTTTACTTTAGACCAAGTGGCCGTTGTACAGAGGAGTGCATGACGCTGACCAATCAGCGTCATGCACTTCTCTCCATTCATTTACTCTGCAGATAGCGATATAGTTATGTGCAGCCACATACACACACACTAATATTACTGCAGTGTCCTGATAATGAATATACATTACCTCCAGCCAGGACGTCATGTGTATTCAGAATCCTGACACTTCTGAATCTTTTCTGTGAGATTACAGCAAGGCAAACGTAATCTCGTTTGAAATGACAGGTTACATCGTAATCTCGCGAGATTACGCTTGCCTTGCTGTAAATCTCACAGAGACGCTACATCACTTCCTGGCTGGGGGTAATGTATATTCATTATCAGGACACTACAATAATGTTATAGTGTGTTTATGTGGCTGCACATAGCGATATATCGCTAGTGCAGTGTAAATGAACGGAGAGAAGTGTATGACGCTGATTGGTCAGCGTCATACACTCCTCTGTACAATGCCCACTTGGTCTAAAGTAAAAACACGCCCACTTGGGCATTAAGAAACTCATTAGCATAAAGCTAAAATCGCTCATAAAGTGGTAAAAATGGATCGTTTTTCTAAATAAAAAGCACTGCTGTCACCTACATTACAGCGCCCATCTCCTTCTGTAGGAGATAGGGCACTTATAATGTGGTGACAGAGTCTCTTTAAAGGTTGTCCAGTCCCTAAACATTCATGGCCTATCCTCAGTATAGGCCATGAATAGCTGATGGGTCGCAGTAAGACTCCCGGGAGCCCCGCCAATCAGCTGTCTTGAAGGGGGTGCAGAGCTCGTACGAGTGCTGCTTCCCCTTCATTTCCCTCACTTGCTCACAGTGTGAATCGCTGACACGTTAGTGTCGGTGATTCAGTGTGAGAAAGTGACCGGAATGAAGGGGAAGTAGCACTCGTACGAGCGGCTGCAACCCCTTCAAAACAGCTGATTGGCGGGGGTCTCGGGTGTCGGACCCCGACCCATCAGCAAGACACTAAAATTAAACTTACCTCCTCTTCGGCTGCAGGTCCTCACTCCATCAAGTGTGGGGGTGCTGTGCACAGCGCATAGTGTCATGACATTATGCGCTGCGCACAGCGCTGTGATGTCAGAACCTCTGCTGTGCTCCAGGAAGAGGAGGGGTAAGTACTGTCAGTTACTATAGTAACAGGGGCACGTGTAGTTTATTACATAGGCCTCAGTTACTATAGTAACTTTTCATTGATGTGGTGCGGGGAGCCGCGGGCCCCCCTGGCTGCTGCGACCCCTATAGTTACGCCACTGAATGTGGCTGCCACTAGCACCAGGGCCCCCTCCAGTGCTAGCGACGCCACCGGGCATGAGGGGGCCCGTGCGATCATGTGCGGTTCGGCCGGCCATGGGCCCCCCGGGAGCCTTGAGCCCCAGGCGACCGCCCGAACCGCCCTAATGATAATCCGCCACTGGTGTGTGTCTCTGTGTATACAGTATGTGTCTCTGTTTGTATGTGTATATGTTAGTGTGTGTGTGTGTGTGTGTGTGTGTGTGTGTGTTTGTTTATGTCTCTTTGTAAAAGTGTATGTTCAATA
The DNA here is from genome assembly GCF_050947455.1 of Rhinoderma darwinii. NCBI lineage: Eukaryota > Metazoa > Chordata > Amphibia > Anura > Rhinodermatidae > Rhinoderma > Rhinoderma darwinii. The sequence continues at coordinate 62,528,927 of NC_134696.1, read as the reverse complement.
TTAATAAAATGCGATATCTTTGCTGCCTCCAATATACCCTGCTGCCTCTATATATCCTGCTGCCCCTATATATCCTGCTGCCACCTATATAGCCTGCTGCCCCCTATATAGCCTGCTGCCCCCTATATAACCTGCTGCCCCCTATATATCCTGCTGCCCCCGATATACTCTGCTGCCCTTATATATATGCCTCCGTGTGTGTGTTCATATGTGTCTATAAGTATAGTTATCATCTACGAAATTAGTGTTACATAGGACTGCAGGTAACATTTACTGCATTATCTGTATTCAGAGAGTAATCACTGTGTTATCTGTGGTGTTATATAGGACTGCAAGCAATATCTTCTACATTATCTGTACTCATTTATTACTGTGTGTTATCTGTGGTGTTACATAGGGCTGCACATGAAATCTACAACATTATCTGTACTAGGTAAATATGGGTCTGTTTGTGCTTGTATATATGTGCCTTGTGTCTTTGTGCTTGTATATATGTGCCTTTATGTTTTTTGTATATGTTCCTTTCTGTGTATTTATCTGCCGATGTGTGTGTGTGTGTGTATGTGTCTGTACGTCTATATATTTACCTGTATGTATATATTCCAGAATGTGTGTATATATATATTTGCCTGTATGTCTAAATATGTCTTTATGTATGTACAGTATATATGTTCCAGCGTGTCTATATATGTGGTTAATTTTTGGTTTGTGTAAGGGGCGGCAATAGAGAGTCCTGAACAAGGCGCCATTCAACCTAAGGCCGGCCCTGCGTGGAGGCGTTAATGCGCAGCGGATGTTGCAAAGTGAAAATTACAATTTTCCACTGATACGCCATTTTAGTGCACAATATGGTGTGCCCAGATTGTACGACTGAAGACAAATACCTCATACAATGTTGAGCGGGTTCTCTCGGTTATAAAATACCATATATGTGGACGTAAACTGGTGTTTAGGCACGCTGTGAGATTCAGATAGGAGGGAGCGCCATTTAGATTTTGGAGCACAGATTTTGCTTGGTAGTCGTTCTGTTTGGGGTTTTGCTGGATTTCGGTTTATAATGTGGAGGCATATGTAAGCTGGGCAGAGTACATCAGGGCATAATAAGAGGGTATAATAATGTGGTAAATAAATAATAATTTATAGATATGTGGCCGGTGTCGCACTGATAAATGGTGCCCGATCTTATCCGCTTTTGGAACGCTCTGCACAATTTCTGTCGCTATACTCTGAGAGCCCGAACTTTTTTTATTTTTTCTCCACCGGAGCTGTGTGAGGGCTTATTTGTTGTGGTACAATCTGTAGTTTTCATTGGTTCATTTTAGGGTACATGCAATTTTTTTTATCACGTTCTATTCCATTTAAAGCAAGGTGACAAAAAAAAAACAAATTCTGACAATGTTTTTTGTCCTTTTTTTTTTTTTTCTTTACAGTTTTCACTGTGCGCTATAAATGACATTTTACTTTATTCTGCGGGTCGATACGATTACGGCGATACCATATGTATATCGTTTTTTTTATGTTTTGTGGCATTTGCGCATTTTTGTGGGACCAGTTGTAGTTTTTATTGGTACTATTTTGGGGTACATGCTACTTTTTATTCTATATTTTGGGAGGGGTGGTGACCAAAAAAATAGTGATTCTGGCATTGTTTTTTATTTTATTTTTTTGCGGTGTTCACCGTGAGGGAAAAATAATATTATAGTTTTATAGTTTGGCTCGTTACAAACGCGGTGATACCAAATATGTGTACTTTTTTTTAGCAGTTTCATTTTTTTCCTATAATAAAAGACATAGGAAAAAAAAAGCATTTTTGGGTTTTGTAACTTATAACTTATTTTTACACTTTTATAAAACATTTGTACAACTTTTTTTTTTTTTTTTTTTACTCTTTACTTGTTTTACTTGAAGACCTGCAGCACTGATAGCTGCTATAACACATTACACTACCTAGGTATAATGTAAACTATCAGTGTGACTCTGAGGGTCACACTGACAGGAAGCCTATCAGGACCAACCTCCGCCTTGTCCTGATAGGCTTCCGTGCATGGCAGACACGGACGCCATTGCATGGCCTCCGGTTTTGTATGGCAGACACGGAGGCCGTTGTATGGCCTCCGGTTTTGCCATGACAACCAACGGCAGCACCAGTTGCTGCAAAAAAATTTCCCGGCGATTACATGATCGGGACCTGAACCAATCAGGTCCGGATCATGTCTCCGGCACCAGAGGCCGGTGTAAACAGCGCGATCCGGGTGTCAGCGCTACTCTGAGACACTCGATCGCACTGTTAACACCCACTGTGAATTCACGTCGGCGCTGCACAGAGCCCAACAAGCGCCGACGTGGATTTATAGTGGGAGGTCGGGAAGCGGTTAAATGCTGACATAGTATCTGCCATTCCTACATCTTAGGATAGGGCATCCCATAGTTTAACTACTCTAACTGTAAGTGTCAGTTCACACGTTGCGTAAATACTGGCCACACACAGACCCCCCTAGTAGATATTGCGAACAGCCCTCCCTTGTGCTTAGTGTCACACCCCCCTTGTACATATTGCCACTGTCCCCCCTTGTACTTTGTGCCACACCTCCCTTATACTTAGTGCCACACTGCCTCCCCTTGTACTTACTAGCACAGCCCCCTAGTACTTAGTACCACAGCCCTCTTGTACCTAGTGCAACACTGACCCCTCTTGCACTTAGTGCCACAGAGCCCCATTTGTACTTAGTGCCACACCCCCTCTTGTACTAAGTGGCACACAACACCCCTCCCCCTTGTACTTAGTCATGCGGCGGCGTTCTGACTGGGGTTGGTGCCTGGGAGTGGACAAGTACAGTCACCTGACTTGAGTCACTTGACTTCATGTCACTGACGTGAGTTCAGGTGACAGGTCAGGTGACTGGACTGGTCCATTCCCGGCCGGCACCGACCCCAATCTGAACGCCGCTGCATGACCTCCTGGCTCCTCCTAACAATCGCTGTTGCAACCGTCCAGCATACAGGGTGCCTGTCAGCAGCGATCAGCTGTTTTGCAACCTCCTGGTTGCGCCCGGGGCTCATGCCCCACCTGTACCCCCCCCCCCCAGCTACGCCCCTGGCTGACTTAACCAGACCGTGAGTGCTCTGGCAACACTACACCTTTAGACAACTTAGCCATGGCCAAGTACATTTTTGCAGGAGAATCCCAGTAAACACAATAATTTTTATCAAGTCGGTGATGGACTTGAAACTTCTCCTGAAATTAGGCTTCTTGTATGGAGTCGCCCACTGTTTAGTAAGCATAGTTTCCAGAATGGGATGGGTGGGCAAAACTTTACCCTACTTCTATGGAAAATAAAAAACTACCTCTTCTACCTTGTATAGGAAGTTCTGCATTGTGAAATTATATGGTAGATTTCACTGCTTTAATCGGCATAGATACTTGATCTTTCCTAACAAGAAAAATATCATCATCATCTGAGTCAGAATTGCTAGAAGTAGCCATGGAATACTCTGCAATAACAGGACAGGTAGCTCTTTCTTCCTGATATAGAGTACTCTGCAGGTTTAGGGACTGATTTAGCGGATTGACCACTAGATGTCACCACTTCACCATGCAAAAAAGGACTTTGCTTCGCAAGCTAAAGGCGACTCCTCCAAAGCAGTGCAGTTAAAGAACCAGTGTCACGAAAAAAAAATTTTTTACATCAATTTGACTTTAGTGTGTTATTAAACATTTTTTAATTTATTTGTGTGTTTGTGTTTTATTTTTTCACTTTTTCTTCCCTATGGGGGCTGCCATTTTTTTTTCCATTTCTGTATGTGTCGATTAACGACACATACAGACATGGAATACGGCAGCTACAGTCCCATAGTGAATGCGAACGGGGCCCGTTCCATCCACTATGCTGTACGCCATCTGTGTGGGAACGGCGACGTCCGGCGACGTCCTGTGGAAAATGTTTTTCTAGCAACACATTACCTTTAACACAGACATCCTGCATATACTCATCTCGCAAGGGCTGTTGCCAGATGGTGAGCTCTCTATGCCTGGTCTTTCTAGTTCTGCTAACAGGCTCTTTCCTCCTAGGTAACTCCTCTGATTAACTAGACATCTAGGGAAGGAGTCAGCAAACTTAATAAAGTAGCCCGAAAAAAAGGCACAGAAAGTAGACAAGGCATACAGGTCCTTCTCAATGAATTAGAATATCATCAAAAATTTTATTTATTTCAGTAATTCAATTCAAAAAGTGAAACTCTTATATTATATTGATTCATTACACACAGAGTGATCTATTTCCATAATTTTTTTTGTTTTAATGTTGAAGATTATGGATAACAATTAATGAAACCCCAAAATTTAGTCTCTCAGAAAATTAGAATATTATATAAGCTCAATTTCAAAAATGATTTTTCATACCGAAATGTGGGCATACTGAAAAGTACGTACAGTATATGCCCTCAATACTTGGTCGGGGCTCCTTCTGCATGAATTACTGCATCAATGTGGCGTGGCATGGTGGCGATCAGCCTGTGGCACTGCTGAGGTGTTATGGAAGCCCAGGTTGCTTTGATAGCGGCCTTCAGCTCGTCTGCATTGTTGGGTCTGGTGTCTCTCATCTTCCTCTTGACAATATACAATAGATTCTCTATGTGGTTTAGGTCAGGCGAGTTTTGCTGGCCAATCAAGCACAGTGATACTATGGTTATTAAATAAGGTATTATTACTTTTGGCAGTGAGGGCAGGTGCCAAGTCCTGCTGGAAAATGTAATGAGCATCTTCATAAAGCTTGTCAGCAGGGGGAAGCATAAGGTGCTCTAAAATTTCCTGGTAGACGGCTGCATTGACTTTGGACTTGATATAACACAGTGGACCAACAACAGCAGATGACATGGCTCCCCAAATCATCACTGACTGTGGAAACTTCACACGGTACCGCAAGTAAATTGGATTGATGCCTCTCCACTCTTCCTCTAGACTCTGGAACCTTGATTGAAATGCAAAATTTACTTAATCTGAAAACAGGACTTTGGACCACTGAGCAACAGACCAGTCCTATTTCTCCTTACCCCAGGTAAGATGCTTCTGACGTTGTCTCTGGGTCATGAGTGGTTTGACACAGGGAATGCGACAGTTGTAGCCCATGTCCTGGATACGTCTGCGTATGGTAGAACTTGAAGCATTGACTCCAGCCGCAGTCCACTCCATGTGAATCTCCCCCAGATTCTTGAATGGCCTTTTCTTGACCATCCTTTTAAGACTGCAGTTATCCCTGTTGCTTGTGCACCTTTTTCTACCACACTTTTTCCTTCCTCTCAACTTTCCATTCATATGCTTGGATACAGCACTCTGTAAACAGCCAGCTTCTTTAGCAATGTCTTTTTGTGGATTTACCCTCCTTGTGGACAACTGTCAAGTCAGCAGTCTTCACCATGATTGTGTAGCCTACCGAACCAGACTGTTGGACCATTTAAAGGCTTAGGAAACCTTTGCAGGTGTTTTGTGTTGATTAGGTGATTAGAGTGTGACACCATGAGTCTACAATCTTCAACTTTTACCCAATATTCAAATTTTCTGAGACACTAAATTTTGTGTTTTCATTAACTGTTAGCCATAATCTTTGACATTAAAAAAAAAAATGCTGGAGATAGATCACTCTGTGCGTAATGAATCTATATAATATATGGGTTTCACTTCTTGAATTGAATTACAGAAATAAATTAACTTTTTGATTATATTCTAATTCATTTAGAAGGACCTATATATGCATCACAAAATACCAGTAGCATAGCTCAGAATTCATGCTAGAGAGATTCACTGCCGAACACATGGAATATTCACAAACGCCGCAACTAAAACAAGGTCAGCATAGCTCGGTCAGTGCTTACCTCTGCAAAGGAAGTGCTGCGGGCCCCATCTTTGAATATCACCAGCGTGTGTTTAGACATTACATGGGGAATGGTCAGGGAGACACAGCAAACCGCTCCTATACTGGTGTACTGAAACAGGTATTTTAATATAAGCGGTGTTTAATTTAATTGGACAATTCCTGTGAGGATTACATAGTTACATGGTTGATAAGGTTGAAAAAAGACACAGGTCCATCAAGTCTAACCTATAATTCTACTGTGTTAATCTAGAGGTAGGTCAAAACACCCATTAGGTTGATGCCAATTGCCTCATTAGGAGAATAATTCATCCCTGACTCCAAATATGGAAATCAGCATAAATCCCTGGATCAACGTCCAGAATCTAGTACTCATAACCTGTAATATTATATTTTTTAAGAAAGGCATCAAGGCCCTTCATGAACTTGTTCAAAGAATCAACCACCACAACATCCTGTGGCAGAGAGTTCCATAGTCTCACTGCTCTTACAGTAAAGAATGCCCATCTGTGATGATGAAACCTTTTCTCCTCTAGATGTAGAGGATGCTCCCATGTCATTGTTACAGGCCTAGGTGTAAAAAGATTATTAGAAAGATCTCTGTACTGTCCAATTATATATTTGTACATTGTAATTACATCGCCCCTAAGCCGTCTTTTTTCTAAACTGAAGTTTGATAACCTTCCTTAGTACTGCAATTCTCCCATTCCCTTAATTACCTTGGTCACCCTTCTTTGCACCCTTTCTAGTTCAGCCATGTCTTTCTTATACACAGGTGCCCACAATTGTATACAATATTCCATATGTGGTCTGACTAGTGATTTGTATAGAGGCAAAACTATGTTCTCATCATTAGCCATCTATGTCCCTATTGATGCATCCCATGATTTTCTTTGCCTTGGCAGCAGCTGCCTGGCACTGGTTGCTAAAGGTCAATGTACTGTCCACCAATATCCCCAAATCTTTTTCAGTAGTAGTTTTACCCAGTGTTTTACCATTTAATGCATAATTGTAAAATTTGTTTCCTCAGCCCAAGTGCATAACCTTACATTTATCCACATTAAACTTAATTTGCCATTTCTCTGCCCAAACCTCCAGATTCACCATATGCCTCTGTAGTATTACATGATCCTCCTCTGTGTTGATAACTTTACAGAGCTTAGTATCATCTGCAAATACTGAAATTAGAAATTATACTCTGTAAACCCTCTACAAGGTCATTTCTTTAAACATATTAAAAAGAAGAAGGCCCAATATTGACTCCTATGGAACCCCACTGGTAACTGCGACCAACTCTGAGGATGTACCATTAATAACCACCCTCTGTTTTCTATCACTGAGCCAGTTGTTGACCCAATTACACATATTTTTCCCCAGTCCCAGCCCCAGCCCCAGCATTTTCATTTTATAAACCCACCTTTCATGCCACACAGTATCAAACGCCTTTGAAAAGTCTAGATACACCACATCCACAGATTTACCCAGGTCATGTCTAAGACTTACCTCCTCATAGAAGCTGATCAGATTGGTTTGACAGGAACGATCCCTCATAAAGTAATGCTGATGCTGCATTAACAGTTTATTTGCATTGAGATTCTCGAGAATAGCATCTCTTAGAAAACACTCAAATATTTTACCCACAATGGAGGTTAAACTTACAGGTCTATAATTTCCATTCTCACTTTTTTTTTTTTTTACCCCTTTTTGAATAATGGCACCACATTTGCTATATGCCAGTCCTCTGGAACAGAACCAGTCATGATAGAATCCTTAACCCTTTTAGGACCAAGCTCATTTTGGCCTTCAGGACCAGCCCTATTTTTTCAAATCTGACGTGTCATTTTATGTGGTAATAACTCTGGAATGCTTATACCTATCCAAGCGATTCCGAGATTGTTTTCTCGTGACATATTGTACTTTATGTTAGTGAAAAAAATTGGTCGATAAATTTAATATTTATTTGTGAAAAACGCCAAAATTTGGCGAAAATTTTCAAAAAATATGATTTTTCTAAATGTAAATGTATCTGCTTGTAAAACAGATAGTAATGCCACCCAAAATAGTTACTATTTAACATTTCCCATATGTCTACTTTATGTTTGCATTGTTTTTTGAACGTTCTTTTTTTTTCTAGGACGTTACAAGGCTTAGAACTTTAGCAGCAATTTCTCACATTTTCAAGAAAATTTCAAAAGGCTTTTTTTTCAGGGACCAGTTCAATTCTCAAGTGGTTTTGAGGGGCCCATATATTTGAAAACCTTAAAAAACACTTTATTTTAAAAACTGCACCCCTCGAAGTATTTAAAACAGCATTTAGAAAGTGTTTTAACCTTTCAGGCGTTTCACAGGAATTAAAGCAATGTAAAGGTGAAATTTACAAATTTTATTTTTTTTGCTGAAATTCATTTGTAATACATTTTTTTCTGTAACACAGAAAGTTTTACCAGAGAAACGCAACTCAATATTTATTGCCCAGAGTCTGCAGTTTTTATAAATATCCCACATGTGGTCCTAGTGTGGTAATGGACTGAAACACCAACCTCAGAAGCAAAGAGCAGCTAGAGGATTTTGGGGCCTCCTTTTTATTAGAATATATTTTAGGTACCATATCAGGTGTAAAGAGGTCTTGTGGTGCCAAAACAGTGGCAATCCCCCAAAAGTGACCCGATTTTGGAAACTACACACCTCAAGGAATGTATCTAGAGCTATAGTTAGCATTTTGACCCCACAGTTTTTTTGCTACATTTATTTGAATTAGCCTGTAAAAATGAAAAAAAAAATTTTTCCTGAAAAAAACATAGAATTTTCTATTTTTTACAAGGAATAAATGAGAAAAAGCACCCCAACATTTATAAAGCAATTTCCCCTGATTACGGCAATACCCCATATGTGGTAATAAACTGCTGTGTAGACCCACGGCAGGGCTCAGAAGGGTAGGAGCACCATTTGGATTTTGGAGCGCAGATTTTGCTGGAATGGTTTTCAGTGCTATGTCGCGTTTGCAATGGACTGGAGGGACCAAAACAGTGGAAACCCCCCAAAAGTGACCCCATTTTGGAAACTACACCCCTCAAGGAATATATTGAGGGGTATAGTGAGCATTTTGACCCCACAGATTTTTGCTGAATTTAGTGTAATTAGGTCATGGAAATTAAAATCTACGTTTTTTTTCAAGTAAAATTAAGTTTTACCTCAGATTATTCCATATTCACAATAGATAAAGGAGAAAAAGCACCCAAACATTTGTAAAGCAAACTCTCCTGAGCACAGAAATACCCCATATGTGGTCAGAAACTGCGCTTTGAACCCACAGCAGGGCTTTGAAGGGAAGGAGCACCATTTGGCTTTTGGAGCTCAAATTTAGCTGGAATTGTTTGCTGAGGCCATGTCACCATTGAGGGGCCAAAACAGTGGAAACCCCTAAAAAATGACCCTATTTGGGAAACTACACTCCTCAAGAAATTGATCTAGGGGTATAGTTAGCATTTAGACCCTAGAATTTTTTGGCATAAATTATTGGAATTAGTGAAAATGAAAATCTACATTTTCTTCGATAAAATATAGGTTTTGAACATTTTTTTTAATTTCCATAGGGACTAAAGGAGAAAAAGCACTCCAATATTTGTAAAGAAATATCTTCGGAGTATAGTTAAACCCCATATGCAGTCATTTACTGCTGTTTCGACACACGGCAGGGCCCAAAAGGGAAGGAGCGTCATTTGGCTTTTGAAGCTCCAATTTATCTGAAATGGTGTGCATAGGCCATGTCGCATTTGCAAAGCCCCTTAGCCCCAGTGGAAACTCCCTGAAAGTAACCATATTTTGGAAAGTTTACCCTCAAGGACTGTGTAGTTACCTTATATGTTTACATTACCGACTGCTTGGACATTTTTCAGGGCCTCGAGTGGACTGTGTGCATTTTGGCTTTCAGCTTGCATTTTAACAATACATTACTTTGCTTTTTTGAAATAAAGAAACTTTCTAATATACTTAATTTTTAAAACCAGCATGGATTGCAGGTTTTCATTCCCCATTGCATAGACCCGGCCGTTCTTGCTGCCACGCTTCGATACAGACTTTAGGAGTTCCTCTCCTCTCTGTTTGTCGATCACACGTATAAAAGGGCTAGCTGCCTGGCTCAATTCATCAGCTCAGCCTTAAAGGCATGGTGTCGCCCCAAAAACATGTTTTTTTTTTAAAATTTAAACATTTAGTGTGTGGGTGATAAAACATTGTTCAAATTTTTTTTATTTTTTTCGCGAGTCAGGAAATATTATAAATTTTTTCAAATTTATAATACTACCCATTTTTGGTCACTAGATGGAGCTGTTTGGAGCTAGTTCCCAAAATTGCAGCATTGCAACATTGGGTTAAAAGCTATCGCTCTAGTGAGCGCTCAGCATCCCCCCCTCCTTTATCCTGGCTAGTGCCGGGATAAACGAGGGGTTTGAAAGGTTTAACCTGCTACACTGTGCGTCGCCATTTTTTGAGGTAACCCACAGTGTAGTAGGTTTACATGCAGTAGTAAACACACACAAACACTAACATACATTGAAATCGCTTACCTGCTCCTGCCGCCGCGGCCCGTCCGCTCCCTTTGCTGCCGCTGTTCCATGTGCACTTGTCCGGAAGCCGCGACCGGAAGTAGTAATATTACTGTCCGGCCGCGACTTCCGGTCCACAGGAAAATGGCGCCGGACGGCGCCAATTTCGAATAGGACTGTGTGGGAGCGGCGCATGCGCAGTTCCCACACAGACGCCGTACACGGCAGTCAATGGGACGGGAGCCGTTCGCAGTCCCTATGGGACTGTGGCTGCCTTATTCCATGTCTGTGTGTGTCGTTAATCGACACACACAGAAATGGAACAAAAAATGGCAGCCCCCATAGGGAAAAAAAAGTGTGAAAAAAAGAAACTGTAAAACACAAACACACAAATGAAAATAAACGTTTATATTAAGGCACTAACATCTTTAACATATAAATAAAATATTTGTGATGACACTGTTCCTTTAAGGGGGAAAGGGCTGGATAGCTGATGAATTGAGCCAGGCAGGCAGCCAGCCAGCCCCTTCATCCACATTATCAACACACAGAGAGGAGGGGGATGCTCCTTCTCCCGTAGATTGTGTTGACGCATCCCAGCAAGAATCGCAGCTCCACACTTCTGGGTCCACACAATGGGGACTAAAACCTGCAACCCGTGCAGGTTTTAAAAATAGAGTATATTAGAAAGTTTATTTATTTCACAAAAGCAAAAGGCTAAATAGTTTTTCTTTTCATCAGACAACCCCTTTAGGTACATTTTTATTTTTGGGCATACTTTGGCTGGTGGTTCATTTATGAAGATGGGTTTTTGACAAGAATGGCAAGAACAAAAATATCCAAGAAAATTTTGGCACACTAAAGATAAACTAAATTATATTCTTGAATGTCTAAAATGGGACAAATGAATAAAGAGTTTAAAAACGTGGCTCTGTGTGTAAAATTTTAAAGCAGTCAATGAGACACAAGGCTGGGAGTGATGGGCAATCTGGCCAATAATAACGGGTATCACACCTCATTCCTTTCTTGGTACATACACGACATCTTCTTTGCTAAAACATTTGCTAAAACAAGATCTTCAATGACCATTTCCTGGTAATCTAGAAAAGTATTTGAATTTCCTGCCTTTTTGTATAACACAAACGAGTTGTATGATTGACACAGGCTTTTGCTTTTGGGTAGTAGAACCTCGTTCTACAACATCCATTGTTGCATCAATGTGGATCGAGCGGAGGATAAAAATATCCTTTTTGTCTTTGTATTTTAGGGCAAGCAGCTCTCCGCTGTGAACACCGCCTGATTGACCCTTTTTGTACTTTTCATTCACCAATAATTGTGGAAAACCCTGGCGGTTTTTACGAATGGTCCCACAAGCCCCTGTGATCTGTTCGACCAAACTTTTAAAAGGGGGTATGCTTGTCTAGTAGTTGTCCACATACAGGTTATGGCCCTTTTCTAGAAATGGGGTAATAAGCTCCCAAACAATTTTTCCACTTGTCCCTAGATAGGAGGAGCATCCTGGTGGGTTTAGTTGGCTATCTTTTCCCTCATAAATGCAAAAAGCTGATGTGTACCCTGTTGAGCTCTCGCACATTTTATAGAGCTTTATTCCAAACCTTGCTCTTTTAGATGGAATGAATTGTTTGAAGGGCAGTCTCCCTTTGAATTTTACTAGGGACTCATCAATGTAAATGTTTTGCGTGGGGGTGTAAAGTAATAAAAATGTGTCTGACAACGCTTTGATGATGGGCCTGATTTTGTAGAGTCGGTCATAATCTGGGGCACTTCTAGGGAGGCACTGACTGTTATCGTTGAAATGCCAAAATCTCATGAGCATTTCATAACGGGCTCTAGGAAGAATGGCAGAAAAGGCAGGGGTGGTTAGAACGGGACGGGTGGACCAGTATGATCGAATGCTCGGTTTTTCGACAAGCCCCATGGCAAATGTGAGGCCTATAAATTTCTTCATTTCATCAATATCTGTTGGCCTCCATGAATTTTGCCTGGCATAATAGGAACGGGGATTCTGAGAGATGAATTGGGAAGCATATAAATTAGTTTGGAAACCAATATGTTCCAGCAAATCATTTGTTAGAAATAAGTAAAAAAAATTAATTGGACCAAAACCTTCCACCTCCACACTTGTACCTGGGGTGGCATTAAAGTCAGGGATGAACGGCGCACCAGAATTCGAAGCCTCCCATCTCATAAATGCTACATCTAGTGGCAAACTCTCTTGTAGGTTGGCATGCGCCTCTTCGCTAAAATGAGGCATGTCACTTGTACTGGGCATCGTGCCCTGATTTGGAGATGTTTCTCCAACAGCCCTCTCTACCTGTCCTCTACTGGTCCTTCTATTTTTTGATGATAAACCAGAATAACCGCTAGACTCAGAGCTGTCACTTTCGCTAACAGCAAAACCCTCAAAATAGTCTTCGCCATCTGGCAAGACACTATCTTCACTGTCGGAGCATAAAAGGGCATACGCTACCTCTGCAGAATAAAATTGACGGGCCATTTTATTACGTTTATATTTTTCTACATAAAGGTATATAAACGTAAATGGTATGAAGTTCGTTAATTTAATTAGAACAAATTAATTGCCACAACAAATTAATTGACTGGCACAGCACTTCCTATCAAACTGATTACGAATATAACACACTACCCTAACCGTCACCCTAAATTATTCCTAACTATACCCTAATAATTATTATTACTAACTACCCTAATACTAAAACCTAGCACTATACCCTAACCCTATATCCTACCTAACAAGGCAGATTAATGGGATTGGGGAATTTGTTATGTGGTGTTTTTTCACTGTGTCTTATACGGTGATTCTCACAGATCTCACACGGTCTCTCCTCTGTTTGCTCTCTGACAGAGCAGCAGGGGAGAGACAGTGTTTATATATACTTGGTCCCAGGGAAAGTTTGTTGCTGCAACAAACTTTCCCTGCGATGGCCATGATTTGTTACCATGACCAGGACCTGAACCAATCAGGTCCCGATCATGTCTCCAGGACCAGAGGCACTGTCTCTCCTCTGTTTGCTCTCTGATAGAACAGCAGAGGGGAGACAGTGTAGGTTACATGGGAAAGTTTGTTGCTACAACAAACTTTCCCTGCGATGGCCATGATTGGTTATCATGACCATCACATGAACGGGACCTGAACCAATCAGGTCCCGATCATGTCTCCGGGACTAGAGGCACTGTCTCTCCTCTGTTTGCTCTCTGATAGAACAGCAGAGGAGAGACAGAGTAGGTTACGACGGAAAGTTTATTACTACAACAAACTTTCAATGCGATGCTCATGATTGGTTATCATGACCATCACATGTTCGGAATCTGAATTATCAGGTCCCTATCATGTCTCTGGGACCAGAGGCAGGTGACAGCAGCGAGATCCTGGTGTCAGCGCTATTCTGAGACACCTGGATCTCGCTTTTAACATCCACCGTGAATTCACATCGGCACTTGCTGGGCTCTGTGCAGTGCCGACGTGAATTTACTGTGGGCGGTCGGGAAGCGGTTAACCCCTTTCCGCAAAATCATGTACAGTTACATGATGGGCGCTAGTGTGTTAGCGCATCCCTACGTAACTGTAGATCATGTTTATGGAGCTGGTTCAGAAGCTGAGCCTGCACCATCACCGCCGGGTGTCGGCTGTAATATACCCCGCTGTAACGGCCAGAACCGGAGCTAGCCTCCGATCCGGCCGATTAACCCCTTAGATGCAGCGATCAAAAGCAAATTGCTGCATCTAGGTGGTTTCTAGTCTGTCGTCACCCCTGAGACGTAGTATCGGGGATGCCAATGGTTGCCATGGCAACTGGAGGCCTAACAATGGCCTCCGGTCTGCCAACTACGAAAGCCTTTCAGGCCACACCCGGAGACGGGGCCTAAAAAGCTTGCAATCAGGGCCAAGAAAATGGCGCAGGCTCAGAATCTGAACTATCTAGCTGTAACAGCAAGGATTGGAGCCAGGCTCCGATCCGGCCGGTTAACCCCTTAGATGAAGCGATCAAAACCGCTCGCTTCATCTAAGGGGTTAGATCGTACCCGATGGTTGCTGATGGCAATCATCGGGTACCGCGGGAGGAGGGGGTCGCCGATGGTTTCTATGGCAACCGGAGGCCGAACAATGGCCTCCTAGCATAGAAGCCTATTATGCCCCACCGGGAGGCGAAGCTTAATAGGCTTGCTGTCAGTGAATAGCTGACAGCTCTAATACACTGCACTATGTAGGTAGTGCAGTGTATTATAATAGCGATTAGGTCTTCATGCCTTCAAGTCCCATAGTGGGACAAAAAAGTAAAAAAAAAAAGTTAATAAAAATGTTGTAAAAATGGAAAAAAAAAAAAAGTTTCAAGTTAAAAAAACAATAACCGCCTTTTTTCCCATAATAGGTCATTTATTCTAGGAAAAAATAGGAAACATAAAAAAAAAGTACACATATTTGGTATCACCGCGTCCGTAACGACCCAAGCAATAAAAATATCACGCTATTTTACCCGCACAGTGAACATGAAAAAATAAAATAAAAAACAGTTTTTTGGTCACTACCCCTCACAAAACAGAATAAATAAAGTGATCTATAAGTTGCACGGAGCTCAATAAAAACTACAACCCATCACGCAAAAAATAAGACCTCCCACAGCTTTTTTGACGGAAAAATAAAAAAGTTATGGCTCTCAGCATATGGCGACACAAAAAATAAATAATTTGAAACAAGTGATTTTATTGTGTAAACGCTGCAAAACATAAAAAAAACTATATACATATGGTATCGCGTAATCGTATCGACCTACAGAATAAAGTAAATATATCATTTATAGTGCGCGGTGAACTCCATAAGAAAAAAATATAAAAAACATTGTCAGAATTGCTGGTTTTTGGTCACCTTGATTGGCAAAAAAATAAATTAAAAAAATTGCATGTACCCCAAAATGGTACCAAAGAAAACTACAGATTGTCCCGCAACAAAAAAGCCCTCACACAGATCCGGTGGAGAAAAAATAAAAAAGTTCTGTCTCTCGGAATATGGTGATGCAAAATGTGCAGTGTCCAAAAAGCGGATAACATCTGGCCCCATTTATCAGTGCGACACTGGCCACACATCTATGAATTATTATTCATTTACCGCATTATTATACCCTCTTATTATGACCCGATGTACTCCGCACAGCTTACATATACCCGGATGTACTCCGCACAGCTTACATATGCCCCCACATTTATGAACTGAAATACCAGCAATACCCCAAACAGAACGATTACCAAGCAAAATCTGCGCTCCAAAAGCCAAATTGCGCTCCCTCCCTACAACGTGCCCAAACAGCAGTTTACTTGCACATATATGACATCGCCATACCTGGGAAAACCCGCTTAACCGTTTGAGGTATTTGTCTTCAGTGGCACAACATATTGTGCACTAAAATGGCATATACCTATGGAAAATCCACCAGTCCAGAAAAATCTGCGCTCTAAAAGCCAAATGGCGCTCCTTCTATTTTCAGCTCTGCCATGTGCCCAAACAGCAGATTAGGGCCACACATGGGGTATTGCCGTACTCGGGAGAAATTGGGTAACAAATTGTGGGGTATCTTTTCTGCTATTACCCCTTGTGAGAATAAAAAAATGGGAGTAAAACTACATATTTTTGGGAAAAATTTAATTTTTAATTTTCACTGCCTAATTATAACAAAATCTATGAAACACCTGTGGGATTAAAATGCTCACTACACCCCCAGATGAATGCCCTGAGGGGTATAGTTTCCAAAATTGACTCACTTCTCAGGGGTCTCTACTGTGTAGGTACATCAGGGGCTCTGCAAATGCGACATGACGCCCAAAAAACAATGAAGCAAAATCTGCATGCCAAGTAGCACTCCTGCCATTCTGAGCCCTGAGGCGTGTCCAAACAGCAGTTTATGATCAGATATAGGGTATTACCATACTTGGGAGAACTTGCTTTACAATTGTTGGGGTGTTTTTTCACCTTTATTCCTTGTGAAAATTAAAAATATTCAACATTTTAGTGGAAAGAATGTAGATTTTCATTTTTATGGCCTAATTCCAATAAATTCAGCTAAAAAACAGTGGGGTCAAAATGCTAACTATACCCCTAGAAATTTTCCTTGAGGGGTGTAGTTTCCAACATGGGGTGTGTGCACGGTTTTGATCCCAGGAGGGCGTTGCAAACATGACATGGCACTGAAAACCATTCCAGCAAAATCTGCTCTCCAAAACCCAAATGGCGCTCTTTCCCGTGTGAGCCCTGCTGTGGGTCCAAACAGCAGTTTATTACCACATATGGGGTATTGCCATAATCGGGAGAAATTGCTTTACAAATGTTGATGTGCTTTTTTCATTTATTCCTCATTTTTACAGACTAATTCCAATGAGTTTAGTAAAGAAACTGTGGGGTCAAAATGCTAACTATACCCCTAGATACATTTCTTCAGGGGTGTAGTTTACAAAATGGGGTCACTTTTGAGGGGGTTTCCACTGTTTTGGCACCACAAGACCTCTTCAAACCGGACATGGTGCCTAAAATATATTCTAAAAAAAGGTGGCACCAAAAGCCTGTAGGTGCCCCTTTGCTTCTGAAGCCTGCGCTTCAGTCCAGTAGCACACTAGGGCCACATGTGGGATATTTCTAAAAACTGCGGAATCTGGGCAATAAATATTGAGTTTAATTTCTCTGGTAAAACTTTGTGTTAAAGAAAAAAAAAATGTATTACCAATGAATTTTGGAAAAAAAATAAAAATGGTTAATTTCCCCTCTACTTTGCTTTAATTCCTGTGAAACACCTCAAGGGTTAAGAAACTTTCTGAATGCTGTTTTGAATGCTTTGTGGGGTCTAGTTTTTAAAATGGGGTGATTGATGGGGACTTTCTAATATATAAGGCCCTCAAAGCCACTTCACAACTGAACTGGTCTCTTTCACAAGGCTATTTTTTCATTTTCTTGAAAATGTGAGAAATTGCTGCTAAAGGTCTAAGCTTTGTAACATCCTAGAAAAGTAAAAGGATGTTCAAAAAACAATACAAGCAAAGTAGACATACGGGAAATGTTAACTAGTAACTATTTTGTGTGGTATTACTATCTGTTTTACAAGCAAATACATTTAAACAAGTGGCCTATATTGTACATGATGTGATCGGCGCCGTAATGTAGATTTAGAAAAACGATAATTTTTGAGTTATGACCTATATTAGCTTTATGCTAATGAGTTTCTCAATGGACAACTGGGCGTGTTTTACTTTTTGGCCAAGTGGGAGTTGTACAGAGTGTATGACGCTGACCAATCAGCGTAATACACTTCTCCCCATTCATTTGCACTGCACATAGCGATATAGCTATATCGCTATGTGCAGCCACATAAAAACACTATAACGTTACTGCAGTGTCCGGACGATGAATATACATTAGCTCCAGCCAGGACGTGATGTGTATTCGGAATCCTGTCACTTCTGTAGCGTCTCTGTGATATTTACAGCAAGGCAAGTGTAATCTCACGATATTACGCTGTAAACTGTCATTTCAAACGAGATTACGCTTGAGGTGCTGTAGTGTCGGGATTGTTTTAGCGAAGTGTCAGGATTCTGAATACACATCACGTCCTGGCTGGAGGTAATGTATATTCATTGTCAGGACACTGCAGTAATGTTAGTGTGTTTATGCGGCTGCACATAGCAATATAGCTCACTGATTGGTCAGCGTCATGCACTCCTCTGTACAACGCCCACTTGTCTAAAAAGTAAAACACGCCCAGTTGTCCATTGAGAAACTCATTAGCATAAAGCTAAAATAGGTCACAACTACGTCAAAAATGAGTTTCAATTTAAAAAAACGCTGTAATTTACATTACAGCGCCGATCACATCATGTACAATATAGGCCACTTATAATTTGGTGACAGAGCCTCTTTAAGGGGTTAATTGAAACATGCAGGCATTCACCACATGTGGGCATGCTTTCGGCTGCTCCTTGTGGTCTCATGGCCTAGGATGTAACTGGGAGAGCACTGTATGGTACGCGAGTTAGGGAGTTGTACTAAAACACCCCCTCAAACATTTATAGAAGAGTGGATGTATGGGAATATAATGATTATCTTTGAGTTTAACGCGATTAGACAAATTTCAGACTAGAACGTTATGAAATGTTAAATACTTTTGTGTCAAAAAAGACAAAAGTATAATAGGTATGATACCTTTATTGGCTAACCATAAAAGTTCAATATGCAAGCTTTCAGAGCGCAGAGGCTCCTTCTTCAGGCAGTTTACAAATGAATGACTTAGAAAAAAGCACAACATTTAGATGTTACACAAAGACAATTAGTACATGAGGTGATACATCATTAAGATAAGCCGGGGCAATAAAACTGAGGTTATAGGGGGGATGACTTAGGAGTTAAAGGAACAGTGTCACCACAAAAAAAAAATTCATGTCAGTTTAATGTTAGTGTTTTATTAAAAACGTTTTTATTTATTTGTATGTTTGTGTGTTACTTTTTTCTATTTATTCACTTTTTCTTCCCTATGGGGGCTGCCATTTTTTTTTCCATTTCTGTAATGTGTCGATTAACGACACATACAGACATGGAATACGGCAGCCACAGTCCCATAGGGACTGCGAACGGGTCCCGTCCCATCCACTTCTGTGTACACCGTCTGTGTGGGAACTGCGCATGCGCCGCTCCCACACAGTCCAATTTGAAATGCGCGCCGTCCGGCGCCATTTTCCTGTGGACCGGAAGTCGCGGCCGGACAGTAAGATTACTACTTCCGGCCGCGGCTTCCGGACTAGTGCACTTGGACCAGCGGCAGCAGAAGGGCCGGAGGGAGCAGGTAAGAGATTTCTATGTATGTTCGTGTTTCAGTGTGTTTACTACTGTATGTAAACCTACTACAATGTGTGTTAGCTCAAAAAATGGCGACACACAGTGTAGGAGGTTAGACCGTTCAATCCCCTCGTTTATCCCGGCACTAGCCAGGATAAAGGAGGGGGGGATTCTCAGAGCTCACTAGAGCGAGTGCTTTTTTCCCAATTTTGCAGCAAAAAGCAATGTGGTTGCTTTACCACATGCAATGCTGCAATTTTGGGAATAGCTCCATCTAGTGACCAGCAATGGGAAATATTATAAATTAGAATCTAATTTATAATATTTCCTGACTCGTGAAAAAAATAAAAAATTTGAACAATGTTTAATCACCTATACACTAATTGTTTAATTAAAAAAAAAAAGCACATTTTGCTGGCAACACATTCCCTTTAAGGCATCTGGAGTCAGTCTGATGGGGGACTTGACAGTGTGTCCATGTAGTGGCTCATAAATCCTGGTGTTAGATTGAGGCCTTGTGTTTTTTTCTAAGTCATTCATTTGTAAACTGCCTGAAGAAGGGGCCTCTGTGCTCTGATTGCTTGCATATAGAACTTTTATGGTTAGCCAATAAAGGTATCATACCTATTATACTTTTGTCTTTTTTGACACAAAAGTATTTAACATTTCATATGGTCTCTGGCTAACACGGTACTACACTATTTTTTACTGTGCTTCGTGAGAATAGAACGTTAAAAGTCGATAAGTTTCTCGGTTTGGAATTTCTTGCAAGTAAGGAATTCAGGCTTTTCGATTTGTAAACCGAAAGGCTGCATTTCTTTCTAAGGAGAGGGGACTAAAATCCCCTTCACAACAACATGGACTAAATTCTCAAAATCTTGATGTGATAATTGATCTTTGTTGGTAGAAATCTGTTTAGAGAGCACAACATTCTAGACCATAGCCTGATTTTCTATTACTTAGGATTCCCGCATTAGAGATTTTTTCAAGGTTTTTTTCAATGACCGCCTTCTACTTTTTAGCTGGTGTCATTGTTGTGGTTGCTTGTTTCTGGGAACCTACACTTTCAGTAATCTGGCCCTTTTCCAGTCTTTTCTTATAAGGCTGGGTTCATACGACCATGTTACGTCCGTAAAAGGACGGAATGTATTTCGGCTGCAAGTCCCGGACTGAACACACTGCAGGGAGCCAGGCTCCTAGCATCATAGTTATGTACGATGCTAGGAGTCCCTGCTTCGCTGCGGGACAACTATCCCGTACTGTAATCATGTTTTCAGTACGGGACAGTAGTTCCACGGAGAGGCAGGGACTCCTAGCATCGTACATAACTATGATGCTAGGAGCCCGTCTCCCTGCAGTGTGTTCGGTCCGGGACTTGATGCCAAAATACGTTCCGTCCTTTACGGACGTAACATGCTCGTGTGAACCCAGCCTAAAAGAGGATGAAGGGAATGACAGTCTACACTTGTGTCACACTGAGTTTTTGGCGGTGGAAAATCTGCCTCAAAATTCTGTTTGGAATTTTGAGGCACATTTTCCACTGCCTGTACGCCAATTTTTGCGGCATTTCTCACCTGCGGCCATTGAGCGCCGCAGGCATAAAACGCTGCGAAATACGCTTTCTCTGCCTCCCATTGATGTCAATGGGAGGTCAGAGGCGTAAAAGCCCGAAGATAGGGCATGTCCCTTTTTCCTGCGAGCCAGTTTTTGCGCTCGCGTGAAAAAACCTCCTCCGCCTCCCATTGGAATCAATGGGAGGCACTTTCGCCTGTTTTTTGGCACGTTTTCCGCATCAAACTCCGTGTGAACCCCCTTAGAAGGGATTGCCATCTTCACATCTTAGGCCTTTTACAAATGATCATCCAAGGCTGGGCCAAAGTAGTATTAACCTATACACAGGATAGCAGTCCTCGATTGGGGAATCCATCTTCAGGAAAAGCTGGTGCAGGCCCCCAGGTTCCAAGCTATTGAGTAACACAAGTCACTTCACTATATGGCATAGGTCACAAGCTTTAACGTTTAATGGCTAAGCCATATGAAAAGGCTCATGACACTTCATTACATATAAGTTAGCCGGTTCAGGACCGGGCTATTTTGAGCCTTCAGGACCAGACGCCGTTTAGCCATTTTTAGCACGAGTTAGTTTAACAGCTCTAACTTTATTTGTTGGGCTAGCGACGTGATTTTTGCGATTTTTTTTCCGTAGACTATGCAGATTTATTTTTTTTCGAATTTTTATACACCTCAATTTCTGCTTTTTTCGAATTTTTAGGCATAACGTTTGAAAATAGTAAAAAATAAGCTTTTTTTACATTTAAGCTATTTTTTTCTGGTAATAACAGTTTTCCCCTGAAATAGACCTTTTATTTGTGATCGTCCTTGTCTACTGTAAATTCTAATATATTACCTATCTATTTTAGGGTAATAGGGTCAGGGCTAGCGTTACGACAATGATTGTCGGGGGGGGGGGGCTTTTTTTGGGGTGGGTATTGTGTATTTAGTTTAATTTTTTTTGCACTTTACGTTTATTTTATTACTATGGTCTGTCCCTCAAAAGGTCAGAAAAGACCTTTGGGGACATTTTTTACTTTCTTCTTTTACACCATGTTTTTCCACTGTACAGCAGCCCCAGGGGAAATCAGGCCTCTTATAGTGACTTGTCACAAATAGGGCTGTGCTGTGTCTGATTGAACCCAGCAGCAGTCCGCCACGAACTGCATCCCAGCGATCATGTGACCAGTCAATAGACTGCCTCTATTCATATACACATGTCATTGAGCGTGCAAGAGAACAGAGAAGGTAGAAAAGCTGCTTCTATTTTCGCCACAGGGTCCCCGGCAGTCCCTGACTGCCAGAGTCCCGACATTCAGCTGCCTGATGGCTCGGGCAGCAAGCTAAACCCCCCCCCCCCCCCCCCGCCGTAAATAATCTATAGCGCAGGTATTAAGGACCCTGACCGCTGGCCGTAAAGAAAGCCAGCGGTTGGGAACCAGTTAAACATACCCCATAATAGTCTATGGGTGACAATTGCTACAGTTCGGAATCAATCACTGCCTATGTTTAACATATAAGTCCAGAGATTTTCCAAGTTAAACGTAGGCCCCACACATGATGCCCCTAATGGGAAAAGGCTACTCTTGATGAGTAAGGTCAGCTGCTCAAATTATCATCCGGGAAGAAAAGGAGTCCCCATATAGGCTGACCTATCGAAACCTGAACCGAGGTATGAAGTGGTATGTCCACTTATCTGCTCAGGTTTCCTGTCCCACAGAAGGGAGGTCTCTCCAGGGGTGCGGTCATGGGGGGGGGGGGGATAAAAATACATACCCCTCTTACCAATAATAAAAAAAAAAAAAGACTATTTTGTAAAAATAGAGAACCATTAAAAAATATTTTTTTTTTTTTTTAAAAAACACATGTATTGCTGCAATCGTAATGACCTATAGAATAAAGTTATCAGTTATACACTACAGCTAATGTCTAAAAAAAACAAAAAAAAAAACCACAAAGGCAGATTAACTATTTTCCAATTTAACCCCAATAAGATTAAATAGAAATAAATCATGAAATGGTCTGCACCCCAAAATGGTGCCATTAAAAACGACAACTCTTGCTGCAAAACAAAAACATCGATGGGAAAAAAAATTAAATAAAGTTATGGCTCTGAATGTGGCAGCACAATTTTTTTTTCTCTCTAAAAATGCTTCTGTTCAAAAAGGTACTAACAAAAAAATAACTTCACATATTTGGTATCACCATAATGACCTGTAGAATAACGTTAACTTGTTAATTAAACTATGCAGTAAACCGTGTAAAAAAAAATAATCCCCAAAAGTATTGGCAGAACGGCTGTTTCTCATTAACCCCCCCAAAAAAATTATATGTACCCCAAAAATTGCCATTGAAAAACAGAACCAAAAAATAAAAGCCAACATACAGCTACGAAAATTAAGTTATGGCTCTCAGAATGCGGCAATGAAATTTATAGAAATCACCGCTTCCTAAAGGTGCAAAAGTCCATAAGGGGTTAAGGCTGAGATTTTGGGAGGTTAATTGTTGTACAGTAATTACCACATTTTCCTTGTCTGTTGGGGCATTTTGTTGATTTGCTAATCCCATAAATTACTGAGTAACATCAGGGACATTTATGGCATATCCATGGGATATGCCATAAATGTCAGATCGCTCATCTCTCTAAAACGGGGCCACCTAAACCCTGTTCTACCTTTTCTATTCCCACTTCCTAATTACACATGGCTGGAAGTTACAAAAACAGCATAGCTTGCTGAGCTGCGCTGTTTTCGTGTCACTCCTAGAAGTGAATTGGAGTTACAGAAACACAGCTGGCGTGCTACGCTGCCATTCACTTCTATGTAAGCTACACTGTTTGTCATTTCTGACCATGTAATCAGAAAGTGGCCCAGGAGGCAGTGGGTAGAGAAAGGTAGAACAGGGTTTAGGGGGCCAGGATCTAGATAGGTGCGGGTCCCAGAGGTGGGACCAGCATCTGCCATTTATGGCATATCCTGTGGCTATGCCACAACTGTCCCTGATGGGCAAACCCCTTTAAATGCCAGTTATGCTGGTTTAATCTGGTCAGCAGAAAGTAGCCTACAGAAGGTACCACAGCGTTTCACAGGCAATCAGAAACACTTTCCCCACATACCTATTTTATGCTGCAATCTCTAGACGTAGGAAGTTGTGCTGTTCCACTGCATGCGCTCCACTTTTTGCTGGTAAATACGCCACCACCTTCGACATCGCAGGCATATGGCCATGCCACAGTACTAGTCGTCATAATCTCGCACTTACCTCACTACAGCGCATGCGCAGTACGCAAATAATAAAGCACAGAGCATACGCCAAAGTGATAGGGAACAGCGCAAGGGCAAGATTAGTGTTAATACTGTGACATCTCTATAGGCCTGTTTGCCAGCAGAAAAATGGGAAACAATTCATCCGAGCGGAACCACCATGGATTGCTTCCACTATGTTTGGATATAGCTTTAGGTAAGAAACGTACAATGTAAACATGCTAACCCAAAAAATTATGTGCACCCATTATATTCAATCATATGACAATAATAATTCCAATAAATTAAGATTTGAAGAAAAATCATGTCATTACGAAAAAAAGTAATTTAATAGATTTATAATTTAAATAACTTAGATTGAAAAAAAAAAAAAAAAAAACCCACTAACAAAAGCAGGCTTTAAAAAACAATAGGAAAAAAATAATAAAAAATAGATATGGATTTATGCCTTCCCCAAACCATCTTCCACTGTCCCTCCCTGGTCCAAAAGTTCATTCATAAACCTCAACCCTCCCCTGACGTCTCCACCTAAAGTCGCCTCAAGGCTCTCTTTTTGTCAGTTTTCTTTTTTGCTGCCAGTTTCTTGTCACGGTCTCCAGCATGTTTCTTGGCCATTGGTCCATCAACAGCCGCTGATGCCGACGAGCAGGGGTCTGTTGCATCCCTGCCCCGTAAAGATGAACTCTGAGCATGAATTTCTGTCATAAGTCTTGCACGGGACGCATACTCTTCATAGTTTTCCAATAAGAGGCGGCCGGCCTCTTCATTCAGTGCGGATTCTGGGTTTGGATGAATTAACAAACACTTTATGGTCTGAGAAAAGAAAAATAGATGTAGAAGTAAAATAGAAAAACCAGATGTGGTCACAGGATATACGTACAAGGCTGCTTATGACACCTCTATGTGCAAGTGCACGTGATGCAGGAGCTGTAGTTCAGATCCTACTCCGATAAATACCGCCGTAGAGAGCGAGAAAACACGTACATCCGGTTACTTTACTCTTCATTGTTTTATAACTTCAATCTACTGTAATGCGGTCTTCTACTACATGATACCAAAATATTAAAACCCCAAAAACTGGAAATGAACAAATGTCACGGAACAATGAATACACATGTACAAGAATCTACACGTGCTTCAGTGTTCGGCTCTGTTCACATCAGTAAGGCATTATAGTCCTTGCATCAATTAGAAAATGCTCAGAGTATATGGCAATTGTGCCTTTAGACTTCTATCAGCCAAACATGCCGAAAGTGTTTTTGAATGTTTTGCTGGAAAACATTATTTTAAATGCATTGAAAAACGTATCACTTCTAGGAACACCGTTGCATACCTCAGGGGGCATATGCTTGGCAGCGCTCTTCAAACATGTGAATAGAGCCTTAGGCCTATTTCAGAAAGATGTAACGCATATTCAGGCTGCAATACCTGGTCCTCTAGTAGTTCTACTGAACCAAACTCATCACCAAAGCGTGCCATGGTTCACGTAAGCTCGGTTTAATACAACTGTGGGAGGTCCAGATATTTCAGCCCGAATAAGGATACATATTGCACATCCTTGATTTACATTGGTCATTCAGACTATTTTCCTATTGAATTGCCGATGTGCGGTAATTTGTGTTGATAACATGCTTGTATGCAAGATTAATTATGTAAATGCCCAGTTCTGGGTGATTTTGGGCCCCGAGCTTACACGTCTAATCCTCCACTTTCGATGACTGGACATGTAATGGTACATTTTACTGAAGTCCTAGATGCCTGAAGCGCTCCTCAGAAAGACCTGCTGAAAACCAGGTTTGGATTTAAGAAAGGGGTTGTTCTGACATTAGTACATTAGAAACACTGCTCAATGTAGCAGAAGACTACAGGACTAAAGCCGCACTCTTATAATAAAGCAAGCGGCCACACACAAGTTCATGGACACATCCCGCCGTCCTCATACACTCACCAGTAACACGTGTCTAATGCCAAGCTCTGCTTTCCAGTCTCTCTTTAAAATATTGACACAGATTTCTCCATTGTTGCTAACATTCGGATGAAATATTTTGGTGAGGAAGTATCCTTTGGGAGGGGCCGCAGGAAAATCTTTGCCAAGGATTAATTTCATTCTGAAGATCCCTCCGGCATATGGAGTCCCCTCTGCAAAAAAAAACTGAAATGTTTGTTTGGCCAGTAATGGTATAACAATGTGATAGATAAGCAGCTAAAAGGCTTGATATCAGATCACTGTTGGAAGACACGGTAAGCAGGATTTCAGGACAGATTTCACATGGCAGCCTTGGCAAATGTATTGATCCTGGGTTGAGCCTTTCATATAAATCAACTAAGCGAAAGTAGAAATGACTTAGGCCTTACTATTCACATGACAAGTCTTCAGTGTGCAGTTCTCTTTAACCCCTTAATGACCGGGCCATTTTGCGCGTTAATGACCAAGGATTATTTTTTGTTTTATCACGGTCGCATTCCAAGAGTCATAATTTTTTTTTTATTCCGTCGACATAGCCGTATAAGGGCTTGTTTCTTGCGGGATGAGTTGTATTTTGTAATTGTACCAACTTTAGATGCTTATAATATATTAACTTTTATTAACTTTATTTTAGGAGAGAATTGAAAATAAGCAGCTATTCCAGCATTAATTTTCACGTTATAAATTTACGCCGTTTACTATGCAGCGTAAATAACATTAACTTTATTCTATTTGTCGGCACGATTACAGGGATACCAAATATGTAAAGGTTTTAAATGTTTTCCTACGTTTGCACAATAAAAAGCCTTTTAGAAAAAAATTACTTGTTTTTGCATCGCCGCATTCCAAGAGCCGTAACGTTTTTCTTTTTCCGTCGATGTGGCCGTATGTGGGCTTGATTTTTGCGGGCCAAGGTGTAGTTTTCATTAGTACTATTTTGGGGTACATAGGACTTATAGATTAACTTTTATTTTATTTTTTATAGGGGGAATGGGAGAAAAGAGAATTTTGAAGTTTTTTGCGTTTTCTTTGGACGCCGTTCATCCGGCGGTTTAATTAATGTGTTCATTTTATTGGTCAAGTTGTTACGATCGCGGGGATACCATATATGTGTATGTGTGATTTGTTTTTTTACACTTTTACTAAATCAAACCACTTTTTGGGCAAAAAAAGTAGTTTTATTTGATTTTCACTCTAATTTTTTTTTTTTCACAAACTTTATTTAACTGATTGACATTTTTTTTTAGTCCCACCAGGGGACTTCACTATGCGATGTGCCGATCGCATATATAATGCTTTGGTATACTTAGTATACCAAAGCATTATTGCCTGTCAGTGTAAAACTGACAGGCAACCTGTTAGGTCATGCCTCTGGCATCGCCTAACAGGCAGTTGCGGAAGACAGACCTGGGGGTCTTTGTTAGACCCCCGGCTGTCATGGAAACCCGACGGCAACCCGCGATATGTTTGCGGGGGCGCCGATCGGGTGACAGAGGGAGCTCCCTCCATCTGTCAAACACATTAAATGCCGCTGTCACTATTGACAGCGGCATTTAATGGGTTAAACTGCCGGAATCGGAGCGCGCTTCGATTCCGGCAGTTGCAGCAGGAGCCAGGCTGTGTATAACAGCCGCGCTCCTGCTGCTGATCGCGTGGGTACAGTGACAGTACCCGCGCCATCACAGGACGGATAACTCCGTCCTCCTGCGCGAACTAGCAGCTGCAGAGGACGGATATATCCGTCCTTCGGCGTTAAGAGGTTAAAACCGGACAGCACACTGACCCATACAAGTCAATGGGGCTAAACACATACAAGTTTTATTTCTTTTAAACGGGACGGTGTTCGATCTAAGAAACTCCGTACTGCCATGTCTGGCCAGCTTTGTATGTCAGACTATCAGACTAGGCCATTCAAGCCTGTAGAGGTTTAAAAAAAAAAAAAACAGACTGCATATGGAAGCCTTCAGGGTGCAATTCAGTTTTAAGTGACGTTGCCAAGCAAAAGAAAGTAAAAGCAGGAAGTATTTTTTCCACACCAGTGTGGTACAAAGGCTGGCATCATGAGGAGAAATTGCTGGAGCACGTTTGCACCACGTGGGTGGCCAAATAGATAAGATGAGCCAGGCCAACAAAGCACTTTCCATACGTTCGGAAGACATTTTCCGCAACCAAAACATAGCACAAAACTGATCCAACAAAGCAGCCAAACCAGATGAGGTTCTCTATGTGCTGTAAAGTAACAAATGGCATGTGTGATGTGATAATGGCGTACTAAAAGTGTGGCAAAAGTTTAACGGATGAGAAAAACAGATGACATGACTACTGAGCAAGGTGTTAACATTAACCCCTTAATGACCAGCCTATTTTGGACCTTAATGACCAAGCTATTTTTTTACGTTTTTCCATCGTCACATTCCAAAAGCTATATCCTTATTTTTGTGTCGACATAGCTGTATAAGGTCTTGTTTTTTGCGGGACAAGTTGTATTTTTTAATAGCACCATTATTAGGTACATATTTATTGATTAACTTTTATTAACTTTTTTTGGGGGGGGGGGGGGGGAATAGAAAAAAATCTGAAATTTTGCCAACTCTTTTTTGCGTCCTAAATCTACGCCGTATACCGTGGTATAAATAACACAATAACTATATTCAGCGGGTTGTTACGATTGCAACGATACCAAATTTGTATAGACTTTGTATGTTTTACTACTTACACAGTAAAAACACTTTTTTTTCAAAATTATTTGTTTTTGTGTCTCCATATTTGAAGAGCTGTAACGTTTTAATTTTTTCGCCGATGCAGTTGTATGAAGGCTTTTTTTTTGCGGGACGACTTGTAGTTTTTATTGGTACCATTTTGGAGTAGATGCGACTTTTTGATCACTTTTTATTACATTTTTTTTAAGTCGGGATTCACAGAAAACAGCAATTTTTACATAGTTTTTTATTATTTTTTTTTACGGTGTTCACCATGTGGGTAAAGTAATGTAATAGATTTATAGTCTGGGTCGTTACGGACGCGGCGATACCAAATATGTGTAACTTTATTTTGTTTTTTTTAATAGTAAAGCATTGTGTAAGGGGAAAAGCCGGGTTTTTCATTTTTTTAAATTAACTTTATTAAACTTTTGTATTGCAGTGTATTATGCCTGTCCGTTTAACACGGACAGGCATCTGCTAGGTCATGCCTGCGGCATGATCTAGCAGGCATTCACTCCAGGCAGCCTGGGGGCCTTTATTAGGCCTCCGGCTGCCATTAGAGACATAGACACTCGGCGATCGTATCGCCGGGTGTCGGTGGGAGAGAGAGGGAGCTCCCTCCCTCTCCCCAAAACCACTCAGATGCGGTGCTCGCTATTGCGCACCGCATCTGAGGGGTTAAACGTGCGAGATCGATACTAATATCGATCTCACACGGCAGAGCAGGGACGCCCCCAGCTACCTCTAGCAGCTGAGAGCAGGGAGATTTGACAGCTCCCTGCTCTGTTTACTTATTCAGATGCCGCGACGTAAAAAGTCTATGGCATCGGAATAAGGCCCGTTAATGACCGACGTAGAAACACGATGGGTCGGTCACTAACGGGTTAAAGGAACAATCCAAGCAAAACACAAACTGCGTTATGCCTTGTGCTGTGTGAGTGGCGTATGACTGGGGCCCTTTAACCCCTTCCCTCTTTGGTCACTTCTGACATTCCTGACAGAGCTTCATTTTTCATAACTGACATGTTTAACTTTGTGGTAATAACGTCGCAATGCTTTTACCTATCCGAGCGATTCTGAGATCGTTTTCTCGTGACACATTGGACAAAATTTGCCCGATTCATTCAGTATTCAATTGTGAAAAAGACAAAAATGTAGCAAAAAATTGAATTTTTCTCAATTTAAATGTATCTGCTTGTAAGACAGGCAGTTATACCACACAAAATTGTTGCTAATTAACATCCCTCATATGTCTACTTTAGATTGGCATTGTTTTTTGAACATCCTTTTATTTTTCTAGACGTTACAAGGCTTTGAACTTTAGCAGCAATTTCTCACATTTTCAAGAAAAGAAAATGTCTAAAGGCTATTTTTACACGGGCCAGTTCAGTTGTGAAGTGGCTTTGAGGGCCTTATATATTAGAAACCCAAAAAAAGTCACCCGATTATAAAATCGACACCCCTCAAAGTATTCAAAACAGCATTTAGACATTTTCTTAACCCTTTAGACGTTTCACAAGAATTAAACCAAAGTAGAGGTGAAATTTACAAATTTCATTTTTTTTGCAGAAATAAATTTTCAATCCATTTTTTTTGTAACACAAAAGGTTTTACCAGAGAAATGCAACTCAATATTTATTTCCCAGGTTCTGCAGATTTAGAAAATAACCCACATGTGGCCCTAGCGTGCTACTGGACTGAAGCACCGGCCTCAGAATCAAAGAAGAACTTAGTGGATTTTGAAGCCTTGTTTTTATTAGAACATATTTTAGGCACCATGTCAGCTTTGAAGGGCTCTTGCGGTGCCGAAACAGTGGAAATTCCCCAAAAGTAACCCCATTTGGGAAACTACACACCTCAAGTAAATTATCTAGGGGTATAGTGAGCATTTTGACTGCACAGGTTTTTTACAGAACTTATTGTAAGTAGGCCGTGAAACTTAAAATCTATATTTTTTCAAAGAAAATGTAGGTTTAGATATTTTTTTTTCTCATTTCCACAAGGACTAAAGGTGAAAAAGCACTGCAACGTTTGTAAAGCAATAAATTCCGAGTAAAACAATACCCCACATGTGGTAATAAACGGCTGTTTGGACACATGGCAGGGCTTAAAGAGGCTCTGTCACCACATTATAACTGCCCTATGTCGTACATAATGTGATCGGCGCTGTAATGTAGATAGCATGACCTATTTTAGCTTTATGCTAAGGACTTTCTTAATGGACAACTGGGTGTTACTTTTTGACCAAGTTGGTGGTGGAGAGCAGTGTATGGCGCTGACCAGAGTCATACACTTCTCTCCATTCATTTACACAGCACATGTTGATCTTGCTAGATGACTACGTGCAGTCACTTACTCACATATTAACATTACTGAAGTTTCCTTACAGTGAATAGACATCACCTCCAGCCAGGACGTGATGTCTATTCAGAATCCTGATACTTCGGTAACGTTTGTGTGGGATTTACAGAAAGGCAAGCGTAATTTCGCGAGATTACCCTGTAAACGATCATTTAAAATGAGATTACGCTTGCTGTGCTGTAAATCTCACACAAACGGTACCGAAGTGTCGGGATTCTGAATACACATCAAGTCCTGGCTGGTAGTGATGTCTATTCACGGTCAGGACACTTAAAGAGGCTCTGTCACCAGATTTTGCAACCCCTATCTGCTATTGCATGTGATCGGCGCTGCAATGTAGATTACAGTAACGTTTTTATTTTTAAAAAACGAGCATTTTTGGCCAAGTTATGACCATTTTTGTATTTATGCAAATGAGGCTTGCAAAAGTACAACTGGGCGTGTTGAAAAGTAAAAGTACAACTGGGCGTGTATTATGTGCGTACATCTGGGCGTGTTTACTTCTTTTACTAGCTGGGCGTTCTGATGAGAAGTATCATCCACTTCTCTTCAGAACGCCCAGCTTCTGGCAGTGCAGATCTGTGACATCACTCACAGGTCCTGCATCGTGTCGGCACCAGAGGCTACAGTTGATTCTGCAGCAGCATCAGCAGGTAAGTATCTACATCGACTTACCTGCAAACGCCGATGCTGCTGCAGAATCATCTGTAGCCTCTGGTGCTGATGTGGCCGACACGATGCAGGACCTGTGAGTGACGTCACAGATCTGCACTGCCAGAAGCTGGGCGTTCTGAAGAGAAGTGGATGATACTTCTATACACAACGTCCAGCTAGTAAAAGTAGTAAACACGCCCCGATGTACGCACATAATACACGCCCAGTTGTACTTTTACTTTTCAACACGCCCAGTTGTACTTTTGCAAGCCTCATTTGCATAAATACGAAAAAGGTCATAACTTGGCCAAAAATGCTCGTTTTTTAAAAATAAAAACGTTACTGTAATCTACATTGCAGCGCCGATCTTCTGCAATAGCAGATAGGGGTTGCAAAATCTGGTGACAGAGCCTCTTTAAGTAACGTTAATATGTGAGTAAGTGACTGCACATAGTGAACAACGCAGGATCACTATGTGCTGTGTAAATGAAAGGCGAGAAGTATATATGCTGATTGGTCAGCGTCATACACTTCTCTCCACAACGCCCACTTGGTCAAAGTAAAACACGCCCAGTTGTCCATTAAGAAACTCATTAGCATAAAGCTAATATAGGTCATAACTCTGTTTCTAAATAAAAAAACACTGCTGTAATCTACATTACAGCGCCGATCACATGTACAATATAGGCCACTTATGTGGTGACAGAGCCTCTTTAAAAGGGAAAGAGAACCATTTGGCTTTTGGAGCTCAAATTTAGCAGGAATGGTTTGCGGCGGCCATGTCACATTTGCAAAGCCCCTGAGGGGACAAAACAAAGAAAACGCCCAAAAAGTGACTCCATTTAGGAAACTACACCCCTTGAGGAATTCATCTAGGGTTGTATTGAGCATTTTGACCCCACAGATGTTTCATAGAATTTATTAGAATTGGGGAGTGAAAATATAAACAACCCTTTTTCTTCAATAAGCTAATTCACGTAGCTTTAGTGTACGGCAATACCCCATATGTGGTCATAAACTGCTGTTTCGGCACACAGCAGGGCTCCGAAGAGAAGGAGCGGCGTTTGGAGTTCAGATTTTACTGGATTGGTTTCTGGGCGCCTGTGGGACCAAAACAGTGGAAAGCCCCCAGAAGTGACCCCATTTTAGAAACTACACCCCTCAATGCATTCACCTAGGGGTATGGTGAGCATGTTAATCCTACAGGTGTTTTGTAGAAATTAGTGTGCACTCCATGTTGCATAGTGAAAATGGGATTTTCTTCCAGATATGCCAATATGTGGTGCCCAGCTTTTGCCACCATAACAAGACAGCTCTCTAAATATTATGCAGTGTTTCCCGGTTTTAGAAACACCCAACATGTGGCTCTAATCTTTTGCCTGCACATTTGACAGGGCTCAGGTTTGAAAGAGTACCATGTAATTGAGGCCTAATTTGGCGATTTGCAAAGTATTGGTTCACAATTGCAGGGCTCAGATGTGAAATAATAAAGAAACCCCTGATTAGTGACCCCATTTTGGAAACTAAACCCCTCAAGGCATTTATTAAGGGGAGTAGTGAGCATTTTCACCCCACAGGACTTTTCCATAAATGAATGCGCTGCGAATGGTGCAAATTCAAAATTAATTATTTTTCCCTAGATATGCCAATTCAGTGGCAAATATGTCGTGCCCAGCTTGTGCCACTGGAGACACACTCCAAAAATTGTTAAAAGGATTCTCCCGGGTATGGCGATGCCATATATGTGGAAGTAAACTGCTATTTGGGCACGCTGTCGGGTTCAGAGTGGAGGGAGCGCCATCTGGCTTTTGGAGGGCGGATTCTGCTTGGTAGTAGTTTTGTTATTAGTGTTGTTTGAGTATTGCTGTTGTTTCCATTTATAATGTGGGGGCATATGTAAGCCGGGCAGAGTACATCGGGGGCATAGTCAGGTGGTATAATGGGGTAAAAAAAAATAAAAAATGATCCATAGATGTTTCTTACGCTGTGACAATCCTTTCTGCACAGGCCAGTGTCTGATAAATGGTGTCCTTTCTTATTCCCCTTTTGGTCCACACTCCGCACCTTTGCAGTTTGGGGAATTTTGCTAGGAAGTGTTGTCCTGGTAAAATACCGGCACCGTCGCTTCCAGCGGATATGTTTGGGCCCTCCCCTTCCTGGTTCCCTAATTTTAGGGCCTTGATAAATCTCCTCTTGAAACACAAGAAATGTTCCCCTCTGGCCGGCACAACTACAGATTTTTTTATTTTCTAAAACATGTAAGCCTTGACGAATTAAATTTTTTGATAGATGTAGTGGTATGAGGGCTGTGTATTTGCGGGACGAGCTGTAGTTATTATTGGTACAATTTTGGGGTACATGTGACTTTTTGATCACTTTTTAGCCTATTTATTTGGGAGGCCAGGTAACAAAAAAACAGCTATTCTGGCATCGTTTTTTATATACAGCGTTCACCATGCATTATAAATTACATGTTAACTTTATTCTGTGGGTCAGTACGATTCCGGCGATACCTAATTTATAGCACTTTATGTTTTACAACGTTTTGCATAATAAAATTACTTTTGTAAAATGAATGTATTTTTTTCTGTCGCCAAGTTGTGAGAACCATAAAGTTTTCATTTTTTTGTCGACGGAGCTGTATGAGGGCTTGTTTTTGCAAGACGAGGTATAGTTTATTTAGGTACCATTTTTGAAACCGGGCGACTTCTCGATCACTTTTTATTCCAATATTTGTAGGGCAAAGTGACCAAAAAACAGGAATTCTGGTAGTTTATTACAGTTCTTTTTTACGCTGCTCACCGAATGCTATAAATATTATAATATTTTTATAGCTCGGGTCATTTCGGTCGCGGCATTACAAATAGGTATGGTTTATTTTTTTTAATAAAGGACTTGATAAGGGAACAGGGCGTTTGTGTTCTATTTTATTACTTGAAACTTTTATTAGGTTTTCTTCACTTTTTTTTCCCAAGTCCCACTAGGGGACTTGAAGGTCCAACTGTCTTTTTTATTCTAATACATTCCACTAGCTATGTAGTGCAATGTATTAGATCTGTCAGTTATTCACTGACAGCAAGCAGATTAGGCTTCGCCTCCCGACGGGGCCTAATCGGCTTCCGTAATGCCAGAGCAGGAGGCCATGGGGTCTACTGTGGCCATAGCAGCAATCGCCAGTCCTGATTGCCTGTCACGGCTGGCGAACTGCTAGCAACAGCAAAGATGCAGCAACCGATGCAT
The DNA here is from genome assembly GCF_050947455.1 of Rhinoderma darwinii. NCBI lineage: Eukaryota > Metazoa > Chordata > Amphibia > Anura > Rhinodermatidae > Rhinoderma > Rhinoderma darwinii. Next base: position 62,493,928 of record NC_134696.1, on the reverse strand, counting down.
CGAAGGGGTTAATGGCATGGATCGGAGCTAGCTCAGGGTTCTGCCGTTACAGGTGGATGTCCGCTCCTGAGCCGGCGCCATCTTGCCATCGGCTACAGAATCCTTTCAGGCTCTGCCACTGTGCGGGTCCTGGAAGGCTTCTGTGCTAGGCAGACAGGGAGGCCAGTATTAGGCCTCTGGAATACCGGTAATTTTATTGCAAGGGTTCCGATGAGTCACCAACACCTCAAACACAGCGCTGCATTTTAGGGGCTAATGGCGGGGTTTGAAGCTAATTTCGGTCCCCGCCATTACAGCCGGATGTTAGCTGTAAGATATTCAGCTTCTGAAACAGTGCCATGCATTTGGCGCATGGATACGGCAAAATGCGGGAAGCACTAGCTTTCCATGACGTATCCATACAGCAAATGTTAAGGGGTTAAATTCATGATAACCTGCCCCTCAGGGCCTGTACCACGTGGAACAGGGTGTTCGTCTTGTTTGGAGCAGTCCCTTAGGAATGCTTTTTCCAGTAAATTTCACCTACTGTTTTGAAGGCTTCTCTGTATGCAATACCAACCTGGCCCTTCGATGCTGACTTGTACATCAGTTATATCGTCTTCATTGGGAATGATCTTTATGCCTTCTGGAGGGTCAGACGTCAAAGTAGAGACCTCTTTGTAAACCTGGCGAATTATATGTGGGGGCAAGTTTTCAACGTTTGAATTCTGCAAACAAAGAACAAAATGATATTGAATGTACCAAGGTTTGCAACGTCACTTGGAAAAGTAATTAACATGAGTATTCATCAAAGCAGCACGTTATAGGTGAACCCTTGGTGAATGGCACCGGCTCCCTATAGGAAAGTGCCAGCATCGCTCAAAGCTTTTGTCAAATCTAAATCTAGAAAGCAGGGCAAATTTATTTTTGTCATTTTCCACATCTGGCACTATAAATAAACACCCATCCATGATAAAGGTTACTTATGGCACATGAATTTAAAGCCCTAAATGTTTTGGCAGACACCTAACTCATGAAAGGACGTTTTATAGGAACCTTAACGTAACTAACGTTTGGGGTACCATCTGCGTTAAGAATTAGGGTTCTGCTCCATCATAGGAGAAGAAAAAAAAAAAACGAACTCCAAGCTGTGACGGACCAGTCAGATGACAGAAAACGGACCAGACGGACCTCATTGACTTAGAGGGTTCCGTCATTTTACAGAAGCGAACAGCGCAGCATGTGACAGAGGCTCTGATGCAGATGTGGACCTAGCCTAAGCTTAGGGAACCATCACTAATTATATTCCCATAATGCACTGGACCAAAAGTAGCAGAAACCACTCAAGTTCACACGGCCAGTGATCACTCCTACACCTGTGTACAGACCATCCACAACAAAGCTCTAACCCTCACCTGCCTCACTAATAATCAGGGGAGACCGAGCATTCACATCATGTGTAAAGAGAACAGGTAGAAAGCACCAAACAATGGAAGATCTGAACACATCGTGAAGACCAAGAAGCAAGGCCCAAGCAACATGACGACGTACTCACCATGCCGCAGTATGTTACTAGCTGCCACAGAAGACACCTCTCTGTTCCGATGTGTACCGGTAATGTTCTGTCGTGGATAAATAGGAAAGATGGGCCTGGGTAGCAACTGGTGATGAAGAAATGAATGTGACGCTGATGCCAAGTTCGGGCCTAGTTTCTACTTACAACCGTTGCCGCTCTTTTTCATTCATTCGTTGGTTCGTGAGGCCCCCCCCTTAACACTCACACCCGGTTTCCCGACACCCAAGCCTCGTTTTCCAGCTTCGGCTCCCCGGCACTAAGCCTCCACGGCCCACCGACACCTCTTCATATAACCTTCGCCTCTTTCTGGACACGCCCACTTAAAAATCGTTCTTACCCGCCTATCAGAGCGCTTTGGCGTCATACGTCCTAACCAATAGGAGTGCACGCAAACTAATTTTTATCAGTTTCAGCGCCTATGGCATGACTGACATTTACGGCTTCCAATAAAAGGGTAGAATGCATGAGCGATAGGTGAGGCGGACCCAACGTGGATCTGGATTGGTTGGTTTGAATATAGCAACGTGACGCTGAGGTAACTGGGAAGTTCTGTCGTTTCCCCAGGCTTCAGTAATACGAACGGCGGTAAGAATACAATAGGAAGGAAGTTATGGTCTTATGTGATGATACGCAGAGATGTCGGAGTTCTCGTGGTAACAGCTCCGATATAATGACGTAACGAGCATTACTGTCTATGTGATAACGATGGTGGATCTGGTTTCTTATTTACAAGGAATCTAGTCTTGTTTTCTACTGGTTCGGTAACAGAAGAGTTCTTAATACTCAAATACATTGACTGAGGTGCCATAAACGGAATAAAGTTGAATGCAGGAAACAGAAATACTTAGGACAAAGATGGGCATCAAAGTGGAAACTGTCCGTCTGCCTACTTTGATGCCAGCTTTTATGCCCAGAACCATTTTAGCCCAGCCTGCACCCGACTGAATTTATGGTGGGTCAACCTTATTTGTGTGCGGACAGTATTAGATTTAGGGTTGCGCGATGCATCGAGATTGCGATACCGGGCACCCTCAAACGGTTCAATACCGTTATTTCATGTATTTCGATACTGAGCTGTGCGGCCGCACCGCTCAGTATAGTAACACGTGAATGTTGTTAGAGCCGGGCTGGGGTTGTGTAATGCAGTCATTGCCGCGCTCCTGAGTCGTGACGAGAGCACGCACGGTCAGCATGTTCTCTTCAGGGCCGGCCGCATCACCTCATGCTGACCGCGCGTGCGCACTGAGGGTATTTTCAGCCGTTTTTCGGGCCGTAAACACCCAAAAAATCGGAAAGCAGAACGCCTCCAAGCATCTGCCCATTGATTTCAATCAGAAAACTGCGTTCTGTTCCGATGGGCTGTTTTTTTATGCGGCGGTTTTGAAAAACAGACGCGAAAAAGAAGTGCAGGTTACTTCTTGGGATGTTTTTGGAGCCGTTTTTCATAGACTATTGAAAACCGCTCCAAAAACGCAGCGGAAATTGCGAGTGGCTTCAAAAACGTCTGAAAATCAGGAGCTGTTTTCCCTTGAAAACATCTCCGTATTTTCAGAAGTTTTTGAGTTTGCGTGTGAACATAGCCTTATTGTCAGGAGCGGGGCAATGGCTGTATTACACGACCACAGAGAGAAACCTCTCATCTCTGCCGCTATTCCCTTGAATGCTGCGATCAAAGCTGACCGCAGCATTCAAGGGGTAAATGAGAAGGGGGATGCCCTTTGGATCAATGGAATCCCTGTGACACGACTGAGGGACGTACCATATATGGGCAGACAGCCCAGGGTCCATTGAAGGACCCCAGGGCTGTCTGACCATATTTCCTGTTGTTAGGACATACTTAGGTATGTCCTAACAACTGCCTGTTTACTATCAGTACACAGGCTAATGTACTGGCATATAGATAGATATATGCCAGTACATTGAAGTTTAAAAAAAAAAAACAAACACATGTTTCACAATAAACATTAAAATAGCTATAAGTCTCAATACATAAAATACACACGTATTCAGTATTGTCGCGACCGTATTAACAAATTTATAGCGTCATTTATGATATTTACACTGTTATAAAATACAATCTGCTTTCTTTCACTTATTAATGTGAGGCACGAGGTATTATGAATTTTGTACCTCCATGTGCCTCACATTAATCGTAATTAACCCCATCATGTAACTGACATTAACCCAATGTTGTCCATTATGACTGAGGGTTCAAAATTCATCACACCACGTGCCTCACCAGTCACAGTGGTCCACTGACGGCCTTGTACTAGAGATGAAGAAGGCTTCCGTTTAACCAGATAGCCAGCCTTAACCCCTTAATGACCGTCGATACGCCTTTTATCAGTGGGCCTTAGGGCAGATTTACACGAGCGCGTGCGTTTTTGCGCATGCAAAAAACGCAGAGTTTTGCGTGCGCAAAAGGCACTTAACAGCTCCGTGTGTCATTAGATAGGATGTGTGGCTGCGTGATTTTCGTGCAGCCGCCATCATTATGACACTCCGTTTGGATGTTTGCAGGGGGAAGGGGTTAAAAACCTATGGGAGGAAGCATGTAATCGCTGTAAATGGTCTGTCAGTGCAGACGGACCAATCTTGGTGCAGTGATGTCGGCAGGGAGTTGTTTACCAGCGTCCCCGGTTCTGGTCTCTGTTGGTGTTGAGAGGAGATCAGAGTAAGGCGTGATTCACATGAACGTGTTAAACGTCCATGGGACGGACGTTGAAACAGCGGCCGTCCCATGGACCTATGTAATTCAATGTGGCCGTTCACACAGCCGTTGTTTCAACGGACCATGTGAAGGGTCCGTGGGAAAATACGACATGTCCTATCTTTTCACGCATCCTTCCATAGACTCTCAACTATGGGGGATGCGTGACATCGCATCCCGCAGCGCTGAGTACGGATGCACCTCGGACGTGAAAAACTGCAGTTTTTCACGTCCGAGATGTGCAGCGTTCGTGTGAATCAGGCCTAAGAAGAGAGCTAGAGAAATATTTGTATAAAAATACCCCCAGTGCCCGATCAGTACCCTCCTGTGCTGATCAGTCACCTCCTGTGCCCCATCAGCACCCCCTGTGCTACATGAGCACCCCACTGTGCCAAATCAGTGCTCCATCAGCATCCTCTGTCACTGCCTATTGACAGACATCACTGGATCTGTCCAGTCAGCCAGACTGTGTGTGAAACCCCTTTGGTTGGTTTTCTGTATTTTTTTTATTCTTGTATAAAGATTTTTATGAAAAAAAGTTTGTTAGTGACAGGGATAGTAAATGAATTAGTTAGGGATAGTATCAGATTGGCTTGTTAGGGTGTATGTAGTGTAAGGTTAGGTGTGGTCAGCGCCGCTAAAAATGATTTAGAGTTAGGATATTAGGCAGGGCTAATTAGGGTTAGAGGTTTAGGGAGTTCGCGCTCTACAAAAATAAAAACGACATTATCGTTTTATAGCCATAACTAAAAAATGACAAACCGTCTGTTCTCTGCTGATGAGGTGTGCGCCTTATTTTGTGCAGATTCAGAATCCTCAAGTGACACCTCTAGTGAAGAAACCCCCGTATATGTTCTAGGGCAAGTGCACAAGCACAACCCGGTTCGGATGCCCCTGCGTGGATTGCCAATTATATGCCCCAGGTGCCTGAATTTACTGCCACCTCAGGCACCAATCTAGACACTACCGATTTTAGAGAAATTATATATATATTTTTAATTTCTCTGAAGGCTTAATTTGTTTAACCCCTTAGTGACCAAGCTTGTTTGGACCTTAATGACCAAGCCAAATTTGTCAAATCTGGTATGTGTGACTTTATCAGAGAATAACTCTGTGAAAGTTTTGAATATCCAAGTAATTCTGACATTGTTTTTTCGTCACATGTTGTACTTTATTTTAGTGGTAAAAGTAGACTGATACGATTTGCGGAAATAACTTAAAAAATAGAAAAATTGAAGAAATTTTGTAAAAATTATCATTTTTCCCTATTTTTAACTGCAATATGTCACATATGTACACACATACTGTACAATTTTTTTTATTAAATATATATTTCCATCTCTTTACTCTATTTTGGCAGCACTTTTGAAAAAAAATAATAATTTTTGAGTAATTTAGAGGACTTACAAGTTAAGTAATAATTTTATAAATTTTGTAGTACATTTTGTTTTCCTGCACCAAGCCAGGTTTTCATAGGCTCATAGGTGTCAGAATGGTGGAAACCCCCACAAGTGACCCCATTTTGAAAACTAGACCCCTTAAGGTATTTATTAAGGGGTGTTGTAAGTATTTTGACCCCACAGTTTTTTTGTAAGAATTCATGCAAAGCAGGCATAAAAAAATATAATTTAACTTTTTTCATAAAAGTATCACTTTGAAGACCGATTTCTTTGTAAAGCGACCATGAGAATGAAGAAACACACCCAAAAATCTATCACCCTGTTTCTCCTGTTTTCAAAAATGCCCCCATTGTGACCCTAATGCGTTGCCTGGACACACGACAGGGCCCGAACGGGAGGGAGCACCCGGAGGCTTTCAGGACTCATATTTTGCTTGAAAATGTTTTAGGCCCCACTGTACATTTGGAGAGGTTTTGAACTACCAGAACGATAGAAACTCCCCATAAACGACCCCATTTAGAAAACTAGACCCCTTAAGGTATTTATCTAGGGGTGTAGTGAGTATTTTGACCCCACAGTTTTTTGCTAAATTTAATGCATAGCAGGTGAAAAAAAATAAAAATTCACTTTTGTAATAAAAGTATCACTTTGAAGACAGATTTCTGTGTAAAGCGACTATAAGAATGAAGAAACACACGCCAAAATCTATCACCCTGTTTCTCCTGTTTTTAAAAATGCCCCCATTGTGACCCTAATGCGTTGCCTGGACACACGACAGGGCCCGAAAGGGAGGGAGCACCCAGAGGCTTTCAGGACTCATATTTTGCTTGAAAATGTTTTAGGCCCCACTGTACATTTGGAGAGGTTTTGAACTACCAGAACGATAGAAACTCCCCATAAACGACCCCATTTAGAAAACTAGACCCCTTAAGGTATTTATCTAGGGGTGTAGTGAGTATTTTGACCCCACAGTTTTTTGCTAAATTTAATGCATAGCAGGTGAAAAAAAAATAGAAATTCACTTTTTTCATAAAAGTATCACTTTGAAGACCGATTTCTGTGTAAAGCGACCATAAGAATGAAGAAACACACCCCAAAATCTATCACCCTGTTTCTCCTGTTTTCAAAAATGCCCCCATTGTGACTCTAATGCATTGCCTGGACACACAGCAGGGCTTGAAAGGAAGGGAGCACCCAGAGGCTTTCAGAACTCATATTTTGCTTGAAAATGTTTTAGGCCCCACTGTATATTTGGAGAGGTTTTGAACTACCAGAACGATAGAAACTCCCCATAAACGACCCCATTTAGAAAACTAGACCCCTTAAGGTATTTATCTAGGGGTGTAGTGAGTATTTTGACCCCACAGTGTTTTGCTAAATTTAATGCATAGCAGGTGAAAAAAAATAAAAATTCACTTTTTTCATAAAAGTATCACTTTGAAGACCGATTTCTGTGTAAAGCGACCATAAGAATGAAGAAACACACCCCAAAATCTATCACCCTGTTTCTCCTGTTTTCAAAAATGCCCCCATTGTGACTCTAATGCATTGCCTGGACACACAGCAGGGCTTGAAAGGAAGGGAGCACCCAGAGGCTTTCAGGACTCCTATTTTGCTTGAAATTGTTTTAGGCCCCACTGTACATTTGGAGAGGTTTTGAACTACCAGAACGATAGAAACTCCCCATAAACGACCCCATTTAGAAAACTAGACCCCTTAAGGTATTTATCTAGGGGTGTAGTGAGTATTTTGACCCCACAGTTTTTTGCTAAATTTAATGCATAGCTGGTGAAATAAAATAAAAAAAACACTTTTTATATAAAAGTATCACTTTGAAGACCGATTTCTTTGTAAAGCGAACATGAAAATGAAGAAACACACCCCAAAATCTATCACCCTGTTTCTCCTGTTTTCAAAAATACTCTCATTGTTGCCATAATCTGCTTATTAGACCTGTGGCTGGGCCAAAAAGAGAGGGAGCACCCTTTGGCTTTCAGGGCACAATTGAATAAATTCTAGGCCCCATATCATGCATTTAGAGGCATTGAGCTGCCTGAACAAAAAAAAACCACGCAGAAATGACCCCATTTTAAAAACTAAACCCCTAAAGGTATTCATCTAGTGGTGTAGTGGGCATGCGGACCAAAAATGTTTTAAATGAGGAAATAATGGGTATCATTTCAGACACTATGGGTATATAATGTTTTCTTCAAGCTTTTATTAAGTTTCCACATGAAATAGAGGAGACGTGGTAGAAGGTTATTTTGTTAGAAATACGCCACATTAATAAATTTGTGCGGCACAGAATAGAAGTGAAGCCGTGTATTCATAACGGATACATGTCGCTATAGACGTATTTGCCTGTACTTATGACTATGTCTTGCTGAAGAAGCAGTTGGTGCCATTATGATGTCATTGTGGACAGAATTCTGTCCTAATATAAAATCAGTCAGAGAGGAAAAAATAAACTGTACTGGAGTGACGGGCAATATCTTCAAACAAATGGAGGAAAATGTATCCAACTATGTTGCAAACTCGAGTCTGTTCACTAGATAGAAGAACACCTGCAGGGCTGTCATGACAAGGATTTTTTTTTTTCAGTGACTGGTTGTACAACGTCTCTTTAGCTCCATCAATCCTTATGAGGGACGAATGTGCCAAGTGACGCGGTACACCATAACAGACCCCTGCCCGGCAAGGTAGGAACCGCTATGTGCACAAAACAACCAATCACCTACAGAATATATAAAAGGACAGTGTCCAAAACCATCTATAGGAACAGTAAAGGATCACTAATCCCCAAAATGATGTCAGTATTTCCAGAAGAACCGTAACAAAGCCCATGGTGTATTGATAAGGAACAGCTAAATTATTAGAGATCCTCCAAATAAAAAAAAAAGATCATGCCCGTATCACGGTACAGAATTAGGAATGTAACAGCTGTATGTGGCAGGACATAGTCATAAGAACAGTCAAAATAAAAAAATTGTGGATGTGGGATTTTGTACTGGACAATTAATTCCAGCACTTGATCACCCACAAATAAATAAAAAAAATCATAAGGGGTAAAATTAGTTTCACGGTCTGAAAAAAATGTGCTCTACAACCTCTCCCACAAGAAATAATCCCTACTTGGAAAGCCCACGAACTAAAAAGAAAATATAAAGAAATTGACTCCCTAAAAAGGCCCCCAACCCATTATTTTTTTTTTGTGTTAAATTCTAGTAATTTGCAACCGTGTGAAAGGTTTCGAAACAGGGATAGTTACAAAGGGCTGGTTTTGATGGACACATGGGGCAATAAAAGCGGGTATCCCTCCTCCTGCCATGCCTGCTACATACCCGACACCTTTTTTGGGGATATTTTTGGGTCTCAGTGGAGGGAATAGGGTGTAAAAAGTGGCGCTCTGAAAGCCTGCGCACATCCTCAGATTCGCAGGATTGTGCCGGTATAGTGGACTCAAAAAGGAGATGCTCAATGACCTTCTCCTGAAATTGAAGGAAAGTGAGCGTTCCTTGGGCTTTTTTGAAAATAACAAAACTGTTATAGGTAGCAACCTGGATGAGGTAGATTGCTACCTTTTTGTACCAGGCCTTATTTTTGCGCTTCACCAGGTAAGGCTGAAGCACCTGGTCGGAAAGGTCTACACCCCCCATAAATTTGTTGTAGTCTGTTACACAGACAGGTTTCTGCTTTGCAGTGGTAGCCCCCCTCTCCGTAATTGCCACAGTGGTGTCCGTGTGTACGGTGGACAGCATGTAGACATCCTTCTTGTCGGCCCACTTCACTGCAAGCAATTCCTGACTTGCAAGGGCCATGGATGTTCCCTTTCCCAAACGCCTGGACACCAACTGTTGTGGGAGTCCCACTCTGTTCTTCCGTACTGTCCCACAGGCCCCTGTATTTGCAGCATGGAGGGCTTTATAAAGGGCAACGCTGGTATAAAAATTGTCTGTATAGACGTGGTACCCCTTGTGCAGAAATGGCTCCATTAGGTTCCACACAATTTTGCCAGAGGTGCCAATAGTTTCTGGGCAGCCTGGGGTATAAATTTGGCAGTCCCTGCCTTCATAGATTTTGAAACCGCAGGTGTAACCCGTTGTGCTCTCGCAAACTTTGTACAATTTCACCCCATATCTGGCTCGTTTGGAAGGGATGAATTGACGAAAGGAAAGACGCCCTTTGAAGCTCATGAGCGATTCATCTACTGACAAATTTTTGTCAGGGGTGTACAACTTTAAAAATAAATCATTTAGAAGGGTGATTAATGGCCTTAATTTATAAAGCCGATCATAAGCTGGGTCACTTCTTGGGGGGACTTGGGAATTATCAGTAAAATGCATGAATCGCATTAGGGCCTCATAGCGGTTTCTGGACATCACTGCTGCAAATACAGGGGTAGCGTGGACAGCACTACAAGTCCAGTAGGACCGGACAGAGGGTTTTTTAACCAAACCCATATTGAGGGTAATGCCTAAAAATGTTTTTATTTCTGGGACACTTGTGGGGCTCCACATTCTGGAGTACATAGATGCAGGCTTTTGTAGAACAAACTGCCTAGCATACAGATTAGTCTGCTGGACTATCAAGTCTAGGACCGTATCACATATAAATAAATTAAAAAAATTATAGGGGGTAAAATTTTGGACGTCGACACTAATTCCTGGGGTCGCTTCAAATTGGGGTACTTGGGGGGAAAATGATAGTGCAGGATCCCACATCACGGGAGGGACTGCAACACTCGGCCCTGCACTTGACACCTCTACAGCGACTGACGTATCCACCACCATAGGACTATGGGGTTCAGCGGTGGAATTAGAATCGTCACTGTCACTGTCTGGAACAAATTCTGAAGCGGTGTCTGTTTCGCTTTCAGAAGTGTCGGAACATAGCAAGGCGTAGGCTTGCTCCGCGCTGTACATACGCTGAGACATATTTATAGATGTGTATGTATATATATATATATATATATATATATATATATATATATGCCCTATAAGTCCTAACCCTAAAGTAAACCTAAAATCCTAAAAACGACACCAATTTTTTATTTTTTTTTATATATATATTTTTTTTATATTTTTTTTTTTTTTATATAACAGACGTAAAATTAATTCTAAACGGCCCTAAACACGAACGCTAAACTAGCCCTAACCCTAAAGTAACGCTAAACTAACGGTAAACTAGCACTAACGCTAAACTAGCGCTGACGCTAAACTAGCGCTGACGCTAATCTAGCGCTGACGCTAATATAGATTTGATATATTATATATATATATATGTATGTATAAGAACGATGATTTTTTATCACTTTTTTTCTTTCTTCACAGCACAGGACTTAGACTGATTTCTCTCTCCTCTCAGAACAACTACAATGGGAGGAGAGAGAAACACAGCCCATGTCCTGGCTGTGTTTTGAAAATAACTGTCAGTGATCTCTGTGATAGGTTTTATCACAGAGATCACCTGATCAGGGACCAGTCACAACGGTCCCTGATTGTTGCTGTGCCAGATGACGACACAGGTAAGTTATGCAAAGCGCACTCGGGCGCCATTTTGGGGGGGGGGGAATCGGACCGGGGGGGGGGATCGGACATGAAGGGGAATCGGACGGGGGGGGGGGGCGCACTATTTACCCGTTCTCTCTCCTCTCTAAGGAGTTATTCCATGAGAGGAGAGAGAAATGGCGATTATCCGCCGGTTTAGCGTGAACGCCGTGAAATAGCGATTCACGTGACCAGAGACCACTCGTTATGGTCTCTGGTCGTTGCCCCGAACTCTCAGCTACCTCCGGTAGCTGAGAGAACGGAGCCCCGATCTTTAATTTCGGCGCTACTTTAGGCTAATGCGATCACGTTAAAAGGCGTCGCATTAGCCTAAAGCCCATTAGTGAGGAACGTAAAAAGGCGTACTGTTGGTCACTAAGGGGTTAATGGTAGTTCAGACAAATATTAATGCCAAGCACTTTCTTTCCCACAATTCTAACAAATATTATGCCAGGACTCAAAAATGGATTCCTACAAAGGCAGAAATTTTGGGGCCTCCTACTTAACATGAACATTACAAAAAAGACCGCTAAACATTCTTATTGAAGTACTGATATGCTACACCATTGCCGACTTGCCTCAGCACGCCTAGGGCTCATTTTGAGAACCTACTAATAATAATGAGGAATGCCCACCCACAAATGACCTCAATTTTGACAAGTAAAATTAGGCCAGTAGTTAACCACTACTATTCAACATTTAGTGAAGTTTACACCCCCCAGAAATGCATTGTATTGGACGAATCCCTGGTGCATTTCAAAGGCAGGCTACACTTCCACCAGTACCTGTCTAACAAAAGGGCTAGGTATGACGTGAAGCTGTACAAGGTGTGCAAAAGTGTATCCGGATACTTTTTCAAGTTTAAAATCTGACGTAAGACATTCTACAATAGAGCCCCCAGACTGTCCCCCCCGTCCTAGAAATATATGAGAAGATAATATGGGATTTGCTGCGCCCCTTACTGGAAAGTGTCCCCCTTTTGTAGCGCCGTGTTGCAAGAGGAACCGCACCATGCGGTACAATTAGGAGAAACCAAAAGGGTGACCCCATGGCCTCGGCGCATCATACAGAGAGGAAAGCAGGGCGGTTTGCAGCGAGAATTTTCTGCTGGTCAAATACAAGGACAAGTGTGGTCTTTGTATTAACCACTCTCAACGCAGATTGATCCAGTCCGAGGAACGACAGAGCAGACCCCCAAGCCCTCAGAAAATCGTTGGCCCTGTACTTTACTCAAGTGGCTCTATATAATTATTTTGTTCTCTTTACAAATGCAGCCATAGGGGGAGTTTCAATAAAAAAAAAATTAAAACACTCATTTTTGGGGATCAGGAAGGGGACGGCAGCAGTGTTTCTGGAATAGGGTGCCCAAGAATTGTCCACGGACAGCATTTCCCTAGCATACTTCCGCCCCAAAAAAACGTGTCGAGTGTGCTTGATGTGGGTAATTAATTAGGAAATACACCACTCACTTCTGCCTTTCTAAACCGGGCCTCTGCATGGAGAGCTTACACCTCCGGTGATTTTAATTAAATTCCTTTTCTTCCTGTCTTATCGCCTGGGTATTTGTTTTCTAAAATGTAATTTATTTCCTACAATTTTGTCATTGTCATTTCCCATTTTGTCCCAATTGACATTTAAAAAAAAAAACAACCAAATAAAAGTAAAAATTCTCATTATACCCCTAAATGATTACCTTGAATGTTTCAATTTTATTCAATGAGGCATTTAGAATTACCTAAATGTTCTGGCACCCATGTTGTATAAACAATTTTCAAGTAAAATGTGGGCCCTAAAAAATTCCTGGCAGCCCTTTCTCCACTGAAATGTACTGCCCCTCCGTAACACTGCAACAAATACAAAACCAAATTTCATTCTGGCTTCTGAGGTGGAACTTGGGATAACCATAGATGAGATTAGCCTCTCCCAGATTCTCTGCGGCTCTCATGGATTCACTAGGTGTGTAAGAGTAAGAGTTCAACAGAATTCTTTCAAAATTCTCACCCAATGGTATAGAACCCCGGAATTCTTATTAAAAATATGTCTCACCTCTAGTGATCTGTTGGCATTGCGTAGATCAAACTGGATCACTTTCACACATTTGGTGGAGTTGCCCAAAGATAGTTCCTTTCTGGCTGGGTATCTCCTCCTCTATTTCTGCTATTTGCAATAAACTTGTGACCCTTTCAGCCACCTTAGTTCTCTTATGGAAACCTGACAAACTTTCAGCCTGCGAAGAGTGATTTAGCAACCTTCATGGTTATGTGGTCGCAACGGTACCACTACGCCTTGATTTCTGTAGGTTCCAAATTAGAAGTAGGTATATATACGAGCTCGGTGAGTCAAATCACTCTGACCATGTTCTCAAAAAGAAAGACTCCAATTTATTATCATATACAGCGTATATTTATAAGACACAGAACAAAAAGCATAACTCATATTGTAATCAACAAAGGGAGAATTCCTCCCTCTGACCTTGAGCTCCATCCCAAACTGTTACTTCTAGCAACTATTTTACTGGCAAGAAGAAATACCTTAAAGAGGCTCTGTCACCAGATTTTGCAACCCCTATCTGCTATTGCAGCAGATAGGCGCTGCAATGTAGATTACAGTAACGTTTTTATTTTTAAAAAACGAGCATTTTTGGCCAAGTTATGACCATTTTTGTAGTTATGCAAATGAGGCTTGCAAAAGTCCAAGTGGGTGTGTTTAAAAGTAAAAGTCCAAGTGGGCGTGTATTATGTGCGTACATCGGGGCGTTTTTAATACTTTCACTAGCTGGGCGCTCTGAAGAGAAGTAACATCCTCTTCTCTTCAGAACGCCCAGCTTCTGACAGTGCAGATCTGTGACGTCACTCACAGGTCCTGCATCGTGACGGCCACATCGGCACCAGAGGCTACAGTTGATTCTGCAGCAGCATCAGCGTTTGCAGGTAAGATCGACTTACCTGCAAACGCTGATGCTGCTGCAGAATCAACTGTAGCCTCTGGTGCCGATGTGGCCGTCACGATGCAGGACCTGTGAGTGACGTCACAGATCTGCACTGTCAGAAGCTGGGCGTTCTGAAGAGAAGAGGATGTTACTTCTCTTCAGAGCGCCCAGCTAGTGAAAGTATTAAAAACGCCCCGATGTACGCACATAATACACGCCCACTTGGACTTTTACTTTTAAACACACCCACTTGGACTTTTGCAAGCTTCATTTGCATAACTATAAAAATGGTCATAACTTGGCCAAAAATGCTCGTTTTTTAAAAATAAAAACATTACTGTAATCTACATTGCAGCGCCTATCTGCTGCAATAGCAGATAGGGGTTGCAAAATCTGGTGACAGAGCCTCTTTAAGTAATCTGCAGAGCATCTGCAGACTATTACAAGACAAACTAAAAGACAAAAATGAATCTCACACTGTGCAGTGTATACTGACACAAAATACAAAACATGGAATTTTGAAATTATTCCTTCACAGTTACTGCGGAAAAATTACTCATTCCTATAAAATGGAGGTCTGCTGACCGTCCGTCTATACAAATGTGGGTTGATAAAGTTGAACGTTTATGTAGGATGGAGGAGCTCGCTAGTTGGGGAGACTGGAAACGCACCATATTTGAAGAGATCTGGGATCCTTGGAGGGCTTCCAGGGACACTATTTCCTTGGTTTGAAATACCTTTTCTCTTGGGCCTGCTGGGCCTGTGTAACATCCCTTATACCCATTCAACTTGACCATTTCCCTGACCACACATTCTACTTCTCCCTTACCTATTATGTTTTATGACCTATAATGTTTCTTTACACTAAATGAGCATAATATCTGTGTTCTTATTTGTACATAGCTGTTGTGTCTCTGTTGTGTAAAACTTTACGACTCACACTGCTGTACCTGACATTTCATGTACATTTTGGGTATGTAGTTGTCTTTTTGCTGAAATTGATTTGCAGAGTCTGTTTTATATTTTTGTTATACTGTATCGTGAAACTTCTTTCTATAGATAATTGATTAAAAAAATAAGAAATGTGCTGCCCAAAAAAAAGGAGACGCATAGCTATGAAAAAATGACACGTCTTCCAATAATTTCTGCATAAATACCTGCTTTCCATTAGGCTCTGTTCACATCTGCGTTGGGGTCCCAGCGCAGTCATTGGGGTTGACTACACTATTTCTTCCGGCAAAACGACAGGTCCGGTGCACAACAGAGACAAACGGAAACCACGGGCACCGGATCTGTCACCATTGAAATCAATGGTGATGGAAACGGAAACCTCTGGTTTCCATCTGTGTCAGTTTGTGTCTGCTCAGGGTCCCGTTCTGACGAAAAGCTGAGACGGAATGTCAGAACGGGACCCCAGATGTGAACAGAGCCTTAAAGGGGTTTTCCAATCAGAGACATTTATGACATATTCACAGGATATGTTATAAATGTCAGATAGATGCGGGTCCCACCTCTGGGTCACGCATCTATCTCTAGAACAGGGCCCCCTAAACCCAATTCTTCTGCTCTGTGTTGCGGCTAAAGCAGGAGATTTCCGACCATGAAGAAGACATCGCTGAGCTATGCTATTTTCGTAAGTCCCATTGAACTGAATGGTAGTTACAGAAACAGCGTAGCTCGCATGCTACGCTGCTTCCATAACTGCCATTCACTACTATGAGACTTACGGAAACAGCGTAGCTCAGCGAGCTGCTCCGTTTTCGTAACTCCCGACCACATAGTCAGGGAGTGGTCGGGAGGCAGCGGGAGCAGAAAAAGGTAGAACGGGGTTTAAGGGGCCCCGTTCTAAAGATAGGTGTGGGACCCGCATCTATCTGACATTTATGATATATCCTGTGATATGTCATAAATGTCCCTAATGGGAAAACCCCTTTAACCCCTTCCCGCTCAGCTCAGTACGATTACGTCGAGCTGAGCGCATTGTTCGCGCTCAGCTCAGTAAATGTACTGACCTGAGTAAACACAGCGCCATTTAATCCCAGCGCGTGTTTGAGCTGCGATACCTGCTGTTTCCAACAGCAGGCTATCACAGCTCAATACTCCGGGAGCTGAGCGCATTGTTCGCGCTCAGCTCAGTAAATGTACTGACCTGAGTAAACACAGCGCCATTTAATCCCAGCGTGTGTTTGAGCTGCGATACCTGCTGTTTCCAACAGCAGGCTATCACAGCTCAATACTCCGGGACCAATTGTGGTGGTCCCGCCCCGGCGATCGCTGCTATTGGTTAGTCAGTGACTACTAACCAATAGCAGCGATCGCATACATAATTTCCTGCCCCAGATCTCACATCCTGCCACACCCGCCCTGAACTTCTCTGTTGGCGTGAGAGAGTAGTTCAGAGCGGTTGTGTCAGGAGAATTGTGCTAAAAAAAAACTTGAAAAAGTTACTTTTTTGTACTTCCCACCTGTTCCATCCATTTCCCACTCCTGTCCTCCTCCTCCTTGTGTTCCCTTTGTCACCCCCGTTTTTGGTCAGTGATCTTCTATCACTGACCACTTCTTATTCTTCAGGGACCCGTTTCTTGGTCCCTGTGGATTATTTTTTTTCTTAATAAAATACAAAAAAAAAAGCATTTTTATTAAAAAAAAGTTAGTTTAGAAAGTTATCATCTAGCTAGTTTAGTATTAAGGTTAGTTAGTTAGTGTCAGGGAACCGTCAAAAAGCGTAGTTAGGTTTAGTGTCAGGGAGTTTTGCGTCAGGAATGCGTCACCGGTGTTGGTTTTAGCGTTAGGGATCCGGCACTGTAGTTAGGTTTAGTGTCAGGGAAGCTCTGAATAATCTAGTTAGGTTTAGCGTCAGGCACCCGTCACCGTAGTTAGGCTTAGCGTTCGGGAAGTTTAAAAAAATCTAGTTAGGTTTAATGTTAGGAACCCTCGCCATAGTTAGCTTTAGTGTAGGGAAGTTCACTCATTCTATAAAAAAAAAAAAAAAAAAGTTTTGGGTAGCATCCTATTGCTTTTAGTTAGGGAATTATATTTTAATTTTGTTCTTTTCAAGTTTTCTAAAGTTTTTTTTTTTGTTTTTTTTTGCTGTATACACAATACACGTGTCTAAACACACAATTTACAAGTGTCACACATAAATAATAAAAGATGTCCCAAAGGACATTTTCTGCCGAAGAGGCCTATGCATTTCTTGCCTCCGACACAGACTCGTTGGATGGTGAGTGTCACGTCCGTGGCTGCGGGCCGTCAGCTCCAATCTCCCACTGACAGCCGCAGACATGAGTCGGCAAGCGCTGGCCCCAGCCTCCTCCTCAGGAGACGCCAGCGCTCGCTTCCACTCACCTCAGCCGGATCCCGTAGGGTGCGTGCGCATGCTCGTGAACGCACTTAAAGGGGCAGTTCGCGCACCGGACTTTGAGCGGTCTAGCCCCCTGCTTTGATGCCTGAGCGTTGTTGTTGTTTTCCTAGTTTGTCTATGCAATGGTCTACTAGTGTGTTCCTGTTCCCTGCATTCCATACTATCCTGGTCGAGTTCTGTGCTGAGTCAAAGTCGTGCCGTGCTGTATACCACGCCTGACCTGCTTCACCTCACCTGACGTCTACCTGCTGCCTAGTCCCAGCCGAGCCTGTCTTGCTGCTGTCCGAGCTGCCACAGGTACCTTTACGAACTATAGACATTGACCTGCGCCCTGTTGGCCAGCTGCCATACCGCCAAGGCGGTACGGCCCAGTGGGTCCACAGGCCCTTCGTGACAGTACGCTCAGGCCATGGACCCCGCTGGTCGATTCAAGACCATGACGACGTCTCAAGAGATGCGGGCAGATATGCTAGACCTCCGGTCTCGACAGGACCAACTCCTCCAGACATTCCTGCACGTTGGCAGGAGATACAAGCTGCCATTCCTCCTACTACACCTCCTGGCAGTGTTGATCCTCAGACTACACCTCTTGGCATTGTTGACCCACGTGTTTTTATCACTTCCTGACCGCTATGATGGAGACGCAAGTACCTGTCGTGGATTTCTGAATCAGTGCCAGATCCACTTCAGCCTGTATAGTAGAACATTTTCGTCTGATGGCGCAAGGGTCGCTTTCATCATCTCTCTCCTCACTGGCAAGGCTCTTGCATGGGTGAACCCTATCTGGGAGATACAAGGACCAGGGACCCGTGACTTCCAAGCCTTCCTCTGGACTTTTCGTATGGTGTTTGAGGAGCCTGGTTGGGTCTCATCTGCAGCGGCCTCTGATTAGGAGACACCTTCGTGAGTGAGTACGCCATCCACTTCCGCACCCTGGCGGGAGAGCTGTTATGAAACAATTAATAAAATTAAGGACGAACTTGCCGCTCGAGATCTGCCGCCTGCCCTGGATGACCTCATCCTTCTGTCCGCCCGGATTGATATACGGATCCGAAAATGCCTCCAAGAGGTTCGTCGGGAGTAAGTCCTCCCTAGTCTGGCTCCTACTTTACAGCAACCCCTGATGTCCTCAGATGTCGATCCTCCTAAGAAGTCTGTGATAATGGACCAGTGTAAGCTATCCACCCAGGAGAGACAACGCAGATTCGTTTCTGGTCTTTATTGCGGCCTCGGTGGCCATCTTGTGCGCCTGTGTACCCAAAGATCCCAAAGCCTAGGGTTGCTAGGAGTGACAACGTTGGGTAAGAAAGGACTTCAGTCTAAATTGTCCATACCTGTGACCATAGTGTCCGGTGAGAGAACGCATCAGGTCTCTGCATATCTGGACTCTGGATCCGCTGCTAATTTCATCCGTAGAGACCTGGTGGACCATCTTCAATTACCCACCACCCCTCTGGAGAGCCCGTTGACAGTTGCTTCAGTAAATGGACTACCTCTGCCAGACCCAGTTATAGCTGTGACCAAGCCGCTGAAGCTCCAAGTAGGGGCTCTTCCCTCCGAACTTCTGTCGTTCTATGTCCTATCCAAAGCTGTTAACCCTGTGTTGCTGGGCCTGCCTTGGCTCCTACTGCATGCCCCAGTCCTGGACTGGAATTCTGGAGAGGTTCTTCAGTGGGGCCCTGAGTGTCAAAGCCGTTGCCTGGTGCAGATTCGTTCGGTTCAGCCTTCTCTGCCTCGGTCATTGGCAGGATTGCCAGGTCAGTATGCTGCATTTTCTGACGTCTTCAGCTAGAAGGAGACGGAAACATTGCCTCCTCATCGGGCGTATGACTGCTCTTTCGAACTGATTCCTGGTGCATCCCTTCCCCGTGGTAGGGTATATCCTCTCTCCTTGCCAGGGACTCTGTCCATGTCCGCCTATGTGAAAGAGAACTTGAAGAGGGGCTTTATACGAAAGTCTTCTTCCCCGGCAGTAGCCGGGTTCTTCTTTGTCAAAAAGAAAAATGTCTCTCTTCGTCCTTGTATCGACTACCGAGGTCTCAACCAGATCACGGTGAAGAAAAAATTTCATTTGCCACTGATCTCTGAACTGTTTGATCGTATACGTGGTGCCAATATTTTTTCCAAACTAGACCTGCGTGGGGCTTACAACCTAATCCGGATTCGCC
The DNA here is from genome assembly GCF_050947455.1 of Rhinoderma darwinii. Classification (NCBI taxonomy): domain Eukaryota; kingdom Metazoa; phylum Chordata; class Amphibia; order Anura; family Rhinodermatidae; genus Rhinoderma; species Rhinoderma darwinii. The sequence goes on along the minus strand of NC_134696.1, from coordinate 62,474,256 downwards.
AGGGTGACGAATGGAAGACTGCATTTAACACCTGTGATGGACACTATGAGTATCTAGTAATGCCCTTCGGCCTGTGTAATTCTCCCGCTGTCTTCCAGGAGTTAGTTAATGATATTTTCCGTGACCTCCTCTATGTTTGTGTTGTGGTCTATTTTGATGACATCTTGATTTTTTTCTCCAGATCCTATGACACATCAGAGACATGTCCATCAAGTTTTGCTGCACCGGACTTTGATGAGCATCTGGCCGTGAGTACCCTGGACTATAAGAGGGGTACAGCCCCCTGCTTTGATGCCTGAGTGTTGTTGTTTCCCTAGTTTGTCTATGCAATGGTCCCCTAGTGTGTTCCTGTTCCCTACATTCCATACCATCCTGGTCGAGTACTGTGCCAAAGTCGTGCCGTGCTGTATACCACGCCTGTCCTGCTTTACCTCACCTGACGTCTACCTGCTGTCTAATCCCAGCTGAGCCTGCCTTGCTACTCTCCGATCTGCCACAGGTACCTATACGAACTATAGACATTGACCTGCACCCTGTTGGCCAGCTGCCATACCGCCAAGGCGGTATGGCCCAGTGGGTCCACAGGCCCTTTGTGACAGTGAGACTCTTTTTTTTATTTGTCAACTTCCTCATCTAGTGATGAAGAGGAGGGACCATCTATATGTTCCTGGACCACGACCACAGTTGAAACCCCAGAGAGAAGTGACCCCGTCGCAGTTGAAACCGACCCCCACACCTGCAATTCTGAGCCCCAAATCCCCGAGTATATGGGCAGTCCTGGGATCAAGTTTAACACGGCAGGGCTCAGTGAGCTGGACTTTTTAAAGTTCTTTTTCACTGATGACTTTTTATATAGCTTATGATCTTACAGACAGATTTATATTCCCAACAGTATAAAACTAAGAACCCCACATCACTTTATGCCCAATCCCACAGGTGGACCCCTGTAGATGCAGCAGAGTTGGGCAGGCTCTGGGGACTTCACTTGAACATGGGGCTTCTGAAAAAGCCATCCATTATGACCTACTGGAGCACAGACATCTTATACCACACCCCAATGTACTGCATGGCCATGTCCAGGATGCGTTATGAGGCAATACTTCGCTTCTTATATTATGCTGATAATGAGCAGAGCCCACCCCGAGATGACCCCAGTTTTGACTGCTTGTATAAACGCAGACCCCCTATTAGACCATTTCAGTGCCCGGTTTGCCCAAACATGCACCCCTGAGAAGTGTATTTCTATTGACGAGTCCCTGGTACATTTTAAAGGGAGGCTTCAATTCCGCCAGTACCTGCCGAGTAAGAGGGCAAGGTATGACGTGAAGATGTATAAGCTGTGCGAGAGTGCATCAGCGTATACTTACAAATTGAGGGTATATGAAGGGAAGGACACCAGTATTCAGCCCCCAGAATGTCCCCCCTTACTGGGAGTCAACGCAAAAATTGTGTGGGATTTGGTGTACCCACTGTGGACCAGGCTTACCACCTCTACCTGTATAATTTTTATACCAGCGTCCCACTCTTCAAGTGCCTCGCTTCCAGAAGTCCTGCAGCATGCGGCACTGCTAGAAGAAATCTGAGAGGCCTCCCTACGACTCTGCTTGGCCAAACACTCAGAAGGGGTGAGAGCAGGGCACAATCCTGCAGCAACATATTGTGTGTCAAGTACAAGGACAAGAGAGATGTCCTTGTATTGAAAACAATACATGGCCACACCAGTACCTATGTACCAGTACAGAGACCCCCAAACCAGATTGCATCTTAGACTATAATAGGTACATGGGAGGGGTGGACTTGACAGATCAAGTCCTGAAGCCCTACAGTGCCATTCGGAAATCGAGGGTGTGGTACAAGAAGCTGGCCGTGCACATCATACAGATGGCATTGTACAATGCGTACGTGCTACATCGATGTGCAGGCCAGAGGGGAACTTTCCTGGAATTTCAAGAGGTGGTTACCAGGAAGGGGGTGCACCCAGTACTTCTGGAAGCGGGGCCACACGCATCGTACCAGGGCAACACTTTCCAGGAGAAGTTCCCCAAACTGGCAAGAAGGGAAGGAATCAAAAGAGGTGCAGAGTCTGCTCAAAGAGGGGGATAAGGAAGGGAACAATATACCAATGTGACACTTGTCCCGAAAAGCCAGGGCTCTGTATAAATGAGTGTTTTAAAATGTATCATACATCCCTTCATTTTTAATTTACCCCACTTTTATTTACCCTGATGCACTCCGCACAGCTTATCCCCCTCATCTTTCCCTTCTGAGCCCTGCCATATGCCCAGACAGCAGATAATAGCCACATGTATGGTATTGCCGTACACAGGAGAACCCACATTACAATTTATGGGGTGTATATCTCCGGTGGCGCATGCTGCGCACAATATATTGGACACTGAAATGGCATATATATATATATATATATATATATATATATATATATATATATATATATATATAAAATTGCAAATGTCATGCTGCCCCATCTGCTGCGCATTATCTTTTAGACAATACCTGTGGGGTCAAAATGCTGACTACACCTCTAGATGAATGCCTTAAGGGGTGTAGATTTTAAAATGGGGTCACTTCTTGGGGGTTTTAACTGTACTTATACTTCAGGGGCTTCTGCATTCATGACGTAGCACCAGAAAAGCTCCAATAGGCCAAATGGTGGTCCTTCCCTTCTAAGCCCTGCCGTGTGCTCAGGCAGCAGATAACAGCCACTTGTAAGGTATTGCCGTACCCAGGAGCACCCACATTACAGTTTATGGGGTGTATATCTCTGGTGGCGCATGCTGGGCATAATATATTGGACACTGAAATGGCATATATATATATATATATATATATAAAATTGCAAATGTCACTCTGCACCATCTGTTGCGCATTGTCTTTTACACAATTCCTGTGGGGTAAAAATGCTCACTACACCTCTAGATTAATGCCTTAAGGGTTGTAGTTTCCAAAGTGGAGTCACTTCTGGTGGATTTCAATTGCTTTGATACCTCTGGGGCTCTTCAAATGCGACATAGCACCCGAAAACCAATCCAGCAAAATCTGGACTCCAAAGAACACGTAGCGCTCCTTTCCTTCTGAGCCCTCCCATGGGCCCAAACGGCAGTTTATCGGCACAAATGAGGTATTGCTGCACTCAGGACAAATTGGGCAACAAAATGGGGTATTTTATTCCTTGTGAAAATAAGACATTTTGAGCTAAAACTACATATTATTGGAAAAAAAAGCCCAATTCAAATAAGTTCTGTGAAAAAACTGTGGGATCTAAATGGTCGCAACACCCATAAATTAATTCCTTGAGGGGTGAAGTTTGCAAAACGCGGTCAGTTTTGGGGGATTTCCACTATTTTGGCACCACAACACCTCTTCAAACCTAGCATGGTGCCTAAAATATATTCTAATAAAAAACAGGCCCCAAAATGCACTGGGTGCTTCTTTGCTTCTGGGGCTTGTGTTTTGGTCCACTAGCACACGAGGGCTACATGTGGGACATTTCTAAAAACTGAAGAATCTGGACAATACATATTTAGTGGTGTTTTTCTGGTAAAACCTTCTGTGTTACAGAAAAAAATGGATTAAAATTGAATTTCTGCAAGAAAAATGAAATTTGCAAATTTCACCTCCACTTTACTTTAATTCCTGTGAAACGCCTATAGGGTTAAGAAATTTTCTAAATGCTGTTTTGATTGCTTTGAGGGGGTCTAGTTTTTAAAATGGGGTGTTTTTATGGGGGTTTATAATACATACCCTCAAAGCCACTTCAGAACTGAACTTTTTTAGCTACTGAACTGGTAGCTAAAAAAAAATGGCTTTTGAAATTTTCTTGAAAATATGAGAAATTGCTGTTTATGTTATAAGCCTTATAACGTCCTAGAAAAATTTAATAATGTTCAAAAAATGATGCCAATGTAAAGTAGACATGGGAAATGTTAATTGGTAACTATTTTGTATGGTATAACCGTCTGCCTTACAAGCAGATACATTTAAATTAAAAAATATGCAAAATTTTCACTAAATTTCGCTATTTTTCACAAATAGACACTCAATGTATTGACTAAATTTTACAGCTAACATAAAGCCCAATGTGTCACGAGAAAACAATATCAGAATCGCTTGGATAGGTCAAAGCATTCCAAACTTATTACCACATAAAGTGAAAAATGTCAGATTTGAAAAATGGGCTCTGAGCCTTAAGGCCCAAACTAGGCTGTGTCCTTAACCCCTTAAAGGAACAGTGTCACCCCAAATTTTTTTTTAATATGTTAAAGATGTTAGTGCTTTATTAAAAACGTTTGTATTAATTTGTGTGTTTGTGTGTTTCTTTTTTTTATTTTTACACTTTTTCTTCCCTATGGGGGCTGCCATTTCTGTATGTGTCGATTAACGACACATACAGACATGGAATACGGCAGCTCCAGTCCCATAGGGACTGCGAACGGGGCCCGTTCCATCCACTATCGTGTACGCCGCTGTGTGGGAACGGCGCATGCGCCGCTCCCACACAGTTCAATTTGAAATGCGCGCCGTCCGGCGCCATTTTCCTGTGGACCGGAAGTCGCGGCCGGACAGTAAGATTACTACTTCCGGTCGCGGCTTCCGGACTTGTGCACATGGAGCAGCGGCAGCAGACGGAGCGGATGGACCGGAGGGAGCGGCGGTGACTGGAGCAGGTAAGTTATTTCTATGTATGTTGGTGTTTCAGTGTGTTTACTACTGTATGTTAACCTTCTACACTGTGTGTTAGCTCAAAAAATGGCGACACACAGTGTAGGAGGTTAGACCGTTCAAACCCCTCGTTTCTCCCGGCACTAGCCAGGATAAAGGAGGGGGGGATTCTGAGAGCTCACTGGAGCGAGGGATTTTTACCCAATTTTGCAGCATAAAGCAATGTGGTTGCTTTACCACATGCAATGCTGCAATTTTGGGAATGGCTCCATCTAGTGACCAGTGCTGGGAAATATTATAAATTGAATCCAATTTATAATATTTCCTGACTCGTGAAAAAAATAAAATAAATTAGAACAATGTTTAATCACCTATACACTAACTGTTTAACTAAAAAAAAAAAACATGTTTTGCTGGCAACACATGTCCTTTAAGGACACGGCCAATTTTGGCCTTGAGGACAGAGCAATTTTTTTTACATTTCCCTCTTTGCATCCCGACGCTCATAACGCTTTTATTTTTTGTACAACGTAGTTGTATGAGACTTTGTTTTTTGCGGGACGAGTTGTACTTTATGTACGTACCATTTTTTGGTACAAATACATTATCGTTTCATTTCTATACATTTTTTATTAGATTAAAATGCAGAAAAAAGCAGTTGGGCAGCAGTTTTAATATTTATTTTTTTACACCATACACTGATCATCATAAATAATGTCATACATTTGTTGTACAGGTTGTTACGGTCGTGGCGATACCAAATATATCTATATTATTTAATGTTTTGGGACTTATATTTTAAAAAGTTGATTTATTATAAAAAATGTGTTTCTGTGTATTTTATTTACTTTTTATTTATTTACCATTATATTTTTTTTACATTCATTTAACTTTTTTTTTTAATCCCATAAAGGGATTTATCATTTTGATTTTGTAACTGTAATGTACTGGCATAGATCTATATGCCAGTACATTAGCCTGTGTACTGATTGTACACAGGCAGTTGTTAGGGCGTACCTCAGTATGCCCTAACAACAGGAAATATGTTCAGACAATAGGACCCTGGGCTGTCTGGCCATACGAGTTGTGGGCTTTGATCGCGTCACAGTTATCTTCTGTGACGCGATCAATGTGCAGTCCCCTCTCTTTGAACGCCGCGATCTGCTTTCATCGCGGTGTTCAAAGGGTTAACAGCGGAGAGAATATGTTTCTCTCCTCTCCGCTGTCAGAGCGGGGCCGTGGCTGTGTATTACAGCCGTTGCCCCGCTCTCGACCGCGCGCACAGACGCGCGCAGGGACGGCTGTCACACAGGACGAGTATGCTCGTCCTAATGCGCAAAGTGCTCGCCGCTCAGGACGAGCATACTCGTCCTGTGTCGGCAACCAGTTAAGGGGGTTAAAGGCTATGTAAACCTTTTGAAAGGCATTTCTTTTTTTAAATAAAAAAGTCAATCAGGGTGATTGGTGCAACTTTATAGGTGATCATACAGGTCTCCTCTTCTCAGCCCAGCATGATCTCCGCTTCAATTGCGAGATCACGCTGTGTTGCTGGGCTGGGAAGAGGACACCTGTATGACACTGATTGGACAGCATCATATGGAAAACATTACACCGCCCAGAGAGAAAAGAAAGAGTTATCTCAAGTATAGCCAAATTAGCATATTAAGAAAAAAAAGCACATAACTTTGCAAATAATAAACATTTTGAAACACAATTTTTTAAATTCAGTAAATTTTTTATTGTGATTTTGCATTACCGTACAAACAGCACCAAACAAGCCCCAAACCCGAATCCCATAAAAATAGTCCTGTTACAAAAGCATACAAAAAGTACAATATGCAAGGAGTCAAGAAAACTCCACATTTCTTATTCAATATGATGTAACCTGTTTCCCACATATGTGCATAAAAGGATATATATCAAGTAAAGTTAGAAACCTCGTAACATCACGCCTTCCTTAACCCCTTAATGACCAGCCTATTTTGGACCTTAATGACCAAGCTATTTTTAAAGTTTTTCAATCGTCGCATTCCAAGAGCTATAACTCTTTCATTTTTGCGTCGACATAGCTGTATAAGGTCTTGTTTTTTGCGGGACAAGTTGTATTTTTTAATAGCACGATTTTTAGGTACATATTATTTATTGATTAACTTTTATTAACTTTTTTTTGGGGGGAAATAGAAAAAAATCTGAAATTTCGCCACTCTTTTTTGCGTCCTAAATCTACGCCGTTTACCGTGTGGTATAAATAACACAATAACTTTATTTAGCGGGTTGTTACGATTGTAACGATACCAAATTTGTATAGTTTTTGTATGTTTTACTACTTTTACACAGTAAAAACGCTTTTTTTTCTAAATTATTTGTTTTTGTGTCTCCATGTTTGAAGAGCCGTAACGTTTTTATTTTTTCACCGATGCGGTTGTATGAGGGCTTTTTTTTTGCGGGAAGACTTGTAGTTTTTATTGGTACCATTTTGGAGTAGATGCGAATTTTTGATCACTTTTTAGCACATTTTTTTAAAGAGTGTATTCACAGAAAACAGCAATTTTTCCATAGTTTTTTATTAATTTTTTTACGGCGTTCACCGTGCGGGTTAAATAATGTAATAGATTTATAGTCGGGGTCGTTACGGACGCGGCGATACCAAATATGTGTAACTTTTTTATAGTAAAGCATTATGTAAGGGGAAAAGCTGGGTTTTTCATTTTTTTTTAAATTAACTTTATTAAACTTTTTTTTAACTTTTTTACTAGTCCCATTAGGGGACTATAATATGCGATTCTGCGATCGCATTTATAATACACTGCAATACTTTTGTATTATGCCTGTCCGTTTAAAACGGACAGGCATCTGCTAGGTCATGCCAGAGGCATGACCTAGCAGGCATACACTACAGGCAGACCTGGGGGCCTTTATTAGGCCCCCGGCTGCCATCGCAGACACAGACACTCCGCGATCGTATCGCCGGGTGTCGGTGGGGGAGAGAGGGCGCTCCCTCCCTCTCTCCAAAACCACTCAGATGTGGTGCTCGCTATTGAGCACCGCATCTGAGGGGTTAAACGGGTGAGATCGATACTAATATCGATCTCACACGGCAGAGCAGGGACGCTCCCAGCTCTCAGCTGCCTCTAGCAGCTGAGAGCAGGGAGATTTGACAGCTCCCTGCTCTGTAAACTTATTCCGATGCCGCGACGTAAAAAGTCTATGGCCTCGGAATAAGGCCCGTTAGTGACCGATGTAGAAACACGATGGGCCGGTCACTAATGGGTTAATATATTCTCTATGGACATACATGTTGATTCCCATCACAGTTGTTCCTTATTATGGATCAACCTATCTCCCTCCTCCAAAGAACTCGACGACCTCCGAGCTCCAGGCAGTTAATCAATCCAAGTATGGACCACATTACATTTCAGATAAGACCCAGCCGAAATCTCATTAATTCTCTGGACAACAAATGAGATGTATCAAGCCACGCTCCCCATACTTTTTCAAACTTAGTGAGTGCGCCTCTTTTTTTTTTGTACACACTTTTTTTTTCTAGATTTACCAACCAATTCATATTTGTAATATATTCTTGTCTGGTAGGTCTCCAGCTCATCCAGCCAATGTTGAGCTATCAGTTTACGCACTATATATAGCATTTTGGCCACTGCCAGCTTACCGGGCTCCGAGGTCGTCAAGTCTTCAACATATCCCAACACACAAACAAGTGGGCTTAATTCAATAGTGACATGAAAAACCTCACTTATAAGGGTATGTTCACACACACTGTTTTCAGACGTAATTCGGCCGTTTTACGCCTCGAACTACGCCTGAAAAAACAGCTCCATTACGCCTACAAACATCTGCCCATTGCTTTCAATGGGTTTTACGGTGTTCTGTTCCCAAAAGGTGTTAGTTTACGCAGCGCTGTCAAAATACGGTGCGTAAAAAGACGCCCGCGAAAAAGAAGTGCATGTCACTTCTTGGGACGTTTTTGGAGCCGTTTTTCATTGACTCCATTGTAAAACCGCTACAATAATGTCCGTAAAATACGCCACTGAAAATGCGAGTTGCTACAAAAACGCCTGAAAACAGCTCCGTATTTTCAGACGTATTTTGCTAAGCCGTGTGAACATACCCTAAGGGTTATGACATCACCCCAAAAACTCTCCAGCTCCCTACAAGACCAGAACATGTGAAGCATACATTCAGAAATAACCTTGCATCTGGGACAAAACCAATCAGGCCTAACCCCGATGTCATACAAAAATGTTGGCGTTTTATCTTACCTTATGTAGCAACTCTCCTGCCGAAGACCCTGTGTTTTCTATAGTACTAACAATTGCATTATTAGTAATAATATACTCGTTGTACCCAGTGTAATCTACCTGAAATGCATGTCTCAGTTGAAGGTATTTAAAAAAGTCAGAGTAGGGAAGCACATAAGAACCCTGGAGTTGTTCAAAGGAGTGTAAAATGCAATCGCTGACAAGCTGTGTTACCCTTGTAAGGCCTGTTCGTCTCCAATTATTCAGTTTCTCAAGTTTATATAGATTAGATAACCACGGGGGTGTCCAATATGGCCCTATACTGAGCGGTCCCTCTTATGAGTTGAATGTCCCTCACCTTCCACCCTATCTTATGAATCAGATTCACAGTAGGCAAACTAGTCGCCGGCAAATTTTATTTCCCGGCATCCAGCATTTCGTATAGGTTGTGCTGTTCAAAAAAACCCTGTAATATAATTCTCTGTGGGTCTCTATCTTCCCCTTCCCACCTCCTCATATGCTGAAGATGGACTGCCAGAAAGTACACCCATGGGTTAGGGACTGCCAAGCCTCCCTCTGTTTTTAGTCACTAGAGAGTTGCCAATTTAATGCAAGCAAATTTTCCACCCCATATCAATGCACGAAAGCACCTAATGACCTGATGGAAAAATCTGAGTGGTATCCACACTGAGGCATTATGCAGTAGGTATAACCGTTGTGGCATCCAGATCATTTTAATTAAATTTCCCTGGCCCACCATTGACAGAGGCAATTTAGCCCAGGCTTCCATAGTACACTTAAACCTGCCTATTAAGGGAGATAGATTAAGATTCTCATATTCCAACAAATAACGGGTCACCACCGCTCCCAGATATTTGAATGCAGACACCACCTGCAATCCAGACTGAACATAAGAGACTTCATTTTGAAGAACATATAAGGGCTTTAAAGTAGACCTGGACCAAATAATTACCAGCCTAGAATATCCTCCAAAATTAGCAATAACCTCCATGGCTACCCCCAAGGTTTCTCTAGCATTAGCCAAAAATAAAAGAGCGTCATCTGCATACAGCGCTATTTTCTCTTCTTCCCCATTTCTTCAAAAGCCAGTGACCCCTGCCAACGGTTCAATAGCCAATGCGAAAAGCAGGGGAGATGGGAACAACCCTGCCGTGTGCCCCTACTTAACGTAACAAATTCAGTTAAGCAGCCATTAACTCTAATTCTGGCCATCAGGCTATCATTAAGCAATTTAATCCATGAACTGAACTGATATCCAAGGCCAAACAACCTCAGCACCTCCCAAAGGTATATCCACTCAACACTGTTGAAAGCCTTAGCGGCATCTAAGGAACAAATGACTCTATCACCAGAATTATGGGAACCTGCATATTCAGATATAATCTGTGGATATTTATAGCTATAGATCGGGCCTAGCATAAAGCCTGACTGGTCCAAGTGGATAATCGTGGAAACTACGGTAGCTAAACGGAGGGCCAGTACTTTAGCTAGGATTTTAATATCTGTTGTCAGTAACGACATAGGTCTATACGAGTCAGGTAGAAGAGGGTATTTGCCAAGCTCAGGTATTACCACAATAATCGCTTCCAGCATAGTACACGTCAAATGCTCAGATTCAAATGCCCCCTGAAAGACCATAAGCAACTGAGGCAGCAAAACCATTCCAAATTTCTTATAAAATTCCAAAGGAAGGACATCAACCCCCCCCCCCCCCGAGGATTTATTATTGGCCATAGATGCTACTGCCTTCTTCAACTCCTCCAGAGTCAATGGACCATTTAAGTATTCCCTGTTCTCCACAGACCGTTGAGGTATACCAAGAGCCCCAGATACGAAGCAATCTGTTCTTTATTATATAGTGTCATACAATTGAGTGTAAAATGAATAAAACAGCGGGAGAATCTGTGCAGTTGTATATACACTAGTAACAAAAAGAATGCCTGCAGGCAAACAAACCCTTTTTCCCAACTATCCTTAAAAGATGAAATCAATGTTTTATTGTGCTACGTATAGCAAAAAATGACAGACCACATATAGAATTATTAAAATTGTCACTGCCATGAGCCGGACGTGGAAGTAAGCAGCTGATACAAATATAGCGGTGTACCAACAGACACAAGAACCGTCATTCCTTTCAATTATAAGTTAGATTGTCTAAGTAGTGTAGCAGTAGGTACGGCTCAGAGCAGGAATTAAAATAACGAAAGCCCCCCCGACATGTTTCGCTAACAAGTAGCGTCCTCAGGGGTACACGGGGCTAATGGCGGCGCAGCGAAAAAGCTACTCCTCTTCAAGGTATGTCAGATGTGTACAGGGGGTGTATCAGAACATGCGGCCAATTAAATAGGCCAAAGGTGTCTAGGTAATCTGAAGGTAGAGGTTGGCCAATAGCAGACTGCGTGACAAGAGCCAATGGTCAGTAAAAGCCAGCACATGCGCACCAGCATCCGTTGCGGAGATAATCGATACTGGGTCGGCGCAGGCGCGCTAGATCCAAAGGAGAGGAGAGCCAGCACATGCGCAGATGCGTGATGGAAGGACTTAGGTTAATAGTGCGAGATGACAAGTGGTGTGGACCAGAGGCTCGAACGCAGGCGAGGTCTACAAAAGCAAGAACTTAGTGCAAGAGTCACCTCTTACCATAGACAACGTAGGTAAGTATATAGAAGTTAATTATTCTAAATGGCACAGACCAGAAACTCAACGCAGACACTGTCGATGAAAGCAAGAGCTCAATGCAAGAGTCGCTTCTTACCATAGACATCGTAGGTCAATATATGGAATTAATATAAGACACTGGAGCCCCACATTGGAATTGTACATCGTACAATCCAGGAAAAAATTGAGAGAAAGAGCCTGATGAAGAAGTAATAATATAAAAATAGGAATAGGAAGCCGCCATAAATATATGGTTAAGTCATGGATATGACTTAGAAATGTATACAGCTTATGTGGTGGGGTGAGAAACAACCACACCATTATAGAAGTATGAATGGTATATGAGTGGTATATGAGGCAGGTTTATATTCAAGGTAAATCCATCGGGAGATTCATGATCCCCATAATTAAATTAAATTAAAAAGCCTGTACATACAGCACTGAAGAGATCATAAGTGAGATCACAAAAAAGCACTGAAGGTAAACCCTTCGTTGAGCCCAAGGGGGGGTCATGGTGTTCAAACGGTGAATCCACTGTGCCTCCTGCAGGAGTCTACGGTCTAAATTTCCTGCCCTAGGGCCTAACTTGATTTGGGTGATACTCCAGAATTGAAGTAATCTAGGGCTACCCCCATGAAACTTATGTATATGTCTTGAAAGAGTGGTGTCTTCATTATGGTATTACTGAGGCGTTTGGAAACTCTCCTCCTCAATTCCTGTATAGTCTTACCGACATATAGCTTAGGACAAGGACATCTGACTACATATATGACCCCACCACTTTGACAGTTTAGGAACTGTTTAATATCATATGATTTACCATCAGTTGGATTGATGAACCTCTTGACCATTGGCATTAAGGGGCAAAAGGAACATCTGTCGCAAGGGTGAAATCCTTTTACAGGTGATTTCAGCCAAGTAGATGGAGTATTAGATGATGTTGAATAATGGCTGTGCACCAAGAGATCCCGCAGATTCCTACCCCTGAGATAGGTAATGGTTGGGTTTGCAGAGATGGCGTCTTTTAGATCAGGGTCAGCAGTAAGTATAGACCAATGTTTTCGCAGAATATTGATAACCTGAGGGGAACATACGTCAAAGGTGCCTATACATCGAATGGCACTCTATGATCCGGAGGCGACAGATTTAGTACCTCTATCAGAAAATAAATCATGCCTATGAGACGCCCTAGCCCTGCCATAGGCCCTGTGTAGCCACTTTTTGGGATATCCCCGTGCTAAAAATTTCTGATACACCAGCAGAAAAAAATGGGACATAGATAACTTCAAAACCACAAAAAAGGCCATACTTACTAAGTGGGTGGGTGAAAACCCATTCCCAGCAGGACGCAGACAGGTCAAAAAATGCTGCAGAAGGAGGGTGCATTAAATAGTGATAGCCACTCCCACTAGTCTTGAGGGGAGTGGCGAACTAAGTGCTCACAAGTGTGCGATAAATGAGTGTCAGTGTTAGTATAGTGCTAGGGTGTGAATGTATGGTAAAAAAGAAATGTGTATGTATGGAAGTGTCAGAACTATGTGATAATGTAATAAAAAATAAATGAGTGTGATGAATAGGGATCAGAGCTGTGAATAGTACATGGGGTGTCAGTACTATGTGTAATACGTGGAGGGATAATGTGCTTGTCGTCAGGCATAGCATATCTGCATTTTTGCAGCATTTTTTGACCTGTCTGCGTCCTGCTGGGAATGGGTTTTCACCCACCCACTTAGTAAGTATGGCGTTTTTTGTGGTTTTAAAAATTTGTGATAGAGACCATCACATTCGATTTGAAAAGATAGTTCGTTAGAACAATTACACTTAGCCCTAAGATACTGTCCTAATGGTATTCCTCTCTTAAGAGCTGGAGGATGATGACTGTCCCAGTGTAGAAAGCCATTGGTGGCCGTGGCCTTCCGAAAAATATCAGTTTGGACACTGCCACCAGGGTCCAGAGAGATCTTGAGATCAAGGAAATTGATTACCCGATGGTGTATCTCATGGGTGAACCTCATACCAATTGAATTATCATTGAGCATAGACATGAAGTCAGTGAATATGTTGACATCCCCATCGCAAAGGATGAGAATGTCATCAATATATCTGCCCCAGAAGGAAATATGTGATGTGAAAAAAAGTAAGTCATCAGAAAAAATAATAGTGTCTTCCCACCACCCCAAAAAAAGATTGGCGTAAGTAGGTGCACATACGGTGCCCATGGCTGTGCCCTTTATTTGATGATAATACTTGTCATCAAAAATAAAAAAATTGTGTGTGAGCATAAAACGTAAGAGTGACAGCACAAAATCATTATGTCGTTGAAATTGGGTGAATTTAGTGATCAAAAAATGTTGAACTGCAGTGAGACCTAAATCGTGCTGAATGTTTGTATATAATGATTCCACATCTATGCTCGCTATCATGGTGGTGGGAGTGACGTTGATTTCCTGGATCCTGGTAACTGTGTCCTTCGTGTCCTTAAGATATGACGATAAAGAGGATACAAAAGGGGACAGTATTTGATCAACATAAAGGCTAATCCCCTGTGTTAGGTTGTCATTGCCCGACACAATGGGCCTGCCAGGGAGAGGGCGAGTGGCTTTGTGGACCTTAGGTAAAGCGTAAAAAGTTGCCAAGGTAGGGGTGAAATTATATAGGCGTTTAAATTCATCCGTAGTGATAAGATTATCACTCTTAGCATCAGTGAGGAGAGCATGTAATTCGGATAGATAGCTAACCGTGGGGTTACCCCTCAAAGTGACACAGGTAGTATTGCCATCGAGTAGTCTATGGACCATGCCGACATAATCGACACGATCCATGATCACTATATTGGGTCCTTTGTCAGAGGGTTTGAGGACCAAACTATCATTCCTACATAGATCATCCAGTGCCACTTTTTCATTGTCACTAACATTACTAAAAATCTTTGAGCTATCCGCTCTAAGTTTCTTAAGAACATTACATACCATCTTGACAAAAATGTCAATATGGCTGTATTGAGAAAAGGGGGGAGTAAGCTTGGACTTCGGACGTAAGGATGAAAAAGGACCAACAGCTTCAGTAGCTCCAAATTCATTCTCGTGAAGTAGACTTTCAAGATCCCTCAGTGTATTGGATTCCTCACGATTTTGGCAGATTCTATCATGTATGGTGCCCTTAAAAGGTTTATGTAGGGCTAGTTTTCTGGCAAAGAGGTTGATGTCTTTTGCCCATACAAATTAGTCAAAAGAGGGAGCAGGGGTATATGAAAGTCCCTTCCGTAATAGTCAGCTGGTGAGGATTGAGATGGTAAGAAGATAAATTAAATATCTGCATCTCCTCATCCCTTGCGGCAGAAGTACCTGATGTTATTGCTTTGGCCCCCAGTGTAGACTGGGTGGTCCTAAAAAAGGAAAAGTAGCAAGCGGACCAATAGGTGTATTGGCAACATTGTTCGCTCCATTCAGGGTTGTATTGGGACCTAGAGACTGAGAGCTGACTGGTGTATTCATGACATTTGGTGCAGATATAGGGACAGACATAGAAGAGGTAGATAACAAGTTGGAGGTAGTAAATGGACATACTCTGCTACGGTTAAAAAATTCTGTAGTTACTTGTTTTGGTACAGTTTGTGCTCTTTTGGATAGACCTGGTCTATTATTTCTAACCTTTCGTTTGGTGCCCGGCCTAGAGCTGTCAGTAGTCTGTCTAGATTCCTCTGTGCCTGAGGTGTCTGACTCAGAGAAGTCAGTAAAAACAGTGGTTCGTTTTGGAATAGAAAAGGAACGTGTTTTATACGTATATATCTGTCCTATATCAAAGTCCCTCCGGTCACGAATGTATTTGCTATGTTTACGCTCCTTGATCTCCCCTTGTAATTTTTCAATATTTTTCTGCAATTTGATTTCTAAAGTACTGAATTCAGGACGGGAGTGAAAGACCTGTATGTCTGCTATTTCCTTTTCCAGCTGAACGCCAATTTTGCTATGATTCTGTTTTTCAAACTCCAATAGATAGTGGAGCATGCGTAAGGAGCTATCTATTGTGAGAGGAGCTATCTATCTTAGGGCTAAGCGTAATTGTTCTAACGAACTATCTTTTCAAATCGAATGTGATGGTCTCTATCACAAATTTTTAGCACGGGGATATCCCAAAAAGTGGCTACACAGGGCCTATGCCAGGGCTAGGGCGTCTCATAGGCATGATTTACTTTCTGATAGAGGTACTAAATCTGTCGCCTCCGGATCATCCAGTGCCATTCGATGTATAGGCACCTTTGACGTATGTTCCCCTCAGGTTATCAATATTCTGCGAAAACATTGGACTATACTTACTGCTGACCCTGATCTAAAAGACGCTATCTCTGCTAACCCAACCTTTACCTATCGCAAGGGTAGGAATCTGCGGGATCTCTTGGTGCACAGCCATTATTCAACATCATCTAATACTCCATCTACTTGGCTGAAATCACCTGTAAAAGGATGTCACCCTTGCGGCAGATGTTCCTTTTGCCCCTTAATGCCAATGGTCAAGAGGTTCATCAATCCAACTGATGGTAACTCATATGATATTAAACCGTGGTGCACCACGTGGTGCTTTTCTGTTGTCATTCATCCTTTTCATCGCTGTTGCGCGAATCACGCGCGTCCCATGGAAGTGCTGCCGTGCGACATGCGTGGTTTTCACGCACCCATTGACTTCAGGGTGCGTGATGCGCGAAAAACGCTCAAAGAACGGACATGTAGTGACTTTTACGCAGCGGACTCACGATGCATGAAAATCACGCACTTGTCTGCACTGCCCCATAGACAAACATAGGTCTGTGCAACGCGCGTTGCACGGACGTATATCCCGTTCGTCTGAATAAGCCCTAAGGGTAAGGCCACACACAATGTTTACAGCTGAAAAATTCGGAAGCAGAACGCCTACAAGCATCTGCCCATTGGTTTCAATGGGAAATACAGCGTTCTGTTCAGACAGGGCGTTTTTTACGTGGTCGTTTTCCAAAACCGGCACGTAAAAAGACGCCCACCAAAATGAAGTGCGCATCACTTCTTGGGACGTTTTTGGAGCCGATTTTCATTGACTTTATAGAAAAACAGCTCCAAAAACGGCCGTTAAAAAACGTGAGCTTGATTAAAAAATGGCTGAAAATCAGGAGCTGTTTTCCCTTTGTTTAGTAAGCGTGTGAACATACCCTTAGCCTTTTGGTGTGTCCTATAGCTTCTGCCAGCTGCAGAATCACACCCAAAATGGCTGCCGGACACTGCTTAGCAATTTGAAGACACCTTTTCCTGGCTTGTAGGAGGGGGGGGGGGTGAGATTCCCTCCCACATTTACAGCAGCTGTGAGTCAGGTTGCTTTGCCTTATTCACCTTGCTGTAATTCTAGGAAGTGCTCCCCCCTGGTGGCCAACATAGGAAAACATGTCAAATTATGATTTGATTTTTAATACTTTCCACCATATGGAAGAAAAAAAAATACAGCAAAAAACGTAAAAAAATATAATAAAAATAAGTAACGACTCTTTAAAAAAAAAGGTTTAATTCGCGACAGATTCCCTTTAAAGTAGTAATCTTATCTGACAAGATGAGTTTCCTGAAGACATAAAATTGCTGGAGAATGTGCCCGTAAACAGTCGACCATTGCAAAACGTTTAGTTAGATCACCCAATCCGTGCACATTCCAGCTTACAATATTCAATGTTAAATACTTTTGTGTCAAAAAGCTTACAATATTAAATTCTTCAGCCATTAGTACACCCAAAACACATGACCTTTCCCAGCATTATATTACATTTTATCAATTTCTCAACTAGACACAAGAGGGCGACAAAATACCATACACAAAGTAGCAACACTCTGAAGGGACTCATTGCACCATATATACAGTCCAAGAATTTAAAAGGAAAAAAAAAAACATTACAACCAAGACATAACATTCGTTGTCGTGCCCACTATAACATACGAAGTGGGATAGGGCACCAGTTCTTCTCGAAACCAAGCAGGAATGCTTAACAAATAGAGAATCAAGAAAAAAAGTTCGGTCTAGCGTCCTGCCGTAGAAAGGATACACGTGCTCCTCGGGCCCAGTAGTAAGGCACATCACTAGTCAGTCACTTCCAAAAAGAGGCCATGTCTTGAATTCTTCCACGAATGCGCTGCGGTATCAGCGCCTCTAACAGCAACTGCTCATTCTGAACTGGCCGCATCTCTGGGGTTCACAGCTGAGCAGGATATAACATAGTGTAGGGTACATTTTAGAGCTCTTGACTTCCAGGAATTGCACCCCCGCTTTTGAACTTTGGAGAAGTCTGGCTAAAAGGCCACACAATGACCATTAACAGCTATTTCCAGTCGGTGCCTTGCCACCTTAAGGATAGCATCTCTATCGTTATAATTAAGTATTTTAATCAACACAGGTCTGAGTGGGGCTCCCTGTGGCAAGGCTCGGGTAGAGACTCTATGTGCTCTCTCCACAGCGTATAATGGAGAAAGAACGTCCATGCCAAATAGGTTCTTGAGCCAGTCCTCAAAATAGGTAGTAGGGTTTGATCCCTCTGATTTTTCAGGTACTCCCAACACTCTCACATTATTGAGCCACAGACGGTTTTCCATGTCATCCATTTTGGCAAATAAGGCAGCGATTTGTTGATCATCTTTGCGCGTATCTGCATGGAGCGATGGCAATTTATCTTCCACGTCACTCACACGTCCCTCCACTTCCACAACCTGTTCATTAACTTTTGTAAGGTCATGACGCGGAAAAAAACAGTTCTTGTCTGAGAGACTCTATTTTCAAATCCAGAGAGGAATTACACTGTGTCACAGCCTGTAGTACATCTTTAAGAGTGGGTTTATCTGTAGCAACAGCATGGCTGATCTCCTCAGCCTGCTGAGAATTAGAATATGCAGCAGTGCTTACAGAACGATATCCCGCTGGGGGCATATTGGCAGCCACCCCCTCATCCAGGGACGTAGCTAAAGGCTCATGGGCCCCGATGCAAAAGTTCTTATTGGGCCCCCCCGGAAACTTCTCATGGCCGACGGCCCGCAGCTTTCAGCTGCATCGCTGGGTCTCCTAAGTGACCCAACAATGCAGCACTAGCAGCCAGGTGCGTCACTAAGGTCTTAAAATGTCAGGGGAAATAGCCCAAATACATATGTGTCCGCCCCAAAAAAAGTGTGTGTGTATAGGAGACAGCATAGCATATCTATAGCACTACGACCCTATCAACTATGGATAGGATTAGATACATTGGCTCAGCAGACAGTATCACACATGATAGGATTAGATACAGTGGCTGAGCAGACAGTATCACACATGATAGGATTAGATACAGTGGATCAGCAGACAGTATCACAAATGATAGGATTAGATACAGCAGTTTATCAGACAGTATCACACATGATAGGATTAGATATAGGGCCAATCAGACAGTATCACAAATGATAAGATTAGATACACTGGCTCAGCAGACAGTATCACAAATGATAGGATTAGATACAGTGGCTCAGCAGACAGTATCACACATGATAGGATTAGATACAGTGGCTCAGCAGACAGTATCACACATGATTGGATTAGAAACGGCTCAGCTCGCTGACATTGCAGCTCCAGCTCTGGACCCAGGAACGGTAAGAATAATAACTTTGCTTCTTTTATGTGTTACTAATTATTTTTGTGTGTTTGTGTTTTTTTACAAGTTCGGTTGTTGGACTACTTCGGATACGAGGACTACTTCAATGACCGTCATAACCAGCCAGATACAATAAAGCAGCAGCAGGCAGCATTACCAGGGTGGGAAGAGCCACTGTTTTCTGGCCTTTCCCTGCCTGGTAATACCAGCCTGCGGCCGCCCCTATGGTCGACCATCACTACAGATGGTCAGGTACTGGATCGTACCTGGCTCTTCCCAGCACCCCTGATCGTGGTGGGTACTGGGGTAATAATGGGGGTTAGTGTTGGCCTCTGCAGCGGCTAACACTAAGCCCCGCCTTAACAATGGATACTGTCAATAAGCCGGCGGCCATTACTAAGGCGGTAGTAATATACAGGGTGGGCCATTTATATGGATACACCTAAATAAAATGGGAATGGTTGGTGATATTAACTTCCTGTTTGTGGCACATTAGTATATGGGAGGGGGGGAAACTTTTCAAGCTGGGTGTTGACCATGGCGGCCATTTTGAAGTCGGACATTTTGTATCCAACTTTAGCGTCATGTGACACATCAAACTTATCGAGAATTTCACAAGAAAAACAATGGTGTGCTTGGTTTTAACGTTACTTTATTCTTTCATGAGTTATTTACAAGTTTCTGACCACTTATAAAATGTGTTCAAAGTGCTGCCCATTGTGTTGGATTGTCAATGCAACCCTCTTCTCCCACTCTTCACACACTGATAGCAACACCGCAGAAGAAATGCTAGCACAGGCTTCCAGTATCCATAGTTTCAGTTGCTGCCCTCTCGTATCTTCACAGCATAGACAATTGCCTTCAGATGACCCCAAAGATAAAAGTCTAAGGGGATATCTGAAATTGCTACATGATGATGTGTTTCCCTCGTTCTGCACTGAAGCTGGCACGTTCCCCGAGTTTTTCCAGCAAGATGGTGCACCACCACATTATGGGTGACAGGTCCGAGCATTCCTAGATGAACAGTTTCCTGGAAAGTGGATTGGTCGTCGTGGGCCAGTTGAATGGCCCCCTAGGTCTCCCGATCTGACCCCCTTAGACTTTTATCTTTGGGGTCATCTGAAGGCAATTGTCTATGCTATGAAGATACGAGATGTGCAGCAACTGAAACTACGGATACTGGAAGCCTGTGCTAGCATTTCTTCTGTGGTGTTGCTATCAGTGTGTGAAGAGTGGGAGAAGAGGGTTGCATTGACAATCCAACACAATGGGCAGCACTTTGAAGACATTTTATAAGTGGTCAGAAACTTGTAAATAACTCATGAAAGAATAAAGTAACGTTAAAACCAAGCACACCATTGTTTTTCTTGTGAAATTCTCGATAAGTTTGATGTGTCACATGACCCTCTTCCCATTGAAAAAACTAAAGTTGGATACAAAATTGCCGACTTCAAAATGGCCACCATGGTCAACACCCAGCTTGAAAAGTTTCCCCCCTGCCATATACTAATGTGCCACAAACAGGAAGTTAATATCACCAACCATTCCCATTTTATTTAGGTGTGTCCATATAAATGGCCCACCCTGTAGTTTAAAAAAATAATAATATTTTATTGAACTAAAAAAAACACACAACCCTCATTAACCATTTTATTGAGAATAAAAAAAGCCGTCATCGAAGTAGTCCTCGAATCTGACGTAGTCCACCTTCCGAACCTGTAAGAAAACACAAAAAAAACTATTAGTAACACATGTGTGAGGGTATGCGCACACGATAACTGCATTTACGTCTGAAATTACGTAGCGGTTTTCAGGAGAAAACGGCTCCTGAATTTCAGACGTAATTGCTTGTACTCGCGTTTTGCGGGGCGTCCATTACGGACGTAATTTTGAGCTGTTCTTCATTGGATTCAATGTGTCCTGCACTTCTTTGACTAGGCTGTTATTTTACACGCCGTCTTTTGACATCGATGCGTAAAATTACAGGTCGTCGGCACAGTACATCGGTAAACCCATTGAAATGAATGGGCAGATGTTTGCCGACGTATTGGAGCCATGTTTTCAGGCGTAATTCGAGGCGTAAAACGCCTCCATTACGCCTGAAAATAGGTCGTGTGAACCCAGCCAATCTGTGATCCTGTCTCATGGGCCCTCTAAGCCTGCTACATCGTAGGCTTAAACGGTTGTCCAGTCCCTAAACATTGATGGCCTACCATCAGGATAGGCCATCAATAGCTGATGTGTCGGTGTCCGACTCTAAGGAGCCGGCCAATCAGCTGTTTTGAAGGGGCCGCAGCACTCGTACGACAGCTGCTTCCCCTTCATTTCCCTTACTTGCTCACACTGTGAATCGCCGACACGGATTCACAGTGTGAGCAAGTGACCGGAATGAAGGGGAAGCAGCTCTCATACGAGTGCTGCTCCCGGACCCCGCCAATCAGCTTCAGCAGACAGGGATATTAATTTTACCCTCCTCTTCAGCCGCGGCGGAAGTTCTGTCCTGACTCTATCCGGGATCACGATGTTGTGTGCGGAGCATAGCGTTGAGACGTCATGCGCTGCGCACAGCGCTGTGACATCAGGACCTCCGCTGTGCTCCGGAACCAGGAAGGTAAGTACTGTCAGTTACTATAGTAACAGGGGCCTGCGGCCCGAGTTACTATAGTAACTTTTTATTGATGTGGTACAGGGGGCCGCGGGCACCCTGGCTTCGGGTCCCGGTCGCAATTGCGACCACTGCAACCTCTATAGCTACGCCACTGCCCTCATCCAACACTTTCCTTCCCTTTTCCCGTCCCTTGGTTGAACTTGATGGACATGTGTCTTTTTTCAGCCGTACTAACTATGTAACACTTCTTCCCCCTCCACAGGTAGCTCCTCATATGTATTGGAGGACCCTCTAGCGAATGCTGCTAGTTTAGCCGCCGCTCACGCGGCCATTACTTTCCCTGCTCTGGGCCTGAGGCACTGCTGCCAGCGCCATCTTGAAAATGCAGTTCGGCCGCTCCCGACTGTTCTTTTAGTCTTTTCGCCTGTCCGCCCAACACTGTAATAGCTCCGGCGGGGACAGGAGGATGTCAGGCGTCTGACAGCCGCTGCACAGCGATCAATGTGCCCGAGGAGAGAGGGTTTATTACGAAGATGACAGGAGCACCGTCACTCTGCTGCCGCTCATATGCCCGTCCTGGCCACGCCCCTTTGAAACAATTTACACTGTAGTTATCAGCATCATAGCGCCTATTAGATTAGTTAGAAGGCATTAATAAACTAGTGACACATCCTCCTTAACCCCTCCCCACACCTTGACGTAACTGAAAGTCAAGGCGAGCAGTTAGCGCACCTTGATGTGCAGTTACGTCTGGAGTTTAACAGTTTACCGCCGCGCTGTGCTACAGAGCAGCGGCGGTTAACTGTGCTGAGTGTCAGCCCTTCTCTCCCTGTTGCCGATCAGTGGTCCATAGCCGCTGATTTTGGCAATTAACACCTTAGATGCGGCGACTAATTGCGATTGTCACATTTAGTTTTTTTTTTAGCACATCGGCAGCCCCCGCAATGTGATTTCGGGGGCTACCGATGGTTGCCATGGCAACCAGAGGCCAGACTATGGCTTCCGGGTCTGCCATGTACGAGAGCCTATGAGGGCTAGCCGGAGGGTGGTCAGCGTGAGTTTGAGACTCACAGTTAGAATACATTACACTACGTAGGTAGTGTAATGTATTCTAGCAGCAATCAGTGCTGCAAGTCTTCAAGTCCCCTAGTGGGACAAAAAAAAAAGTTTAAGAAAAGTTAATAAAAATATTTTAGAAAAGTATAAAAGTTATAAGTTACAAGAAATGCTTTTTTTCTATAAGTATTTTATTATAGGAAAAAAAAAATGTTAAAAAAAAAGTACACATATTTGGTATCACCGTGTTCGTAATGACCCAATGTAAAGGATCTGCCAGACACAGCTTCTGTGTCGACGCCCGTGGGTAATCAGTTTGCACCTGCTCCTATGTCTGTGAGACTGACTCCATCTTCCACCACTCAGGCTGGCAGGCTTAGGAGTGGGAGAGCCTATCACAGCCTGGCCAGATGGAGCTATCTTCCGCCCACTGTCTATTTATACCTGCCTTTCCTGTTCCTCCTTTGCCTGTGATTCTGCTCTACTTATTTCCTGGCTGCTGCTGCTGCTTGAACTACTGATCCTCTGCTTGTTATTGACCTTGGCTTACTGACCACTCTCCTGCTCAGCGTTTTGTACCTCGTGCACTCCTGGTTTGACTCGGCTCGTTCACTACTCTCGTTGCTCACGGTGTCTCCGTGGGCAGCTGCCCCGTTTCCCTAGGTTTTGTGTACCCTTGTCTGTTTGTCTGTCGTGCACTTACTGAGCGTAGGGACTGTCGCCCAGTTGTACCCCGTCGCCTAGGACGGGTCGTTGCAAGTAGGCAGGGACTGAGTGGCGGGTAGATTAGGGCTCACCTGTCTGTCTCCCTACCCCGTCATTACACCCAAACTCTAAAACTATAATATTATTTTTCCCGCAGGGTGAATACCGCAAAAAAATAAGTAAAAACAATACCAGAATCACTAGTTTTTGGTTACCGCCCCTCTCAAAATATAGAAGAAAAAGTGATCAATCTGTCGCATGTACCCCAAAATAGTACCAATAAAAATTACAACCCGTCCCGCAAAAAACAAGTCCTTATACAGCTTTTTTGACTAAAAAATAAAAAAGTTATGACTCTCAGAATATGGTGACACAAAAATTTATTATTTTTATTAAAAAAAAGGGTTTTTATTGTGCAAATGCTGCAAAACATAAAAATAACTATATACATATGGTATCGTCGTAATCGTATTGACCCGCAGAATAAAGTTAAATTGTCATTTATAGCCTAGGGTGAACGCCGTAAAAAATAAAAAAAAAGACTAAAAAACATCAGAATTTATGGTTTTTGGTCACCTTGCTTGCCAAAAAATTGAATAAAAAGTGTTTAAAAATCGCATTTACCCCAAAATGGTACCAATGAAAACTACAGATTGACCCGCAACAAATAATCCCTCACACAGCTCCGTTGGAGAAAATATAAAAAAGACTCAGAATATGGCAACGCAAAATGTGCAGTGTTCCAAAAGCGGATAAGATTGGGCACCATTTGTTAGTACGACACTGGCCACACATCTATGAATTATTATTTATTTACCCCATTATTATACCCTCTTATTGTGCCCTGATGTACTCCGCACAGATTACATATGCTTCCACATTATAAACTGAAACACCAGTAAAACCCCAAACAGAACTAATACCAAGCAAAATCTGTGCTCCAAAAGCCAAATGGCGCTCCCTCCCTTCTGAGCCCTACAGTGTACCCAAACAGCAGTTTACGTCCACAGATATGGCATTGCCATACCCGGGAGATCCCAATAAACATTTTATGAGGTACCTTATTTTTTGGACTATAAGACGCACCCAGGTTTTAGACAATAGAAAATAGGAAAAAAAAACATATTTTACTTCTTTTACAAAGAAAAAACTATTGGTTAAAAAAAAAAATGTGTTCAGTTTCACCACATTCTGAAAGCCATAAATTGTATTTTTCCATCGTTTCAGCGGTGTGAGGGCTTATTTTTTGCGGGACGAGCTGTAGTTTTTATTAGCACCATTTTTTGGTGCATATGATTTTTTTTTATCACTTTTTATTTCATTCTTTTTAGCACTATGTTGACCAAAAGACAACGTTTCTGGGGTTTTAAATTATTTATTTTTTTTATACCGTTCACTGTGTGAGTCAAATAATGCTATATTGGAAAGAAGAACGTAGAAAAAAGCGGATATTCCCACTGGCGCTACCTTCGTAGGATTTTTTTCGTTCTACTCAGTCGGAGGACAGGTGAGTAAAAACAAGGCTTTATTTGTACAGAATACAACAATAATTGTTTCAAGATCAAACAGATCCCTTCCTCAGGCAATGTACAAGTGATTTGTAATTGACAAACTCCCTGCTATATATCCCGGGAGAGGAGTCGGCTTTGGAACGTCTAGACACTGCACTATTGCACATAGTAATAATTTTGAATGTTTTAAGATTATACCTATAGAGCAAATACCTGAATCTAGTACTAATCGTTTTGAGTCTCTATGTAACCGAGAACATACAAATTAAAAACTCTAATTCCTGAAGGATTAAATGAAATAATGGAGACAGTCATTTAATATATGAAAACCATCATAATATATATCCTGAGAAGACCACTATAATCAATCAAAACCACGATATTAATTATTACTCGATCCAACCTTTTTAAGATTATACTGTCTCCATTAAAAACTAAAAATATAAATGCATTAGAGAAGTTCTTTAAATCTGAAAAATAAAGACTTTAACATATAAATAAAATTCAATAGAAATATAGCGGCTTATCGCTATGGCTACCAATGATGCCTTTTGCAACTAAAAATATTCTAATTCACAGTCAGTTTTGTTTATATGTTGTCTAAATTTTATTATTATTATCATCATTTTTTATGATACTTAACTGCAATGATATGACTTTATATACTTTTATATGACCTGTGAATTTCATACATTTTTTTTAACTACGTAATATTTTTTAGACAGAACCTTTCTGCATAACATGTATATATTTTAATATATGATACGTTTTTTTTTATACATGATACAATATTACACACCTTATTTTAACATTCTTTTAATGTATTTGTGTGTATATATATATATATATATATATATATATACACAACTTTTTAACCGATTATATGACCCGGTAGTCATTCCAAAGCCGACTCCTCTCCCAGGACATATAGCAGGGAGTTTGTCAATTACAAATCACTTGTACATTGCCTGAGGAAGGGATCTGTTCGATCTTGAAATAATTATTGTTGTATTCTGTACAAATAAAGCCTTGTTTTTACTCACCTGTCCTCCGACTGAGTAGAACGAAAAAACCCTACGAAGGTAGCGCAAGAGGGAATATCTGCTTTTTTCTACGTTCTTCTTTCCATGAAATATCGAGACTATTTTAAGCTCTCGAAACTGATCTCCGACTGCACCTAACACCTAGTCCTAAAAACCACAAAGGACCATTGAACTAAACGCTTGTGGATGTTATGCTCCCAGCATAACACCTTAAGGTGAGCACAATCCTGTCACCCCTTGTTTAATAAGTATCTTACTGTTTCATGCACTATGTGCGCTTTGTTTTTTCTTTTGTACCCTGTTAAATAATTCTATATTGTAATAGTTTCATACTTTTACGGATGCAGCAATACCAATTTTTTTTATTTTTTATTTTTACATTGTGCTTGGGGAAAAATGGGAAATGTTTTTTTTTAACTTTAATTTTTTTTTTACACACCTGAAAATGTATTTTACTTTTTTTTTTACACACATTTTATTAGTCCCCCTAGGGGATTTGAACCAGCGATCATTAGATCGCTGGTACAATACACTGCAATACATGGATGAGTTACGGAAACAGCGTAACTCGCTGAGCTACGCTATTTCCGTAACTCCCACTGTAGTGAATGGCAGTTACAGAAACAGCGAAGCATGCTACTCTGTTTCCGTAACTACTATTCAGTTTTATGGGAGTTGCGGAAATAGCGTAGCTCAGCGAGTTACGCTGTTTGTGCGTGAGCCCGCTCCATACATCCCCTCCCCGCTCAATGATGTGCCGGCACATCACGGGTCGGGAAGGGGTTAAGTAAGGAGCGGTCAGGGGGCCCGGCGCTGCAGCGTCCCCTAACTGCCGACTATAAGACGCAGGGACTTTTTAGCAATATTTATTCTTGCTAAAAATTGCGTCTTATAGTCTGAAAAATACGGTATTTGTCTTCAGTGGCACAAACTGGGCATAACATATTGTGCACTAAAATGGCATATCAGCGGAAATTTTTAATTTTTACTTTGCACCATCCGCTGCGCATTAACCCCTTCTCGCACCACGATTTTATAGCATTTCGTGGTGTGGGGGTGATGTATGTATGGAGCGAGCTCACCCGGCGGTGTCAACTGTGTATTACAGCTGACACCTGGGACTAACGGACAGGAACCTGCGACCACGCTGTTACAGAAGCCCGTAAAAATAACAATATACTGCAATACATTAAGTTGTATGTACCAAAAAATGGTACCAATAAAAACGATAGCTCGTCCCGCAAAAAATAAGTCCTCACACTGCTTAATCGACCAATAAATAAAAAAAAGTTATGGCTCTCGGAATGAGGTGAAACAAAACAATTATTTTTTTTATTTTACTCTGTAAAAGTAGTAAAATATAACAGAAAAACAATATAAATTTGGGGACACCGTAATTGTATTGAGTCTCAGAAAAAATTAAAGTTGTCGTTTTTACCGCACGGTGAAAGCCGTAAAAACGAAACCCAAAAAACAATGGAGGAATCACAGGTTTTTCTAATTTCAGCCTGCAAAAAATTATATTTTTCGTTTCCCAGTACATTTAAGGGTACTTTAAATGGTGTCAATAGAAGCTACAACTCCTCCCGCAAAAAAATAAGCCCTCACAGCACTCTATTAATGGAAAAACAAAAAAGTTATGGCTCTTGAAAAGCGGGGAGAAAAAAACGAAAATGAAAAAGCAAAAAATGCATCAGTCCTGAAAGGGTTAATTAATTTATATGAACAAAATATTTATGACCACATGTGGGGTATAGCTTTACTCGGGAGAATTTGCTTTACAAATGTTGGGGTGCTTTTTCCTCCTATCCTCTGTGAAAATTAAAAAATTCAACATATTAGTGGAAAAAATGTTGATATTCATTTTCACGACCTAATTCTACTGAATTCTGCAAAAGACCTATGGGATCTAAATGCTCACTACACCCCTTAAGGTTTGTAGTTTCCCAAATGGGGTCACTTTTGTGGCGTTTCCACTGTTTTGGCCTCTCAGGGGCTTTGCAAATGCGACATGACACCCGGGTTCTTTTTCTCCTTTATTCCTTGTAAAAATTAAATATTTCTATGTTTTTTCAGAAAAAAGTAGATTTTCATCTTCACGGCCTAACTCCACTAAATTCAGCAAAAAACCTGTGGGGTCAAAATGCTAACTATACCAATAGAAAAATTCCTTGAGGGGTGTAGTTTCCAAAATCGGTTCACTTTTGGGGGATTTCCACTGTTTTGGTCCCTCCAGGCAAACGCGACATGCGACCCGAAAACCATTCCAGAAAAAATCTGCTAGAAAAAGAAAAGGACGTTCAAAAAACAATGCAAACATAAAGTAGACATATGGCAAATGTTAACTAGTAATTATTTTGGGTGGTATTACTATCTGTTTTACAAGCAGATACATTTACATTTAGAAAAATCATAATTTTTGCAAATTTTCTCCAAATTTTGGCATTTTTCACAAATAAATACTAAATTTATCGACCAATTTTTTTCACTACCATAAAGTACAATATGTCACGAGAAAACGATCTCAGAATCGCTTGGATAGGTATAAGCATTCCAGAGTTATTACCACATAAAGTGACACATGTCAGATTTGAAAAAATAGGGCTGGTCCTGAAAGCCAAAATGAGCTTGGTCCTGAAAGGGTTAAAATGACCCTTCAGAATTAGGACCTTTAAATCTGCCAAACTGTGATCAGGTCCAGAGAAGTGTTTTCCCACGGGTGTATCCAACTCCTGTTTTATTGTATGTCTGTGAAGATTCATCCTGGTTTGTAATTTTTTTATAGTTTTTCCAATGTAGATTCCTTTATTGATGCACCTTGTACACAGGATCATGTAAACTACATTGGAGAATGTACAGGAGAACGTGCCAGTGATTTTATAGTCCTGCTGCGTGTTTGGTATGTGGATGGTATTTGATGACAAGATGTTGGTACAGGTCTTGCGTTTTCTACTGTTGCAAGGAAAGGTGCCAGTCTATGATGGTGATAAGAGGTACTTCTGACCAGGAGATTCCTTAGGTTTGGTGGTTGTTTGTATGGAAGTAGAGGTAAATCCGAGAATATTCCTTCAGTTTATTGTCTTTGTTGAATATAGGTTGGAGATCAGCAGCAATTTTTCTCAATATGTTCATTTGGGGTTGTATATGACCACTAGGGGCACCCTGCTGTAGTCTTCCTTCCTTTTGTACTCCAGAAGATCGCTCCTTGGAATTCTTGTTGCTCTGTAGATCTGATCATCTATAATCCGTGGATGGTATCCCTGTTGTAAGAATGTATACCTCAGTGATAGCAGGTGTTGTTTTCTGTCTTCATTGTCAGAACAGATCCGTATGTACCGCAGAGCCTGGCTGTAGATGATGGATTTCTTTATGTGTCTCGGATGAAAGCTGTTCCATCTCAGATATGATGAACGGCCTGTAGGTTTATGGTAGATAGTTGTTTGTATGGTATTGCTTCTCATGTATATGGTCATGTCCAGGAAATGTATTTGAGATTTTGAGTAGTTGAGAGTGAGTTTGATGGTAGGATGGAACTTGTTGAAGTTTTTATGGAAAGAAAGCAGTTCAAGTTCAGAGCCTGTCCAGATTATCAACAGGTCATCAATGTACCGGAAATATGCTAGAGGTTTAGTTGCTCAGGTTGCTAAAAATTCTTCCTGTAGTTTGGCCATGAACAGGTTAGCATATTGTGGTTACATTTTGCTACCCATAGCCCTTCCCATACATTGCAGACATATGTCTTTGTCAAAAAAATAATAACTGTGATGGAGTACGAATCTGATGAGTTGTAGGGCTGGCTCTGTCACTAGATTGTTCTTTTGAAGAACGTTTTGGCATTCGGCTATGCCATCCTCATGGGGGATGTTAGAATACAGAGACTCCACATCCATAGTTGCCAATATTGTTCCCTCTGGTAGTGGACCTAGGGCTGAGAGTTTACAGAGGATGTTTGTGGTGCACTGGACATAACTGGGTGTGTGTCACGTTGGGTTCGTGGACCCACTGGGCCATACCGTCTTGGGCGCAGGTTAAAGTCTATAGTTCGTATAGGGTACCGGTACCAGCTCGGACAGCAGCAAGGCAGGCTCGGCTGGGACTAGGCAGCAGGCAGACGTCAGGCGTAGTGAAGCAGGACAGGCGTGGTATTCAGCACGGCCCTCGACCAGGATAGCACGGGATACAGGTAACAGGATCAGGAACACACTAGGAGACCATTGCATAGACAAACATAGGGTACGACAACAACGCTCAGGCATCGAAGCAAGGGGCTGAACCCCTCTTATAGTCCAGGGCACTCATGGGCTGATAATTCATTAGTCCGGTGCGCGCGCTGCCCCTTTAAGAACGGGCACAAGTGTGCGCGCGCACCCTACGGAATCCAGCCGAGGTGAGTGGAAGTGAGCGCTGGCGTCTCCTGAGGAGGAGACTGGGGCCAGCGTTCGCCGACCCATGGCTGCGGGCGTCAGGAGGAGAGTGAACCTGACAGCCCCTAGCCACGGACATGACAGTTTTCCCCCTCTTACGCCCCCTCTTCTTGGGACCAGAGCGAGAGAGAAACTTCTTAAGAAGAGTAGGGGCATGGAGGTTTACCTCTGGCTCCCAGGACCTCTCTTCAGGACCAAACCCCCTCCAATTCACCAAATAAAAAGTCTTTCCTCTCACTCTCTTGGTGTCCAAGATCTCCTTCACCTCGAAGGTAAACAAAAAAAAACAAACACAAAAACCTATAGACACAAGAGGTCAAATACTAGCACAAACGTGCAGCAAATCATCAGGGCCATACAACAAAGGTTGCACACAGCCCTAAAGGGTTAAAACATATGCCTGTATGGATGAGGATACATACCAAGGTTCATAATCCCACATAGAGGAAACGCCAATGCGCGTTTCGGCAAATGCCTTCGTCCAGGGGTGGCGTCACCCTGGCGGGACCCTCCCTTTTGTACTCAATTGACAAGCGTGGGATCCAATCGTAGGGACCCATCAGAAGCGGAACAACGGCGACAAGCAGGGGGTACAAAGATGGCTCTCGTCCCACTTCCGGATCCGCGTCATCAGAGAGGATGTGAGCCGGCGATGTCTGACAGCGCCGCCCACATCCAACCCCGATGGAAGACAGCGGGCGAAAGGTGCGTGAGCCACTCCCCCCTACCGCCAGCGCACCATCCCTCCCATGGGACCCACAGGGTGGAGCCCACATAGGAAGCGAAAATGAAGGACATGTTTGGCATTGAATAAAGGCAAGCATCAAAAGCCTATAATGTGTGGATGTGTGTTATTGAACCACAAACAACAAGTGATATAATGTGGTGTTGGCAATATATAATCAGAAAAGAAAAAAAGAGACAAATTTGATGTGATTGTGACAAAGAAAGAAAGAAAGAAAAATAAACAAGACGGTTCTGTATTAAATAAAAACAAGGGGAGGGGACCGACGAGTAAAATTAAGATGTGATGGAAGGAAAAAACAACACCGCACGATTCACGTTGTCCTCCCCCCCCCCCCCCCTTATCCCATCCCTCTTCCCTCTCTCCCCTTTTTTTGTTTTTTCCTTCCATCACATTAATTTCACTCACCGGTCCCCTCCCCTTGTTTTTATTTAATACAGGACCGTCTTATTTATTTTTCTTTCTTTGTCACAATCACATAAAATTTGTCTCTTTTTTTTTCTTTTTTCTGATTATATATTGCCAATACCACATTATATCACTAGTTGTTTGTGGTTCAATAACACACATCCACACATTATAGGCTTTTGATGCTTGCCTTTATTCAATGCCAAACATGTCCTTCATTTTCACTGCCTATGTGGGCTCCACCCTGTTGGTCCCATGGGAGGGACGGTGTGCTGGCGGGTGGGGGAGTGGCTCACGCACCTTTCGCCCGCTATCTTCCATCAGGGTTGGATGTGGCCGGCGCTGTCAGACATCGCCGGCTCACATCCTCTCTGATGACGCGGATCCAGAAGTGGGG
Organism: Rhinoderma darwinii; assembly: GCF_050947455.1. Classification (NCBI taxonomy): domain Eukaryota; kingdom Metazoa; phylum Chordata; class Amphibia; order Anura; family Rhinodermatidae; genus Rhinoderma; species Rhinoderma darwinii. The sequence goes on along the minus strand of NC_134696.1, from coordinate 62,442,123 downwards.
CGGGAGTCATCTTTGTACCCCCTGCTTGTCGCCGTTGTTCCGCTTCTGATGGGTCCCTACGATTGGATCCTGTGCTTGTCAATTGAGTACAAAAAAGAGGGTCCCGCCAGGATGACGCCACCCCTGGACGAAGGCATTTACCGAAATGTGCCGCGGGCATTGGCGTCTCCTCTATGCGGGATTATGAACCTTGGTATGTACCCTCATCCATACAGGCATATGTTTTAACCCTTTTAGGGTTGTGTGCAACCTTTGTTGTATGGCCCTGATGATTTGCTGCTCATGTCTTGCGTGTGCGTTACATTTACATACACCCTAGTGGTGTTTTGTACATACAATAGCACTTTACATTGCACATAGCACTTTAATGCGCACTGCCCATTTATTGCATGCTAGGCGTAACCAGCGCATTTATGATAGATCTTGATTTCATATGCCTCTATCACATATGTTCATACCCTGATAAATGAATTTCTATATTTATCACGTTTGTGCTAGTATTTGAACTCTTGTGTCTATAGGTTTTTGTGTATGTTTTCGGTCAGTGCACCAAGTTACACTTGGTTTACATATGTGGTTGTCTTCAATGCTATACAATCTTAACAAAAGTTTTTTTACGTATTATCAGCTAGTACATACATTATATTATTATTCATTGAGACAGCCCATTAGCTCTTCATATGTACAAATTGTTTGTGTATTTTAACCTCGAAGGTGTCTGAAGGACCACTGGAGGCAGCCGTAGTCTTGGTAAAGCGGTTCAGAACCGCTGATTTCAGGAGAGAAACATGGAAGGAGTTGGGGATCTTGAGGGTAGGAGGCAGCCAAAGCTTGTAGGCGACAGAGTTGATCTGCTGCAGGATCTCAAAAGGGCTGAGGAACCTGGGAGCAAATTTGTACGACGGCACCCTCAGTCGAATATTCCTGGAGGACAGCCAGAAACTGGGAGAAACTGAGGAGGTTCTCTTCTCCTTGTGTCCGCCTTACGCTTCATACGGTCGACTGCCAGCAGGATGGAGGATCGACTCTGCTGCCAGATCTGCAGAAAGTGCCCAAAAGCCATGTCAGCAGCTGGTACCTCGGACGTAACAGGGACCGGGAAAGGAATTTGTGGGTGTTGGCCATAGACAATAAAGAATGGTGTCTTCTGTGTGGACTCGCTGGTGTGATTATTGTAAGAGAACTCAGCCCACGGAAGCAATTGCACCCAGTCCTCATGCTGCTTGGAGATGAAGTGGCGTAGGTAGTTCTCCAAGATCTGATTGATCCTCTCGACCTAACCATTGGACTGAGGATGGTAGGCCAAAGAAAAGTCCAAATTTATACCTAGGAGTCCGCAGAGGGCTCTCCAGAACTTCAAGGTGAACTGACCCCCCCCCCCCCCCCGATCAGACACAATATGCTGCGGCAAGCCGTGCAGGCGGAAGATGTGTTGGATGAACAGCTTGGCCAGCTGAGGAGCAGAAGGTAGACCGGTCAGAGGAACAAAGTGGGCCATCTTTTGAAAATCGATCCACCACCACCCAGACAGTACTGCATCCGGTAGAGAGAGGCAGGTCAGTAATAAAGTCCATAGCTATATGCTGCCAGGGAGCATTGGGCACAGGCAATGGCTGGAGCAGGTCTGGAGGGAGCGATCTTGTTGGCTGCACATACTGAACAGGAAGAAACAAAGTCCGTAATGGCCTTGGGCAGGGTGGGCCACCAGAAATGACAAGCAATCAGATCCTGGGTCTTACGGGTCCCTGCATGACCTTCCAGTCTAGAGGAGTGTCCCCAGCGGAGGATTCTTCCATGGTCAGCTGGGCGCACAAAAGTACTCCCTGAAGGAATGTCCCCAACTTGCAGGGGATTAACAGACAATGCAAGACGGATCGATAATGTTCTGTGGAATTTCCATGGTGTCTTCTATCTCGAAAGACCTGGACAAGGCATAGGCCCACTCATTCTTGTCGGCCGGGCGAATATGGAACTCAAACTGGAACCTGGTAAAGAACAGTGACCACCTGGCCTGACGAGGGTTCAGCCGTTGGGCCGTCTGAAGATAGGTGAGGTTCTTCTGGTCCGTAAAAATCAGGATGGGATGAGCTATGTCCCACTCCTCCAGAGCCAATTTAATGGCCAGTAACTTCCAATCGAGTAGTTGTGTTCTGCGGAAGAGAAGAGCTTCCAAAAATATCCACATACCATTGACTTGCCCTTGGAGCCTCTCTGGAACAGGAGTGCACCAGCACCAACAGAGGATGCGTCCACCTCCAACGAGAACTGTAGAGAGACATCTGGATGATGGAGGATAGAGGCTGACGTGAAGGCACTCTTCAGGCTATTGAATGCGGACTCTGCCTCAGGAGTCCATGCCTTGGCGTTCATGCCTTTCTTAGTAAGGTTAGAGATAGGAGAAATCAGTGAGGAGAAGTTTGGAATAAACTGTCTGTAAAAATTGGCGAATCCCAGAAAGCGCTGTATGGCCCTCAAGCCTTGAGGGCATTGCCACTCCTGGACAGACTTTACCTTTTCAGGATCCATCTCGAGACCTCGATTCGAGACAATGTAGCCCAGGAAGGGTAGAGCATTTTTTTCAAACACGCACTTCTGCAACTTAGCGTACAAACGATTCTCCCTTAACCGCAGCAAAACTTGACGGACATGTCTCTGATGCGTCATAGGATCTGGAGAAAAAAATCAAGATGTCATCAAGATAGACTACTACACTCACATAAAGGAGGTCATGGAAAATGTCATTAACAAACTCCTGGAAGACCGCGGGAGCATTACACAGGCCGAAGGGCATTACTAGATATCCATAGTGTCCATCACGGGTGTTAAATGCAGTCTTCCATTCGTCGCCCTGGCGAATCCGGACCAGGCTGGAAAAAATCTTGGCACCACGTATACGATCAAACCGTTTTGAGATCAGTGGCAACAGATATTTATTTTTCACCGTGATCTGGTTGAGACCTCGGTAGTCAATACAAGGACGAAGAGAACCATCCTTCTTTTTGACTAAGAAGAACTCGGCTCCTGGCAGGGAGGAAGACTTCCGTATGAAGCACCTCTCCAAGTTCTCTTTCACATAGGCGGACATGAACAGAGTCTCTAGCAAGGAGAGAGGATATACCCTACCACGGGGAAGGGATGCACTAGGAGTCAGCTCGATAGGGCAGTCATACGCCTGGTGTGGAGGCAAAATGTCTCCGCCTCCCTCTTGCTGAAGTCATCGAAAATGCAGCATAATGACCTGGCAATCCTGCCAATGACCGAGGCAGCGAAGGCTGAGCCGAACGAATCTGCACCAGGCAACGGCTTTGACATTCAGGGCCCCACTGGAGAACCTCACCAGAATTCCAGTCCCGGAGTCGGGCATGTACTCGGAGCCAAGGCAGGCCCAGCAACACAGGGTTAACGGCTTTGGATAGGACATAGAACGACAGAGTGAAGAGCCCCTACTTGGAGTCTCAGCGGCTTGGTCATAGCTATAACTGGCTCTGGCAGAGGTAGTCCATTTACTGATGCAACCATCAATGAGCCTCTCCAGAGGGGATGAAGTGGATCTGGCACTGGTTCAAAAATCCACGACAGGTACCTGCGTCTCCATCATAGAGGTCAGGAAGTGGCAAAGAAAAACGCGGGTCAACGCTGCCAGGAGGTGTAGTAGGAGGAACGGCAGCTTGTGCCTCCTGCCGACGTGGGAGAATGTTCAAGGCCTGGAGGAGTTGGTCCTGTCGAGACCGGAGGTCTAGCATATTCACCCGCATCTACTATGACGTCGTCATGGTCTTGAATCGACCAGCCTGAGCGTACTGTCACGTTGGGTTTGTGGACCCACTGGGCCGTACCGCCTTGGCGGTATGGCAGCTTGCCAACAGGGAGCAGGTTAACATCTATAGTTCGTATAGGTACCTGTGGCAGCTCGGACAGTAGAAAGGCAGGCTCGGCTGGGACTAGGCAGCAGGCAGACGTCAGGCGTGGTGAAGCAGGACAGGCGTGGTATACAGCACAGCACGACTTTGGCTCAACATGGTACTCGACCAGGATAGCATAGGATACAGGTAACGGGAACAGGAACACACTAAGAGACCCTTGCATAGACAAACATAGGGTACGACAACAACGCTCAGGCATCAAAGCAAGGGGCTGAACCCCTCCTATAGTACAGGGCACTCATGGGCTGATACTTCATTAAAGTCCGGTGCGCATGTTGCCCCTTTAACCCCTTAAGGACACAGGTTTTGGCCTTCAGGACACAGCCAATTTTTTCAAATCTGACATGTTTCACTTTATGTGGTAATAACTTCGGAATGCTTTTACCTATCCAAGCGATTCTGGGATTGTTTTCTCGTGACACATTGGACTTTATGTTACTGGCAAAATTTGCTCGATACATTAAGGCCCCATGCACACGACCGTGTTTTTGCGTCCGCAATTCCCCCGCAAATCCACGGGAGAATTGCGGACCCATTCATTTCTATGGGCCCATACACACTATCAGTGTTTTCACGGGTCTCCGCATGTCCGCAAATCCGTGCCGCAGAAACTCAGGACATGTCTTATTACGGGCCGCAAATTCGATGCGGACATGCCAATAGGATACACCTCTGTGTGTCATCCGCAGTTTGCGGATTTGCGGAAATGTTGCTAGGCGACGACCGGGAATGAGTTCTGTCGTCATCCTGTTTTACCTAGGCTTTTTTTTTTTTCATCCGCATTTTGCGGATTACATACGGATGAACTGCGGATGAGATTTCACGGAACACGGTCCTGGAATTTGCGGACCAGAAAAACACTACGGTTGTGTGCACGAGGCCTAAGTATTTAATTGTGAAAAACACCAACATTTAGCGAAAAATTGCAAAAATTAGAATTTTTTTGAAATTTATATGTATCTGCTTGTAAGACAGATAGTAATACCACACAAAATTGTTGCTAATTAACATCACCCATATATCTACTTTAGATTGGCATTGTTTTTTTGAACATCCTTTTATTTTTCTATGACATCACAAGGCTTAGAACTTTAGCAGCAATTTCTCACATTTTCAAGAAAATTTCAAAAGGCTATTTTTACAGGGACCAGTTCAGTTGTGAAGTGGATTTTAGGGCCTTATATATTAGAAACCCTCGATAAGTCACCCCATTTTAAAAACTTCACTCCTCAAAGTATTGAAAACAGCATTTAGAAAGTTTCTTAACCCTTTAGATGTCTCACAGGAATTAAGGCAAAGTAGATGTGAAGTTTTCAAATTTCTATTTTTTTTTTATGCAGAAATTATTTTTTTATCTATTTTTTTTGTAACTCAAAGTTTTACCAGAGAAACACAACTAAATATCTATTGCCCAGATTCTGCAGTTTTTAGAAATACCCCACATGTGGCCTTAGTGCACTTATTGACTGAAGCACAGGCCTCAGAATCAAAGGAGCACCTAGAGGATTTTGGGGCCTCCTTTTTATTAGAAAATATTTTAGGCACCATGTCGGGTCTGAAAGGCTCTCGCGGTGCCAAAACAGTGGAAATCCCCCAAAAGTTACCCCATTTTGGAAACTATACCCCTTGAAGAAATTATCTAGGGGTATAGTGAGCATTTTGACCCCGCAGGTTTTTTGCAGAAATTATTGGAAGTAGGCTGTGAAAATGAAAATCTACATTCTTTCAAAGAAAATGTAGGTTTAGCTAATTTTTTCTAATTTCCACAAGGACTAAAAAGAGAAAATGCACCACTACTTTTGTAAAGCAATTTCTCCCGAGTAAAACAATACCCCACATGTGGTCATAAAAGGCTGTTTGGACACACGGCAGGGCTTAGAAGGGAAAGAGCGCCATTTGGCTTTTGGAGCTCAAATTTAGCAGGAATGGTTTGAGGAGACCACGTCGCATTTGCAAAGCCGCTAAGGGACCAAAACACCAAAAAAGTGACTCCATTTAGGAAACTACACCCCTTGAAGAATCCATCTAGGGGTGTAGTGAACCCCACAGGGGTTTCATAGATTTTATTAGAATTGCGCAGTGAAGATAAAAAAAATCCTTTTTTTCCAATAAGACGTAGCTTTAGCTCAAAATGTTTTATTTTCTCAACAAATAAAAGAATAAAAGAACCCCAACATTTGTAAAGCAACTTCTACCGTGTACGGCAATACCCCATTTGTGGTCATAAACTGCTGTTTGGGCACACGGCAAGGATCAGAACAGAAAATGGGATTTTTTCCATAGATATGCCAATATGTGGCGCCCAGCTTGTGCCACTGGAGAGACACACCCCAAAAATTGTTAAAAGGGTTCTCCCGGGTATGGCGATGACATATATGTGGAAGTAAACTTCTGTTTGGGCACACTGTAGGGTTCAGAAGGGAGGTAGCGCCATTTGGCTTTTGGAGCGTGGATTTCGCTTGTAGTAGTTTTGTTTGTAGTCTTACTGGTGTTTCCGTTTATAATGTGGGGGTACATGTAAGCCGGGTGGAGTATATAAGGGGCATAGTCGGGTGGTATAATAATGGGGTAAAAAAAAACAATAAAATAATCCATAGATGTGTGTTAGGGCAGATTCACACGAACGTTGCGTTTTTGCGCGCGCAAACAACGCAGCGTTTTGCGAGCGCAAAAACCATTTGACAGCTGCGTGTGTCATGCGTGTCTGATGCGCGGCTGCGTGATTTTCGCTCAGCCGGCATCATAGAGATGAGGCTTGTCGACGCCCGTCACTGTCCAAGGTGCTGAAAGAGCTAAATCTTTCAGCACCCTCGACAGTGAATGCCGAACACAACAGCGAAAAACCTGTAAAAAAAAAGATAAAGTTCCTACTTACCGAGAACTTCCCGGCCGTTGCCTTGGTGACGCGTCCTTGGTGACGCGCCTCTCTTGACATCGGGCCCCACCTCCCTGGATGACACGGCAGTCCAAGTGACCGCTGCAGCCTGTGATTGGCTGCAGCCTGTGCTTGGCCTGTGATTGGCTGGAGCTGTCACTTGAACTGAAGTGTCATCCCGGGAGGTCGGACTGCAGGAAGGAGACAGGAGTAATCGGTAAGTTAGAACTTCGGGTTTTTTTACAGGTTCATGTATTTTGGGATCGCAAGTCACTGTCCATGGTGCTGAAACAGTTTAACTCTTTCAGCACCATGCACAGTGAATGTCTCCCGACGTCGCGGACCGGAAATTTTTTGGCCGGGTTCGGCCAAAACGAGTTTGGCTGAACCCAGTGAAGTTAGCTTCGGTTGTCGGGGTTCGCTCCTCGCAAAGACACTCCGTTTGGATGCTTGGAAACAGAAAAGCACGTGGTGCTTTTCTTTTTCCATTCATCCTTTTGACAGCTCGTGCGCTGTTCGCACGGAAGTGCTTCCGTGCGACCTGCCTGGTTTTCACGCACCCATTGACTTCAATGGGTGCGTGATGCGTGAAATACGCAGAGTTATTGAACCTGTCGCGTATTTTGCGCAGCGAACAAACGCTGCGCAAAATACACGGACTGTGTGTACTGCCCCATAGACTTCTATAGGGCATTGCGTGCCGCGCGAAAACCACGCGCCCTACACGCTGCCAAATCACGCTCGTGTGAATCCCCCCTTACTTATTCCCCTTTTGGTCCACACTCGGCATCTTTGCAGTTTGAGGAATTTTGCTGGGAAGTGTTGTCCTGGTATAATACGGGCACCGTCTTTTCCAGCAGATATGTTTGGGCCCTCCCCTTCCTGGTTCCCTAATTTTAAGGGCTTGATAATTCGCCACTTGAAACAGAAGAAACGTTCCCCTCGGGCCGGCACAACTGCATATTTTTATTTCCTGGCTTATTGGAGCCTTAACTAATTTTATTTTTTCATAGACGTAGTGGTATGACGGCTGGTTTTTTTTTGCAGGACGAGCTGTAGTTTTTATTGGTACCATTTTGGGGCACATGCGACTTTTTGATCACTAGTCCGAATCGAACTTTTTCGTGAAATTCGGCGAACTAGCCGAACCGAACTTTTCATAAGTTCGCTCATCTCTAGTGGTGACCAAAAAATAGTGATTTCAGCATTGGTTCTTTACTTATTTTTTTTTTTGCAGTGTTCATCGTGCGGGAAAAATAATATTATAGTTTTAACGTGTTCATTTTTTTCCTATAATGCAAGACTTATTAAAGGAAAAAAAGCATTTTTGTTTATGTAACGTATAACTTTTATTTTTACACTTTTTTAACCCCTTTCCTCTTTGGCCACTTTTGACCTTCCTGACAGAGTTTCATTTTCTGACATGCTTCAATTTATGTGGTAATAACTTCGGAATGCTTTTACCTATCCAATCGATTCTGTGACTGTTTTCTTGTGACACGTTGGACTTTATGTTATTGGCAAAATTTGCTCGATACATTCAGTATTTAATTGTGAAAAACACCAAAATTTAGCACAAAAATTAGCATTTTTCTAAGTTTAAATGTATCTGCTTGTAAGACAGGCAGTTATACCACACACAATTGTTGCTAATTAACATCCACTCAATGTCTACTTTATGTTTTCATCGTTTTATGAACATCATTTTATTTTTCTAGGACATTACAAGGCTTAGAATTTTAGCAGCAATTTCTCGCATTTTCAAGAAAATTTAAAAAGGCTATTTTTACAGGGGCCAGTTCAGTTGTGAAGTTACTTTGAGGGCCTTATGTATTGGAAACCCCCAAAAAGTCACCCCATTTTAAAAACTTCAGCACTCAAAGTATTCAAAACAGCACTTAGAAAGTTTCTTAACCCTTTAGACGTTTCACAGGAATTAAAGCAAAGTAGAGGGGAAATTTACAAATTTAATTTCCCACCATAACAAGACAGCTCTTTAATTTTTATGCTGTGTTTCCCGGTTTTAGAAACACCCTACATGTGGCCCTAATCTTTTGCCTGGACATTTGACAGGGCTCAGGAGTGAAAGGGTACCATGTAAAATTGAGGCCTAATTTGGAGATTTACAAAGTATTGGTTCACAATTGCAGAGCTCTGATGTGAAATAATAAAAGAAACCCCTTAGAAGTTACCCCATTTTGGAAACTGCACCCCTCAAGGCATTTATTAAGGTGTGTAGTGAGCATCTTCACACCACAGGTCTTTTCCATAAATGATTGCGCTATGGATGGTTCCCTAGATATGCTATTTCAGTGGCAAATATGTTGTGCCACTGGAGACACACCCCAAAAATTGTTAAAAGGGTTATCCCGGGTATGGCGATGCCATATATGTGGAAGTAAACTGCTGTTTGGGCACGCTGTAGGGTTCTGAGGGGAGGGAGCACCATTTGGCTTTTGGAGCGTGGAGTTGCTTTGTATTAGATTTCTTTGAATATTGCTGGTGTTTCCATTTATAATGTGGGGGCACATGCAAGCCGGGCAGAGTACATCAGGGGCATAGTCAGGTGGTATAATAATTGGGTTTAAAAAAACAATAAAATAATCCATAGATGTGTGTTACGCTGTGAAGCAATCCTTTCTGAACAGGCCAGTGTCTGATAAATGTCCTTCCTTATCCCCCTTTTGGTCCACACTCCACACCTTTGCAGTTTGGAGAATTTTGCTGGGAAGTGTTGTCCTGGTATAATAAGCGCACCCTCGCTTCCAGCAGATATGTTTGGGCTCTACCCTTCCTGGTTCCCTAATTTTAGGGCCTTGATAATTCGCCTCTTGAAACAGAAGAAATGTTCCCCTTCGGGCCGGCACAACTGCATATTTTTTATTTCCTCACTTATGCAAGCCTTAAATCATTTTATTTTTTGATAGACGTAGTGGTATAAGGGCTGTTTTTTTGAGGGACGAGCTGTAGTTATTATTGGTACCATTTTGGGGTACATGCGACTTCTTGATCACTTTTTATCCTATTTTTTTGGGAGGCAAGGGACCAAAACTCTGCACTTCTGGCATAGTTTTTAAAAAAAAAAAAAATTATTCAGCATTCACCATGCGTTATAAACGATATGTTAACGTTACTCTGCGGGTCAGTACGATTACGGCGATACCTAATTTATAGCATTTTTTTATGTTTTACAACTTTTTGCACAATAAAATTACTTTTGTAAAAAGAATATATTTTTTCTGTCGCCAAGTTGTGAGTATCATAATGTTTTAATTTTTTAGTCAACGGAGCTGTATGAGGGCTTGTTTTTTGCGAGACGAGGTATAGTTTTTATAGGTACCATTTTTGAATACATTTTTTTGATCACTTTTTATTCCAATATTTGTAGGGAACGTTTCTTAAGGGGATTTTTTTACGCCGTTCACCGCGTGTAATAAATAACACAATATTTTTATAGTTCAGGCGGTTACGGACGCGGCGATACCAATTTATTTTTTACACTTTTTTTACACTTTTTTTCAAGTCCCACTAGGGGACTTGAAGGTCCAACTGTCAGATTTTTTTTCTCTAATACATAGAAATACACAGAGAGAACTAACCTCCGCTGTTTTTACAGCAATCGCCGTTATTCAGTGCATAACGGCGATCATGTGACCGGGGACCATACAAAACAGTCCTCGGTCTGTGCTTCGAGGCCTCAGCTACCTCCATAGCTGAGTACACAGAGTTTAAGCGCCTCCTGGGGGCGGTATTTTATGTCAAAGCGCCGCTGTGAAAAGGCGGCTCTCTGACATAAGTACCCTTAATGGCCTCCGTGAAAACACGTATAGGTGGTCATTCAGGGGTTAAAACTGTGTTGACACAGAAGGCTGTTACGCAATATCATAATAGTACGGCAGTTTGCGTTAACAGGCCGACGCACATGACGTAATAGTACGTCATAGGGCGTTAGGGGGTGAAGTTACTTTTTCATTTTTTTATACAGCCTTTGAATTCATGCAGCAACAAGTCTTGAGTTCATCCTTCTTGTATGTTCATATATTCATGTGTATTTTGTCACCTCTATACACTTTAATGGCTTATTATTCCGTCATATGTAGGTATCTGGATAAAGGGTTTTCCAATATGGTTCTGTGTTTATGCCTCCTAATTTTGGGTACACATTATCATATAGGAAAAATAGGGAGGAATCCTCCAGCTCACTCACTAGTTGTCTCAATCCAGACTGCGCTCGGATCCTGCGTGACGGCACACGGCAAGGCAACAGGAGAAAACAGAGGAAATGATCCAGCGATCGTAGAAAGTTGTAAAAAGGAAACAAAGTTCCAAGTTTATTGCAATAATTTAAAAGTTCAGTACCCCCGTTGCCCGTCGTACGGCTGCTAATGACGGATCCGTGAAACCCCGGCCGTACACGGATGGCTTCCGTGTGCAGTCCGTTGTTTCAACGGACCATATGAATGAAATCGCCGAGACTGTTCCGTCAAAAACAAACAGGAGTAGGACCTGTCCTATTTTTGTCGGAACGGCCACACGGTTCCGTTAAAACAACGAAAGTGCGCATGGCCACATAGAAATGAATTTGGCAGTGTGCTATCCGTTAAAAAAGCGGATAGCACAATGAAGAAAATAACTGTAGTGGGCCTGAGGCCTTATGTCCACATACTTTTGCACTTTCACTCTTTTATTACATTTTGTATCTATACACATATATTTGGATCTAGCATTCATTATATCATGCATTGTTCATCTTCATCCTTCAATCACTATATTCATTTCAAGCCACATTTTCTTGTTTTTACAATTTGTACCCCCCCCCTTTTCTTTATTTATTTATTTAAATATTTTTTTTACTTTCTATTAGCAGCACTACTTATCAAGTATTTTTTTTTCTATTATTGGGTTGATTCCAATTTGCACCATTTCCATTCATGTATAAAAATATCTTTTGTTGTAACTCACTTTTTTTGCTCCAGGATGGATCGCTTACACTTTGGTGTATATTACACCCATCATCAATTTCCTTTCCCTTCTCTTTTTTCCTTCCTTCTCTCTCCTGCCACCCTTTCCCCCTTATCCATTCACCTTTCCACCACCCCTCTTTATCCCCCTTCCCATATACTAGTCCTTCTCAATGAATTAGAATATCATCAAAACGTTAATTTAATTTTAATGAACTAATTTCAATAATTCAAAAAGTGAAACGCATAGATTATATAGATTTCATTACACACAGTGATCTATTTCCAGCATTTTATTATGGTAACAGTTAATAAAAACCCAAAATTTTGTCTCTCAGAAATGAATTAATATATATTATATAAGCCCAATTTCAAAAATGATTGTTAATTCCGAAATGTTGGCCTACTGAAAAGTTTCTACAGTATACACACTCAATACTTGGTCGGGGCTGCAGCATGGCATGGAGGCGATCAGCCTGTGGCACTGCTGAGGTGTTATGGAAGCCCAGTGTAGCATCCATGGATCTGTGAGCGCTGGTCCCCATCTCCTTCCTAGGAGATTCCAGCGCTCACTTCCGCTCCGGTCCGCTGTGTCCCGTAGGGTGCGCGCATGCTCGTGCCCGCTCTTAAAGGTCCAGCGCGCGCACATGAAGACAATTATCATCATCAACTCATTTCCTGGACTATAAGAAGGCCCCAGCCCGTCTGATCCTTGCCTGAGCGTTGTTAGTATATCCCAAGTATTGCAAATGGTCCCTTAGTGTTTCCCGTTCCAGTTGTTACCCGTGCCCTGTTAATTGTTCCTGTATCCCATGCTGTGTTCTTGCTCCTTTGACTAGTTAGAGTCGTGTCTACTGCACCTGCTGTTGTTTGCCACGTCCTATGTCATCTGCCACGTCCTGTGCCATCTGCCACGTCCAGTGTAATTCGCCACGTCAGGAGCAACCTGCGGCACCTGCTGTCATCCGCCACGTCTGGTGTTATCTGCTGCTCCCACCTCCAGCTGTGCCAGAGCTGCGGCCACTGTCTGGACTATCCAGGTACCCTTGTGCGGGACTTTGTATTGCTGGGGTTCCCTGTTGTTTGACCAGCTGCCTCCCTGCTATGGCGGTGCGGCCTAGTGGGTCCACATACCCACAAACCGTGACACCCAGGTTGCTTTTTCCAAATAGAGAAAGAGAGCAGCACAGTAGTATAACAACCTCCAGGGTAGTAGGGTGCAAGCCTCCAGGAATCGGACTTTAGAATCCCCAGATATCAGGCAAAGAATAGAAATAGAGGCAGCACTCCAAAAGTTAAAAAAAAAAAAGGGATTTTTATTCACCCATCTGATATTTGATTTGATTTTTGATATAACACAGTGGACCAACACCAGCAGATGACATGGCTCCCAAAACCATCACTGACTGTGGAAACTTCACACTGGACCGCAAGCAACTTGAATTGAGTGCCTCTCCACTCTTCCTCCGGACTCTGGGACCTGATTTCCAAATGAAATGCAAAATTTACTTTCATCAAAACAGGACTTTGGACCATTGAGCAACAGACCAGTCCTTTTTCTCCTTATCCTAGGTAAGACACTTCTGACATTGTCTCAAGGAATGCGACAGTTGTAGTCCATTTCCTGGATACGTCTGTGTGTGGTGGGTCCTTGTGAATTTCCCTCAGATTCTTAAATGGCCTTTTCTTGACAATCCTTTCCAGGCTGCGGATATCCCTGTTGCTTGTGCACCTTTTTCTACCATATTTTTTCCTTCCTCTCAATTTTCCATTATTATGCTTGAATACAGAACTCTGTGAACAGTCTTTTATTCCTTCTTTGTGAAAACTTTGGTTTTATCTACTATGTATTGATGTTTGTTCTTAACATATCATGTATGTATGACTTAGTAAAATTTTGATATACGATTAATGTAATTATACTTTGGTCGCGTTGTTTAGATAGGATTTGATTTAACTGGTTGCTATACAGGATAAAAATACTCGTGCTGAGCGGCAGGTACTTCTCGCATCAAGATGAGTATTGTCGTCCTGTATGACAGCCAGTGTCCGCGCGCCACGGTGAGCTTGGCAGCAGCTGTAATACACAGCCGCAGCCCCCTCTGTCGTCGGAGGGAAGAGAAACCTCTTCTCTTCGCCGTTAACCCCTTGAATTCCGCGATCAAAGCTGATCGCGGCATTCAATTCTAAAGTGAGAAGGGGGTCTCCCCATTGATCGCGCGCCACAGGAAATCCCTGTGACGCGATCAATGGCTATACCTGATATGGGCAGACAGGCCAGGGTCCATTCAAGGACCCCAGGACTGTCTGACCATATTTCCTGTTGTTAGGGCATACTTAGGTAAGCCCTAACCACTGCCTGTGTACAATCAATACACAGGCTAATGTACTGTCATATAGATACAGTATATGCCAGTACATTAAAATTAAAAAATCCCTCTATGGGATTAAAAAAAAAAGTTTTGTTACACAGAAATACAAATTTTTTGCAATAAATAAACTTTTCAAAATATAAGTCCCAAAACATGAAATAATATACGCATATTTGGTATCGCCACGTCCGTAACAACCTGTACAATAAATGTATAACGTTATCTATGATCGATGTATGGTGTAAAAAAAAATAAAGAAAACTGCAACAGAACTACTTCTTTTCTGCATTTTTGCCAAGATAAAAATTTATAGAAATGAAACGATAATGTAAATGTACCAAAAAATGGTATCTACATAAAGTACAACTTGTCCCGCAAAAAAAAAGTCTCATACAGCTACATCGGACAAAATATGAAAAAGTCATAAGCGCCGGGATGCAAAGAGGGAAATATAAAAAAATTGTTCAATCCTCAAGGCCAAAATTGTCAGTGTCCTTAAGAGGTTAAGTATTGCGCTAGGACCTATTTACTATATGGGCTTTTGCTAGGCTTTATATATACATATATATATATATATATATATATCTATATCTTACGGTACCCTCAAAGAAAACCCTATCGTCCTCGCTCTCCTTTCTACCTCATGTCCCTGTCCCGTAGTCAATTGTTCCCGAGGCCAAGCCCCTTTTTGATTCGTTCTTTAACCACGACACGCGGCCACGCTCCTTTGTGACTCGTTTCTGGTTGCTTTAGTTTCTGATCGCGGCTACGCTCCTTTGTGACGCTTTTGCCTCCAACCGCGGCCATGCCCCTTTTTGACTCGTTCTTTCATCCCTGCACGTGGCCAGGATCATTTTCTACTTGTTCTTGGTTGCTTTCAATTCTGCACGCGACCATGCTCCTTTGTGATTCTTTCGTGGTTGCTTTCGCTTCTGCTCGCAGCTACGCCCTATTTGTGATTCGTTCTGTGATGCTTTTACCCGTTTCTGCAGCCATACCCCTTTTTGACAAGTTCTTTCACCCCTGCACGCGGCCACGTTCCTTTTTTACTCGTTCTTGTTTGCTTTTGCCTCTGCCCACGTTCACTCTTCTTTGTGACTCGTTCTTGGTTCCTTCCGCTTCTGCTTGCAGCTACGCTCCTTTGGAACTTCTTCTGTGACGCTTTCGCCCCTTCCCACGGCCATGCCCCTTTTTAACTCGCTTTTTCACCCCTGCTCGTGGCCATGCTCCTTTGTAACTCGTTTCTGGTTGCTTTCACTTCTGCTCGCGGCTACACTCCTTTGTAACTCGTTCTGTAATGCTTTCACCCCTTCCCGCGGCCATGACCTTCTTTGACTTTTTCTTACACCCCTGCTCGTGGCTATGCTCCTTTACTTGTTTTGTGCCGCTTTTGTCCCTTCCAAGCCCCTTTTTGACTCGTTCTTTCACCCCGGCCACGACCTTCTTTGACTTTTTTTTACACCCCTGCTCACGGCTACGCTCCTTTGTGACTCCTTTTGTGCCACTTTCAGCACTTCCAAGCAATTTGCCAGGCCCCTTTTTGGCTAGTTATTTCACCCCGGCAATCGGCCATGCTCCTTGTGACTCGTTCATGGTTGCTTTCGCTTCTGCACGCGGCTATTCTCCTTTGTGACTCATTCTGTGACACATTCGCCCCTTCCCGCGGCCATGCCTCTTTTTGACTTGTTCCTTCACCCATGCACATGGCCACGCTTCTTTGTAACTTGTTCTTGGTTGCTTTCGCTTCTGCTCACGACTACGCTCCTTTGTGACTTGTTCTGCGACGCTTTCGACCCTACCCACGGCCATGACCTTCTTTGACTTTTTCTTACAACCCTGCACGCGGCTACGATAATGTTCTACTTGTCCTTGGTTGCTTTCACTACTGCTCGCTACTACGCTCCTTTGTGACTCATTATTGCTTGCCTTCGCTTCTGCTCGTGGCTACACTCCTTTGTGACTCGTTCTTAGTTGCTTTCGCTTCTGCTTGTGTCTATGCTCCTTTGTGACTCGCTTTGTGATACATTCGCCACTACCCGCGGTCATGCCTCTTTCATACTTGCACGTGGCCACGATCATTTTCTACTGCTTTGTGATTCTTTCGTAGTTGCTTTAGCTTCTACTCGCGGCTACGCTCCTTTGTGACTCGTTCTGTTACGCTTTCGCCCGTTCCTGCGGCCATACCCCTTTTTTACTCGTTCTTTCACCCCTGCACGCGGCCACGCTCCTTTTTTACTAATTCTTGTTTGCTTTTGCCTCTGCCCGCGTTCACTCTTCATTGTGACTCGTTCTTGGTTGCTTTCGCTTCTGCTTGCCGCTACGGTCCTTTGGAACTCCTTCTGTGACGCTTTCGCCCCTTCCCGCGGCCATGCCCCTTTTTGACTAGTTCTTTCACCCCTGCTTGTGGCCACGCTCCTTTGTAACGCGTTCTGTGATGCTTTCACCGCTTCCCGCGGCCATGACCTTCTTTGACTTTTTCTTACACCCCTGCTCATGGCTATGCTCCTTTGTGACTTGTTTTGTGTCGCTTTCGCCCCTTCCAATCGCCTTTTCGACTCGATCTTTCACCCCAGCCATGACCTTCTTTGACTTTTTCTTACAGCCCTGCTCGCGGCTACGCACCTTTTGTGGCTCGTTTTGTGCCACATTCACCCTTTCCAAGCATTTTACCAGGCCCCTTTTTGGCTAGTTATTTCACCCCGGCACGCGGCCACACTCCTTTGTGACTCGTTCATGGTTGCTTACGCTTCTGCACGCGGCTATGCTTCTTTGTGACTCATTCTGTGACTCTTTCACCCCTTCCCGAGGCCATGTCCCTTTTTGACTTGTTCCTTCACCCATGCACGTTGCCATGCTCCTTTGTAACTCGTTCTTGGTTGCTTTCACTTCTACTTGCAGCTACTGTCCTTTAGAACACCTTGTGACTCGTTTTGTGACAATATTGCCCCTTCCTGCTGCAATGCCCCATTTTGACTTATTCTTTCACCCCTGCACGTGGTAACGATAATTTTCTACTCGTTCTTGGTTGCTTTCGCTTTTGCACACGGCCATACTCCTTTGTTATTCTTTCGTGGTTGCTTAAGCTTCTGCTTGCGGCTACGCTCTTTTGTGTCTTGTATTTTGACACTTTCGCCCCTTCTCGCAGCCATGCCCCTTTTTGACTCGTTCCTTCACCCATGCACGTGGCCACGCTCCTTTGTAACTTGTTCTTGGTTGCTTTCGCTTCTGCTCGTGAGTACGATACTTTGTAACTCATTCTGTGGCGCTTTCACCCCTACCCACGGCCATGACCTTTTTTGACTTTTTCTTACACCCCTGCACGCGGCTACGAAAATTTTCGAACCGTGCTTAGTTGCTTTCACTACTGCTCGCTACTACGCTCCTTTGTGACTCATTCTTCGTTGCTTTCGCTTCTGCTCGTGGCTACTCTCCTTTTGTGACTCGTTCTTGGTTGCTTTCACTTCTGCTCGCGTCTATGATCCTTTGTGACTCGCTTTGTGATGCATTCGCCCCTTCCCGCGGTGATGCCCCTTTTTGACTCGTTCTTTCACCCCTGCACGCGGCCACGCTCCTTTTTTAATTCTTGTTTGCTTTTGCCTCTGCCCGAGTTCACTCTTCTTTGTGACTCGTTCTTGGTTTCTTCCGCTTCTGCTTGCAGCTACGCTCTTTTTGAACTCTTTCTGTGACGCTTTCGCCCCTTCCCGTGGCCATTTTAACTCGTTCTTTCACCACTGCTCTCGTTCTTTCACCACTGCTCGTGGCCACGCTCCTTTGTAACTCGTTTCTGGTTGCTTTCGCTTCTGCTTACGGCTACGCTGCTTTGTAACTCGTTCTGTGATGCTTTCGCCCCTTCCCGCGGCCATGACATTCTTTGACTTTTTCTTACACCCCTGCTCGCGGCTACGCTCCTTTGTGACTAGTTTTCTGCGCTTTCAGCCCTTCCAAGCATTTTGCCAGACCCCTTTTCGGCTAGTTATTTCACCCCGGCATGCTAGCATGCTCCTTTGTGACTCGTTCATGGTTGCTTTTGCTTCTGCACGCGGCTATACTCCTTTGTGACTTGTTCGTGTTTGCTTTTTCCCTCTGTCCGCATACACTCTCTTCTTTGTGACTCGTTCTTGGTTTCTTTCGCTTCTGCTTGCAGCTACGCTCCTTTGGAACTCCTTCTGTGACGCTTTCTCCCCTTTCCGCGGCCATGCCCCTTTTTGACTCGTTCTTTCACCCCTGCATGCGGCCACGCTCCTTTGTGACTTGTTCCTGGTTGCTTTCGCTTCTGCTCGTGGCTTCGCTCCTTTGTGACTCGCTTTGTGACGCTTTTGCCCCTACCCGCAGTCATGCCTCTTTTTGACTTGTTCTTTCACACTTGCACATGGCCACGATAATTTTCTACTCGTTCTTGGCTTGCTCTCGCTTCTGCTCGCGGCCTCGCTCCTTTGTGATTCTTTCGTGGTTGCTTTAGCTTCTGCTTCGTTCTGTGACGCTTTCGCTCGTTCCCACGGCCATCCCATTTTTTTACTTGTTCTTTTACCCCAGTACGCGGCCACGCTCCTTTTTTACTCGTTCTTGTTTGTTTTTGCCTCTGCCCGCGTTCACTCTTCATTGTGAATCGTTCTTGGTTGCTTTCACTTCTAGTTGCAGCTATGGTCCTTTAGAACTCCTTCTGTGACATTTTCGCCCCTTCCCACGGCCATGCCCCTTTTTGACTCGTTCTTTCACCCCTGCACGTGGCAACACTCCTTTTGTAACTCGTTATTGGTTGCTTTTGCTTCTGCTCCCAGCTACGCTCCTTTGTGACTCGTTTTGTGACAATATTGCCCCTTCCTGCTGCAATGCCACATTTTGACTTGTTCTTTCACCCCTGCATGTGGTAACGAGGATTTTTCTACTCGTTCTAGGTTGCTTTAGCTTCTGCACATGGCCATACTCCTTTTGTTATTCTTTCTTGGTTGATTATAGTAAAGAAAGGAGGAGACCTCCAGCTCAACAGTAGTTGCGTCTCCAGACACCTCGCACGGATCCCCGCTACGGCCAGCGGTAGGTATATCAGGAAAAAGAAAGAGAAAATCCAGCGCTGTGTTTGATTAAAAAGGAAAATTGTTCCCAATTTTATTGAAAAAATGGTTAAAAGTTACACGGGCTGGATGACATTGGCCGCTATATATACACCCTGAGACTGCGTCTCCGTGTAACTTTTAACCATTTTTTCAATAAAATTGGGAACAATTTTCCTTTTTAATCAAACACAGCGCTGGATTTTCTCTTTCTTTTTCCTCTTTCTTGGTTGCTTAAGCTTCTGTTCGCGGCTACGCTCCTTTGTGACTTGTTCTTGTTTGCTTTTGCCTCTGCCCGCGTTCACTCTTCTTTGTGACTCGTTCCTGGTTGCTTTCACTTCTGCTTTCAACTACGGTCCTTTGAAACTCCATATGTGAGGATTTCCGTGCTTCGCGCGGCCATGCCCCTTTTTGTCTCGTTCTTTCACCTCTGCACGCAGCCATGCTCCTTTGTGACGCGTTTCTGGTTGCTTTCGCTTCTGCTTGTGGCCACGCTCCTTTGTGACTCATTCTGTGACGCTTTTGCCTCTGCATGCGGCCACCATAATTTTCTATTTGTTCATGGTTGCTGTTGCTTCTGCACGCAGCCTTGTACCTTTGTGATTGTTTTGTGGTTGCTTAAGCTTCTGCTCGTGGCTACGCTCCTTTGTGACTTGTTCTGTGACGCTTTCGCCCGTTCCCGCGGCCATACCCCTTTTTGACTCGTTCTTTTCTACTCTTTCTTGGTTGCTTTCACTTCTGCTCGCGTCTTTTTCGACTTTGTGACTCGTTCTTGGTTGCTTTCGCTTCTGTTCTCGGCTACGCTCCACTGTGACACGTTCTGTGACGCTTTTGCCCTTACCCGCAGCCATGCCCCTTTTTGACTCGTTGTTTTACCCCTGCATGCGGCCACGATCAATTTCTACTCGTTCTTGGACGCTTTCGCCCCTTCCCACAGTGATGCCCCTTTTTTCTCATTCTTGTTTGGTTTTGCCTCTGCCCACGTTTACTCTTCTTTGTGACTCATTCTTGGTTGCTTTCGCTTCTGCTTGCAACTACGCTCCTTTGGAACTCCTTCGGTGAGGCTTTCGCCCTTTCCCGAGGCCATGTCCCTTTTTTACTCGTTCTTTCACCACTGCACACGGCCACGCTCCTTTATGACTCCCGGCTACGTTCCTTTGTGACTAGTTCTGTGACGCATTTGCCCTTACCCGCGGCCATGCCCCTTTTTGACTCGTTGTTTTACCCCTGCATGCGGCCACGATCAATTGCTACTCGTTCTAGGTTTCTTTCGCTTCTGCACTCGGCCTTGTCCATTGTGATTCTTTCGTGGTTGCTTCAGCTTCTTATCGTGGCTACGCTCCTTCGTGACTCATTCTGTGACTCTTTCGCCTGTTCTCGCTGCCATACCCCTTTTTGACTCGTTCTTTCACCCCTTCACGCGTCCACGCTCCTTTTTTACTCGTTCTTGTTTGCTTTTGCCTCTGCCCGCGTTCACTCTTCATTGTGACTCGTTCTTGGCTGCTTTCGCTTCTGCTTGCAACTACGGTCCTTTGGAAATTCTTCTGTGATGCTACTCTTGTTTTTTTATGAAAAAGTAAAAAACATGACATAACACAACTGACAATATTATCATCATACTAATAGAAAACAAAACTGTAACAAGCATACTAACCAAAGTTAAGGAAGTTCCCACTTTAGCTCAACAACCTTGACCAAGCCCCCATTCACTCCACATCCATATCATACCTATACATATCCTATCTATACCTATCCAACTACAGCCCCTCTGGTCCAGCAATCCCACTCAACACCCAAACCACAAACAAGAAAAAAACCACTCCAAGCAACTTCAAATAACATATATATATATATATATATATATATATATATATATACAGTGAAGGAAATAAGTATTTGATCCCTTGCTGATTTTGTAAGTTTGCCCACTGTCAAAGACATGAACAGTCTAGAATTTTTAGGCTAGGTTAATTTTACCAGTGAGAGATAGATAATATAAAAAAAAATACAGAAAATCACGTAGTCAAAATTATATATATTTATTTGCATTGTGCACAGAGAAATAAGTATTTGATCCCCTACCAACCATTAAGAGTTCAGCCTCCTCCAGACCAGTTACACGCTCCAAATCAACTTGGTGCCTGCATTAAAGACAGCTGTCTTAAATGGTCACCTGTATAAAAGACTCCTGTCCACAGACTCAATTAATCAGTCTGACTCTAACCTCTACAACATGGGCAAGACCAAAGAGCTTTCTAAGGATGTCAGGGACAAGATCATAGACCTGCACAAGGCTGGAATGGGCTACAAAACCATAAGTAAGACGCTGGGTGAGAAGGAGACAACTGTTGGTGCAATAGTAAGAAAATGGAAGACATACAAAATGACTGTCAATCGACATCGATCTGGGGCTCCATGCAAAATCTCACCTCGTGGGGTATCCTTGATCCTGAGGAAGGTGAGAGCTCAGCCGAAAACTACACGTGGGAAACTTGTTAATGATCTCAAGGCAGCTGGGACCACAGTCACCAAGAAAACCATTGGTAACACATTACGCCGTAATGGATTAAAATCCTGCAGTGCCCGCAAGGCCCCCCTGCTCAAGAAGGCACATGTACAGGCCCGTCTGAAGTTTGCAAATGAACATCTGGATGATTCTGAGAGTGATTGGGAGAAGGTGCTGTGGTCAGATGAGACTAAAATTGAGCTCTTTGGTATTAACTCAACTCGCCGTGTTTGGAGGAAGAGAAATGCTGCCTATGACCCAAAGAACACCGTCCCCACTGTCAAGCATGGAGGTGGAAACATTATGTTTTGGGGGTGTTTCTCAGCTAAGGGCACAGGACTACTTCACCGCATCAATGGGAGAATGGATGGAGCCATGTACCGTCAAATCCTGAGTGACAACCTTCCCTCCACCAGGACATTAAAAATGGCTCGTGGCTGGGTCTTCCAGCACGACAATGACCCGAAACATACAGCCAAGGCAACAAAGGAGTGGCTCAAAAAGAAGCACATTAAGGTCATGGAGTGGCCTAGCCAGTCTCCAGACCTTAATCCCATCGAAAACTTATGGAGGGAGCTGAAGATCCGAGTTGCCAAGCGACAGCCTCGAAATCTTAATGATTTACAGATGATCTGCAAAGAGGAGTGGGCCAAAATTCCATCTAACATGTGTGCAAACCTCATCATCAGCTACAAAAAATGTCTGACTGCTGTGCTTGCCAACAAGGGTTTTGCCACCAAGTATTAAGTCTTGTTTGCCAAAGGGATCAAATACTTATTTCTCTGTGCACAATGCAAATAAATATATATAATTTTGACAATGTGATTTTCTGTTTTTTTTTTAAATATAATCTATCTCTCACTGGTAAAATTAACCTAGCCTAAAAATTCTAGACTGTTCATGTCTTTGACAGTGGGCAAACTTACAAAATCAGCAAGGGATCAAATACTTATTTCCTTCACTGTATGTATATGTATATATATATATATATATATATATATATATATATAAAATATATTATTATTTTTTATAATATAGCACCCTACTAACCCTCCACCCACCTCATCAAAAAGCCTCGAAAAATTGTCCGAGGCCACCAAGTGGTCACAAATATCCAAATGTCCATTATCTGGAAAGCAATACAGGAAAAAAAAAAAACAACACACATATACATCCCCACATATACGCCAACTCCCTTACCTATAAGACAATACAATATTTTACAACCTCCAATAACCAAGCATCCCTTCAGAACAACCGGAAACCGGGCTAATACTACCGAGGCCCTCAGCCTTCCCACTTGCGAGCCGACGAGAGCGCGTGGATCAGCTTCGGCATGGCTGTAAATTAAACCATACACCACATCCACAAGTCCCAAGTTCAGTGCCTCTCAAGCCATATATTCAAAATATTATAAAACAAAAGGCTAGGGTGTTAGTACCATTACCAGGAGTGGAGCCAAGAGAGTTAGTGCACTTGAAAAGCAAGACCCCTCCACAAGAAAGAGGCCCTGCCAGCACCGAGTCTCTCAATCTCCGAAGTGCCTACCTTCACCAGGTTCCTCAAGGTGTTCCTACATACTTCATATACAGGGAGAATTTTCTGCTGCGTCGGCACTAAACAACGTGTGCTCCAAGTGCAGAACCTAACCACTACGCTAACTAGAAAAAGAGTGCTCTGGTCCCCCCACCAAGGCCTCTGAATGATCCATAGACCAACTCAGGATAGGAAAGATCGGCCAGCCTAGGCCAACCGATGGAGGCACCCACTCTACTGTAGACCTCTGCATTAAAGGGGCACTGAAGCAGGAAGTGCTCCATGCTCTCCAGCACATCGTAGAACTCCTCCCGAGGTCAACCTCTTTCCTCAGGGCTCCTGTACTTCAGATTACCCCTGACATGCAGCTTCCCCTGGAAGCAGCACCAGACGAAGTCCCAAAACTTCACAGGAATCCTTTTGCTGTTTAATAGGCCCAACCCAACCTCTAGGACCCTGCCTGGGTAATCCCTGAGCACCAATGGTGTTTTCAAATGGATCAACAGGACCCTTAGGTCAAGGAATTTTCTCGACAAGGCCCTAATCTCCCACAGCCCCAAACCCCACCAGCGGATGACTTTCAGAACTAAGGAAACATAAGTCGGGAGATATTCTCGAGGTCTGCGCAAATACTTCACTTGCCCTCCTCTCTCCGATTCCTGGAAGAAAAGCAAAAACCATCCCTTACAGGAGAATACCCACAAAGGAGCCCTCTCTTGCCAGAGGTTTGCAAGATTAATCATAAGAAAGGTATTCACTAGGAATATCATGGGGTTGACCATATCCAACCCCCCTAGTCTCGTTGTATGTTAAGTGACCTCCTTTTTGACTAGGTTGAGTTTGTTCCCCCATAACATCTGAAAGAACAAACCGTAGACCCGGGTCCAGAGAGATTCTGGTAGGATACACACACTGCCTACATAACTTAGAATAGGATCAGGTATGTTTTAATCAGGTTGACCCTTTCCCTGAGGGTTAAAGACCAACCCTTCTACTGGGCCACCTTCTGAGTGGCAATCGTAACCCTGCTTTCCCAATTTAAAGTGAAATAATCACCAGGGCCAAATTTAATGGCAAGAATTTTTGCCACATCTGAGGGCACTGGGAGGGTGTCCGGGAGATCAAAAGTAGGGTCCCCATCCCTCAGCCAGAGACTCACACATTTGTCCCGATTGATGCTAGACCCAGATGCCTCCGAGTAGCAGGCAACTTCCGACAACACCCAATCCGCCTACCCTCTCTAGGAGACAAAGAGAGTGACATTGTCCGCATATGCCACCGCCCTCAGAGCGGACCCCGTCGCTGCCTGGTAGACCCTCACCCCAACCAATGGTCTGCGCTCAACTTTCATTAGAAAAGGATCAATTGAGAACACATAAAGAAGGGGACACAGAGGACAGCTCAGGCTAACCCCGGACCCCACCTCAAAAGGGCGGCCCAAACAACCATTAACAAGCGGGAAAGTCTCAGCCCCTGCATGTAAAATGTTAAGCCAATCGACAAACCCCCCCCCCCGGCAGGCCATACTTCAGGAGGACAGACCAGAGGTACTCATGGTCAACCCGATCAATCGCTTTTGCCTGATCCAAAGACAGCACACACCCCTCCCAGTGGCCTGCCCTGCCCCACAGCCTCCCGTACACCAAGAACAGCACTAAACGTACTGCAATCTGGAACCCCCAAGGGAGCTGGGGCGCAAACTGGACCAACCGATTAAACCGTATCCTTGCCAAAATCTTCCTGTCCGTATTGAGTAGTGCTATGGGTTTCCAATTCTCAATACGTGACCTTACCCTTCGAAAAAACAATCAAGGCAGACCTTCTCATTGACCTAGGCAGACTGCCCGGGGAAAGACAGTCGTTGAACACCATGGTCAAGAGAGGTGTAAAACTCTCCTTAAAGGCCTTTTAATACTCAGATGTTAAGCTATCCAGACCTGATGATTTTTTGGGGGCAAGCCCCTCAACCATCAGTCTGACATCCTTTTCCTTGATTGGCTCCAGCAAAACGTCAGAGGGGTCTACTCCTGGCTCAGGAATGGTTTTCAGCCAGGAAAGCCGCCATCCTATCTCGATCTAACTCCTTCCTGCCCAAGAGCTGAGAGTAAAAGGATCTGACCACCTCCAAGATCCCTGATCTGGACCTTTTCAGGGATCCTGTACTATCAATCAATCAGTGACTATTTTACGATTTACTGACATTTTGAAAATTTTTGTACTGGTCGGGCCGAGTGGTACCTCCCGAAGTCCCTCTCAAAAAAGTTGTGTACCTATTATATTGACAACTCTTTAGCAAGGATTTCACTCTGGAGATATCCTCACGGCTACCCCCAGTCGAGACAAGATGTTCGAGTTTCCTCCTCGGACCATGATACAGGTGGTCCCTGTCCAGGCTTCTGAGGCTCGAGAGCTAGCGGAAGAATTTTGCCACTCTCTTCTTAAATATCTCCCACCACTCTGACTTACTGCTACACAGATCCAGTAGGGGCACTTGGCTCTGCAGAAAATCCTCAAATGATTGTCTTACCTCAGCTTCTACCAGAAGAGGCAAATTTATCTTCCAATAACCTCTTCCGATCCGAGGTGTCTCTGCAACATTCAGAGAAAAATTAAATAAACAGTGGTCGGAGAACTCTACCTCCACAGCAGAAACTGCTAAAGAGACAGCTTCCTCCTTAAAAAAACAAAACTTGTCTATTCTAGACCTGCAGCTACCCCTATGAAAGGTAAACCCATCGTGACCTCGGGTATGTCTGATGTGCACATCCACCAGGCGAGCATCGCTAGCTATGCTATTAAGCACGATGCTATCATAAGCCAGCCGGTCATTGCGACCTCCTCTATCTTGGGTTCTCTTGACAGTATTGAAATCCCCTCCAAAGACCGCCTGCCGACTCGTAAAAAGATATGGCGTGATCCTCCTAAAGAGACACTTCCTGCCCCACTTACTTTAGGCACCATAGACGTTAATCAGACGGAGTTCCTGTCCCTTCATGAGAATGTCAAGAACCAGGCACCTCCGCATTTCTAATTCATTAACCCGTCTGCATTCTACCGGAGCGGTAAAAAGGACCACCACCCCATTATACGGCTCGGCCGCAAGAGACCTATATGAGGGCCCAGATCTCCATTCCCTCTTGGCTTTAAATGTTACCGCCAGATGATACAACCGAGTCTCTTGCAAAAATAAAGGGTCAGATTCAATGCGGCCATAAATCTAGCCACTTAATGCTAGCGACATTAATTGATGCCGCCGTCAATGGGGTGAGTGCCGCCATCATTGGTGATTGAATTAGACGGTCTTCTTTTCTCTCCTCTCTCTCTCTGAGGACGATGACACCTTACTGCTTTTAAGGGACTTCAAAGAAGTATCCATCCCCTTTTCCACCTCCTCCGCACTGCCCTCTTGGACATCCCCTTCGTCCCTGTTTTCCGGGCCAATCTTCCCCTCCGATGAGCCAGCGTCCTCGGGGAGGGGAGACTTGCGGCCCCTTCGAGGCCTCACCACCTTCTCCTCATCCAGCCCAGGATCCCCAACCTCCCCCTTTTGTGAGGTGGCCGAGATGTCCTCAAGGACCCTGAACCGGCTGAAGAGACCAATTAGAGATGAGCCAGCTTCACTTTCCTTCGGCACCTGATCTGGAAAGGGGGAAGATCTTACACTACCCTCGATGTTTCTTTTTATTACTCAGTTTCTGCCGCTGTTCTAGCCACTCCCTTCCGCACTCAACCAAACTCTCCTGATGAGAGAATTCCGAGGAAGTGGCTTTTTTATTAATCCTCCTGACCGCATCTAGCTCGCTGTTTTCAGGGGCCTCAGCAGCTAAATGGGCCGGGCCAGTGCTCACCCCAGAAACCTGGATATTCCCCTGTTCCCTTTCGATCCTCCGTTTCTCCATTCTCCTCAGCTGGCCAAGTGTTTTGCTTTCCTACCTTGGCCCCTTGGGTCCCTCCCCCCTGCTAGTTCCCTCCCCTGCAGAGTCACCCTCACGGCTAACCCCCACTGGGGCAAACACCGCATTAGAAAAAGACCTGGGTCACCAGCTAAACGGGTGACGAGGTCACCACACAGGTTACAGCGAATCTGCACACAGGATGCAGTGAGATGACCGGTTTCCCACACAATGTAGAATTCTGTACATTACAGATTGCAGTGAAATGTGTGGGTTCACCGCACCTGTGGCAGAGTTTCGGCTGCCCCTGGTAGAAAGCCACGATTCTATCCCTTCCCAGAAAGGCAGAGGAAGGGATTTGGGCCTGAACATTTTAGTTTGACCATAAACGTCCAGGCCCCAGACTAAATGCCATGCTCGTCCCGATTTTTCTTAGGCATCTCCATGACCTCACTAAAGCGCCAGAGCCAGGTCATGATGTCATAACAAGAAAGCAACTTATTTCGAGTCATCACTGTCACATTCTTGACCTCCCTTTGGCGGGTCACAGCCAAATTACCAGTTCGTAATTCCCCCAGAAGAGCCCAAGCCCCTGTGGATGAACAAAACTGATATCGAACTCCAGGGTCCCATAGGCGTGGATCAGGTCATAGATGTCGTATGCCCTGAACCCCATTTTAAGGACAAGCTCCACAACCCTAGGTCTTGTTGGGCATGCTTTCTTACTCCTCCACTTAAGAAGGGCCATTCCCTTGCCCGGCTGTTGGGAGGGACCATATAGTTTCCCCCCTTTTTCCTCTCGGAAAGATCAGAGACCATGCCTTTCAATCCAAAAGGTTAGGTCCACCTCCCTACCTACCAGAATTGATCTCTCCCCCCTTTTGAGGGCCCCCAGGAGACGCCAATGCAACGTGCTGTCCCCAGAATCCAGGGACAAAGGGGAAGCACCCAATAGCTGCGGATTGAAGAACGTCTGCACCTGCTGGACCAGCTACCCTACCCTGCCCCCCACCGACATTTATAACATCAGAACCTACACCCACCGCCATTTGAGTAACCTGTGCATCTTCAGTTACCTCCATACCTAGTTTCCCCACAACTGCATCATTATCATTCAACACTCCCTCTCACCATTTGCAGCACCACCTATACGGGCTGGGTCAAGGGAATCAAAGAGCATCAAATCAATTTTATTTAACTTTATCACAGGGTGCATTTTATCACATTTATTTTCTTTTACTTTAACACCATTTCTTTCTGCTTCATTGACTGGCAGAGGACGAGTGTTCTCACAGCTGAAGACCCGCCCCCCCCCCCCACGATGACGCACCACTCTCAGCGTCCATAAAATTCCTCATCTTTGCCACTGCCTTTGTATTGTGGCAGATTTCCTAATTGCGCACGCTGGCCCTTTAAGGCCGGGCGCGAGCGTGCGTGCGCACCCTACGGGACACAGCCGAACAGAGCGGAAGTGAGCGCTGGCGTCTCCTAGGAGGGAGACGGGGACCAGCGCTCACAGATCCATGGCTGCGGGCGTCGGGAGGTGAGTAAACCCGACGGCCCGCGGCCATGGACACTACAGCCTTCCCCCTGTTTTCGGGGGAGCCTCGGCAGTGTCCATTGCTTCCAACTCCTTCGCTTCCCTGTCTCCTCCACTCTTCTTCCCAGCACCTCTGCCACTGTCACAAGCCTCCTTAGCAGCCTGGAGTGCCAACGCAGAAACCACAGCGCACGGAGCTTGGCCATTCCCCCTGTCCGGAGAGCGGTTCAGGGCTCTGAATCCTGAACCGCCATGCCCACTGTCCAGCCTCTCGGCCGATCCTTTCACCATGCTGCCTCCGCTACCACAAGCACCCCGCATTCGGCTCCATCTTGCCACATGTGCTCTCCCCGCTCTCCTGCACCGAGCACACTGCAGTGCACGGGCTGGGCTGAGAGACGGGGTTTGTACAGCGGACTGGCTTTTCAGTCGGAGCCGCTGGAAAGTGACCGTACACAAGTCTCACCTCCTCTGACGCCCTCGTCTTCCCTCCTTTGGTCTTGAACTTTGCCTCCGGTCCTAGGTCTTCACCAAAGGTGAAGGACTGGAGGTCACGTACTGGTGACTCCAGCTATCTGATGACGGCCATCAAAGCACCTTCTTGCCCGCTGTCCTCGATTGGCTTCACGCACTCCTCTCCTTCTGACCCCATTCTGGAGGTAAAGCCACTTGCTCCGCCGGATGTCCGCTGTACGACGCCTGCCTGGATGCATACAGGCTACCAGCTGAAGATGGAGCACCGGCGTCTTCCTCCTCCATCTCTGGCTTGTCCCCTGTCCGAAGCCCCTCGGACATTTGCCTGAACCTGGTCTCGTTGACCATTTTCTCCGCAAAGGGCCTACCGCCCTCGACCAGGTTCAGGCGTCTGTTCTCTAACATCCAAATTTCTTCTCTCAAGTCCTGCATCTTCCCTGATATCGCCTGCCTCCGGGCATGGCTCGCAACCGCTTCCCTGGTTCTCAAGGTCTTTAGCTCCTCCTGGAGCACTCTCAGGCTCTTCCCAGCATCCTCATACATAGCGAGGCAGCTGGCGACCCGAGAGCTATAGGTCACCAGCGACTCCTGCTCCTTTTGCTCTCCCTAATCTTCCAGGGAGGGCTCTTCACTCCACACAATCCCTCTTTGGGCCCCAGAAGGACCTGCATTTCTATCCTCCCAGCCATCTTGGTCCTTGACGACTCTACCCGAGTCCAATGAGGGAGACAGGGTTACGTCCCTGGAACTCTGTCCAGATCGCGTACTTCTCCCTCATGTGACTATATGGCTCTTGCCCTGGGCCGGTTGCTGACTGCACCTGCCTCCCCTCGGCCTAGTATGGGAAGCAGGGTCCTGGGACTTCGCTAAGCTTGCCCATCCGAGGACCTAACTCTCTCCCTGGGGAGGAAAGAGCAGATGCCCGGGTAACTGGAACTTCAGATCTTCTCAGGCGCTCTCCTCACACACATCCTCTCTCCACTGCTGAGAACTCCTTCTTTGAGGCTTTCACCCCCTCCCGCAGTGATGCCCCTATTTGACTCGATCTTTCACCCCTGCTCGCAGCTACGCTCCTTTGAGACTCGTTTTTCGTTGCTTTCGCATCTGCCTACAACCATGCCCCTTTTTGACTCGTTCTTTCACCCCTGCACGCGGTCACGCTCCTTTGTGACTCGTTTCTGCTTGCTTTCGCTTCTGCTTGTGGCTACGCTCCTTTGTGACTCGTTGATTACTTTTGCTTCTGCTCGCGGCTACGCTCCTTTGTGACTCGTTCTGTGATGTTTCGCCCATGACCATGACCTTTTATGACTCATTCTTACACCCCTGCACGCAGCTACGATAATTTTCGCGGCTTTCTGTGATGCATTCGACTGTCTTCGCAGCCATTCCCGTTTTTGACTCGTTCTTTCACCCCCAGACACACTCCTTTGTGTCTAGTTTTTGGTACTTTCGCTTCTGCTCGCGGCTACGCTCCTTTGGGACTCGTTCTGTGATGCATTTGCCAATCTTAGCAGCCATACCCCTTTTTGACTCGTTCTTTCACCCCTGCACATGGCTATGCTCTTTTTTTACTCATTCTTTGTTGCCTTTGTCCCTGCCCGCGGCCACAGTTCTTTGTGCCCCTATGTCATTTAAGATGATCTGTTATGACTATGTCCTCCCACAAAAAAGCTAAATTTATTTTACTGTATCGTAAAATGGGGCTACTTTTATTTATTGGGGGGATCTCTAATAGTCGAGCTGTTCTATTTCAATAATATATGGGCTTTATTACAGTTTTGTTTGGATTTTTACTGGATCTCTTACACCCATCAATACTTCTAGAAATACTGATATTATTTTGGGACTAGTGATCCTTTACTGTTCATATAGATGGTTTTGGACACTGTCCCTTTATATATTCTGTAGGTGATTGGTTGTTTAGTGCACATAGCGGTTCCTACCTCGCCAGGTCAGGAGCCTGTTACGGTGTACCGCGTCGCTTGGCACGTTCATCCCTTATATAGGGATTGATAGGGCTAAAGAGATGTTGTATGACCAGTCACTATATAAAAAAAATACATATCATAGCCCTACAGGTCTTTTTTATCTGGTGAGCAAACGCAAGTTTTCCATAAGTTGGAGACATTTTCCTCCATTCTTTTGTTTTATTTATTGCCCTTCACTCCAGAACAGTTTATTTTACCCACTATAATTTATTATATTTCAGACCAGGATGCTGTTCACAACGGCATCAGAATGACACTAATGTGGGACCACTGCTGTGTTAGTAAGGCACATGAACAGGCAAATTAATTTTGAGAACATAGCGGTCAGCATGCTCACTAAACCCCTAAATGAATAGCTTAAGCGGTGAAGTTTTAGGAATGGGTCATTTCTTGGGGCTTTCTATCGTTCTGTCAGTTCAATGCCTCTACAAGCATAGAATAGGGCCTGGAATCCCTTCAATTGTGCCCTAAAACCAGAGTGCTTTCTCCATTAAGCAGGTTGGGGCTAGAATGAGGATATTCCTGAACACAGTTGAAACAAGGTGATACATTTATGGGTGTGTTTATTCAATCTTATGTTCGCATTACAAACAACTTGCCTTTAAAATGACACATTTGTGAAATTGTAATTTTTTTCCACCTGCTTTGCATTCATTTCTGAAAAAGCTGTGCGGTCAAAATATTTCTTTGATCCCTAGATCAATACCATAAGGGGTTTAGTTTTTAAAATGGGGTCATTAATGGGTGTTTTCTATCGTTCTGGCAGATCAATGCATCTACAAGCATGGGATGGGGGCCTTGAATTTTGCCCTAAAACCAAAATTGTACCTCTTCCATTTTAGGCCCAGCCATTTGTCCAATAAGCAGATTTGGGCCACAATGGGGATGTTTCTAAACAGAAGAGAAACTGTTATAAATTTTGGGGTGTGTTTCTTCATTCTCATGTTCACTTTACAGACAAATCTCTCTTTAAAATGACACATTTGTGGGAAAAAAGTGAATTTTTTTTTCACCTGCTTTGTATTCAATTCAGCAAACAATTGTGGGGTCAAAATACTCATTACACCCCTAGATAAATACCTCATGGGGGTCTAGTTTTTTAAATGGGGTAATTTATGAGAGGGGGTTATCACTCTTGTAGCTCAATGTCTCTCCAAATGTGCATTCGGCCTAAAACATTTTTAAGCAAAATTGGTGTCCTGAAACCTACTGTGTGCTCCCTTCCTTTTGGTCCCTTCCATGTGTGCAAGCTGAACATTAGGGCCACAGTGGGGCTACTTTTGAACACAGAAGAAACAGGGTGATACATTTTTGGATACGTTTCCTCATTCTCCTGTTCACTTTACAAAGAAATCTGTCATTTAAAATGACATATTTGTGAAAAAAGTGAATTTTTTTTCACCTTTTTTGGACTGATTTTTTCAATAAAACTGCAGGATCAAAATACTTACTGTTATGCCTGCGGCTGAACACCGCCAGCATCCCCCTCTTACCGGCAGCCGCGACCGCAGGGCTTTCTGTTGGCCGGCGTCCCCCTTCCCAGGGACGCTGTTGCCCTGTGCTCTCTACTTCCGCTCTTCGTCTGTCCCATAGGGTGCGAGCGCTTGTGTCAACCCTTAAAGTGCCTGCGAGCGCACCTGGAAAATTGTTCCCACCTATCACTGAGCACCCTAGCCCTTGTAAGGAACCCTGCCCCTTTACCCAGTGCCTGAGCAATTTGTGTATTTCCCAGTGTTTGTCTGTAAAGTGTCCAAGATTAATTCAGTGTTCAAGTCCAGTGTCCGTGTCAAATCAAGTGTCTGAGATGACTTCAGTGTTCAAGTCCGGTTATCCAGCACAAGCCTGCTTCCGAAAATCCGGTACAAGCCAGCTTCCGCTAGTCCGGCACAAGCCTGCTTCCGATAGTCCGGCACAAGCCTGCTACCCAGAAACTCTCGCCCTTGTTTCTGCCATAGACTTTCCGTTTGACCAGCTTCTAATCCGCTTCAGCGGAGCGGCCCAGTGGGTCCACATACCACACAGCCGTGACAGTTTGCTCAGGCCATGGATCCCGCTTGTCCATTCAAGATGCCGGTTCAACAAATGCAAGCGGCCATAGTTACATAGTTAGTACGGTAAATGACATCAAGTTCAACCAAGGGATGGGAAAAAGAGAACAGATGAAACAAAAATTCTACACATTCACATAGTAGCTGATATTTTTTCGTTCTAGGAAATTATCTAACCCTTTTTTAAAGTCATCTACTGCCCCTGCTGTGACCAGCTCCTGCGGTAGGCTATTCCACAGACTCACAGTTCTCACAGTAAAGAAGGCTTGTCGCCTCTGCAGGTTGAACCTTTTTTTCTCCAGACAGAGGGAGTGCTCCCTTGTTTTTTGAGAGGGTACAGAAAAGGGAAACAAAAATATCAAACCGAAACATAACCAAATGTATCGGCTATAATAGAACAAGTCTAGAGAAACCCACATTGTTACCTTTTCAAAGACATGTAAATCATGTACCAGGGAGTATGCCCACCCATGCAGAGGCTACAACAACTTCCTACAATCTAGCAGAGTGTTACACCAAGACCCCAGTACAATTATACATGACTGTCCAAATATGCAGAAATTCAAATTAGAGGATGAAAGATGAACATGTGACCTCAATAAGACCTCTTGGAGACACCATGACCTATGCTACTGGGGGGGGGGGGATACCGGACGATCTATATTCAGGCCATATAGCCCACTGTACTCGAAATCTGTTATATGTAGTCAAACGGACAGCTACCATCTTCTCCATAACATAATCAAATTACACTAAATTAATTAACTCCGCTATTGTAAGCGGATCTGTGGATTTCCAGGACCTAGCTATCAATAGTCTAGCAGCCAGGATGACATGGCCAACAATGCACCAGAGATCTGTAGGGATTTCAGCAAGGCCAATAAGGCATAGTGCCAGTGCAGGGGATGAGGAAATAGTGAACTTTACAACAGCAGAGATAAATACGAATGTTGCTTTCCAAAAATCGAGTAACAGAGGGCAAGACCACCACATATGCATATAGCTACCTATCATACCGCAACCTCTCCAACAAGAGGGAGAGTAAGGGTATGTTCATACGGCAACGCAAAATACATCTGAATTTACGGAGCTGTTTTCAGGCGAAAACAGCTCCTGTATTTCAGACGTTTTTTACAAGTACACACGTTTTTCGTGGCGTCCATTACGGACGTAATTGGAGCTGTTTTTCAATGGAGTCAATGAAAAACTGCTCCAATTACGTCCCCAGAAGTGTCCTGCACTTCTTTGACACGGGCGTCATTTTATGCGCCGTCTTTTGACAGCGATGTGAAAAATTACACCTCGTCTGCACAGAACATCGTAAGACCCATTGCAAGCAATGGGCAGATGTTTGCCGACGTATTGGAGCCGTCTTTTCAGGCGTAATTCGAGGCGTAAAACGCCTCCATTACGTCTGAAAATTGGTTGTGTGCACATACCCTATTTGAAAAGGGGTTCTATACCACCTAAGGAGTATTTTTTGCGCTGTTTCTCTATGGCTAGCACCTCTTGAAATTCTGGAGACCCAATGTATGGCAGAGTACCACTCGTTTAATGAAATATCCAAATTTAGATCTGTTTCCCAATGTAGCAAATACCCTGGCTTGACTAAAGACTGAGATCGGGAGACCCCAGAATAAAACAAAGAGATCCCTTTATGCTTGGGTTATGCTGGGGTAAGTATCGTATATGCACTAATAGGGAATACCGGTGTGTCCAGGGTTCTAGGATGTAAGATATGGTGAATTTGAAAGTATTTAAACAGATCGTGCTTGGGAAGATTGTATGTATGTACCAAACTGTAAAATGGTATTGGTGAATTACCATCATAAAGTGAGCCGATGACACGTATCCTAGCTAATTCCCAACTATTTAAGTTGATTAGGGATGCCATTTCTGAGACTGACACCCTCGCTTAATCACCCAATTTGGCAATTTTGCTTGGAATAACAGAAACAGGATTGGCCTTCCTTTTCTTGGACCCCTTTCTACTGCCCCTAACAACATTAACCCAGCTACTTGCCTGGTCCTGCTGACCCATGTCTTCACCCTCCACATCTACCCCACTAACTGCGTGCTCAGTGAGCAGCATGCCCCGCTCAAGATTGTCTATCGCCCTCCGTGTTGCATTTTGCACCTCCAGATCTCTAATGCGAGCTTCCAGGTGAAAAAAATTTTCACATCTGTCACAGAGGTATTCACCCTGGAACATGTGTGATCTCCGAGTATAACCAGAACTGATCCTACAAGTGGTTAATTCTATTGCCACATGCTTGGATCATGCTTCAGTTTCTACTCCCCCCTACTCCTCTACCCACCATCACTTCAATCAGTTCTGGGTCCAGTGACACTTCCACCTAGTTACAATGGAGATGCTAAAACCTGTAGAGGCTTTATCAACCAGTGCAAAATGCACTTTCAGTTGCACGCACATCTTTTCCACTCTGACTTGAGCAAGGTTGCCTTTGTTGTCTCCCTCCTCTCTGGCAAAGCCCTGGCATGGGCGAACCCTACCTGGAAACGTGAGGGGCCGGAATCTTCCAACCTACAATTATTTTTGGAGACTTTTCGTACAGTGTTTGAGGAACCGGGCCAAACATCTTCTGCAGCTGTTTCGTTCCTGACTCTCCTTCAAGGAGAATCTACGGTTGGAGAGTAGGCCATCCAGTTTCGTACTTTGGCAGTAGAGCTTGCCTGGAATAATGAGGCCTTGGTGGCAACCTTTTGACAAGGGTTAGCTCCTCAAATAAAAGATGAGTTGGCAGCCCGTGATTTCTCTTCTACCTTGGATCCCCTAATTCTTCTAGCTATTTGGAGTGACATGAGGTTCCAAGAACGCACCCAGGAAGTTTGTCTGGAAAAAAGGTCCTAGAGACTGGTGCCTAACTTCCAGAGACCCCTTCTACAATCTTCGGTTGTTCTCCCTGAAGGGCCTATGCAACTGGACAGACTTAGACTGTCTGACCAGGAGCGGCTGCGCAGACATTCTGCAGGACTGTGTTTGTATTGTGGCCATAAGGGTCATTTTGTGTGTCAATGTCCCCAGAAGCTGGGAAACTCCAGCACCTAGGATTGATAGGAGAGACTACTCTAGGTAGACCGATGCCGACTGCAAAATTCTCTCCCTAATTATCGGTTCCTGTGACAATCCCCTCTGGAGGAGAATCGCACTTTAGTTCTGCTTATCTGGATTCTGGAGCGGCTGCCAATTCCATCCAACAGGCCTTAGTGGACCGTCACCATTTGCCCACGACGACTCTGGAGAAACCTCCAGCAGTCACTTCTTTAAATTGTCAACCTCTGCCAGACCCAATTCTTTCCATTACTGAACCTCTGAAGTTGAAAGTGGGAGTTCTTCACTCGGAAAAAATAGCTTTTTATGTTTTGCTTAAAGCTATTAATCCTATCCTGCTAGGACTACCGTGGCTTCGGCAACACGTTCCAGTCCTAGACTGGAATTCCGGAGAGGTTCTCTAGTGGGCATCCCGATACCTTCGCCGCTGCTTACCTCAGGTTTGTCCTGAACAGTCCCCGATACCTCCGTCACTCTCTGGTCTGCCTCCACAGCATGCCTGTCTTGCAGATGTCTTCAGTAAGAAGGAGGCTGAGCTGCTTCCTCCCCATAATCTTTACGATTGTCCAATCAAATTGCTCCCTGAAGCTTCAGCTCCTCGCCGATGGGTTTATCGTCTCTCCTTGACTGAAACCCAAAGTTTGTTGGTGTAAAGGGAAGTGTCCCCTAATGTGTGTATGTGTATATATATGTGTGTGTATATATGTGTGTGTGTGTGTATATATATATATACACACAGTGAAGGAAATAAGCATTTGATCCCTTGCTGATTTTGTAAGTTTGCCCACTGTCAAAGACATGAACAGTCTAGAATTTTTAGGCTAGGTTAATTTTACCAGTGAGAGATAGATTATATTTTAAAAAAAAAAACAGAAAATCACATAGTCAAAATTATATATATTTATTTGCATTGTGCACAGAGAAATAAGTATTTGATCCGCTACCAACCATTAAGAGTTCAGCCTCCTCCAGACCAGTTACACGCTCCAAATCAACTTGGTGCCTGCATTAAAGACACCTTTCTTAAATGGTCACCTGTATAAAAGACTCCTGTCCACAGACTCAATTAATCAGTCTGACTCTAACCTCTACAACATGGGCAAGACCAAAGAGCTTTCTAAGGATGTCAGGGACAAGATCATAGACCTGCACAAGGCTGGAATGGGCTACAAAACCGTAAGTAAGACGCTGGGTGAGAAGGAGGCAACTGTTGGTGCAATAGTAAGTAAATGGAAGACATACAAAATGACTGTCAATCGACATCGATCTGGGGCTCCATGCAAAATCTCACCTCGTGGGGTATCCTTGATCCTGAGGAAGGTGAGAGCTCAGCCGAAAACTACACGGGGGGAACTTGTTAATGATCTCAAGGCAGCTGGGACCACAGTCACCAAGAAAACCATTGGTAACACATTACGCCGTAATGGATTAAAATCCTGCAGTGCCCGCAAGGTCCCCCTGCTCAAGAAGGCACATGTACAGGCCCGTCTGAAGTTTGCAAATGAACATCTGGATGATTCTGAGAGTGATTGGGAGAAGGTGCTGTGGTCAGATGAGACTAAAATTGAGCTCTTTGGCATTAACTCAACTTGCCGTGTTTGGAGGAAAAGAAATGCTGCCTATGACCCAAAGAACACCGTCCCCACTGTCAAGCATGGAGGTGGAAACATTATGTTTTGGGGGTGTTTCTCTGCTAAGGGCACAGGACTACTTCACCACATCAATGGGAGAATGGATGGAGCCATGTAACGTCAAATCCTGAGTGACAACCTCCTTCCCTCCACCAGGACATTAAAAATGGCTCGTGGCTGGGTCTTCCAGCACGACAATGACCCGAAACATACAGCCAAGGCAACAAAGGAGTGGCTCAAAAAGAAGCACATTAAGGTCATGGAGTGGCCTAGCCAGTCTCCAGACCTTAATCCCATCGAAAACTTATGGAGGGAGCTGAAGATCCGAGTTGCCAAGCGACAGCCTAGAAATCTTAATGATTTACAGATGATCTGCAAAGAGGAGTGGGCCAAAATTCCATCTAACATGTGTGCAAACCTCATCATCAACTACAAAAAACGTCTGACTGCTGTGCTTGCCAACAAGGGTTTTGCCACCAAGTATTAAGTCTTGTTTGCCAAAGGGATCAAATACTTATTTCTCTGTGCACAATGCAAATAAATATATATAATTTTGACAATGTGATCTTCTGTTTTTTTTTAAATATAATCTATCTCTCACTGGTAAAATTAACCTAGCCTAAAAATTCTAGACTGTTCATGTCTTTGACAGTGGGCAAACGTACAAGATCAGCAAGGGATGAAATACTTATTTCCGTCACTGTGTGTGTATGTGTGTATATATATATATATATATATATATATATATATATATATATATATATATATATATCCAAAAAAGAGAACGTGAAGCAGCACTCAAATAAAGTGAATTTATTCATCCAACATGGAACCACAACGTTTCACCTCCTCTATGAAGGCATTTTCATAGAGGAGGTGAAACGTTGTGGTTCCATGTTGGATGAATAAATTCACTTTATTTGAGTGCTTCTTCACGTTCTCTTTTTGGATATCTAACCCATAAGGAGAGTTCACTCCTTTATTTTTGAAGCTTTGCACCAGCCTAGTCAGGCATTTGTTCACAGTGCTGCTCCAATCCTCTGCTTTTTTCTGTGTGTGTATATATATATATATATATATATATATATGTATGTATGTGTATATATATGTAATATATATATACACACACACACATGTACCATTACCCCAGCCCTTTAACATATATACACACATTCTTTGGGGGGGGGGGGTGAACATATGTTAGTACAAGGATACTTACTGCTGGGGCCCTGTATACTGTCGGCCGGGCCCTGGATTTAAAGGGACAGTGTCATGATTTTTAAAATTTATTTATGTGTTTTTATTTAATAAAATATTATATTGACTTTATTTATTTTTTCACATACAATGGTTTTTGTTATTAACACTTTCTTCCTGTACTAGGGAATGCCATGTTTTATTTCATCTGTGTATGTGTCTCTTAACGACACATACACAGATGGAATACGGCAGCACAGTGCATAGGATACAATGAACGTCTCCCGTTCATTGCATCTGCCTCTGTACTGCGCAACCGCAGTTCAGAGTGACCCAGCAGGGAAGCTGGTTTATAGCGAGATAGCAGGCGCCATTATGAAGACCGGCCACACTGCAGGTAAGGTGTGTGCGTCTGTCTGTCCCTCTCTCTCTCTCTCTCTCTCTCACAGTCCCCCTCTCGCGGCCCCCCCCCTCTGCACACCTGCTGTAACTGTGTGTGTGTCTGTGTGTAGCAGCGCTGTGTGTGTGCGCGTGTAGCGGAGCTGTGTGTGCGGGCGCAGCGGAGCTGTGTGTGCTGGCTCACTTTCCCATTGATGTAAATGGGAAGCTTAATCAAGCTTTTGATGTTTTTTTACGCACTTTGTGTGTGCTTTTTGACGCATAATTAGGACTCCCATTGACTATGGGAACATTTGGCAAGTTTTACGTGCAAAGAAATTGACTCGACACATCATTTACACAACGCATTTTTTAAAAACGCGTGTGTAAAAAAAGCGCGTTGTATGTACTAACAGCGCACTTTACCAATTATGGAAATTAAAAGTGTAATCAAGCGTTTTTCTATGCGGTTTTTGGCACGTAAAATGCGCAAAAAAAAGTGTCAAATACACACCGTGTGAACCTGTCAACTGAAAAGTCATTCACTTGACTTTCATCATTCTTATTGTCTGTTCACACACAAAATCAAAAACGTCTGAAAATACGGAGCTGTTTTCAAGGGAAAACTGCTCCTGATTTTCAGACGCTTTTTTAGCAACTCCACGTTGGAACAGAACGCCGTCTTTCCCATTGAAATCAATGGGCAGATGTTTGGAGGCGTTCTGCTTCCAATTTTTATAGCCCGAAAAATGGACGGAAATAAGTCGTATGAACATACCGTTAGGGTATGTGCACACGTAGTGTTTTTCGGGCCGTAAACGTCCCGAAAAACAGCTGAAAGATTGGAAGCAGAACGCCTACAAACATCTGCCCATTTATTTAAATTGGAAATACGGCGTTCTGTTCCGACGGGGCATTTTTCTTTACACCTTTGTGAACATACCCTTAGCGTTTTGGTGTGTCCTATAGCTTCTGCCAGCTGCATTGTACAATCACTCACAAAGTGGCAGCCGGACAATGCTTAGCAATTTGAAGACACCTTTTCCTCGCTTGTAGCCAAAAGTAGGGTGGGGGGTGAGATTCCCTCCCACATTTACAGTAGCTGTGAGTCAGGTTGCTTTTCACCTTGCTGTAATTCTGGGAAGTGCTCCCTCTGGTGGCCAACATAGGAAAACATATCAAATTATTATTTAATTTGTAATACTTTCCACCATGTGGAAGAAAAAAAATAAAAATACAGAAAAAAACGTCTAAGCCTATCATGTATGATACTGTCTGCTGAGACAAGGTGGGTATGTGGAACTACCTATAGAGGACTGCATGGCTCCGTGACACTATATACAAGGGGGGAGTGCTGGGTGGCCTTATATACAAGGGGGAGGGTAGCGCTGTGTGGGCCTATATACATGGGGGAGGGGAGCGCTGTGTGGCACTATATACAAAGGGGGAGCGCTGTATGCACTATATACAAGGGGGAGCGCTATGTGGCCCTATATACAAGGGGGGAGCGCTAAGTGGCCCTATATACAAGGGGGGAGCGCTATGTGGCTCCATATACAAGGGGGAGCGCTAAGTGGCCCTTTATGCAAGGGGGGAGTGCTGTGTGTCCCTATATACTAAGGGGGGAGCACTGTGTGACACATTATACAAGGTGGGGGCTGTGTGGCGCTATCCACAGCGGTATGTGTGTGGCGCTCTTTACAGGGGGGCTCTGTGGCAATATTTACAAGAGGGGGAGAGTTGTATGGCGCTATCTATAGGGGGCTGTGTGTAACGCTCTCTACAGGGGGATGTGTGGTGCTAGCTATAGGGGTGTGTGTAATATCTACAGGGGCTGTGTGTGGCACTATGTACAGGGGGCTGTGTATATGTGGTGTTTTACAGCGTTTGGTATTATTATATTCAGGCGCGCAGTCTTTGGTGCTAGTATATTTAGGGGCACAGTATGTGGCACCATGATCATTTTATTTTCGTTTATAGGTGTGGAAATGTTGAAAAAGTGAGAAGCCGCAGACATCTGAGTGGCAAATTCTGCAGAAATGGGTCATGGCCAGGAGAAGTCGTCATGAGCGCTGGACAGGATGGATAAGAAAAGAGGAAAAAAACTACTAGAATCTGAGACATCGTCATCTGTGAGTCACTAGATTTATAGAGAATCTGTCACCTCTCCTGACATGTTTATTATAGGAAATCCTCGTATTTCACAAAAAGTCTTTCTGCAGTCCAGGACTGATAGACAATTCCCCTTATCTGGAGGATGTGTCACTGCACAGTGTGATACTGTCAGTATGTAGGGACACAGCCCTGTGACAAGGGGAATCGTAACACCCATTTGTTAATGCTTTCCCAAAAATGTAGTGTTAAAAATAGTTACAGGGCGGAAGGGGGGCCCAAGTTTGGGTAACAGCCCAGGGCCTATCGTCTACTTAATCCGTCACTGATCTACAAGGGGAATGTATGGCAGGGAGACTGTGTGTGGAAACATACAGGGGGGTTTGTGACACTATATACAAGGGGCATTGTGTGGAGCACTCTCTTTGCTTGGGGCAACAGAAATGCCAAATTTACCCCTGAGGTTTAGTACAAGAATACTTACTGCTGGGGCCCTGTATCTAAGGCTAAATTCACACAAGCATGACAGATTTAAAGTACGTAAAAAAACGTGCGTAAATCTGTCCGTGTGCGTTTTGCATCAGTGTGCTTTGTGTGTGTGGCATGTGATTTTCAAGCACTTGCAAGCACTTTTTTTTTCAGTATAATTTGATGCGTGAAACACGGACAGCACATGGATGTGCGTCCATGTGCTGTCTGTGGTTTTCACCCACCTATTGACTTCAATGGGTGACAAGGTGCGTGAAAACGCACTAATATAGGACATGCAGTGAGCTTAACGCAACGGACACTCTCTGCGTGAAAACTTCTGCATCTGTGAATAGCCCCATTGATGTCAGTGTGCTGTGCGTTGCTTCAATGCACCGCCTACGGACGAGATTCATGCTCGTCTGAATGAGCCCTAAGTCTATCATGTGTGATATTATCTGCTGGGGCCACATATCTAAGCCTATCATGTGTGATACTGTCTGCTGGGGCCATGTATCTAAGCCTATCATGTATAATACAATTCTATCCGGCGGTGTAGCTATAGGAGCCTTAGTCTTATAGATATGCAATCTGCGACATGTTCCTCCGTTATCCGTGCAGTTCAGCCTTCTGCGATGATGCTGCAGCCCATGTGACCACTGCAGCCTGTGATTGGCTGCATCAGTCACATGGGATAAAATGTCATCCCAGGAGGGTGGCCTGGAAGAAGAACAGAAGAAAGCATTGCTATGACAACGCCCGGGTGGTAAGTATAAGGTTTTGTTTTTTTTAGTAATTTTAAGCCAAAAAAAGCTTTTTCTTTTTTTTTTTCTGACGATGCATCTCCTGTCTTTTCAGTCCACTCCTGTGTTTGGCTCAAAAAAACTAATCCAAAAACTGCATCAAAACTGTAAGTGTGATCCCGGCCTTAGGGTGTATTCCCATTGTGCGTTTCTGCCGCATTATTTTTGCAAATCGCTGTAAAAATGCATGAATTTTTTAGTGCGGTTTTCAGACGCGTGTCAAAGAAACCGTGGCAAAAACGCACAGTGTGAATACGCCTTTAGGGTCAAGGTACTCAGCTGGTCCCAGGACTTTCGTGCCTCTGTCTTGCCCGATGAATAATTCTCTGGATAACGTCAGCTGAAGGGTAACTAAACAATAGGGAGGTTGGAGATATGGTTACTATGGGTAACAGCAGTAAAAGTGCAAGATAATCACGTAGTCAAGCAGTTCACGGTTTGGTAATGGGAACGTAGCAGAGCCGGGAGAGTGGTACAGAAGAAGTGATCAGGAGGCTAGTGAGGCAATCCAGGGGTCGGTAATGGTGATGTAGCAGAGCTAGGTGTGTGTTACAGAAGCAGTAGTCAGGAGGGTAGTCAGATAATCCAGGGGTCGGTAAAAGTGATGTACCAAAGCCAAGTTTGTGGCACAGTGGATAATCCAAAACAGTAGTCAGGGACGGACACAACAATAGGGTTCAAATTCAAGCTTGGTTATGGAACAAAGTGGCAAATTTTATTAATACTGTTTAACCCCTTAACGCTATGTGACATACTCTTACGTCACCAACGTTGGCCTGTTTACGCAAACTGGCGTACTATTATGTCATAGCGTTAACAGGCTACTGTGTCTGCAGACACAGTTTTAAAGCAGTGATAGCTTAATGCTATCACTGCTTCACGGCCAGGACCGGAGCTAGCCTCCGATCTGGCCGATTAACCCCTTAGATGCAGCGCTCAAAAGCGAGCGATGCATCTATGGTGTCTACAAGCAGTTCGGAACCCCGCAATGCAATTGACCGGATGCCTAACAATGGCCTAATGTCTGCCAAGTACGGAAGCCTGCTAGGTTTCTCCCAGAGGCGGGGCCTAAAAGGCTTCCGGCCGCAAAAAGAAGAAGCTGAGCCTGCGACATCAGCCGCGGCTGTCATCTGTATGTTACAGCTGACACTGTGCTGTAACGGCAGGGAACGGAGCTAGCTATGATCCCTGCCATTAACCCCTTAGATGCCACGATCAAAAGTGATCACGGCATCTTAGTGGTTTGTAGCGATTGGCATTGACACGATGTGATCGTGAGGATGCTGATCGTTGCTCTGGCAAACAGAGGCCTAACGATGGCCTCCTGGTCTGCAACGTAGGATACCCTATTAGGGGAGCTAATTGGTTTGATGGGGACCTAATAGGCTTGACTGACAAAGAGGGGACCTAATAGGCTTGTCAATGAATGACTGCGTGTGTAGTGCAATGTATTAGAGTAAAAATCAGAGGTGCAGACCGTCAAGTCCCCTAGTGGGACAAAAAAGAAGTTAATAAAAATTTGAATAAAAGTGTAAAAATAAAAGTTTCATGTTAATAAAAACAATAACCTCCTTTTTTCCTATAAGTCTTTTATTATAGGAAAAAAAATGAAATGTTAAAAAGTACACATATTTGGCATCACCGCATCCATAACGACCCACAGTATAAAAATATAATGTTATTTTTCCCGCATGGTGAACATGTATAAAAACAATGCCAGAATCACTATTTTTTTGTCACCACCCCTCCCAAAATATAGAATAAAAAGTGATCAAAAAGTGGCATGCACCCCAAAGCAGTACCAATAAAAACTGCAAACCGTCCTGCAAAAAATAAGCCCTTACACAGCTTTTTTGACTGAAAAATAAAAAAGGTATGGCTCTCAAAATATGTTGACAAAAAAGAAATAAAAAAAATTTAAAAGTGATTTTATTGTGCAAATGCTGCAAAACAAAAAACGATATACATTTCGTATAGCCGTAATCATATCGTCCTGCTGAATAAAGTCAAATTGTCATTTATAGCCCACGGTGAACACTGAATAAAAATTTTTTATAGAAAACATTGCCAG
This sequence comes from Rhinoderma darwinii, assembly GCF_050947455.1. Lineage (NCBI taxonomy): Eukaryota > Metazoa > Chordata > Amphibia > Anura > Rhinodermatidae > Rhinoderma > Rhinoderma darwinii. Next base: position 62,397,223 of record NC_134696.1, on the reverse strand, counting down.
AATTGCTGGTCCTTAGTCACCTTGCTAGCCAAAAAATGGAATAAAAAGTGATTTAAAAAAATCACATATCCCACAAAACTGTACCAATGAAAAGTACAGATTGTCCCGCAATAAATAAGCCCTCACACGGCTCCGTTGGAGAACAAATTAAAAAGTTCTGGCTCTCAGAATATGTAGAAACAAAAGGTGCAGTGTCCAAAAGCGGGTAAGATTGGGCACCATTTATCAGTGCAACAACAGCCAAATATCTGTGAAATATCATTTATATACCACATTATTATACCACCTGACTATGCCCCTATTGTGTAATTATTCTGCCTGTATAAACGTTTAAAATAATTGTTTATTAACAAAGTATTTATTAAAATTGGTAGGGCACAGAGTGCCAAAAGATCCAGGTACAGGCGTTGGCAACCAGATCAAAAGCGCAAACTGAGATGTATGTGACAAAAAGATAAATAATCAGCGAGCACCCATTCATGGATGCCTGATTGTATCACAGGTGAAACGATCACATAAAAACTGACTCAGAGTGCTTGGCAAATATTGATGAGATCTGATTGCCACAGATTAGTTAACAGGCACACTCCCAACGCGTTTCTGCACCTTGTAGGGGAGCGTCCTCAGGGGTACGAGTTGCCTGAATTAATTAACATACAGTTGCCTGTCAGCTGATATTCAGCTGTTCGTTTTAGTGTAACGGCGCATATGAGACATCTGATGGTGGTCTGACGCGCGCCGTGGAAACTCGGAAGTTTTATTCACCCAAGCCCAACCCATAGGGGCGTTGCGTAGTATCGGGCCGTCCAATGAAGGAATAAGGCGTGTGAGAACACACGCCCCTCCAGGGGGCGGATCCATAGTAACCACGCAGCCTATGAAAAAGATGCATAAAGCATCAATGGTAACAAGGGGGAGCTAAAGGTGGCCAGAACATACAGCGCCGATACCAACGCTGGAATAAGCGCTATGTGTGCAAGACAGGTGATCTAATGAGTAAAACAAAGCACAAAAGCCCACAAAGTAGTGTATCAATAGTCAGGATCGGACAAACTATGGATCATCAGATCCAATGTAGGTAAACAGTACAGGAGAGAACGCTGAAAGCGGTACAGGAACGAGCTCATAAGCACTCCCATTACATATCAATGAAAGAAACATGCAGAGATACAGTAGTTGGGCAAGGCAATTTATAAAAACGGAAGGTAGGATATAGACTCATTGAGGCCCAGTGGCTTGATGGTTTGCATCCTGAAAATCCACTGGGCCTCCTTCTGTAGAACACGTCTGTCCCAATTACCTCCCCTGGCAGGAATACTGACATGTTCTATACCTTGAAACTTGATAGAGGAGGGGTCTCCCTTGTGGTGGTCCCATACATGTCGAGAGACAGAGGTGTCAGCTTTATTCTGAATGTCACAAATATGGTCCCGAATCCTGCGTCTGAACTCCCTTATTGTCTTGCCGACATACTGCATGCCACATTGGCACGTAATCAGGTACACCACCCCCTTGGTGAGGCAGTTGATAAACGACCTATTGGAAAACGGGGACCCCAGGGACAACTAACGCTGGGTGCTCCTTGTGTTGATGAGGAAATGCAAATTATCAATGTGTCTGGGAGAACCTTATCGCACTATGAGACTGTCGTTCTGAAAAAGGGTCTATCATTTATTCCCACTAATCGTTTTGATCTCTTTTCCTGGGTGAAGGACCTTAATTTATTTATTAGAAAATTGAAGTGGAGGAAGTTCTTTTGTACACATGATAGAAGACAATGTGCTGAACTTGGCATTCAGGAGGAAGATCTTGCAAATGTCAGGGTATTGCAGGAATTATTGGATGAGGGGCAACGGGGAGTGGGTGAGGGCCCCTTCACTGATCTGAGGGCTCCCTCAACCACCAATCCCCCAATCAATGACAACACTCTGCTGGATGTGTTTCTCACGGTTGTTACAAATCAACTGCAGAAACTAGTGGCAGATCAACATCCACATTTTAATCTGTCACGGGATGAAACACTTGCACTCAAGGTACTGGAGAGTGACACGGGGATCATAATTAAACCCTCGGACAAGGGGGGTAATGTTGTTGTGATGGACCGTGCGCAGTATGTCACCATGTGTCATAACATCCTGAAGGACAGACTCTGCTATAGCATCCTGAGTGCCAATCCTACTGCAAAATACATGGCTGAACTCAAAGAGATTGTGGGGGAGGCTAAACAAGCGAAGATCATTGATGCTCGAGAGTTGTCATTTATTGTGGGACAATGTCCTCAGATAGCCACTTTCTATAGTCTTCCCAAGATTCACAAGGGTCTTAGTCCATTAAAAGGAAGACCCATTGTTTCTGGGATTGATAGTGTGTCTCAGAACGCTAGCATCTATTTGGACAGGATTCTGAGGCCCTTCGTGATGGCACTTCCGTCCTATGTGCGTGACACAATGGAGGTCCTCAGGAAGCTTGAAGGGATCAAAGTTGAATCCAATGTCCATTTGGCAAGTCTTGATGTAGAGGCCCTTTATAGCTCCATCCCCCACTCTTTGGGATGTGGTGCTGTTGAACACTTTCTCAATGAGAGAGGGGCTCATTTTGGTGTGCATAATCAGTTTGTGCTCATCCTGTTGCGTTTTGTGTTGGAGCACAACTTCTTCATCTTTGAACATAAGTTCTTTCACCAGCTCAGAGGAGTTGCCATGGGTAGCCCATGTGCTCCTACCTATGCCAATCTCTATCTGGGCTGGTGGGAGAGAGAATTTGTGTTTTGTGACAGAATGGAGAAATATGTCTCTTCCATTGTGTTATGGTTAAGATTCATTGATGACATTTTGATACTGTGGTCTGGGACAACAGCAGAATTTGGAGAATTTGTCTCTATTCTGAACATCAATGACCTGGGTCTTTACTTTACCTCTGAAATCAAGGATAATCATATCACATTCCTTGACATCCAAATAGAGAAGACTAACCAGGGACATATCCAGACACAAATCTTTAGGAAAAGCACGGCCACCAATAGCCTTCTCAGATGGGATAGTTGTCACCCTAAACCCCTGAAGATGGGCATCCCAAAGGGTCAGTATATTAGAGCGAGGCGGAACTGTACCACACTGTCAGACTTTCAAATGTCGGCCAATGGTCTGAGAAAGAGATTTGAGCACAAAGGGTATCCCAGTGGTGTCTTGAAATCGGCATACCAACATGCTATTACATCAAATAGGGAGTCCCTACTGAACCCTAAAGTATCTCCAGAGAAGGACAACGTTATGAGGATAATTGGTACCTACGATGTTGCGCACGCTGAGGTTAGAAATATCCTTACCTCATACTGGGACATCCTTAAAGCAGACCCGGACGTAGGTGGTTTAGTTGGGGACCGTCCTCAGATCACTTTCCGGAGGGGCCGTAATCTTAAGGACAGATTGGTGCACAGCCATCTGAAGACACCTGCTGTCACCACTTGGCTTTCGACTAACGTCACTGGGTCATTCCAGTGTGGTAGATGCAAAGCATGTAGCTCTGTTTGGAAAAGCAAAATATTCAAAAGTACTGTGACAGGAGTCACGTTTTCCAATAGGTCGTTTATCAACTGCCTCACCAAGGGGGTGGTGTACCTGATTACGTGCCAATGTGGCATGCAGTATGTCGGCAAGACAATAAGGGAGTTCAGACGCAGGATTCGGGACCATATTTGTGACATTCAGAATAAAGCTGACACCTCTGTTTCTCGACATGTATGGGACCACCACAAGGGAGACCCCTCCTCTATCAAGTTTCAAGGTATAGAACATGTCAGTATTCCTGCCAGGGGAGGTAATTGGGACAGACGTGTTCTACAGAAGGAGGCCCAGTGGATTTTCAGGATGCAAACCATCAAGCCACTGGGCCTCAATGAGTCTATATCCTACCTTCCGCTTTTATAAATTGCCTTGCCCAACTACTGTATCTCTGCATGTTTCTTTCATTGATATGTAATGGGAGTGCTTATGAGCTCGTTCCTGTACCGCTTTCAGCGTTCTCTCCTGTACTGTTTACCTACATTGGATCTGATGATCCATAGTTTGTCCGATCCTGACTATTGATACACTACTTTGTGGGCTTTTGTGCTTTGTTTTACTCATTAGATCACCTGTCTTGCACACATAGCGCTTATTCCAGCGTTGGTATCGGCGCTGTATGTTCTGGCCACCTTTAGCTCCCCCTTGTTACCATTGATGCTTTATGCATCTTTTTCATAGGCTGCGTGGTTACTATGGATCCGCCCCCTGGAGGGGCGTGTGTTCTCACACGCCTTATTCCTTCATTGGACGGCCCGATACTACGCAACGCCCCTATGGGTTGGGCTTGGGTGAATAAAACTTCCGAGTTTCCACGGCGCGCGTCAGACCACCATCAGATGTCTCATATGCGCCGTTACACTAAAACGAACAGCTGAATATCAGCTGACAGGCAACTGTATGTTAATTAATTCAGGCAACTCGTACCCCTGAGGACGCTCCCCTACAAGGTGCAGAAACGCGTTGGGAGTGTGCCTGTTAACTAATCTGTGGCAATCAGATCTCATCAATATTTGCCAAGCACTCTGAGTCAGTTTTTATGTGATCGTTTCACCTGTGATACAATCAGGCATCCATGAATGGGTGCTCGCTGATTATTTATCTTTTTGTCACATACATCTCAGTTTGCGCTTTTGATCTGGTTGCCAACGCCTGTACCTGGATCTTTTGGCACTCTGTGCCCTACCAATTTTAATAAATACTTTGTTAATAAACAATTATTTTAAACGTTTATACAGGCAGAATAATTACATCTTAGTAATTTAAACGTATACCTCTACACAGTAATCTCTTGTACTATTTCTGACTATGCCCCTGATGTACTCCTCATAGATTACATATGCCCCCACATTATGAACTGAAATACCAATAAAACCCCAAACTGAACTACTACCAAGCAAACTCTGCGCTCCAAAAGCCAAATGGCGCTCACTCCCTTCTTAGCCCTACAGTGTGCCCAAACAGCAGTTTACGTCTACATATATGGCATCGGCATGCCCGGTGGAACCCGCTTAGCAGTTTACGAGGTGTGTGTCTTTGGTGGCACAACATATTGTGCACCAAAATGGCATATCGGCAGAAAATTGCAAATTGCAATTGTGCACCATCCGCTGCGCATTAATTACAAATAAAAAAACACCTGTGGGGGCAAAATGCTCACTACACCCCTTAAAATGCCTTAAGGGGTGTCGTTTCCAAAATAGGGCTCAGTACTTGGGGATTTTACCTCAGAGCCCTGCAATTGTGGGCCAATGCTGCGAAAATACGCATGTTGCGCTTCACTTCTGTGCCCTGTCATATGTCCAGGCAAATGATAAATGCCTTGAGGGGTGTAGTTTCCAAAATAGGGTCACTTCTTGGGGGCTTCCACTGTACTCTAGTACCTTAGGGTTTTGCAAATGCGACAGGAGAAATTGCTTTACAAATGTTGGGGTGCTTTTTCTCCTTTATCCCTTGTGAAAATAAAAATTTTTTACTTTTTAGTGGAAAAAATGTTGATACTCATTTTTACGGCCTAATTCCAATAAATTCTGAAAAGGACCAGTGGGGTCTAAATGCTCACTATACCCCTAGATAGATTCCTTAAGGGGTGTAGTTTCCCAAATGGGGTCACTTTTAAGGGGTTCCTACTGTTTTGGGCTCTCAGGGGCTTTGCAAATGTGACATGGTGCCCGAAAACCATTCCAGCTAAATTTGAGCTCCAAATGGTGCTCCTTCCATTTTGAGCCATGCCGTGTGTCCAAACAGCAGTTTATGACCACATCTGAGGTATTGCTGTAATCAGGAGAAATTGGTTTTCAAATGTTGGGGTGTTTTTTCTCCTTTATTCCTTGTAAAAATTTAAAACGTCCACGTTTTATCTGAAGAAATGTAGCTTTTCAATTTCATTGCCTAATTCCACTAAATTCAGCAAAAAGACTGTGGGGTCAAATGCTCACTATACCCCTCGATAAATTCCTTCAGGGGTGTAGTTTCCCAAATGGGGTCACTTTTGGGGGGTGTCCACTGATTTTGTCCCGCAGGAGCTTTGCAAATGTGACATGGCGCCGCAAACCATTCCAGCAAAATTTGATCTCCAAAAGCCGAATGGTCTTCTTTCCCTTCTAAGACCTGCCATGTGTCCAAACAGTCATTTTGTTGCCACATATGGGGTATTGCCGTAATCGGGATAAATTGCTTTTCAAATGATGTGGTGTTTTTTCTTCTTTATGCCTTGTAAAAATGTTGAATTTCTACATTTTATTGTAAAAAATGTAGATTTTCATTTTCACAGCCTCATTTCACTAAGTTCAGCAAAAAAAACGTGGGGTCAAAATGCTCACTATACCCCTTGATAAATTTTTTGAGGGGTGTAGTTTGCCAAATGGGGTCACTTTTGGGGGTGTTTCCACTGTTTTGGCCCCACAAGACCTCTTCAAACCTGACATGGTGCCTAAAATATATTCTAATAAAAAGAAGGCCCCAAAATCCTCTAGGTGCTCCTTTGCTTCAGAGGCCGGTGCTTTAGTCGATTACCACATTAAAGTCACATGTGGGATATTTATAAATACTGCAGAATCTGTGCAATAAATATGGAGTTGTGTGTTACAGAAAAAAAAGGACTAAAAATGAATTTCTGCCAAAAAAAATAAATTTGTAACTTTGACCCATACTTTGCTTTAATTCTTATGAAATGCCTAAAGGGTTAATAAACTTTCTGTTTTGAATACTTTGAGGGTGCAGTTTCTAAAATGGGGTGATTTATGGGGGTTTGTGTTGAATGGAAAATGTAGCCTTTTGAAATTTTTATTGAAAATATGAGAAAATACTGCTAAAGTTCTAAGCCTTGTAACGTTCTAGAAAAATAAAAGGATGTTCAAAAAACTATGCCAACATAAAGTAGACATATGGGAAATGTTAACTAGTAACTATTTTGTGTGGCATAACTACCTGTCTTACAAGCAGATACTTTTACATTTAGAATAATGCTAATTTTTGAAATTTTTCGTTAATTTTTTGTGTTTTTCACAATGAAATACTGAGTGTATCGACTAAATTTTACCAGTAACATAAAGTCCAATGTGTCACGAGAAAACAATCTCAGAATCGCTTGGATAGGTAAAGGCATTCCGAAGTTATTACCACATAAAGTGACACATCTTAGATTTGAAAAAATGGGGCTGCGTCCTGAACGTGACAACTAGTCCATGTCCTTAACCCCTTGCGTACCTTCGCCGTAATAGTACGTCGCTGGCCGCTTATTCCAGCGTATCTTCGCCGTACTATTGTGGAGAAGGATCAAACTGTCACTATGTGAAATCACATAGTGATAGCGAAATGGCGGCAGCTGTCAGTGATAGCTGACCGCCTCTGTTGCCGGGCTGGGGACAGATCTGCATGCCCTGATGTCGGCGATTGCTGTGATTGGTCAGTCTTTAGAGACTGACCAATCACAGTTATCTATGACGTAGGAAACCGGAGAAAGCTCCTGTCAGCGTCTCTGATCTCCTCATTTCTGTGAAAACTGTGAGGAGATCGGAGAGTGACAGAAATACAGTGGAAAAACAGCGTTTCTAGTGACCAATTTAGTGCCCATCTGCCCTTTATAGAGCCCATCATCCCTCAGAATATACCTAATAATATTCTTTAGTGCCCATTAGGGCCCAGCAGCCCTCTCTAGTGTCCACCAGCCATCTTTAGTGCCCACCAGCCATTTTAGTGCCCACCAGCAATCTTTAGTGCCCACCAGTCCCCTTTGGTGCTCATTATAGTGCCCATCAGTCCTCCCTAGTAACAATCAAACCTATATAATACTTTTCTTTAGTGCCCATCAGTATATTAGCCCCCTTTAGTGCCCATCAGCCCTCTTTACTGCCCATCCTTTACTGCCTATCCTTTAGTTCTGCTATAGATCCTACCAGCACCTTTTATCGTCCACCAGCACCTTTTACTGCCCACCCTTTAGTGACGCTATAGTATCTGCCAGCACCCATTAGCGTCCACCAGCACCCTTTACTGCCCATCCTTTAGTACTACTATAGTCCACCAGCACCTTTTAGTGTCCACCAGGACCCATTACTGCCCACACTTCAGTGACGCTATAGTGTCTGTCAGCACACGTTAGTGCCCACCAGCACCGTTTACTGCCCACCCTTTAGTGCCAATCAGCACTAGTTCAACCTCGCCCACTACTACCATATATTTGAGTAGTAGTAGTTTTGTGGGGTTCTACATTTTATCTTCATAAAAAAAAAAAAAAAAAAAAAAAAAAAAAAAATACAAAAAAAGTTTGTCATTTAGTAGTCATTTTGTGTGCTACTTTTGCACGTCATAGTTTCCCTGCCAATACTGTTCAGGAATTTAGTTTTGCACGTCAGGGTTAGTGCAGTGTTATTACACACCCATAATGTCTCGTCTATTTAGCGTGGAGGAGGCATATGCCATTTTATGTTCAGATACAGAAAGCGCCAGTGAGGGTGGATCTGAGTTTGTGTTATCCTCCTCCACTGATGATGAGGAACCCCCCTCAGAAACGAAGCAGGGCTAGTGATCCGAATGAGCCCAGCACAAGTGACCCCAGCACCAGTGACCCCATATGGCTACCGCCTACCTCTTACACACCTGAAATTCCTGCGTTTACCTCTGCTCCTGACTTTCAGGAAATAGATTTTTTTAAATGTTTTTTTTCAGATATGTTAGTTGACCTAATGGTTGTGCAAACAAATTTATATGTACAACAATTCTTAGGCAAAAATCCGACATCCCATTATGCCAGAACCCAAGCTTGGCATCCAACCAATGCAAATTAAATTGCAACCTTCTGGGTGCTCTTGCTCCACATGGGCCTTATAAAAAAGCCAACCATCAAATCATATTGGTCCACAGATATTTTGTATGATACACCTGTATTCCGTGCTGTGATGCCGCGAAAACGTTTTGAGGCCCTTTTAAAGTTTTTACACTTTGCTGACAATGAGCAGTGCCCCCCCCCCCCCCCCGGGTCATCCAAATTTTGATAGGCTGTTCAAAATTAGGCCCATCATTACATATTTTAATTTGTTTTTTGCAGAAGTTTATGTTCCTGAGAAAAACATAGCCATTGACGAATCTTTAGTCCATTTCAAAGGAAGGCTTCATTTCCGACAATACTTGCCAAACAAAAGAGCCAGATATGGCACAAAAATATATAAACTGTCCGAGAGCCAGTCTGGATACACACACTCCTTTCGTGTGTACGAGGGGAAAGACAAACAGATTAGTCCCCCAGAGTGCCCCCCAGTTCTTGGCACAAACGGTAAAATAGTGTGGGACCTGCTGCATTCTCTGATGGATAAGGGGTACCACCTATACCTCGACAACTTCTACACTAGCGTTCCGCTTTTTAAGTGCCTTGTTGAAAGGAAAACAATGGCCTGTGGCACTGCTCGCAGGAATCTAAAATACCTCCCAAAGCCTTTTCTTGCTGAGAAACTGTCAGTTGGCGAAACCATGGCACGATATGATGAAAATGTGCTCCTGGTAAAATTCAGGGACAAAAAAGAGGTCCTCATGCTCTCCACAATACATGGCAACACCACAAGCCCAGTTTCAGTGCGTGGAACAAGCACCACGGTTTCAAAGCCTGTATGCATACAGGCCTACAACAAGCATATGGGAGGGGTGGATTTGGGAGATCAACTAATGAAGCCATACTGTGCCATGCGAAAGACGAAAGTATGGTACAAAAAACTGTCCGTATATTTAATTGAAATGGCCCTCCTCAATTCTTTTATTTTGTACCGAAGTGCTGGCAATCGTTCTAGGTACCTCGAGTACCTTGAAAAAGTAATTAAAAGATTAATTTTTAAAGACCAAGAGGAAGGAGCGAGTAGCAGGGCTTCAGGAAGTGAGGCAAATAGAATTGTCCCTGGCCAGCACTTCCCCAGTGAAGTACCCCCAACAGAAAAAAAGAGCCATCCACAAAAACGATGTCGCGTGTGCGCGAAGAGGGGTATCCGAAAGGATACAATATATCAATGCAGCACTTGCCCCTCCAAACGAGGGCTTTGCATGAAAGAATGTTTCAGAATTTACCATTCTTCAGTGGACTACTAATTTTTTTCATACCATTTTCAGGATGTCCATATAAACTTCATCTTAAATTTTATGTCACCTTCATTTAAAAATTGTCCACTTGTGCACCAATTGGATATATAAAACAAAACAAAAAATCATTATACCCCTAGATGAATACCACCATGGTGGCCCAAAATCACCCAAGCAAAAACTAGGCCTTGAAGAGCCTCATGGTACACCTTCACTTCCGGGCCTCACCGTGTGCCTCAATACAAAAAGGTCCTATATAGGGTATCAATGAACACAGGAAAAAAAAATGAATGAATTGTGAGTTCTTTTTTTTCTCATTGGTGCTTGATACATCCCCAAAATGTTTCATCAAACTCACGCGTTTGTAAAATAAATAAAAAATAAAATTCTACCAATTTTGTTTTAATTCCTAATCTGAAAAGTAACATTTCTCACTATACCCCTAGATGAATACCTTGAGCGGTGTCGTTTTCTTAATTGGGTCACATCTTGTGAGTTTCCTCTATATTGGTACCTCATGGGCTCTGAAAACACAATATGATGCCTGACCCTTGCCATGTGCCCATATAGCAGTTTACAGCCACATATGGGGTATTGCTGTAATCAAGAGAAAATTGGTAACAAATTGAGCAGTGCTCTTTCTCCTATTGCCCCTTGTATAAATGAAAAGTTTGGGGCTTAATCGACTTTTTATTGGAAAAAATGCAATTTTTCATTTTCACTGCCCAGTGTTTATGACTTCTATGAAACATCTGTGGAGTCCAAATGTTCACTACACCCCTAAAACAAAATCCTCAATGGGTGTAGTTTCCAAAATGGGGTCACTTCTTTGGGGTTTCCACTGTACTAATACCTCAGGGGCTCTTCAAATGCAACATGGCGCCTGAAAACCATTCCAGCAAAATCTGCGCTCCAAAATACAAATGGTGCTCCTTCCCTTCTGAGCAGAAGTTTATGACCACATATGGGGTATTTCCGTAATCAGGAGAAATTGCTTTACAAATGTTGGGGTGCTTTTTCTCCTTTATTCCTTGCAAAAATTCGAAATTTCTAAGTAGATTTTCATCTTCACAGACTAATTCCAATAAATGCAGCGAAAAACCTGTGGGGTCAAAATGCTAACTATACCGCTAGAAAAATTCCTTGAGGGGTATAGTTTCCAAAATGGGGTAACTTTTGGGGGGTTTCCACTGTTTAGGTCCCTCCAGGGCATTGCAAACATGACACGGCACCGAAAACCATTCCAGTAAAATCAGCACTCCAAAATCCAAAGGGCGTTCCTTCCCTTCTGAGCCCTGCTGTGGGTCCAAACAACAGTTTATTACCACATATGGGGTATTGCCGTAATCGGGAGAAATTGCTTTACAAATGTTGGGGTGCTTTTTGTCCTTTATTTCTTGCAAAAATTCTAAATTTCTAAGTTTTTCCAGAAAAAAAGTCGATTTTCATTTTCACAGACTAACTCCAATAAACATAGCAAAATACCTGTGGGGTCAAAATGCTAACTATACCCCTAGATAAATTCCCTGAGGGGTGTAGTTTAAAAAATCGGGTCACTTTTGGGGGGTTCCACTGTTTTGACACCACAAGACCTTTTCAAACCTCACATAGTGCCTAAAATATATTCTAAAATAAGCAGGCCCCAAAATCCACTAGGTGCTCCTTTGCTTCGGAGGCCGGTGTTTCAGTCCATTACCACACTAGAGCCACATATGGGATATTTCTAAAAACTGCAGAATCTGGGCAATAAATATTGAGATGCGTTTATCAGGTAAAACCTTCTGTGGTACAGAAAAAAATGTATTACAAATGAAAGCCCTTGGTGAGGTGCACACCCAGTTATGTCCAGGACACCACAGATGTCCTCTGCAAACTCTCAGCTCTAGGTCCACTACCAGAGGGAACAATATTGGCAACTATGGATGTGGAATCTTTATATTCTAACATCCCCCATGAGGATGGCATAGCCGCATGCCAACACTTTCTTCAAAAGAACAATCTAGCGACAGAGCCAGCCCTACAACTCATCAGGTTCGTACTCCATCACAATTATTTTTTATTTGACAAAGACATATATCTGCAATGTATGGGAAGCGCTATGGGTAGCAAAATGTCACCACAATATGCTAACCTGTTCATGGCCAAACTAGAGGAAGAGTTTTTATCAACCTGCGCAACTAAACCTCTAGCATATTTCCGGTACATTGATGACCTGCTGATAATCTGGACAGGCTCTGAACATGAACTGCTTTCTTTCCATAAAAACTTCAACAAGTTCCATCCTACCATCAAACTCACTCTCAACTACTCTACATCTCAAATACATTTTCTGGACATGACCATATACATGAGAGACAATACCATACAAACAACAATCTACCATAAACCTACAGGCCGTCCAGCATATCTGAGATGGAACAGCTTCCATCCGAGACACATAAAGAAATCCATCATCTACAGCCAGGCTCTGCGATACATACGGATCTGTTCAGACTGTGAAGACACAAAACAACACCTGCTATCACTGAGGAATACATTCTTACAACAGGGATACCATCCACGGATTATAGATGATCAGATCTACAGAGCAACAAGGATTCCAAGGAGCAATCTTCTGGAGTACAAAAAGAAGGAAGACAACAGCAGGGTTCCCCTAGTGGTCATATACAACCCCCAAATGAACATCTTGAGGAAAATTGCTGCTGATCTCCAACCTATATTTAACAAAGACAATAAACTGAAGGAAATATTCCCAGATTTACCACTCCTTGCCTACAAACAGCCACCAAACCTAAGGAATCTCCTGGTCAGAAGTGCCCTCTCACCACCAACAGAGACTGGCACTTTTCCTTGCAACAGTAGAAAATGCAAGACCTGTACCAACATCTGGTCATCAAACACCATCCAGATACCAAACACGCAGCAGGACTATAAAATCACTGGCACGTTCTCCTGTACATCCTCCAATGTAGTGTACATGATCCTGTGTACAAGGTGCATCAATAAAGGAATCTACATTGGAGAAACAATACAAAAACTACAAACCAGGATGAATCTTCACAGACATGCAATAAAACAGGAGGTGGATACACCCGTGGGAAAACACTTCTCTGGACCTTATCACAGTTTGGCAGATTTAAAGGTACTCATTCTGAAGGGTCATTTTAAAAACAACAGAGAAAGAAAAATTTGGGAATTCAAGATGATGATAAAATTCCAGTCATTGACACAAGGCCTCAATCTAACACCAGGATTTATGAGCCACTACATGGACACACGTCACGTCCCCCATCAGACTGACTCCAGATGCCTTAACTCCTAAGTCATCACCCCTATAACCTCAGTTTTATTGCCCCGGCTTATCTTAATGATGTATCACCTCATGTACTAATTGTCTTTGTGTAACATCTAAATGTTGTGCTTTTTTCTAAGTCATTCATTTGTAAACTGCCTGAAGGAGCCTCTGTGCTCTGAAAGCTTGCATATTGAACTTTTATGGTTAGCCAATAAAGGTATCATACCTATTATACTTTTGTCTTTTTTGACACAAAAGTATTTAACATTTCATATTGTCTCTGGCTAACACGGTACTACACTATTTTTTACTGTACTTCGTAAAAAAAAATGAAATTTTAAAATTTCAGCTCTACTTTCCTTCAATTCCTGTAAGACGCCTAAAGGGTTGAAACACTTTCTGAATGCTGTTTGAATACTTTGAGGGGTGCAGTTTTCAAAATGGGGTGATTTATGGGGGTTTCTAATATATAGGGCACTCAAAACCACTTCAGAACTGAACTGGTCCCTGTAAAAATAGCCTTTTGACATTTTCTTGAACATGTGAGAAGTTGCTGCTAAAGTTCTAAGCCTTGTAACGTCCTAGAAAAATAAAAGAATGTTCAAAAAACAATGCGAACATAAAGTAGACATATGGAATATGTGAAATAGTAACTATTTTGTGTGGTATTACCATCTGTCTTACAAGCAGATACATTTAAAATTTGAAAAATCATAATTTCTTCATATTTTCTCTAAATTTTGGTGTTTTTCACAAATAAGCAATGAATTTATGGACCAAATTTTTTCACTAACATAAAGTACAATGTGTCACGAGAAAACAATCTCAGAATCGCTTGGATAGGCAAAAGCATTCCGGAGTTATTACCACATAAAGTGATACATGTCAGATTTGAAAAAATGGGTCTGGTCCTCAAGGCCAAAATGAGCTGGGTACTCAAGGGGTTAAGATTTAGACCGCATAAACGTAGACAAGGCAGTCAGAAAATGTATCAAAGTGGCGCACACGATATGTTAAATTTGGCGCATCTAGTTAGACACTTTTCCTTACACCGCCTCTTGGTTGGCTCAGTTTATGCTAGTTTTTCCTTTTCTACGTATTTCGGGCGCTCACACGTGGCGTACTTGCATTGTTTTTCTGCAGCGTAAACATACACTGCGGAAGACTTTACAATGTAAACCTTACGGGAAAAAATATTACGCAACAAGTAATTTTATGGACGTATTAACCCGATGATTTTTATCGATGAACTATTTTGTTTCATTTCCTGTTAACCCCTTCACCACTGATAATGTGTTTTGCCCGCATTTCTGCATAGTATGAATAACGGTTTTTGTTAACCCCTTGGCTACCAAAAACGTATTTTCTGCATAGTAGATGGCATCTTTTGATACATTAACCCTCGGAACGCTAATGATTTATTACTGACATAGTATAACTATGCAAAACCATGCTAGTTGTAAAGCATTGGCGCTCAGAGGGTTAACAAAACAAAATGTGCTATTTTCACTGTACAGAACAAGTCGGCAATAAAGTGGTGGTGGGGGGGGGGTTAACAAAAATGGAGAAAAACAGGAAAAACATCTTATTATTATTGGTCAGGTGGTTAACTGATCCTCATCAAAACACATGAGTGTTTAGGGGTTAATAGCGGCATGAATGTGATCAGCAGCCGTCAGTCACTCACACAGGGAGGGCTGACGATCCGCCCCCTCAGGAGACTTTCCAAAGGAATTTTGCTCAGATATTAGAAGAAAAACACAAACCTCCCCAATAATAAGTTATTACAAGGCTGCGTTTTACTTTGTTGGGAGCGGAATGAGAGGTCCTGGCTGATGTTTATATTTACAAGCGTCGGCCCGGAGCTCGTCTGTCAGGAGAGCTGCACTCACACTCACACTCACACTCACACTCACACATAATCAGCTCTCTCGCTTCTAATCAGCGTCCCAGAGAGCACAGCCAGGTGACACATGCCCGTCCATGTGTACCTAACCCTCATCTGCCCGCCCCTCCGCACTGTTCATTGGCTATAACTGGGTCAAGCCCCTCCTGTCTAGACTGTGATTGGACAAAAATAGGTCAGGGTCCACCTGCCTCTCCCCATGTCACTGCCACATGACTATCCCAGTGAAACTTGGAAAACACAAACACAGTGAGGCAGGCGGCGGTGACAATGCAGCGGAGCCGCAGCTGAAGTAAGAAAGAAAGAAATAAATGGTGCAAAGAAAAAACTCGGGAGCTGATTGGCTGCTCAACACGTCTCGTTACATGGATGTAGCTGCAGCAGACTCCTCCTTTATTCCCACTGCTGTAGAGGAAAAGAAGAAAATAACCAAACACTTTTCCATTGATCAGGAAATGGGGGAACTCCTGTCCTCTCCCCCTTACCAGTGCATCCTATGCCAGCTGCAGCCCGTCCTCGCCCGCTGAACTGCTGCCAGCCTCCTGCTAGCTCCTCGGACACTGGATTCTGCTTTGTTTTCCTTGCAAGTATTTCTGATTAAAACCAATTAGTGGCAGCACATCTGGAGAGAAGACACTGGGAAGTATCATTGTATCCTTCATCAAGGGCCAGAAGTGGAAATGGCACGGCCAACAACCCAGCTGGCTGGCAACGAGAAGCTGCAGGGCCAACAGCCGCTGCATCCCACACCTCCTGTAGGGGCTGGCATGGTGAGCCTGAAGAGCTTGTTACAAGGGCCCATCAAGGGGCAAGATCGCAGGGCAAAGGATCTATCCAATTGTAAGTACCACACTCACACATACAGGTGTGTTCAAAATATATATATAATTGCATTGAAACATTCTATTCTAGAGGGGTGGTCCTCTTAAAGGAGATGGCTAGTGTGTGTAGTATAGGATGGAACTGAAGATCTGTCAGGTAATCTGGTCTGGGTAATGGGGTGGCCTTTTAGAGAGGTTTTACATCTATCTATCTATCTCTATATACAGTATCTATCTATCTATCTATATCTAATATATGCTGTATCTATCTATCTCTATATACAGTATCTATCTATCTAATATATGCTGTGTCTATCTATCTATCTATCATCTATCTATCTATCTCTATATACAGTATCTATCTATCTAATATATGCTGTGTCTATCTATCTATC
The DNA here is from genome assembly GCF_050947455.1 of Rhinoderma darwinii. NCBI lineage: Eukaryota > Metazoa > Chordata > Amphibia > Anura > Rhinodermatidae > Rhinoderma > Rhinoderma darwinii. The sequence goes on along the minus strand of NC_134696.1, from coordinate 62,380,682 downwards.
TATCTATCTATCTATCTATCTATCTATCTATCTATCTATCTATCTATCTAATATATGCTCTATCTATCTATCTATCTATCTATCTATCTATCTATCTATCTATCTATCTAATATATGCTCTATCTATCTATCTATCTATCTATCTATCTGTCACATATCTATCTGTCACATATCTATCTGTCACATATCTATCTGTCACATATCTATCTATCTCTAGTCGTGAAGGCTTGTGCTCCACCTTTTCATGTGTCCTTATGGCAGATCTGACAGTTCTACTTCTGTGCATGTTTGTAACTTGGGTTTATTCCAGACAAGTGTCAGATTTTAGCCTTTGATACACTGATTTGTGTAGAAGCTTCTGGTGTTTATTTTGTCATTTTTGTATCATAGACTTGTTTCTAAATATCCATTAGTGAATACTTCAGCGTTGTCTCCGCACATTCCTGCTTCCTTCTCTACGTGCTCCAGCAGCCATTTAATCACGATGAAAAATCCACATTTTAACCAAAATGTTTCCAGCTGTAGGTTTAGGAAAAAAGCATGAAGTTTATGTACACGATTCTAGGAAAAACATTTAAATCTGATGTGTTTAGTATTTGAGTATTGTAGATCTTGTCCACATTATTCTCTGTTCTCCTCTAACATTCGTTTATATTGTATTTGGACATTGAACGGTTGTGCATGCAAAATGTGGTCAATTCAGAGCGAAAATTGAATGGCTGGAAGACGAATTTGTTCCAATCACACAATATATATGATTCTGTATAGTCATCATGCCCTCAAGGAGACCATAAACATTAGATATTTGTCAGCAGATGCCCCTGGAGGGCTTGGTGAATGTGAAACCCGCCTTAGGCCTCCTGCACACAGCCGTATTTGGGACCTGTATCACATGGATCCCAAATACAATGAATGTATTAAGTTCTCCGAGCATACCACCATGTAAAAATACTGCAGGGAATAGGCATTTTTTCAATGCAAAGTTTTCCCCTAAAAGCAGTGTTTTCAGTGTTGTCTAAGATATTAGGATCTGCCTGCCCACTGGGAACTATGCAGCCCAATATACGGTGCATAATATGGTTTTATAAATTACTGAAATACACATGGTCATGTTTATAGGGCACTCTGGCCATATGCACACAATGTAATATGGCTCTATACAGGTTCCAAGTTGTACATAATGCGACAGCTATTCACATCTATGGGCCAATACTGTACCTCTGAGCTTATTTCTCTCAAATTCATATAGAGGACATAAGAAAAAAAACCATAATGGGATAGTCCAATGCTTCTAGGGAAGGATACCTCATATATATGGTCTTCTATGGGGTCAGCACACTGAGTGCCTACATTTCTATAATACAGAACTGTAGGGACTCCGTGTGCCTCCGTTCAGTCTCTGTGCACAAGACTCTTCTGTGCATATGGCACCTTAGGCCTCATACACACACAGCAGAATCAAGTGCAGGGGGCCTGCGGCTACGTACTAGAGAGCCACCATATGCTGAAGAATAGCTGCATTATATGACATCCAATGGAACATGGTGCTTTTTTGTTTCTGTTAAATTTATATGGAATCTGGCCGAAAAAATTACATTTGCCCCTGTATGAAATCTGAGTCATACGGAGGTACGGTAAGACCCCATAGAAGTCACAGCTAGGAGCCTAAGGCTACATTCCCACGACAGTGAAAAAAATGGCCATTAAAAACTGATCAACTGTCAGTTTTTCATGGCCATTTTGCCAGTGTGTCTCTAAATTTTCATCCATTTCCAGCCTGTCTGTCCGTTTTTAATGACTGTTATTCAAGGCCGTAAAAAAAACGGATGGATTTCATTTGTCAGTTTTTCATTTTAGTCCCAACCCCCTAAAAACACCATAGTGCCTTAAGTAGATAGTGCTATAGTGCACACTGTAGATAATGCCCACATAGGGCCAGTGCCCAAATAGTACCATAGTGCCACCGTGTCCACTGTAAATAGTGGCCACACTCTGGCCAGGAATTCCGCTCCAGGAGGAACCCCTGATGTCACTGTCCATATATGGATAGTGATGCCGGGGGCTTCTCCAGGAGCGGAATCCCCGTCCAGAACTGGGTCTGGCCACCGGGGATTCCACTCCTACAGGGAGGATGTGCCATTTATGGGGGGGGGGGGGTTGCTATCTACAGGGGAGGTCAGAGGAAGCCCCTGACGTCGCTGTCCATATGTGGACAGTGACGTCAAAGGCTTTCCCAAGGCAGGAGTCCCCGACCAGAGCATCGCATGATGCTCTGTTCGGGGACTCTATAGTTGAAAGCCCGACATCACTGTCGATATATGGACAGTAATGTCAAGGGCTTCCCTGGGCTCAGCGCTCATAGTAGTGCTGTGTCCAGGGAGTCATCGGTCAGGATCAGTTTTTACCGACCATAACAGGGATTGTTTCATGAAAAACGGCCGGTAAAAACTGATCCATTACTGCATTGCCATCCATGGTACCGTTGTGGCGTAACTCATTATTTCCACACCTCCTTGAACTGGAGGATTTTACCTTTTGGATATCACATAATGTTACGGTGTTGAGTGATGTATATGTGGGTGATACTCTTAGATCTTTTACTCAGTTGCACGAAGCCTTTAATTTGCCTCGCACATAGCTTTATAGATATCTGCAGTTACGCCACGCACTCCAGAGTTTACAAACAATTCATGCCCTACTACAGAAATTGGCATTTTTAACCCTCAGGGTCCACGTGGTGTTATTTCAGCCTTATATACCCACCTCCTTGGAACTAAACTCTAATCCACACAACTGGCAGTGGAAGACAAATGGAAATCACAAATGTCTGGTCTATCTACATATAACTGGAAGGAAGCCTTGGAATCTCCGATACATGTTTCACCGTCAGTAAATAATTGTATGACCGTTTATATTTCGTTCACCAACGTTGCCTATCCCCAGTTCGTAGACACAAAATGGGATGACTTTCTCACGATAGATGTTACCATTGTGACAAACCTCATTCTGACTTTTGGCACACGGTGTAGGAGTGTTCCTACATTCGCTCCTTCTGGTCTGAAGTATCCTCTTCATTGTCCGGTGTCCTTATGATCCCAGTACCACATACTCCTCAGGTGTGCCTATTGGGTATCCTAGATGAATCATCATAGCCGCACTTTTCTACGAGAATCGCTGTTTTTGGCCAGAAAAGCAATAGCAATCAGATGGATGGGAGATCAATCTCCTTCAGTTCATCAATGGAAAAAACTAGTTAAGGCTGGGTTCACACTGAGTTTTTTTGCAGGCAGAAAATCTGCCTCAAAATTCAGTTTGGATTTTGCTCTGCCTGCACACCGATTTCCGCTGCAAAAAACGCAGCGAAATACGCTTTCTCTGCCTCCCATTGATGCCAATGGGAGGTCAGAGACCTGAACGCCCGAAGATAGGGCATGTCGCTTATTTTTCCTGTGAGCCGTTTTTTCCGCTCACGGGAAAAAACGCCTCCGCCTCCCATTGAAGTCAATGGGAGGCATTTTTGGTCGTTTTTTGGCGTATTTTCCGACGCGGTTTCCGTGGAAAAAAACCTCTGTGAACTGACCCTTATACTGCAATACCTTTCAAGAAGATGGTGTATAAAAACCGAGGTTTTCCAGGAAGTTCATAAAAATCTGGGGTGCGTGGTGCGAATCTTTAAAAACGGCTGTTAAAAACTGATCCATTGACTTCTATGGGAGCCGTCTGGCCGAGAAAACTGCCAAAAATAGTACGTCCTATTTTTGACGGCCAGTTTTCACGGGCTGTAAAAAAAAACGGCCGTGTGAATACACACCATAGAACTTCACTGTTCTGAAAACGACCGTGTGACGGCCGTTAAAACAACTTCAGTTTTCACTGTCGTGTAAATGCAGCATTAATAGGGCCACGTGGATGAGGCCTAACTCTGCTGCTCTCTATTCACCCGCATAACCACCTGTGAAACTTGTCTAAACTTAGAAGGTTTCAGCACTAGCCCTCTTCCAGGCATTATAGCACTAGCATCAAGAAAACAATTGTCTTCCAGGCCATCAATATAGGAATAGCCCTCCCTATGACAAGTACAGTTCTTAATATTCTAAGATGATTCTCCATGTGGCAGAGACAAGGCAGGTTTTTAAACGACATTGTAAGGGCCTGTTCACATCACCGATCAATGGTGATATCAATGGTGTTTATATCAATGGTGACGGAAACATAGCTAATGGTTTCCGTTCGTCACCATTCCGGCAGGTTTCTGTTTTAACGACGGAATCAATAGCGGAGTCGACTGCGCTATTGATTCCGTTGGAAAAACGGAAACCTGCCGGAATGGTGACGAACGGAAACCATTAGCTATGTTTCCGTCACCACTGATATAAACGGTGACTGAAACGGAAGCTGTGGTTTCAGTTTGACTTTCCGTCAAATTGTTCTGTGAATAGTTCCTACTTTTCCTAAGGCATCATTTACACGAGCGTAATATACGCGCGTGCTTTTCACGCGTGTCATACGCACCTATATTAGGCTATGGGGCAGTGCAGACAGTGCGTGAGTTTTGCGCAGCGCGAGTGCGTTGTGTAAAACTCACGACATGTCCTTTCTTTGTGCACTGTTCGCGCATCACGCACCCATTAAAGTCAATGGATGCGTAAAAACCACGCATGCCGCACGGAAGCACTTCTGTGCGAACTGCGTGGTTCGCGCAACAGCTGCCAAACTCTGAATGTAAACAGAAAAGCACCACGTGCTTTTCTGTTTACAAACATCCAAACGGAGTGTCATAATGATGGTGGCTGCGCGAAAATCACGCAGCCGCGCATCATACGGTGATGACACACGGAGCTGTTAAGTGCCTTTTGCACACGCTCGTGTAAATCAGACCTAAAAGAGAGAGAAAACTGCATTGCAGGCACAATGTACAATTCTAGCCTACGTTTCCATCACTAGATGCACCCCATATTAGGGTACCAAGGTGGCAGAAAGGAGGGGATGCATTGTTTTTATATGTCATTCAGCAGACCGGATGTCTCCTCCACTTTAATCAATGAAGTTAGGGATTTCCTTTACAGTTGGAGCGGTGGTATACTGACAGCATCACTATAACATTTCGGGAATTGTGGACTTTGCACTAAAAGGGTTATTCTTATCTCAGACATTTATGACATATCCACCATAAAATGTCTAATAGATGCAGCCAGGTACCAGCTCTGTTTCCTCGCAAAGCTTGGCAAAACTGGCTCCGCTATATCCGGGAAAACCCGGCTACCTCGTAATTCAGCTGCCGGTTCCCAGTGACCGCGGGAGAAGGTAGGGTGAGGGTCAAGGAGCCCCATTCTACGGATAGGTGCGGGTCCCAAATGTTGATCCCGTATCTATTGGACATTTATGGCATCCCCCCCTGCATAGGGAATAACCCTTTTAAAGAGGACCTGTCTGCTTCCTGACATGTCTATTTTAGAGAATACTTGCATTTCTTATAAAAGAACTATGCTGGAGCACCTTTCCTTAGAGCTCTGCATTGTGTTTTTCCTCTGTTATTCCTCCTGGAAATGTATGATTAAATGGACAAATGGATGTTCCCACTACCCCTTGTAAACTGGGTATGTCCTTACAATCTCTGACACTGTCAGCACGGAGTGTGTAGCGATGTGCTCCATTGATAATGGGGAATAGAAACACCCAGTTACCTATGTGTTTGTATATTTTCAGGAGTAATAACAGAGGAACGACACAATGTAGAGGTATAAGAAAAGATGCTCCATAATTGTTGTCGGGAGAGCTGACTGACAGGTCTTCTTTAATCTTAGGGTGCTTATACAAAGTGGTGGCAGTCATGTTGTTAACATTTAATAGAATATTTCTTATCCATTAACTGTGAGCCCATGACATCTTAGAAGCTTTAGGCAGATGAATTTATAAGCTAACACTTCACAGAATAGTATGATCCACGGTTTTAAGGTGCCAGGGACGGAATATCGTGTTATCGGCAGAATCGTGCATTTGCTGTTTCTCTGAACTTCTCGGAGTTTGTTTTCTGGATTTCGGAAGTCTGCCACTATTTAATATTCGTTGTGATGATTTGTTTGGAGTATACAGAAGAGCTGTATTTCACAATAACATGGAGCACTGCCCAAAAGCCATAGAAGGCCGGGCGTAGGTAGAGGGCATTCTAGGTGAGGCAGGAAGCTGAAGCTAAGAGCCATGTTCTGCATGTCTGACACCTGACTGGATGGGTTGCTGCGTCACGTGTAGCACTAGGCGGATACAGGACAAACCATGTGGTGATTGTTTTGTACCTAGAAGATTAATCTGAGCATTGTTTACAGTAGCATGTGTGTAAAGGGCTGCACCGCATCAATAGAGAAGGTGTCATCGGAGTTACTTTGCAATAAACTTTGATTACATTCAAACTATTCAGTTCATCTTCTTGGGCAATGGACAATCTATAGACGACATCAGTTTTTTTAAGGAAATTCAGAGAAACCGCATTGATGCAACACTGACTGTCATATGCGGAAAAAAGGGCCCATTTTTTCGGGTACAAATCAGACTTTGCAGAATTTTATCTTTTATCTGCAAAGTCATTTTCCAAAGACTTTCAAAGTAATAAATAATTAAAGCTGAATGTTCTATACACAAATATGATGGGGAAGCGCTTCGTCTTTCCATCAATATAATGTTTTATATTCGCATTTTTGTATTATGGTTGAAGTGCGGCTGAGCATGTAAATATATAGTTTCCATCTAAACACCAGGTTCCCCCTCATTTAAGGTTCCGTTACTTTGAGCTTAGACATGCCCTATGGTCACAATTTGCAGGATATAATGTAATATTATGGACATCCCCAGTGGAGGATTGGGTCACGCAATTGTCCACTGTCGTTACTCTATAAAACTGTTACGTGTCTGTTCTAATAAGCTTGATAGGGCTCCGGACCGCTGGTCCCAGATTCTTCCCTCTGTATCCGCTGAAGATCACGAGGAGATTTTGGAATCTTTGTCCAGTCTTTTAATCTGAGCCAGGGACCGCCTCATCCAGGTTACATTTTTTCATCACGTTTACTATACTTCTTCTAAATTTTTTCGGATGGGCAGACTAACCTCCCCAATCTGCCTACATTGTCTTTGGGCAGACGGTTTATTTTTGCATATGTTTTGTGGCTATCCGGTTATCTTAAACTTTTGGACAGAAGTTATGGAGTTCATTGAACGCAAAGTAGGTCTCCCACGAATAATGGATCCCAAGGTTTGTCTTCTCCTCTCGGTGGCTTCCAGATCCCTTTTGATGCTACTTTTATTTTATGCAAAAAAAACATCCTTGCACACTGAAAACATCCCAAGTTTCCTAATCTACAAGCATGGATCACAATGGTGAATTTTAAACTTCCCCGCTTTAAGCTTACGTATGGGGCAAGCGCGTGCCCGGATAAGTTTACTAAAATATGGCAACTGTGGATAGCTAACCCAAACACTAGCCATTAATTCTTAGTCCTCGTTTCTGATGACCTAAAAACTGCTTTATTTGCTAAGGCCTCATGCACACGACCGTGTTCGGTCCGTGATATATGGACCGCATGTCGGCCGCATTTCGAACACGGTTCAGGGAGCCGGGCTCCTGGCATCATAGTTATGTGTGACGCTAGGTGTCCCTGCCTACCCGTGGGAATACTGTCCCGTACTGAAACATGTTTTCAGTACATGACAGTAGTCCCGCGGAGAGGCAGTGACTCGTAACGCCATACATAACTATGATGCCAGGAGCCCGGCTCCCTGAACCGTGTTCGAAATGCGGCCGACATGCGGTCCATATATCACGGACCGAACACGGTCGTGTGCATGAGGCCTCAGGGCTGCAGCTGGTCCTCTCCTGGGACTTTATTCTAGACTGCATTTTTCTTCTGATTTACCTTTTTCTCTGTATTGAAAAACAGTAAAACGTAAACAACAAAACACTTAATATACAATGTCACACGACGACGCATATCCTTGTGCCTTTGTTTAATAACTGACCTCTTGTACTTTGGTACTTCGGTAAAACCTCTGATACATGCTGACTTTTTTGTATACTGTGTACCGTTTATTTGTTGAAGTTTACCTTTACAATTTACCTTTAAAAATATATATATTTTAATAGAATTTGGCGCAGTATTTTAGCTAGAATTGAAACTGTATTGTATGCTGTATATAACATTGAGAAAAAAAGGTATGCTGGGAAAAAAATATTTTAACCCCTCTGTATTTCATATGCACAGCGTTTTGTAGGTTAAGGGCACTATCAGTCCTCAGGTGCATTATAGGCTATGGATTCATTCTATGTATACTTCAGAAGTACACCACAAACATGGTGTGAACATAGCCTAATCTATATATATTGCCAAACTCCGCATTGTCACCTCAGATAGGGCAGCATAGAGATCCACTTAGTTACCGATTGTGCAGATAGAAAAAGTCCCATAGATCGCTGCCTTAGAGGATCGGTAAATCATTTTTTTGGGGATTGGAGGTTTTAACGTTGGCTAAATCTATTAAATGATGTCAATGTGAACAGAGTACTAATTTGAAATATTTTTCTGCAATATCATAAATTGGTTGGTTTAATAAAGGTTTATTATACAAAAAAAAAGCACTGCCTTGCCAAATACAGTTTCCCTTTGCTAGCATTACATTTAACCGTCAGTAACAGAATGACAGGTATTTTCCCTTGAGCAAAACCTTTGCCAGTGCCTCCATTACTTTGTACTCCTGAGCATTTTTAGTATGCAGGATTGATTTTGAAATCATGCAACATTCATCTATGGCCCCATACGCATGGCAGTGTCGTGTGCATAGAGTCTGTACGGCAGTAAACATTGGCCTTACCGCTACATAGTACGGAGCTGTATGGCTTCCGCGTGCTGCCGTAAAGGCTCGCCAAGTTCAGAACGCTTCTAGAAGAGAAAAACTCTGTACATAGGGCATCGGATAGAGCATGTCCCAATTTATTGAATGAGACATACAAAATACCTCTGTATGCCGCTGTATAAAATCATGAGGCCTAAGTTTTATTTTTCTGTCGAGTTGCTGAAAACTCTGTACAGTTGTTGGTTAGTTAATCTGTTTATGGGAAAGCCAGGTGGTAACCAATATGGCCAGCATTATAGTATGCCATGGGTTCCTACGGCTAACGGAAGGTTTTCTGCAAATGACATTATCATGTTTTACATACAGAATTATTCAACATTAAAAAGTTAATTTAGGGCTTATTCAACAAAACGTTTTTTTTTTTTAACGGACATCGTGAAAGGACCGTGAAAAAATAGGACATGTCCTATATTTGCCTGTTTGCCCGGATCCATCAATAGACTCAAGTCTATGCGGGATCTGTGAACTCGGATCTTACACAGGTGCAAATCGACCATGAAAAAGCTGGTTTTCACTGCCGATCTGACACCCATTTGTGTGAATAAGGTCTAACTTTGCTTATAGATTGCATTATTAGCTTGTTATGATCCAGGGATACAGACTGTATTTTAGTCCTTTCACAATTCTGCAGGCTTCGGAGATGTAATCTGCCAGCATTTCTTGGCGGCGGAATGTCTGTAGCTCACTCTGGTGATTTGCATTCCTCACTATCCTCCCCAGTAGGCACAGCAGACCACAGCCCACCAACTTCCCCAGTCATCACAACAGACTCTCTCACCAATTTTCCCAGTAGTCACAGCAGGCTCTCCCCCCACCCCCAATTTTCCCAATAGTCACAGAAGGTCCCCCCCTTTCACTACTACGCACATCAGGGCCACCACAGCAGGCAGTCACACCAAGACTCCCCCCCCCCCCCACACCTCATCCCCCTCCTAGAAGTCACAAGACCTCTCAGTAGTCGCAGCAGGACTCTCCTCAAAAGTCACTTTTTTTCTCTTCCCATGTAGTCATGCTTCTGCAATGCTCTGTCTGCTGGCAGGAAACTACATATAACAGCATATTACTGACTGCTGTATATAGCTTTCTGCAGCAGTCTTTACTAACAGAGACCGATGCAGGAGTAGCACAGAGCGCTATCAATATATTATATGACTGCCGCTGTGTGCTCTCTCTGCCCAGCAGGGCTGCTTTCTGGGCCTTGTTTACGCAAATCTACTGCAGACAATAAAGTGGATAAATTGCCAAAGCTTTTTTTTCCCCCTAAACATGCAGTAACAAAATGACATCTGGAATCTAAATGATTGCTGGGAGAGAAATGTAAGCTAGTCACATTGGCATAGGACAGAATTTTTATTCACTCGAAGAAATGTCTCATGTGTTTGATTTTAGTTTCATTAATTAGATGTAAATCTGTAGAAGATAAATAATTGCTATTTTTAATTTTTTTAACTTCGCTGAAGGTGGCCATATTGGAGGCACACACTTCCCGCATTGACTGTATATCAGCAGGGTGTGTGTGCTTTATGGCAGCTGAAGTGAATGGAAGTCGATTGAAAGAGAAATGACATAGATTATTATAGTTTCCAGAAAGTGACAGAGTACAACCCCTGATTTAAATTTTATTTAGACAACCACTTTTTATTAAACCGGTCCCTGGCAACTAGTAAGGCCTTATTCACACGACCGGGTTTCCCGGCCATGTGACATATATGGACACAGTGAAATTAGGCGCTTCTGAAGCGGAATTCCCGACCCTGTGGCTGGTGTTTCCGCTCCAGGAGAAGTCCCTGACTTCATTGTGTCCATATATGAACACAGTGACGTCAGGCACTTCTGAAGCGGAATCCCCGACCCTTTGGCCGGTGTCTCCGCTCCAGGAGAAGTCAGTGACTTCACTGTCCATATATGGACAGTGAAGTCAGGAACTTCTCCTGGAACGGTGGCGCTATCTACAGACAGTTAGGGAGGGGGGGGTGCCATCTATGGGGGCAGTGCTGTGTGGCACTACCTACAGGGGGCTGTGTGGCACTACCTACACGGGGGCTGTGGCATTATTTACAGAGGGAAGTGTGTGGCATAAAATTCACAAATGAAATTCATCCAATTTGAAAACGGACAAGGAAAAAACGGGTCAAAATCGGCCGTTAAAAACGGCAGCACGGCCCGGAACAAAATCGGAATGGATGCAAAACGGCCAGGAAAAATGGTCCAAAACGGCCGTTTTTATCGGCCGACACTCTGACCCTGTCGTGTGAATAGAGCCTAAGCCCTTATTCACACGACAGTAGGAACAATAGACCCCTAATGGGGCTATTCACACCACCGATTTTTTTTGACGGGCCGGGAAAACCGGCCGTCAAAAAATGGGAGATGCCCTATTTTCGGCCGTTCACCCGGCCGACCGGCTCCCATAGAAGTCTATGGGGCCGGGTAATACACGGCCATCACCGGAATGTGTCCCGAGTGACGGCCGTGTCTACCGTCGCTTGCTCTCTCCTCACATCGCAGAGTGCATGTGAGGAGGAGGGGTTTATGCCATTCGACCCGGGTGTACAGCAGGTGGAATGAAGCACTGCGCTGGCTCCCTTCCCCTGCTTGTTTTAAAAACGCCCTGGCCCGGCGACACCTCCCATGGCCGATGGCGCCACTAGCAGCTGCTGCGGCTGCTACTGCTGTAGCGACGCCACTATAGCAGAGCAGGGAGGTATCTCCCTGCTCTGCTATGTGCTTGCCCCACTTTAGCTCCCTGAAGGAGCGGAATCCCCGTGTGTTTGGGGATTCCACTCCTGGACAGAGCGCTTGATGTCTCTGTCCATATCTGGACAGTGACATCAGGGGAAACTCCTGAAGCGGAATCCCCGAACACTTTGTGACCGGGGATTTCACACCAGGCGAAGCCAGTAACGTTCAGTGTCCATAAATGTGGACACAGACGACAGGGGCTTTTCCGGAAGTGGAATCACCGGCCACATGGGGATTCCCCTTCAGGAGTTGCCCCTGATGTCACTGTCCAGATATGTCCTGCCCGGAATGGATGCAAAATGGATGCAAACCGGCCGGAAAAAACGGCCGATTTTATCGGCCGACACTCGGACTCGGTCGGGACCCTGTCGTGTGAATAAGGGCTAAGTTGCAAAGGGTAATGCTGGGAATTGTTTGGTAAATGTTCATTTCATAGCCCCTTTGCTCTGTTACTTCAATATCCCATATTGAATACGAAGGCATCCGAGTTAGGCCTTATTCACATGACAGGGTCCGAGTGTCGGCCGCTTTTGGACCGTTTTCCCCGGCCATTTTGCATCCTTTACGATTCCGTTCCGGGCCGTGTTGCCGTTTTTAATGGCCGATTTTGACCCGTTTTGCATCCGTTTTTTTTTCCCTGTCCATTTTAATAATCGGATGAATTTCATTTGTAACATTTTTTTTTCTTCGTACCTCTGTTCTGTCGTGAGAACAGAAGAACGTAAAAACTGAAAAGCCGGATACATTACATTATGGACACTAATGGCGCCAGACGGAACCCATATACTTTAATGGTTGCCATTGGTTTTCCGTAACGGTGTCCAGTGTTTTACCGGAAGAAATAGCGCAGCATGCTGCACTATTTCTTTTGTCATTTTTCATTGGTTCTGCAACGGAGGCACCTAATGGAGCCTCTGACCCAGATGTGAACAGAGCCTAAGCAGAATAGATAGTATATGGTTCTATTTCAATCTGCCTCTCCCCTGCTGAGTGCATGCTTGATCACATTATTATAGCTGGTCTGTTATTATTTCAAGGTGGATCGGGTTTTTCTCTGCAAATTGCAAAAAGTTGTAAGAAACCTAAACCGTGACACTGTCTACCGCCCTCCAAAAGTCACTCTGGCCTTTTTGCAGAATATCTTCATAAATCAAATTAACCCCCAAGCACAATAACTCAAAATATTTAGTACTGTACCATTTTGCATAAATGCAATGATAAATAAAGTACATATAAAAAGTATGTATATCTTTTAATGAAGTTTTAAAATTCTGGTCAAACCTTGTCTAAATACAGTGCACCTCATCAGAGGCGTATCTTAAAGCAGAGTCCAATGTAAAAAAAATATACGGGGACCCCCAACTATCATGTGCTATTTATAATACTGGTGTCTTGATATGTGGCACAGCGTCCTTTTGGCCCCTTGGCCACCAGGGCCTGGGTGTGACTGTTAGGCTGGATTCACACGAGGTCATTACAGGTCCATGATTACAGTACGGGACAGTTGTCCTGCAGCGAGGCAGGGACTCCTAGCATCGTACATACCTATGATGCTAGGAGCCCGGCTCCCTGCACTGTGTTCGGTCCGGGACTTGCGACCGAAATACGTCCGTCAATACGTAATGACCTCGTGTGAATCCAGCCTTACACCCCTGTATCTTATGGGAAGATGTCTCATGGTCTGTTAAGAACAATGCTGAACATTTTTTTATTCCTAAAAAATGTGTCTGGATCAAACCTAATTTGTTGTCGTGGCAGCATCGCACTTTGGGGTTGCTTCCTTTTGTCAGCTGGGACAGGAGATCTAATCACGATAGAGGTAGGCTGTGTTCACATGCGGCGGTCAATTTGTGTTTTTCGCCGCAATTATCAAAAAATCGCAGCAAAAACACATTGATCGTGACATGAAACCACAGCCTTGAAGTTGGTAAAAAAAAAATCCTTGAAAAGACTTCCCGCTGTATTAAAACAAAAAAAAACTTACAATAGATTTAAAAAAATCAATTGGATAATTTAAAGTGTACCTATACTTTCAAAAACCGTTTGACATGTCCTTGTGAAGTTTTGATTGGTGGGGTCCGAGCACTGATCGCTAAAAATGAAGCGGCAGAAGCGCTCAGGTGAGTGCTGTGCCGCTTCGTTTCTGCTTTCCTCAGATAGCCGAGCCAGCAGTGTATGGACTCATAGATTTTCTATTGAGCCCGTACACCACTTGTTCAGCTTTCTGAGGAGAACAGAGCTGAGCAGAAACAAAGCGGCACAGCACTCACCTGAGCGCTTCTACCGCTTCGTTTTTATGATCGGTGGGATTGTCACTGCTCGTACTCTCACCGATCCAAACTTCTGACATGTCATTATGAACTATGACATGTCAAAAGTTTTTTGAAAGTATAGGTACACATGATTAACCTATATAAATATATGAATGGCACATACAAAAAATATGGTGAAATCCTGTTCCATGTAAAACCCCCTCAAAAAACAAGGGGGCACTCCCTCCATCTGGAGAAAAAAAGGTTCAACCTGCAGAGGCGACAAGCCTTCTTTACTGTCAGAACTGTGAATCTATGGAATAGCCGACATCAGGAGCTAGTCACAGCAGGGACAGTAGATGGCTTTAAAAAAGGCTTAGATAATTTCCTAGAACAAAAAAATATTAGCTCCTATGTGTAGAAATTTTTCCCTTCCCTTTCCTTGGTTGAACTTGATGGACATTTCTTTTTTCAACCGTACTAACTATGCAACTGGCCCTTAATGTGACCCATAACCTGTACAATTCCATTGAAAAACAAACTGAAATCATTTTAGAGGGGAAAAATAAAATAACAAATCTACGTGGTTGCATAAGTGTGATAAGTTTAAAAACCTCTTATAATTGGGGATGTGGTTGTGTTCGGAATTAGCCAATCACAATTAAACTCAAGTTAAATAGTAGTCAGTACACAGCTGCCATTATTTAAAGTGATTCTGAGTAACCCCAAATAAAGTTCAGCTGTTCTATTAGGATTTTCCTGGGATTTTCTTGCATGTGACCGCAAAAGCCATGGTCCGTAAAGAGCTTACAACACATCAAAGGGATCTGATTGTTGAAAGGCATCAGTCAGGAGAAGGGTACCAAAGAATTTCCAAGGCATTAGATATACCATGGAACACAGTGAAGACGGTCATCAAGAAGTGGATTACATTTGGCACAACAGTGACCTTAACAAGAACTGGACGTCTCTCAAAACTTGATGAAAAGACAAGACGAAAATTGGTCCAGGAGGCTACCAAGAGGCCTAGAGCAACATTAAAGGAGCTGCAGGACTTTCTGGCAGGTATTGGTTGTGTAGTTCATGTGACAACAATCTCCCATATTCTTCATATGTCTGGGCTGTGGGTTAGGGTGGCAAAACGGAAGACTTTTCTAACAAAGAAAAACATCCAAGCCCGGCTATGTTTTGCAAAGACCTACATAAAGTCTGCCAAAATCTGGTGGGAAAACGTGTTATGGTCTGATGAGACCAAGGTTGAACTTTTTGTCATAATTCCAAAATGTATGTTTGGCGCAAAGCCAACACTGCACATCACCAAAAGAACACCATACCCACAGTGAAGCATGGTGGAGGCAGCATTATGCTTTGGGGCTGTTGCTCTACAGCTGGAACTGGGGCTTTAGTCAAGGTGGAGAGAATAATGAACAGTTCCAAATATCAGTCAATATTGGCACAAAACCTGCAGGTCTCTGCTAAAAAGCTGAAGATGAAGTGGAATTTCAATTTTCAGCACACAATGACCCAAAGCGCATACCACCAAATCAACAGAGAATGGCTCCACCAGAAGAAGATCAAAGTTTCGGAATGGCCCCGCCAGAGCCCAGACCTGAATCCCATTGAAAATCTGTGGGGTGACCTGAGGAGAGATTTGGAGATCTGACAGATTTGGAGCTTTTGCAAGGAAGAGTGGGCAATTGACAAGTCAAGATGTGCCATGCTGATAGACTTCTACTCAAAAAGACTGAATGCTGTCAAAGGGTAATTCAACAAAGTATTAGTTTAAGGGTGTGCATATTTATGCAACCACATTATTTTTGTTCTTTATTTTTATTTATCCACCCTATAAGATTTCAGTTTGTTTTTCAATACAATTGTACAGATTATAGATGACATTAAAGGTGGAAAAAGTTCTGAAATTATTCATCTTGGCATGACTTTGCAACATGACAAAAATCTGGCATTTTAACAGGGGTGTGTAGACTTTTTATATCCACTGTACATGTCTGTACAGCCAGCCCAAAGACTTCACAAAAGACAACGTTACACAATATGTTGTCCTCTATTTTGTGAGTTCAACATGTAAAATACAGAACCCCTTTAACTTGAGAGTATGCTCACACGCAGGGATTTCAGGTGTATTTCGTGGCATAAACGCCTCAAAATAAGTCTACAAACATCTACCCATTGAATTCAATGGAAAAAACAGCGTTTAGTTCGGACGGGGCATTTTTTTTACGACGCTGTTTTAAAAAAATAACAAAACAGTGTGTAAAAAGAAGCCCCCTAAAACGAAGGCGCATATCACTTCTTGAGAAGTTTTTGGAGCTGTTTTTCATTGTGTCGATGGAAAAACCGCTCCAAAAAATCCTCAGATGTTTTTGGCCACAAAAAAAACAGCTGGAAATCAGAGGCTGTTTTCCGTTGAAAACAGCTCCATCATTTTCAGCCATTCTTGATTTTGCGTGTGAACATACCCTAAGACTTTGGTTTTAGTTATTAAAGGCTATGTGCACCTTAGAAAGGGATTTTTTTTTTTAAATAAAAGTGACAATCAGTGTGTTTGTTGGGTGAAACTTAGAATTCGCTTTTATTAAAAATTTGTTTTACTTTGAGATACAGCTGCAGTGTATTTGCTATATAGAGCAGCTGGAACCTCGTCAGTCCCGCGGATCTGACGGGTTCAGTGTCAGCGGGTCATCACCTGTAATCTATCACATCTAAGTTATGAACTTTGATGGTAGATCCTGCGTGTTATAGACACGCAGGACACGCTTTCGCTTAACCCGTCAGTCCCGCAGACCGCTGTATCTCAAAAAGTAAAACTAATTTTTAATAAGAAAACAATTATAAAGTTGCGCCAATCACACTGATTGACCTTTTTATGAAAAAAAATCCCTTTCAAATGTTTACATAGTCTTTAAGCTCTCCTTTACAGTCACTATAATACAAACTAATAGCAAATGTTTACTAAGTGAGCCATTTCGGTGAAATCTGATGAGATGAGCCACGAAATGGAAAAAATTAACTAGAAGGAAAGCTGGAAGTCTTTTGTGCTCCAAAAATAAGATGGTGTTTCCAGTTTAAATTGTTTTTTCAACAATACTGTCTGATAGGTGCATCGGTGACTGCAAACTTCTCAAACTGCTCTGCTTTGACCTGACCCAAATTTCATAATAATGCAAACCTTGAGAGGATACTACAATTACAAACATGACATAAGATTTGTTATGTAAAAGGTGTTAGCAATGTATGACATTCTTAAAAGATAAATTCATCATAAAAATATCATTGACTCAGAATATGTAATTGGTGGGAGCTCGGACTGCTGCCAATGCCCTAATTAAAGCGGCTGCGGCGCTCTATAAGGGCACAGTCACATGAACAGCACAATGCATCTGAATGGGTTTTCTCTAAACCCTATTCACATATAGCACTAAAAAAAAAATGCATGTGGATAAAAAGTGGTTTTCCAGGACTTTGAAATTGATTACCTATCCTTAGGTCATCAATATCGGATCAGTGATAGTCTGACTTTCGACACCCCCACAGCTCAGCTGATTGAAGGGGCTGCGATGCTCCAGCGAGCACTGCGGCCCCTTCATTTTTTACACCGCTTTGTACATTTGGTGTCCTATTCAAGAATGATACTGAGCTGCAGTACTAGACACAGCCACTACTGAATTAAGGGGCTGTGCCTGGTAAACAATAAAACGGCTGCAGCGCTTGCCGCTGTGTCTCTTCCCCTTCAATCAACTGATCGGCGGAGTTGCTGGGAGTCGGATCCCCACCGATCTGATATTGCTGTCATTACAAAGTTCCAGAAAACTCTCTTAGGCCTTATTCACACAAGCGTATTTAACGTCCGTGATACACGCGTGATACTCTCGTCGGACCTATGTAACTCAATGGGGCCGTTCAGACATTCCGTGTTTTTCACGCAGCGTGTGTCCGCTGTGTAAAACTCACGACATGTCCTATAGTTGAGCGTTTTTCGCGCATCACGCACCACGCACCCATTGAAGTCACAAAACGCACACGTTCGTGTGAATAAGGCCTTAAGGAAATTTTGTGGAAATTCATATTCGCACCATGCCCTATCTGTTTTTAGACATAGATGTCCAGTTGTTACCCATTATCCTAAGTAAATTAGAACTATATTGATCTGAATAATACATGCAGGTTTCCTCCAGATTTTCAATGTTTTAGCTGTAGAAAAAAATCTGCATTGTGTGAATGTATAATTAAGCGTCTGAACTTCATCGGACAGAATGGCTTTAAAATTTCCAGAAAAAAAATCTTGCATTACTGTCAGGCTACTACCATATTTGTGTTTAATATCAATGCAAACCATTGCAATGGATCATGACGAAATCGCTTGTCATGGGTCTGCCAGATTTCCTTTAGGTTACTGGAAACCTGAAGAGAAAGCATAAATGCAAGTGTGAACATAACCTTGAAGACAACAAAGCAGTAACATGGATTTATGAACCATCTAATTTTCTGTAACGTTCTTCTGTTGTAGGTATTGTGAAAGATAAGGAGAGAAAACTGGACGACGAAATGGCTGGGCCTCGTCCTTCTCATTGCGCATTCCTTGGATCACTTCTATGGGAACGCACTTTGCCATACAATGAAATAGAATATGTTGATCTGGATGAGTTCTTACTGGAAAATGGCCTACCCTCAAGCCCACCTCGCCAGCCTTTTTCACCAGCTAATTTGACTCCACCACCATCTAACCAGTCAGTAGTTGACCTCAGTCGACCAGCATCCTGCGCCTCCACTTCCTCTACTTGTTCCTCTCCAGTGCAAAGCATGATGGGTAGTGAATATGAACATCCAAATGGCAAAGCAGGTACTACTGATTTGAACTATTCAGTTGCATTTAATTAAATAATATACAAAAGGTGACTGGTAACAAAATGCGTTCTCTATATCATTGATCACACCGCTACAGCATGTTTAAGTGGTAGTGCCCCAACTAGATAGGTTGATTTTAAGAGGTTTAGTATATATGTACTATTTGTAGTTGCACCCTTAAACAGACAATGGATATCATATACATTTTTGGAAATATGCAGCTGCCTCATGATAACAGCTGATCATGGGTTGGGGGCATTTGATGGGGTGGCTTGCTTTATGGAAAGGGTTGTCCAGGTGACCCCTTCAAAAGTGTTACCTGGCAATATATAAATACGGTTTAGGAAGCATATTTCTTAATATAATCTATAATATTCAGCCCTTAAGCGCTTATCTTGGGTATAGTTGCTGTGTGGGTGGAGGATTGTCTTGTCCATGTCTATGAGATATGTAATAGATCTCAGTATATGAGGAAATGTGATGACTGCAGAACTAGTGCTCTGGTATTTGTTCCCAGAGAACTTTTTATTTATTTATTTTTTTACCATGCTTTATGCAAATAGGAAATAAAAAATATCTAATAATGTTCCTTAAAATTATTAAAACAGATTAGTGTTTTTTTTTTTGTGTCTGTTGTTCCACGACTTTATTTTACTCCCCACGCATTCTGCATCTCCTCAGTCAGGTTATACGGACCGTGTGAGTGAAGGATAAGATAAACGATAAAAATGGCATGGATCTTGATTGATTGTTAAAAATCAACATTTACAGAAGGCACTGAGATGTGTCTCGGGAAGTCATACTAGCTCTCTACTTTACCCGTGACCCATGATTTCCCATTGAAAAGTTTACTGTAACCTTCAGGGAGGTCACTGTGAATAGCAGGGTTTCCTCTTGGCTATTACTGCAGGTTGGTCAGACCTGCTGTCATGTGATGTTTTAGCTATAAATTGGGTTTTACACGAATTTAAAAATTACAGAAAAGAACAAAATGTATTTTAAGGGGGCGTTCACATGGGTTTTTTGAAAAGTTTTTTTACGGGGAAACCGCGACAAAAAACGGCCAAAAATGCCTCCCATTGATTTCAATGGGAGGCAGAGGCGTTATTTTCCCGCAAGCGGAAAAACCGTCTCACGGGAAAAAGAAGGAACGAGCCCTATCTTCGGGCGTTTATGCCTCTGACCTCCCATTGACATCAATGGGAGGCAGAGAAAGCGTATTTCGCTGTGTATTTGCCCACGGCGCTCAATGGCCGCGGGTGAAAAACGCAGCAAAAATCGGTGTGCAGCTAGGGCAAAATCTGCCTCAAAATTCCAAGCGGAATTTTGAGGCACATTTTCCGTCTGCAAAAAAACTCTGTGTGAACCCAGCCTAACCAGACATATAACTGCGATGGGATAGAAGTGAAACAGTTACCAATAATTGTATCCAGTTGCAGTGCGTGTTCCTGTTCCCCTGGCAAGTACATGGAGAGGGGAGGCCAAGGCTCTCTCTTATTTTGATCTTAAAAGGAGGACACCCGCCCCAACCACAAACATCTAACTGGTTTGCCATGTTGTGCCAGCCAGAAATGTACCGGGAGAAAATCTTAAAACTTGAACAAGAATATGAACAAGAGCCATATTGTAATGGACAAAGCAGAAAGACTTCCCGCTATATTAATATCTCATAACATAAGATTTACTACGGTTCGGGCCATAGAAAGGTGTTTAATCAACATTATTGAATTTTTGCTTTTGTTTTTAGTTTATTCTTCTAAATAACAAATTCAGATCAATATATTTGAAACCCAGTCTGATCCAAATAGATAGAACATGTGTATATATTCGGCTTGTATCCTTTGGCTTATCTTAACAAATTGGCTGTTCATTTAAGTGTGTTATTGTACTAACTCAGAAAATAGTTTCCCTCGTCTCCTCCCTAAACACGTGTTCAAAACGTGAAAGAAGAAATGAGCAGATCCTACTGTCTGCAAGAGTGCACAGTCCACGTGCCGTCTCAGCACTCACTCTTATGATGCAACTCTTGAGTTCTAGCCTACATTTATAGTCAGAGCGGCAGGGTGGAGCAGATGGCAGGAGGCTTACAGCTGTGTGTGTGTGTGACGTGTGTGTGTGTGTGTGTGTGGCTTGTGTGTGGCTTGTGTGTGGCTTGTGTGTGACTGACTTCTGTGTGTGTGTGAGTGACTTGTGTGTGTGTGACTTGTGTGTGTGTGACCTGTGTGTGTGTGTGTGTGTGTGTGTGTGTGACCTGTGTGTGTGTGTGTGTGTGTGTGTGTGTGTGTGTGTGACTTGTGTGTATGTATACTTTTGTTTTCTCTCACAGTGAATCTATGTGGAACATTAAGTTAATGTGCCCATGATTGCTTCCATGCATGTATCTACCTGCCAGCCTGAGGTGCAGTGTATTCTTTGTGCTTCCCTCTTAATAGCCAAGAAAATACTTCTGCAGAGGTGATGTCGGGTGACTTGGCAAGAGTAATGCTCAGTAGTTTATAACGCAAAATATAAGAGTGCTTCTGGTTATGGGTAAGACTGGCATTATGTCTGCTTGGATAAAATCAGATTTTTTCAGCTTTCCAATCACTTATGAACATAACATACTGACTCAATTATTTGCATAAATATAAATGGTAACATTTCCATTTGAATATAAACTTTCTTGAGGGGGCATTATGAGCAATTTATACTATATGCACCTATGTAAAGGAATAGCTCTGTGATGCAGCCCTATGATGTGGCTGGCAGTTTGACTAGTACATCATTCTGGGGATTTATTTTTATAGACTATCCAAGTGATTATTGTCCTTTTCCCAGTTTTTAACTACCCTGTCACTGTTTTAGTGGTTTTCATTCCTTGCCCTTGGTAATTCAGAAGTGCCTATAAAATGCCCAAATCAAATCCCCGATACCACTCCTAATGGGAAGTTAGACAAATGCAATAAACCAGGTAGCCGATGTACCCAGAACTAAATTGAATCTGGAACATGCCTTCTGGCTCTTAAAGTGTACAAAATGTAGTCCATCGCTATCCAAACTTTTCCCAAATGAGCCTCTTATTTCCTGCCGACCAGTTTTCAATTTATACTTTACCCAATGAAAAAACATCTAGCCACTAATGACCTTAGAAAACATACAATCCCTGGTCTCCCAGAAGTTTATATTCTAGTCCCCTGTAAGTAATTGTGGAAGAGTCTTTTCCTGGTGACGCAGAACAATAGAGTTCAGTCCATGGCAAGAGACATGGTAGCCCAGCAGTTTCATTTTTAACCTCTGATGAACCCGTGGGCGAGAATTCAGTCCCTAATAATCTATCATAAATGCCTGATGATCCAGTGGGATAGCATATCTTTCCAGGTAGGCAAGTGTCAGATTTCTGGTAACTCAGTGGGCAAGTTCTAGATATAGTGCCCAAATATAAAGTGCCAGTGCCCACATAGTGCCACAGTTCCTATAGTAGATAGTGTCACAGAGCCCATATAGTGTCACAGTGCCCATGTAGATAGCGCCACAGTGTCCCCTTTAGATAGTGCCCACCCTGTATATGGACAGTGACGTCAGGAGAGCGGAATCCCCTGCCAGAGCGGGCCGCGGATTCCACTCATAAACGGAGCCCCTGACGTCTCTATCCATATATGGACAGTGACGTCAGGAGAGCAGAATCCCCTGTCAGAAAGGGCCGTGGATTCCGCTCCAGGAGTAACACATTGACATCACTGTCCATATATGGATAGTGATGCCGGGGGCCTCTCCAGGAGCGGAATCCCCTGCCAGAGCGGGGTCTGGCCGCTGGGGATTCCGCTGCTACAGGCAGCTACAGTGGCGCTATCTACGGGGGATGGGGAGGTTTGCTATCTTCGGGAGGGAATTGCTATCTACATGAAGGGGTGCTATCTACAAGACAGGAGTTCCCAGCCAGAGATCTCGCGATGCTCTGGCCAGGGAGTCTATTGTTGAAGGCCTTGACTTCACAGTCCTTATACGGACTGTAATGTCAAGGGCTTCCCTGGGCTCAGCGCTCAAAGTAGCGCTGTGCGTAAGGAGTGCTCGGCCTAGATCAGTTTTTACCGGCCGTTACAAGGATTGTTTCATGTAAAACAGCCAGTAAAAACGGATTCATTACTGCATTGCCATCCATGGTACCGTTGTGTCGTAACTCATTATTCCCACACCTTCTTGAACTGGAGGATTTTACCTATTGGATATCACATAATGTTACAGTGTTGAGTGATGTATATGTGGGTGATACTCTTAGATCTTTTACTCAGTTGCAAGAAGCCTTTAATTTGCCTCGCACATAGCTTTATTGATATCTGCAGTTACGCCACGCACTTTCCAAACAATTCATGCCCTACTTCAGAATACCCTTTTAATTGGCTTTTTTACCTCTCCGGGTCCACGTGGTGTTATTTCAGCCTTGTATACCCACCTCCTTGGAACTAAACTCGAATCCACACAACTGGCAGTGGAAGACAAATGGAAATCACAAATGTCTGGTCTATCTACATATAACTGGAAGGAAGCCTTAGAATCTCTGATACATGTTTCACCGTCAGTAAATAATTGTGTGACAGTTTATATTTCGTTCACCAACGTTACCTATCCCCAGTCCGTATACACAAAATGGGACGACTTTCTCACGATAGATGTTACCATTGTGACAAACCTCATGCTGACTTTTGGCACACGGTGTAGGAGTGTTCCTACATTCGCTCCTTCTGGTCTGAAGTATCCTCTTCATTGTCCGGTATCCTTATGATCCCAGTACCACATACTCCTCTGGTGTGCCTATTGGGTATCCTAGATGAATCATCATGGCCGTACCATATGCGAATTTTCCTACAAGAATCGCTATTTTTGGCCAGAACCGCAATAGCAAACAGATGGATGGGAGATCAATCTCCTTCAGTCCATCAATAGAGAAAACTAGTTAATACTGCAATATCGTTCGAGAAGGTGGTGTATAAAAACCGAGGCAGTTCCAGGAAGTTCACAAAAATCTGGGCTGCGTGGTGCGAATCGCCAATAACACTTCTTTCCCCTGAATATTTGAGAGCTGGACTCTCTTCTAGTTAACTACATAGGTTGAGGCCACGGTTTGAATGTACATAAATTGTAAAGTAATTTGTACTGCTTAATTACTACTGAATTGCTTAATACATTCTTATGCTTCAGGTTGGAATTGTATCTACTTCTTACTGTGAACACTTAGGCCTCATTCACACGACAGGGTCCGAGTGTTGGCTGGGAAAATCGTCCGTTTTTGGCCGATTTTCCCGGCCGGTTTGCATCCGTTCCGATTCCGTTCCGGGCCGTGTTGCCGTTTTTACCGGCCGATTTGGACCCGATTTGCATCCGGTTTTTTCCCTGACCGTTTTTTAATCGGATGAATTTTTTGCACTTTACTTATTTTATTATTATTATGGTCTGTCCCTCAAAGGTCAAAAAAGACCTTTTTGGAACTTTTAATATTTTTTTTCTTTCTTTTACACCAGGCTTTTCCCCTGTAACTGGGGCTGCACAGCAGCCCCAGTTACAGGGGAAATCAGCCCTCTCATAGTGACGATTGTCACTAATAGGGCTGTGCTAGACCTAGTTAGACCTATCAGCAGCCTGTCACTAACGGCACCCGGCGATCATGTGACCAGCTGCTGCTGTCTCTATTCATATACACAGCGTTCATTGAGCGCTGTGTAAAAAGAGATCGGAGAAGACAGAAGCAGCGAAAGCTGCTTCTATCCTCTCCTCAGGGTCCCCGGCAGTCACTGACAGCCGGAGACCCGACATTCAGCTGGCAGATCGCGCGGGCAGCAAGTTAAAACCCGAGCCGTAAAAAGTCTATGGCTCGGGTTTTAAGGACCCTGACCGCTGGCGGTAAAAATACAGCCAGCGGTCGGGAACCGTAACAAGCAGGGGAAGGGAGCCAGCGCAGCGCTCCCTTCCACCTGCTGTACACCCCGGCCCTGCCACACAGTATCTCCAGCGTAGCCATTCGTCCGAATGGCATCAACTCCTCCTCCTCACATGAACTCTGCGCTGTGAGGAGGAGGAGAGAGTGCGCGAGCGACGGTAGACCCGGCCATCACTCGGGACACATTCCGGTGATGGCCGTGTATTACCCGGCCCCATAGACTTCTATGGGAGCCGGGCGGCCGGGTACCCGGCCAAAAATAGGGCATGTCCCATTTTTTGACGGACGGTTTTCCCGGCCCGTCAAAAAATTGGCCGTGTAAATGGCCCCATTAGGGGTCTGTTATTCCTAATGCAGCCGGGTGCCGGCCGATTTATGAATGGCCGGCACCCGGCCGGGAAACCCTGTCGTGTGAATCCCGCCTTACACTGTTTGCTATTATTGTCACATGTGCAGAGATGTTTTAAATGTTTGTTGCAATACTCTATATTGTACCAAATGTTTTCAATATAACGAGATAAAAAAAAACAAAAAACTGATCCATTGACTTCTATAGGAGCCGTCTGGCTGTGAAAATAGCCAAAAATAGGACATGCCTATTTTTTAAAAAGCCAATATTCACTGGCGGTTAAAAAAAAAACGGCCGTGTGACAGCCGTTAAAAAAACTTCCATCACGCGCCTGTTTTTCATTGTCGTGTGAATGTAGCCTTATATTTTGTAAAGTTGTATTCATTGTAAAATTAAAATGCATTTGGGTGTATTTTTTTTTTCTTCATATTTTTATTGTTCTTAATTTAACATTACTTACTTTCTTATTTTTTTTAATCCCATATGTGGATTTTTCATTAAAATTTTTATTCTTTAACTTTTAATGTATTGGCATATGTCTATATGCCTGTACATTAGCCTGTGTACCGATAGTACACAGGCAGTTGTTAAGGCATACCTAAGTATGCGCCTGTGTGATCACCATGATGCCTATGCTCGTCACCATGCAGCAACTTCCAGCCGCTCATTATGAGCATAGACATCGTGGCGGAAACAGGTTAAAGTGAGGCCAAAATCATCATAGGTAAGGAGGATCTGTATGATTAATTAGGTCCTCGGAGGATAAATCAGCCAGTTACTGCAAAGTCTTTGCAAGCGATTACATAAAATCTAAATTATTCTGGACATTCATTCTTGGCAACATAAATATAAAAGGTTTCTCAGCTAACGGAAACATGCAGTGTACTGTATGATAGAATACACAGGTCACACAAGGGGCATTGCTAGGTTGACAAAAAGCAGACATTTTTCCTTTTACACGGGCCAATTATCAAGCAAACGATCGTTCATAGAACGCTCCTTGCCTATAATTGCCCTGTGTAAACAGGGCAGCGATCAGCAGATGAACGAGCAAACAATCGTTCATCCGCTGATCGTATCGTAAACAGGGAGACGCGCTCAGGGCCGCCATCAGGGAGGTATTAGGGGTACTGGTGTGAGGGGCCCGGCCAAACCTAATTGAAAGGGGGGCCCGGCAACTGCCGCGACTTGCCATTGGTAGAAAAAAACGGGCCCCTGCAATGGGGCCCGTTTTTTTCACCACAGAATGTCGTGAGCTGCGGGCCCCCCTCTCGTCATGGGGGCCGTCGAATCGCCCGCCCACGCGACCGATCGCGCGCACAAGGAAACTCCCGCGCGTGCGCACTCGCGAGCACGCACCCACGAAAGCCCGCACTCGAGACCGCCCGCGCACGCACCCGCGATCGCCAGCGCGCGCACCCGCGATCGCGCGCAGCCGCGGACACACACATGGACACAACTTACTTGGAGCCTGGCTGGCCTGGAGGTGAAGGACTGGACGTCTGGACCGAAGACATCGCCTGACGAGGACTGGAGTGGGAGCAGCAGCTCTTCAGACACAGTGAGTAAAGTGTCTGAAAGTGCTGATTATGTATGGCCCTGTTCACACAGAGTATTTTGCAGGCAGAAAAAAATCTGCCTAAAAATTTCTTACAGAATTTTGAGGCAGATTTTGACCTGCCCACACTATCTTGCCGCGTTTTTTGGCTGTGTTTTTTGCTCGCGGCGATTGAGGACAGCAGACAAAAAAACGCAGCGAAAAATGCATTTTCTGCCTCCCATTGATTTCGATGGCAGGTCAGAGGCGGAACCGCGGCAAGAAAGGACGTGCTGCTTTTTCTTTTTTCCGCGACTGGCTCCCATTGATTTCAGATTAAATCAATGGGAGGCGGTTTTGGTGCTGATTCTGACGCAGTGTCAGAGTCAATATCAAGGCCCAAAAACTCTGTGAACTGGGCCTTATTGTTAGGGCTTATTCAGACGAACGTGTAATACATCCGTGCAACACGCGTGATTTTCACGCGCCTCGCACGGACCTATGTTACTCTATGGGGCCGTGCAGACTGTCCGTGAGTTTCATGCAGCGTGTGTCCGCTGCGTAAAACTCACGACATGTCCAATATTTGTGCATTGTTCGCGCATCACGCACCTATTGAAGTCGATGGGTGCGTGAAAATCCCGCCCAGCACTTCCGCAGCAGTATAAACTATGAATGAAAACAGAAATGCACCACGTGCTACAAACATACAAATAGAGTGTCATAGAGTGTCATAATGATGGCGGCTGCGCGAAAATCACGCAGCCGCGCATCATACCCTGCTACCACACGGAGCGGTTATGGACCTTTTGCATGCACAAAACGCCACGTTTTTTGCGCGCACAAAAAGCACACGCTTGTGTAAATCCAGCCTTAGGGTAGGAATACACTAGGCGTGAACACTGCAGATTTTATGCAACACATTTTATTGTGGAAAATCCGCAGCGTATTACAGTCGCAGCAGAGTGGGTGAGATTTGAACAAATCTCATCCACACGCTGCAAAAAAAATGGACCTGCAGTGTGGCTTTTTAAGCCGCAGCAGGTCAATTTATTCGGCAGAATCGCCGCTCCTCTGTTGCGGAAATGCTGCGGTTCTGCCGCAAAAATCACAAATGAGAAAAAAAAAGGTACTTTTTTAAATTGATAAAAAAGTTTAGACTTACCCCGACCGTAGTCCTGGTGACGCGATCCTCTATTCTTAGCGCAGCCCGGCCTCCTGTCATGACGTTTAATCCCATGTGACTGCTGCAGCGGTCACATGGTCTACAGCGTCATCCCAGGAGGCGGGGCTACGTTCAGAAGAGAGAGAGACGCGTCATCTAAACTACGGCCGGGGCAAGTCTAAACTTTTTTTTCCCTGCAGGATTCCCGCAGTGGACATGCCTCACGAAACCTGCGCCACTATTTGGTGCGGCTTTGCTGTCGGAATTCCCTGCGGCTATCGGGGCGGATAAGCTGTGTAGTTTTACTCAGCATATCCGCCTAGTGTGTCCCTTATGGTGTCGCTTCTGGAGCTGCTGCCGGTCTCTAAATAGGCAGTTGGTCCAGTAGAATTTGGAATTCTTTTTTTTTGTGAACCAGCTTAAAAAAATACAAAACTTTTGTGTTAGGGCCTGTTCACATCACCGTTCGCTTCCGCTCCGGGGTTCCGTCTGAGGTTTCTGTCGGGTGAACCCCGCAACGGAAAGTGAAAGTGACAGCACAGCTTCCGTTTCAGTCACCATTGATCGAAATGGTGACGGAAACATCGCTAATGGTTTCCGTTCGTCACCATTCCGGCTGGTTTTCGGACGGAATCAATAGCGCAGTCGACTGCGCTAATGGTGACGGAAACGGAAGCTG
This sequence comes from Rhinoderma darwinii, assembly GCF_050947455.1. Lineage (NCBI taxonomy): Eukaryota > Metazoa > Chordata > Amphibia > Anura > Rhinodermatidae > Rhinoderma > Rhinoderma darwinii. The sequence goes on along the minus strand of NC_134696.1, from coordinate 62,352,286 downwards.
TGCTGTCACTTTCACTTTCCGTTGCGGGGTTCACCCGACGGAAACCTCAGACGGAACCCCGGAACATAGTTTATGCTGCTGCGGAAGTGCTGGGCGTGATTTTCACGCACCCATTGACTTCAATGGGTGCGTGATGCGCGAACAATGCACAAATATCGGACATGTCGTGAGTTTTACGCAGTGGACTCACACTGCACGTGTCTGCACGGCACCATAGAGTAACATAGGATGTATTACACGTTCGTCTGAATAAGCCCTAACAATAAGGCCCAGTTCACAGAGTTTTTGGGCCTTGATATTGACTCGGACACTGCGTCAGAATCAGCACCAAACAACTTCCAAAACCGCCTCCCATTGATTTAATCTGAAATCAATGGGAGCCAGTCGCGGAAAAAAGAAAAAGCAGCACGTCCTTTCTTGCCGCGGTTCCGCCTCTGACCTCCCATCGAAATCAATGGGAGGCAGAAAATGCATTTTTCGCTGCGTTTTTTGTCTGCTGTCCTCAATCGCCGCAGGCAAAAAACGCGGCAAGATAGTGTGGGCAGGTCAAAATCTGCCTCAAAATTCGGTGCGCGGTTCCAGGCGGTCACTGGTGCGCATGCGCGGGAGTTTGCGGGTGCGATCGGTCGCACGGGCGGCGGTGTTTGACGGCCCCCATGCTACCCAGGGCCGCCATCAGGGGGGGTATTAGGGGTACTGATGTGAGAGGCCCGGCCAAACCTAATTGAAAGAGGGGCCCGCAGCTCATGACATTCTTTTGGTGAAAAAAACGGGCCCCATTGCAGGGGCCTGTTTTTTTTCTACCAAAGGCAAGTTGCGGCAGTTTGCCAGGCCCCCCTTTCAATTAGGTTTGGCCGGGCCTCTCACATCAGTACCCCTAATACCCCCCCTGATGTCGGCCCTGTGTACCATGATATAGTGCTGGACGGAGTACCGTTAACAGGCGGTGCCACGGTAGGGGGGCCCAGAAAATTTAGCTGTAGGGGGCCCTGAAATTCCTGATGGACGCGCTGCCGACATGTTACAAATGTATGTGGACGAGCGTTCGGAGTAACGAGTGTTCATCCCCATACTTTCTCCTTGTGAAAGGAGCAAACTAGCGTTGATCAACGATACAGTGTGGCACCAGATAGTTTTAATGGAGCAATTCACTTTAGCGGGTGAATCGGGTCTGTTTTCATGAACCCGACTTTCTGACCTGTGGAAAAATAGGACATGTCATATCTTTCTACGGATCACCGTCTGGACCCGACCGGTCCACACGGTCATGTGCATGAGGCATTAGGCCTTATTCATACAAGGGTGTTTTTCATCTGTGTGCTATTTTTGTTTTAAAGAGAACCTTTCACCTCCCCATACATGTGCAGCATGTAATGGGCAGGGCTGCACAAACCCTGGGGCACTTTAAAAAAAAATTCTACCCTCCTCCGTTATTTAAATATCGGTGCCGTTATATTTGGCGCCCAATATTTAAATAACCCCCTGAACTGTCAATGGGGCATGTACTGTAAAGGGGGCGTGTTAATCTGGCTGTGACACCGTCCAATCAGATACGGACAGTGTTACAGCAAGAGCGAGGATAGAGGAGAGAGTGTGCGCAAGCGCGTGAGCGCGCACACTCTCTTCAGCTTTCAAGATCAGTCTTCTGCGGAAGTGGCAATGGGGCGTGTCACTGCTACGGACAGTGTAAGAGCTGTGGAGAGGAGATCTCTCAAAAGAGCTGAAGAGATGAGAGCGCACATGCTCGCTCTCCTCTCTCCAGCTCTTGCACTGTCCGTAGCAGAAACACGCCCCCTTGCCAGTTCAGCAGACAAAGTACAAGACTGATCTCTCGCAAGAACAGAAGAAGAATGTGAATTCTTCTGTTCCGTGGCGGCGGGAGTATCGTCGGCAGCGTTGTCGGAGCTGTGCGCGCTTGCGGGCGCGCGCGCTTTCACGCTTCAGCTTAGAGAGATCACACATCACAAGCCGCTGTTACACTGTCCGTAGCTGATTGGACTGTGTCACAGCGATAAGTAACACGCCCCCATGCCGTTTACACGCCCTATTGACAGTTCAGGGGGTTATTTACATATCGGGTGCCAAATATAATGGAGGAGGATAGAAAAATGATTTAAAGTGAGACAGTGTTTGTGAAGCCCTGCCTATTATATGCTGCACTCAGCTGCACATGTATGGACAGGTGAAAGGTTCTCTTTAAAGAGGCTCTGTCACCAGATTATCAAATCCCTATCTCCTATTGAATGTGATGGGCACTGCAATGTAGATAACAGCAAAGTTGTGTTGTTTTTTTTAAAAACGATAATTTTTGCCCAAGTTATGAGCAATTTTATATTTATGCAAATGAGCTTTTCAATGGACAACTGGGCGTGTTTACTCATTTTACCTACTGGGCGTGTATTGTGTTTTTACCAACTGGGCGTGTATCGTGTTTTTACCAACTGGGCGTTGTGAATAGAAGTGTATGACGCTGACTAATCAGCATCATACACTTCTCATCGTTCCCACCCAGCTTCTTTCACTGCAGACACACAGCGTGATGTCACCCACAGGTCCTTCAACCTTGGCGTCGGACAGAGATGATACATAGTCTCCAGGCATCCAAAAGGTTAATATGCTCGTCTCTAGGGAGTTTACTATGCTTACCTGCACACGGTGATGCTGCTGCAGATTCAACTTTACTCTCTCGGACGGCTGGAGCCCATGTATCTTCTCTGTCCGACGCCAAGGTTGAAGGACCTGTGGGTGACGTCACGCTGTGTGTCTGCAGTGAAAGAAGCTGGGTGGGAACGATGAGAAGTGTATGATGCTGATTAGTCAGCGTCATACACTTCTATTCACAACGCCCAGTTGGTAAAAACACAATACACGCCCAGTTGGTAAAACCAGAAAACACGCCCAGTTGTCCATTAAAAATTTAATTTGCATAAATCAAAAATTGCTCATAACTTGGGCAAAAATGATTGTTTTAAAAAAAAAAACAAAAAAAAAAAACTTTGCTGTTATCTACATTGCAGCGCCCATCACATTCAATAGGAGATAGGGATTTGATAATCTGGTGACAGAGCCTCTTTAAGTAAATGCACATTTTGCACAAATTGAACACTCATATTGTTCTGTGACGGTGATCTGTGGGGATATTCAGCAAGCTGTTTTAGTTGCTAAATAATAATTTCTGGTGATTTATGGTAAATCAAATATCTAATGTCTGACTCTTTTTGGTCAATGGAACAGTTATTGGGCCTAATTTATCAAAATAGCATCTGATCTGGGAAAGTAGCTTTCCATTCTCGAAAAATTAAAGCTTCATTGTGATTGGTTGTATGGGCAACAAAACCAGTTTATCTGTTCCTTAGTTTTCATGAATGAGGTTTTGTCGTTCAGTGATCTAGTCAACATCCAGGTTGTTAGTAGAAAATTCGGCGTTCAGCCTTTAGTGATCAGACGTAGAGCTCCTAGTGCCGAGTGGTAAATAAATCATTTAGTGTTTATTCCTGGTGGTGGCTATTCGAGCATTCAGTGTTCCGATTCTGGTGGTCATTGGTACTGGTTTTGAGTAGTACAATCTAGAGCCCTGGTGCAGTGGCTGATCATCCATTGTTTTCATTGTTTGATTTGGGCCTCATGCACAAGGATGTGCCCGTAATCAAAGTATGGGAGCATGGCCCGTAAAATCCGAAAAGTAGGACATGCTCTATAATTCCTGGCACGGTTCTACGGCACAGACACCTTTCCATAGCGATACGGAAAGGTGTCCGCGGCCAATAGAACCGGGCGGGGCCGTAATGGCGGACCGTATTGCGGTCCGCAATTACTGAGTTTTTTTTACGGTCGTGTGCATGGAGCCTAAGGCTACATTCACACGAGCGTATCAGATTCACGCGCGTAAATCTTGTCCGTGTGCGTTGCGTTACTGCATCTGTGCTTTGCGTGTGGCATGTGTTTTTCACGCAATCGCAAAGCACATCTTTTTTTATTTTTCAATGGAAGTGATGCGCAAATCAGGCACAGCACACGGATGTGCATCCGTGTGTTGTCTGTGATTTTCACACACCTATTGACTTCAATGGACACATAGGTGTGTGAAAAACGCACCAATATAGGATATGCAGTGAGTGTTACGCAACGGACACACGCTGTGTGAAAACTCCTGCATGTGTGAATGGTCCCATTGAAATCAGTGGGCCAGTGAAGCTGTGCGTGATTTTCACGCACAGCACACGGACGAGTTTTACGCTTGTCTGAATGAGCCCTAGTAGTAAGTGCAGCATTCCCCATTTGTGACTTGGTGGACAGTAGTACAGCCAGAATGCCACTATTTCTGTTTAGTTGTGAAGCACAATGACTGTGACTCCTAGTCATACAGTGTCAATATGCATAACCAGTCTTACTAGACTGAATGAGAATGTGACATAATAGTACTTGCATGTGACATAATAGTACTAGTACTGCTGCAATCCTAAAATCTTATTATCTGTTACAAACCACATGTTGCAGATACTATATCTGACATCACTTGCATAAATAGGGAAGTGACAGAGACTGCAGTCAGGTGGAGCCCTTAGAGTATGTTCACACGGCCTATTTTCATCCGTTTTTTGGTCCGTAAACGCCCCCAAAAAACTGCTAAAAATACGTAGACTGAACGACTCCAAACATCTGCCCATTGATTTCAATGGGAAAAACTGTGTTTCGTTCCCATGTGGAGTTTTTTTATGTGCCGTTTGTAAAAACGGCACGTAAAAAAACCCCGTAAAAAAGAAGTACATGTCACTTCTTGAGCTGTTTTTGGAGCCGTTTTTCATTGCGTCAATAGAAAAAAGCTCCAAAAACGGGCACAAAGAATGCATCAAAAAAATATTTGATTCTTAAAAAACGGCTGAAAATGGGAGGCAGTTTTCCTTTGAAACGCCTCCAAACATCTCCCCATTAATTTTAATGGGAAAAATTGTTTAGTTCTCACAGCGCGCACAAACTCTCCTCTCTCCGGCTCTTGCTGTGACACTGTCTGTAGCTGATTGGACAGTGTCACAGCGATATCGGGCGCCAAATATAACGGCACCGATATCTAAATAACAGAGGAGGGTAGGGGAAAAAAAAAGTGCCCCAGGGTTTGTACAGCACTGCCTATTACATGCTGCACATGTATGGACAGATGAAAGGTTCTCTTTAAATACGCTAGCGTTATAAAAATGTAAAATGCATTTTTAAGGCATTTTTCTCCGGCGTTTTTTTCATTTGGTGTCATTTTGCATTTTTTTTTGCATTTTTTTTGAAGTCCTACAGAAAAGCCTTTGGAAAAAACGCAATTCCTAGATCATGCTGCGTTTGGAAAAAATGCCACTGGCCACAAAATTGCCTCAAAAATGGCACAAACGAAAATACAGTGTAGTGCGTTTGATATTTTACTATAGACTTTAATGAAACATCTGGCCGCATAAAAAATGACATTCAAAATGCACAAAAGTGCAGTGTGTGAAGCCAGCCTAAAGGGCTGATATGTCTCTTCTCTTTTGCATCCACACTTGTATTTGGCTCCAAAAACTGCCACAAAACCTGCATGTGTGATCCCAGCCAAGTGAATCTGCACCTGCTAAGTGAGAGTATGTTCACACGGCAGCGTCCGTAACGGCCGAAATTACGGGGCTGTTTCCAGGAGAAAACAGCCCCGTCATTTCAGCCGTAACGGCATGTGCAGGCGCTTGAACGCCGCGTCCATTATGGACGTAACTGGAGCTGGTTTTCCATGGAGTCCATGGAAAACAGCTCCATTAACGTCTGAAGAAGTGACATGACACTTCTTTGGCGCGGGCGTCTATTTACGCGCCGTCTTTTGACAGCGACGCGTAAATATACGCCTCGTGTGAACAGACAAACGTCAGCCCAATGATCTCAATGGTGACGGAAACATCGCTAATGGTTTCCGTTCGTCACCATTCCGGAAGGTTTCCGTTTTAATGACAGAATCAATAGCGTAGTCGACTCCGCTATTGATTCCGTCGGAAAACCAGAAACCAGCCAGAATGGTGACGACGGAAAGCATTAGCGATGTTTCCGTCACCATTGAGATCAATGGTGACTGAAACGGAAGCTGTGCTTTCAATTTCACTTTCCGTTGCAGGGTTCACCCGACGAAACCCTCCGACGGAACCCGGAACGGAAATGAACGGTGATGTGAATAGACCCTAACCCGTGTATATAGGTACTGACATATTAAATATAAAGAAAACTGTTTTTCAATAGAAAATTCCAGCTTGCAGAAAGTTTGTGAGGAGCCCCCGAGGGACTTGACATAACAGTAATCTAAAGTCTATCTTAGCAGTTCTTCAGTACATGAAGACATTGATAAAATCAGATGGGCTGGAGATTAAATGGGTGGACTGATGTGGTTATAAATAAATTGGGTGCGGCAATGAGTGGAATTAATGAGTTTAGTTATATATAGCTGGTTCCATACAGCTCTGGCTTAGCTTAGAACATGTATGCCTTGTTAGTGTACCCAGATATTCATTTAGCAATGATTTACAAACCGGCAACATTACTTTGACGTCCTCTATTAAACTAAATAGAATCAAATATTGAAAACAAAATAATGTTATAAGCCCCTACTCCCATCACATTTGGGCCATACAATTAAAATTGACTTCAAGAAGACAAGAAACACAACTTACCATGTCTGCATTCCCCATCCTGACCGTATACTACTCTACACTTCTTTTATGTATTTTGTACTTACTTATTGAACTGCTGCCTTGCCCGTGCTTTAAAAAAGCCTCTATCTCTATCCTTTTAGATTTCCCCAGCTTTCTCTTCCACTGTGCTTTGCTATAAATCCCATGATGCTTCAGCATAGAATCACATGACCAGCTAAAGACCATACCATTTCTGCATGCTGGGGGACACTGTAATTATCATTCTCTCTATATTCTCCTAAATAAGCTGAGAAACCATAAGGTCCTATTCACACGACAGGGATACTTTTTTTTTTTTTTTACCAGGCCGTCAAAAGTGCTCTATTTTGGGCCATTCTCCTGGCCGCACGGCTCCCATGGAAGTCTATGGGGCCGTGTGAAGCATGGCTGTCACTTGAATATGCTCCGAGTGACGGCCGTGTCTTCCGCCGCTCGCTCCTCCCCAGAGCAGAGTGCATGTGAGGAGGAGTTTTGCCATTTTGCTGTATTCAGGGGGGCTGTGTAGCACTTTATTCATAGAGGCTGTGTAGCGCTGTACTCGGGGGCTGTGTAGTGCTATATACATGGGGGCTGTGAGGCACTATCTGCATGGGGGCTGTGAGGTGCTATCTACATGGGGGCTGTGTTATTATCTACAGAGGGAATTGTGTGGCATTATCTACATGGGGAAGTGTTGTGGGGTTATATTCATCCATTTTTAAAACGGACAGGGTAAAAACGGGTCAAAATTGTCCGTTAAAAACGTAAACGCGGCCCGGACAGAAACCGAACAGATGCAAAGTGGCCGAGAAAAACGGAGCAAAACTACAGTTTTTATCGACCGATACTCGGAAAGGGTCCGAGTGTCGGCCGATAAAATGGCTGTTTTTGTCGGTCGTTTTGCATCCAATCGGTCTCCGGTTTTAACGGCCGATTGTGACCCTTTTTTCACTGTCCGTTTTAAAAGCAGATAAATTTGATTTGTCAATTTTTTTGCTCCCAGCCCACTAGAAACACCCACAGGAAGGTTACATGATCGCCCAGTCACCATTTTCTCTTGCTTTGATAGTATAGAGAGCTTGTTCTGATACCTCTGCTTCTTTTCATTGGTTTCTGGCTTTTTCTCTGCTATTTTTTACTTGCTATCATATACTCACAAACATTGAACCATGTACTGCAGCTTTGGCTGATTTCTCTGCAATTCGGACAGCAACCACAGATATTGAACGAAGAACTGAGCAGGGTTCAGAAGGTAACAGGGCTCTGCGAAGTAAGTAAGTATAATAATTGCTTTGCTTTTTTGTGTTGTTTTTTTTTACAGGTTGAGTTGTTGGACTACTTTGGATTCCAGGACAACTTCGATGACGGCGTTTTTTTATTCTCAATAAAATGGTTACCGTGGGTTGTGTGGGAGTTTTTTTATTTCAGTAAAACTGCCCTAGTAATGTCCGCTGTCTGATTGACTTCGTCCATTACTAAGGAGGGGCTTAGTCTTAGCTGGTAAAAAAAAGGCTAACACTAACCCCTCCATTATTACCCCGGTACCCAGCCCCACTGGGGTACCGGGAAGAACCGGGTACGAGCCGGTATCCGACCATCTGTAGTGATGGCCGGGTTCTGGGGCGGCCGCAGGCTGGTACTATTAGGCTCGGAATGCCCAAAAACCATGGCCCTTTCTACCCTGGTAATGTTAGTCTGCTGCTATGTTGTATCTGTCTAGTTATGAAAAATGGGGAGGTCCCCAATTTATTAACCCCCATTTTTCATAACCAGTCAGATGCAACATAGCAGCTGCAGCCTAGCATTACCAGGGTAGGAAAGGCCACAGTTTTTGATCTTTCCCAGCCTAATAATACCAGCCTGCGGCTGTCCCAGTGCCGGACCATCACTACAGATGGTCGGGTACTGGATCGTACCTGGCTCTTCCCGGTACCCCTGGTAGTGCTAGGTAACGGGGTAATAATGGGGGGGTTAATGTTAGCCTTTTCACCAGCTAACACTAAGCTAATTAGTTATGAACGCTGTCAATCAGACAACGGCCATTACTAAGGCAGTAGTAATGTAGTTAAAAAAAATAGACATTAAAATTTTTTTTTTATTGAAATAAAAAAAACCCACACAACCATTCATCAAAGTAGTCCAACAACTGAACCGGTAAAAAAAATCACAATTCGTACCACATAATAAAGCAAAATAATTATTATACTTCCCTTTCTTGAGTCCAGCACTGGAGCGATTGGAAACTCCTGATGTCACTGCCCATATATGGATAGTGACATCAGGAGCAGTGCTGGTGTCCCCGGGCAGAGCACTAGTAGAGGCTTTGCCCTGGGACTATGGTCTAGGGAAAGCTTTTGACTTCACTGTCCATATATGGACAGTGACGTAAGGAGCAGTGCTTTAGTCCCCGGCAGAGAGCTAGCTAATGCTCTGCTCGGGGACTCCACGGCCAGGAAGCTCCAGACATCACTGTCCATATATTGACAGTGACTTAAGGAGCTTCCGTAGTGCTGGAGCCCCAGGGCAGAGCGCTAGCTGATGCTCTGCTCGGGGACTCCAGGGCCAGAAAAGCTCTGTCATCACTGTCTAAATATGGACAGTGACATCAGTAACTTCCACAGCGATGGAGTCCCGGGCAGTGCGCTAGCTGATAGGAAACTCCTGCCGTCACTATCCTTATATGGACAGTGAAGTCATAAGCAGTACTGGAGTTCCCGGGCAGAGTGCTAGCTGATGCTCTGCTCGGGGACTCCAGTACAGGAAAACTTTTTAACGGCCGTCACTCGGATGATATCCAAGTGACGGCCGTGTTTTACATGGCCCATAGAGTTGTACTGGAGCCTGAGAACGGACTGAAATAGGGCATATTCCATTTTCTGATGGCCGTCAAAAAAATCAGCATTGTGAATAGCCCCACTGTGGTGAAATTTTTTTAGTACAGCCACCTGACGGTCGTTAAAAAAAACGGCTGTCACACGGCTGAGAAACTGTCATGTGAATAGAGCATAAGCATACAGACTGGGAGCAAAACTAGTGTAGAATTGCTGAAGCCTGTGATGTGTAACACACAGATATTGATAGACTCAAGTAGAGAAAGCGTGTCACCGAGCCAGATTCACACTGCTGCTAAGCAACCATCCCAGTCTGATATATGGAGATAGAAGCAGCAAGAAAAATAACAGGTTAAAGACTGACACATGGAATACCATAATGGTACATATGGGAATGTTTCGTTTTGGCCGTGGTATCCCTTTCAAGATATACCTGCTCATTGATTTCTATTAGAAGTCGAAGGTTTTCGGTACCTTAAAACAATGGACAGCAGTTGTAAACCTGTCAATTGTAGAATTGGCTTTAGCCATGTGACGGATGACGTGGTTTCTGGAGCTTTGACCAATAGCTGCATAGCACTACATACCCAATAAGTGGGCGTGTTTTTGACAACTGCCGTGGCCACACTGGTGATATGCAGGGCAACTGTCATTGAACTGGGGCCTTGGACAGTTACACTACAAGGAACATGTGAAAATTGGTTTCCAAAGGACACTCCCAAAGATATATTTATTTGATCCATTTTAACTAACTTAAAGGGGTTATCCGGGTTCTGAATTTTTTTTTCCTTAAGGGCTGAAAATAAGATGTATTACCAAAAGAAGTCCTCATCTATCCTTTCTCCACAGATCCAGCAGCACTCTGTGATTGTTTACGTGCAGGTAGCATGTGACCGCTACAGCCAATCAGAGGGCTCAGCAGTCATGTGTTGTATTTCTGCAATTATGCCAGAATTACTATTTGTCATTGGCATATACATCACCTCACCGCTCCTCTTCGCTTCTCCCCTCCGAGTCCCCTCTTACCACCGGCCGTGGCTCATACAATGTACTGTCGCTGAAGAACATCAGGGCCTTATATGCTGCGCAGCACTGAACACCCTGAGTGCTGTGTCCCATACAAAGTACCCGCTCCATACTCAGCGGGTGACAGCCTGGTTATACGGCCGACACCTCACTGCAACTGGCGGAATCAAAGATCACTTGGATTTCGCCCATTTAACACCTTAAATGCTGTGGTCAATTGTGACCACAGCATTTAAATTGTTAGAATCAGGGGGGCGCCCCCTCAAACACGCCATTGCACACGCTCCCCCCCCCCCCCGCGACACGAGATCGGCCGGTGATGGCGGTTGTCATGGCAGTCTTGGTGCCTAATGAATGCCCCCAGCTCTGCCATCCTTGTACTCCTTTGAAGGACTTCAAAGGAGACTGTCAAGATCACGATATACGCAATACATTAGTATTGCAGTATATCATGCAAGCAATCCGATGATCGCTGCTTCAAGTCCCCTAGGGGGGGACTAATAAAAAAAGTTAAAAATGTAAATACATTTTTTTATAATGTTCCAAAAAAAAAATATTAAAAGTTAAAAAAAAAATAAAAATTCCCTAAAGCAACATTAAAAAAAATAACAGTTAACACAACTGGTATCGCCGCGTCCGTAAAAGTCAGAACTATCACAATATAGCATTGTTTATCCCGCTGGGTGAACGCTGTAAAAAAAATTGTATATATACTCCCGTTCAAAAGTTAGGGGTCACGCAGACAATTTTGTGTTTTAAATGAAAACTCACACTTATATCTATAAAATGAGTTGCAAAATGACTAGAAAATATAGTCAAGACATTGACAAGGTTAGAAATAATGATTTTTATTTGAAATAATAATTTTCTCCTTCAAACTTTCCTTTCGTCAAAGAATGCTCCATTTGCCGCAATTACAGCATTGCAGACCTTTGGCATTCTAGCTGTTAATTTGCTGAGGTAATCGGGAGAAATTTCCCCCCATGCTTCCAGAAGCCCCTCCCACAAGTTGGATTGGCTTGATGGGCACTTCTTGCGTACCATACGGTCAAGCTGCTCCCACAACAGCTCTATGGGGTTGAGATCTGGTGACTGCGCTGGCCACTCCATTACAGATAGAATACCAGCTGCCTGCTGTTTCCCTAAATAGTTCTTGCATAATTTGGAGGTGTGCTTTGGGTCATTGTCCTGTTGTAGGATGAAATTGGCTCCAATCAAGCGCTGTCCACAGGGTATGGCATGGCGTTGCAAAATGGAGTGATAGCCTTCCTTATTCAAAATCCCTTTTACCTTGTACAAATCTCCCACTTTACCTGCACCAAAGCAACCCCAGACCATCACATTACCTCCACCATGCTTGACAGATGGCGTCAGGCACTCTTCCAGCATCTTTTCAGTTGTTCTGCGTCTCACAAATGTTCTTCTGTGTGATCCAAACACCGCAAACTTCGATTCGTCTGTACATAACACTTTTTTCCAATCTTCCTCTGTCCAATGTCTGTGTGCTTTTGCCCATATTAATCTTTTCCTTTTATTAGCCAGTCTCAGATATGGCTTTTTCTTTGCCACTCTGCCCTGAAGGCCAGCATCCCGGAGTCGCCTCTTCACTGTAGACGTTGACACTGGCGTTTTGCGGGTACTATTTAATGAAGCTGCCAGTTGAGGACCTGTGAGGCGTCTATTTCTCAAACTAGAGACTCTAATGTACTTGTCTTGTTGCTCACGGGGCCTCCCACTTCTCTTTGTACTCTGGTTAGAGCCTGTGTGTGCTGTCCTCTGAAGGGAGTAGTACACACCGTTGTAGGAAATCTTCAGTTTCTTGGCAATTTCTCGCATGGAATAGCCTTCATTTCTAAGAACAAGAATAGACTCGAGTTTCACATGAAAACTCTCTTTTTTTGAGCCATTTGGAGAGTTTAATTGAACCCACAAATGTAATGCTCCAGATTCTCAACTAGCTCAAAGGAAGGTCAGTTTTATAGTTCCTCTAAACAGCAAAACTGTTTACAGCGGTGCTAACATAATTGCACAAGGGTTTTCAAGTGTTTTCTAATCATCCATTAGCCTTCTAACACAGTTAGCAAACACAATGTACCATTAGAACACTGGAGTGATGGTTGCTGGAAATGGGCCTCTATACACCTATGTAGATATTGCATTAAAAACCAGACGTTTGCAGCTAGAATAGTCATTTAGCACATTAACAATGTATAGAGTGTATTTCTGAGTAATTTAATGTTATCTTCATTGAAAAAAACTGTGCTTTTCTTTAAAAAATAAGGAAATTTCTAAGTGACCCTAAACTCCGTAATCGTATCAACCTGTAGAATAAGGTGAATATGTAGTTTTTACCACCAGATGGACGCCGTAAAACCAAAACCCCCCCCCACAAAATTGTGTAATCGCTGTTTTTTTGCCCATTTCACCCCACAAAGTTTTTTTTCAGCTTCCCAGTACTTTATGCGGTACAATAAATGGTGCCATGAAAAACTACATCTTGTCCCGCAAATAATAAGCCCTCCTATGGCTCATATGTCGACAAAGAAATAAAAAAGTTATAGCTTTTGGGAGGCGGGGACGAAAATGGAAAATCTCAAAGTGGTCTGGTCTTTAAGGGGTTAAGTGGCAATATATGGGACACATCTTTCAGACAGGCTGTGCGCCATAATTGTAACCATGGCTGTGAGCCATACACTCCACCAAGTCAGCAAAAAAAAAACGCATACCTCAACGCTCCTCTACGGGCTCATTCATCCTTCTAGCGCTGCTCATACTACAAGGAACTGACGCCGAGCAGTGTCCATGACCAACATCAGTCCTGCATCGCATACACCGACCTGGCGCTGCCCGGCATCAGGTCCTTCTATAAGCGGTGATGAGGGAGAGGAGCGGTGAGTATAATTATTTTCTTTCTTTATATGTATAATGGAAGGGTAGTCTGGTAAGGGGGCGGCAAGGAAGGGGCCGCTACACACCATAGTTTTTTCGCATAAATTATAAGATATTTGTTGGGCCACGTCCGCTTTTACCGATACCACGCCCCTTTCCACAAAAGTGGCGAGGGAAAGTTTCATGAAGTACCTGCATAGTCTTTAAAAACAGTACTATGCAATAAAAGTGCTTGAGCTGTCACCTCGTGAAAATGTATTCTGCTTTTGTAATGATATGGGAAAGCTACAATGTCTACCTTACGGCTCCCACATGGGTTGTTACCCAGTCTCCCCAGATTCCTGACTCTCGATAACCCTTACAGAGGATCTGTCAACAGTTTATTAATTCCCTATCCCCTCACTAATCGAACAGGCGCGATGATGCTGATAACTACAGCGTAATGTTTTTTCAAAAACGTGTATTTGCAAAGTTATGAGCATTTTTCTAAATATGCTAATTTGGCTATACTTGCCAAATATGAGGGGACTCTTTCTTTTCACTCTGGGCAGTGTAATGTTTGCTGTCCAGTCATCATACAGCTTCTCCCCCTTCCCTGCCCAGCAATACAGTGTGATCATATAGTACGCAGCTTCCATTCCCGACTGTGGTTTCAACTGGTGATACCTGGTGGCATAAGAAAGATTAGAGTCTCTAGGTGGTCCACAGCCCTAGATATGGCTATTTGAAGTGATCCCCCTTCCCTCCAGCCTCAGTCTCTCACACAGTGTGAAGCAGCTTCATGCTGATAGGACAGCGTCAGAGGCTGTGAGGTGGCGCCACCTCAGGAGATCGCTGGTGTAGACACCCACTTGTCTAGTGTAGCCTCATTTGCATATTTAGAAAAAGCTCACTTAAAATAATAAACTTTTTGGGACACAATTTTCACTGGCATTATCCGTGTGGCAGCGCCGAGGAGATTGGGCATTACTAAACCAGTGACAGAGCCTCTTGTGCCTGTAACAAGAGCGCAGGACATGAATTACTACAGGCCATTCAGAATCTGGGATCTCTGTGGTACCAATAGCTGCCGCCATATTGGTTATCACCTATAATAAACAGATCAGAGATAGCCACTGACAGACGACCACTCAGGACTAAATACTTGTGCCCGTTTTTTGTGGGAATGTCTATTGCGAGGAGTGAGATATTGGTCTGGGCAGATGCACATATTACGTGTGACAGGAAAGTGGGCTTTGTGGTTCATTTGGGGGAGAGGATCGATAGGTACATGACGTGATATGAACAGCATGAAGGCGGGGTGAGGATGGCAGCCTTTACACGGCATATTATATACAAATAGCATTCCTTTGTGGGCACACATCTTCCCTCATAAGCTAGCAACAAGGTTGCGCAGTAGGATGGCAGCGGCTCTCTGCCCCCTCCTATTTCCCCCCCAGGAATTTGGGATTTCACATCAATTAGTCTCGCTCGGCCGCCTTCCTTTGTACGAGTCCTCTCCCTGCGCCGCCCTCCCTCCTTCTACCTCCTTTGCATTCCCTTCCCTGGGGCCACCTCACACTCCAGCTCCATGTGCGTGCTCACCGCAAACAAACCCCTCCCTCCCTGCCCGCCTCCAATAGAGCGTGGCCGGCCAGGGAAATCCGCTCTCACGGGGAGCAGCTGCAGGAGAGGCCATGTGCTCGCCCTGTGAGGGAGGCGGGGAGCACGCGGCACATGGCTCAACATGACTGAACTCATCCTTCTCAGCATGATAGTGCTGCACTCGTCCAGCAGGGAGCGCTCATGCAGTAATTGTCGTCTCCTGTTACGGCTCTCGCCCAGCAGGAGGCGCACGCTGCACTCACCCAGCTGTAGGGTGTCACGTGTGGGCTGTAGGGTGTCACGTGTGGGTAGTGGGGTGTCCCAGGACTGAGTATGAGCAAATGCTGAATACCTTTCACATAAATATTATCCGGGACTCTATAGGTGCCCAGTGCTTTATCCAGAGTGCCCTCCTCAGCTCAGAGCATCCATAGCTGTAGAAAGGAGTTGTGACCACTATTGTGCCTCGTGTAACACATAGTACCTGTATTAGATATAGCTGCGCCATTCACAAACACATTACAGATTCCGTGTCGGATTTGACATAAATTATGGCACGGATTCCGATGACAATTTGCATCATATGCATGTTAATAGGGGTTTCCGCAACCCCGTGCACTTGCAACAGAATATTACCGCACAGATTTTGGTATGCGCGGTGGAAAAAAATGCGGAAATACGTATCATGCAATTTATTTTAAAACAGAAATGCACGACCACAGCAAATCTGCGTCAAAAATCTCCAGGTCATATTTCCGAGGTGGAATTAGGCTGTGTTCACATCAGCGCTGCCCTTCCGTTGAGGGGTTCTATCGGAGGTTTCTGTCGGGTTAACCCCTCAATGGAAAGGCATACTGAAACCTTAGCTCATTGATCTCAATGGTGACGGAATCTTTGCTAATGGTTTCCGTTTGTCTCCGTTGTGACAGGGTTCCGTTGTTTTGATGGAATCAATAGCGCAGTCGACTACGACGGAACCCTTAGGGCCTGTTCACATCAGCGCTGGCCTCTAGTCATCTGTTCCGTTCGAACTTTACATCAGAGGAAAAGATGAACAAAAAAACAAACGGAAACGATCGCTTCCATTTGCATTACCATTGATTTCAATGGTATTTTTTTCTTTCAGTTGGTGTCAGTTTGCCTCCGTTCAATTTTTTTTGTCACAGAAACAATAGCATACTCTACTACACTGTTGCGAAAGTGTCCCGTTTTTTTATTTCACGAAAACAATAGAGGTAAACTGACACCAACTGAAAAGTCGACTGCGCTATTCATTCCGTCAAAACAACGGAACCCTTTCACAACGGTGACAAACGGAAACCATTAGCAACGTTTCCTGCACCATTGAGATCAATGGTGATGCAAACGGAAGCTAATGTTTCTGTTTGTCTTTCCGTTGAGGGGTTCCCCCGACGGAAAGCTCAGATGGAACCCCTCAACGGAAAGCAGCGCTGATGTGAACACAGCCTAAGACTGGCGTTTAATACGTTGGTGTGAAGCCCGCACGAGTAACATGCGACAAATTGAAAAAATGTCAGGCTGCGGTTGGCCCCGCCTTCCCACTAAGCCCCGACCACTTTGTTAAAGGTGCCCTGAATGGCAAAAAATCTCCAGAATTTACAACTTTTTAACGCCAAAACTGTTCTATTGTAAGGGTATGTTCACACGGCTTATTTTCGGCCGTTTTTCAGCCCGTAAACACACCGAAAGCAGCTGAAAATACGGAAGCTGAACGCCTCCAAACATCTGCCCATTGATTTCAATGGCAAAAACTGCGTTTCGTTCCCACGGGTTTTTACCTAAGGGTATGTTCACACGCAGTGGTTTCAAACGTAATTCGGGCTGTTTACGGCTCAAATTACGCCTGAAAAAACGGCACCTTTATGCCTTCAAACATCTGCCCATTGCTTGCGATGGGATTTACGGTGTTCTGTTCCCACGAGGCTTAATTTTACACGTCGCTGTCAAAATACGGCGCATTAAAAGGCTACCGCGAAAAAGAAGTGCAGGACAATTCTTGGGACGTTTTTGGAGCCGTTTTTCATTGACTCCATTGAAAAACGGCTCCAATAACGTCCGTGAAAAACGCAAGTTGTTACAAAAACGTCTAAAAATCAGGTGCTGTTTTCGCTTAAAAACAGCTCTGTACTTTCGGACGTATTTTGCTAAGCGTGTGAACGTACCCTAAAGATCGGTTCAGTAAAACTGAGAGGTGGGGAGGTCAAGGTTTTAGATATACAAAATACGCATTGTTAAATAGGCGTACAATACGACCATCTGAATGAGTAGTCTGTACACTTGGAGATACATAGATCTGCATCGGAGCTGTATACACAAAATGAATCCGCTGTGCACAGTTGCTTTACCCCACATGATGTCTGAGGAGGCACACGCTGATTTCCCTATTCAGATTGTCCTCAGATCTTGCTCAGACGTTAGGCTTTATTTTCGAGGGACGGCGGATGCCACGGTTATCGGGGATCAGGATTTAGCATAGTGGTTTACGATGTTTGATTTTGCTGTGTCATGTTGTCTAGCACGCCCAATGTACTTTTGGAACCTAAGTACAGCAGGGTCCTGGGTATATCCAAGAAGGGAATGTCCCCAGTGTATGGGTGTGTGTGGATTTACTGGAAGGAGCATAATGTACAGTAGGCTCAGGAGCGGCTCATCCTTGCTGTGTGTCTGAGCCCGTGCATGGAGTGATGGTTCCTCCTACACACGTGCAGTCCCATGTCTCCCAGTAACATGACAGCACTCCAGCTGTTCGCTGTACGCGCGCTAATCACTAAAGAAGTTGGAATGAAATGTACAGGACTTAATCTGCTGCTACACACCCGAGCTGCACAGATAGATAGATAGATAGATATATATATATATATATATATATATATATATATATATACAGGAGGGAAGTTTTATATAACGCAAAGAAAAGACTTCGGATTACTAACTATGACTAGTAATGTAGGTCAGTGTGGAACTGTTAGGGTATGTGCACACACACTAATTACGTCCGTAATTGACGGACGTATTTCGGCCGCAAGTAGTGGACCGAACACAGTGCAGGGAGCCGGGCTCCTAGCATCATACTTATGTACGATGCTAGGAGTCCCTGCCTCGCTGCAGGACAACTGTCCCGTACTGTAATCATGTTTTCAGTACGGGACAGTTGTCCTGCAGCGAGGCAGGGACTCCTAGCATCGTACATAAGTATGATGCTAGGAGCCCGGCTCCCTGCACCGAGTTCGGTCCGGGACTTGCGGCCGAAATACGTCCGTCAATTACGGACGTAATTAGTGTGTGTGCACATACCCTAACGTTACAGTATCTCAGGGCTCAATTGTGTTTGATCCAAAAACTGCAGAAATATGTGTTAAATTTAGTGCGTATAAGGCTGGATTCACACGAGCGTGTTCGGTCCGTAAAGGACGGAACGTATTTCGGCCGCAAGTCCCGGATCGAACACACTGCAGGGAGCCGGGCTCCTAGCATCATAGTTATGTACGACGCTAGGAGTCCCTGCCTCTCCGTGGAACTACTGTCCTGTACTGAAAACATGATTACAGTACGGGACAGTTGTCCTGCAGCGAGGCAGGGACTCCTAGCGTCGTACATAACTGGTTTCCTTCCAGTGATGCGATCAAAGAGGGGAGTTTCCTTTGGTCAAGCCGCGGTCAGGATAAACAGCTGTGGTCAGAATGTTCTCCGATCCCAGCTGTGTTCAGGAGCTGTAAGTTACAGCTCCTGCTTAGAGGATGAGCGCTCATCAGCCTCCTCTACAGCGACGCTGAAAGCAGGCCGGCCCCTTGGGCCATCCCAGGAGACTACTGCAGTCTATGATTGGCTGCAGCGGCGGTCACATGGGATGAAGTGTCATCGGATGAGGCCGGCCCTCTGACGTCATCCAGGCCAGCTTCTTGGGAAGACGTTTCATCCCATGTGACCACCGCTACATCTTCTAATTGGCATCAGCGGTCACATGTGATGTAACGTTATCCCGGGAGGCTGGCCTGGAGGAAGAAATACAGACTCCTGGGTAAGTATAAAAAATTTTTTTTTCTGAGTTGCGTTTTTTGCAGTGGAAGTGCTGTGAACCTGCTGGAAAAAAACGCAACAACTGCTATATGTTGCGGGTTTAGGGTTTTAGCTCCCCATTGTATTCAAAGGGGAAAACCTGCAACACATAAGCAGCGTTTACGCAAATACAATTGTCACGCTTGCACCCCAGGTCAATTTCTGAGCGTTTTTTCCGCTCAGTATTTACGCAGCATGTGGATGAGATTTGTTTTATCTCATCGACTTTGCTGCTACTGTATTTGCTGCGGATTTTTGCAACGTGTGAACTGACCCGAAGGGTTTTACAATGCATCAGTTAGGGCTTATTTACACGAGCGTGTTAAACGTCCGTGGGACGCCCGTTGAAACAGCGGCCGTCCCACGGACCTATGTTATTCAATGTGGCCGTTCACACAGCCGTTGTTTCAACGGACCGTGTGAAGGGTCCGTGCGAAAATAGGACATGTCATATCTTATCACACATCCCTCCATAGACTCTCAACTATGGGGGATGCGTGACATCGCGTCCCGCAGCGCTGAGCACGGATGCACCTCGGACGTGAAAAACGGCAAAAAAGCTGAAACTTGATTTTTCTGACAGTACTGAAAAAAAACAGAGATTGGGAGCCAGTCTGGCCAGTGAAGCACCTGTTAATGCAATATCGGTACGATGTTCGCTGTTAGGCCGGGTTTACACGAGTGTGTGCGTTTTGCGCACGCAAAAAACGCGGCGTTTTGCGCACGCAAAAGGCACTTAACAGCTCCGTGTGTCATCCCCGTATGATGCGCGGCTGCGTGATTTTCGCGCAGCCGCCATCATTATGACACTCGGTTTGTATGTTTGTAAACAGAAAAGCACTTGGTGCTTTTCTGTTTACATTCATAGTTTGACAGCTGTTGCGCGAATCATGCTCGTCCCACGGAAGTGCTTCCGTGTGGCATGCGGGATTTTCACGCACCCATTGACTTCAATGGGTGCGTGATGCGCGAACAATGCACAAATATAGGACATGTCGTGAGTTTTTCGCAGCGGACTCATGCTGCGCTAAAAACACGGACTGTCTGCACTGCCTCATATACTAACATAGGTCCGTACGACACGCGTGAAAATCTTGCGCGTTGCACGGACGTATTACACGTTCGTCTAAACAAGCCCTTATACTGTGAATTTTGCCCCCTTAATGCTTGTCACGTACATGTACATGACAAGCGTTAAAGGGAAGTAGGGAGAGCGCTCACGGGCTGAGCACGCTCCATACTTAGTGGGCGTCGGCTATGTAATACAGCTGACACTTCACTGCAACGGGTGGAATCAAGGATCACTTTGATTCGGCTTGTTCAAAATCACGATGTACTGCAATACATTACTATTGCCATATATAGCGCATGCGATCCAATGATCGCTGATTCAAGTTCCCTAGGAGGACTTAGAAGAAAAAATTAAAAACAATTAAATAAAAAAATAAACCAAAACTTTATGTCCAAAAATAAATAAATCCTGAACGTTCAAAAAAACCACCCTTTTCGCATTTTTTCTCTAAAGTAATGTTAAAAAACATAACTGGTATTGCTGCTTTCTGTAGAAGTCCAAACTATTACAATACAATGTTATTTAACCCACACGATGAACGCTGTAAAAAAAATAAATATCAATTTAAAACGCTAGAATTGCGGTTTCTTGGTTACGTTATCTCCCCAAAAAAATCTCATACCACTCAAATAATGGAAAAATTAGAGTTATGGCTCTCAGAATGTGGCGACACAGACGTTTTAGTGTTTAAAAAATGATTTTTCCTTTTGTAAAAGTGGTAACACACAAAAAAACATAGAAATTTGGCATTGCCGTAATCTTATCAAACCGTAGAATAAAATTAACATGCCACTTTTACCACACGTGGAACGTCATAAAAACAATGGCGGAATCTCTTTTTTTTTTGTGTGCCTATTTTACCCTACAAATATTTTTTTTTACAGTCTCCCAGTACATTATAGGGTAAATTAAATGGTCAAGTGAAAAACTACAACTTGCTCCTCACAAAACAAGCCTTCATATAGCTTTGTCGACGGAAAAATAAAAATTTTATGGCTTTTCGACAGTGGGGAGGAAAAAACAAGAAGGGGAAAACTGAAAGTGGCCTGGTCATTACAGGGTTAACCTGAATTGAGGAATAATTCCGTAGTAAACATCTGTGTAATCAAAATATGTAGGATATAGTGCAATAACCTGTTTTCCTAATTCCAGAAGTTCTGGGGATTGGTGGCAGATTTTGGAACAAAGCAATGTATTTCTTTGACTACAATTCCTGATGATCGTGGACATGAACTAAGAGGCTGGGGCCAGTTTTATAGCTGGAGCAGCATCTACCACTTTGAATTGGCACTCATAGACTGTCATGTCGTAGCTGTAGGAACATGAAGACCACTGGGCAGAGTAGGGCAGGCTGCAGGAACATGGTGACCACTGGGCAGAGTAGGGCAGGCTGCAGGAACATGGTGACCACTGGGCAGAGTAGGGCAGGCTGCAGGAACATGGTGACCACTGGGCAGAGTTTGGGAGGACAGCAGCTGGCTGGCCCTGTGTAGTAGTGATCACAGACTGACCTCATTTAGCTGTAAGAAAGTAGTAACCATCAGAGAATGGCAGTGTCAGGCACTATCGAACTGATATGTTGTACCTGCAGAATGACCACCAGGCAGGTCATGATCGAGCTCGGGAGACAAGCCCAGGTCAGTAGTGGGAGTAGTAGTGTCATAAAGGAAGCTGACCTCTATAGGCTGCAAAGACCAAGCACTGGCTCATCAACAAGACCTCTCTGAAACTTAAACCGGGCTTTATTCTAAGCTGTAGCAGTCAGTGCTGGACCGGGGACAGCGGAATACTGTGACACCTGTATCATGAAGTTATATTGTCACAGCTTTTTATGCTGTTGGGTTGGACTTTGGTTTATCCAAATCAGCTCTGGGGGAGCAGCAACTAAGGTTCTAATGTCATATAAGAATTGGCCTTTCTATAAAGAGACGTTGTTTTCCTGTGATAGACTTTCTAAATACTAATCACTGCATTATCATAGTTGCCAACATTCTTGGAAAATTTCCAGATGTCAGAAGCACATTAATATGAATGAGGAGGGGTTTTTACCTCATTTATATATTACTGGAGGACCCTTTTTAAGGTGCACTTTTTTCAGACAGGTGCACTAATAACGTGGGCAACTATACAATGCCCATTAGGAATAAATATAGTGGGCGCTAAGAGCACCCTTCCATACTAGAGTTGGTGGCTATACCCTGTTGGAACTAAACTGGAGCATTAAAGGTGTTTTCCCATCAGGAACATTTATGGCATATCCACAGGAAATGCCATAAATGTCAGATAGATACGGGTACCACCTCCTATCTCTAGAATGGAGCCCCCTAAAACCCATTCTATCTTTCTCCTGCTGCAACTTCTAATTTCCGAACATGTAGGTAGAAAACAGCGTCGCTGAGCGACGCTGTTTATGTAACTCCCATAGAAGTGAATGCCAGTTACAGAGGCAGCATTCTAGAGATAGGTGCAGATCCCAGAGGTGGCACCCGTATCTATCTGACATTTATGGCATATCCTGTGGATATGCCATAAGTGTTCCTGATGGGAAAACCCCTTTAAGTTATGCAATTTTAGGGTAGGCCTCCAGTGAACATGACCAGGAGCTTATTTTGCTTTGCTCATTGGAGGAGAACTGTGGACTGGACCTCCTTCGTACTGTACTGCATTGACTTCCAATTCATCGGGATGGTGAACCCTGCGTGCTGTAATTCCATCAGTATCACGACAGGTACAGTTTACGCAGGCCCAGGGAAGCTTCTCGTATCAATGTAACATCCAAATGGACTCCGCTACTGACAATCTAAGGTTTCACTCTGCAAATACCTCAGCTCCATAGAACAGAACATGTTTTCTACAGCTCCATTTAAAAAAATGTTAGCAGGGTTCATGTAGGGTTGCATTCATATTGGCCTTACATGAGTTCATTTTTGTTAACCAATTACCATTACCAATTTGGGAAGGTTTTTCTTTTTCCCTCTCTTGGGCTCTAATCCCATTTTCGTTAAAAAAATATTATTAAAAATGTGTATGCGAATAGTGTACAAATCTAAACGTATTGTGTGAGTTTTTGTAAGTTGTGCTGGTCCTTTCATGTAGAGAGTCTCTGGAAGCCATTGAGTTAAGCTCTGTGATTGCTAAAGTGCATCAGTACTGTACATTAAGATGTAATACTCCAGCTCATCAGCTCCTTAGTATTGTCGGCGTGGGAGTTGCTGCTTCAAGCAGAAGACGATGAGAACAAAAATAGACATGTCTTCCATTTTACAGGCTTTATCTGAATTATCCACACTTGAGTTACTAGCATAGTTGCAGTAGAGCTCAAGCATATAACATTTGCAGCCTAGCTAGTCTGCATGGCACAGATGTATGCCTGCTATCCATAGGATTTGTTCCACCTTAGGCCGGATTTACACGAGCGTGTGCATTTTGCGCGCGCAAAAAACGCGACGTTTTGTGCGCGCAAAATGTACTTAAAGGACGAGTGTCGCGAAAAATGTATTTTTTTTTATATCCATTTGCTTTTAGTGTTTTATTTTAAAAAATTATTTATTTGTGTGTTTGTGTTTTACTTTTTTTTTATTTTTTCACTTTTTCTTGTCTATGGGGGCTGCCATTTTCCATCTCTGTATGTGTCGATTAACGACACATACAGACATGGAATACGGCACATACAGCCCCATAGTGAATGCGAACGGGGCCCGTTCCATCCACTATGCTGTACGCCGTCTGTGTGGGAACGGCGCATGCGCCGCTCCCACACAGTCCAAATTGAAGGTCTTCGGCCGAGCGACATCCGGCGCCATTCTCTTGTGGACCGGAAGCCGCGGCCGGACAGTAAGATTACTACTTCCGGTCGCGGCTTCCGGACTTGTGCACTTGGAGCGGAGGGAGCAGACGGACCGGAGGGAGCGGCGGCGGCAGGAGCAGGTAAGTTAGGTCTGTGTATGTACGTGGTTTACGGTGTGTTTACTACTATATGTAAACCTACTACACTGTGTGTTAGCTCAAAAAATGGCGATACACAGTGTAGGAGGTTTGACCGTTCAATCCCCTCCTTTCTCCTGGCACTAGCCAGGACAAAGGAGGGGGGATTCTGAGAGCTCACTAGAGCGAGTGAGTTTTCTCAAGTTTTGCGGCATAAAGCAATGTGGTTGCTTTACCACATGCCAATGCTGCAATTTTGGGAATTGCTCCATCTAGTGACCAGCCCTGGGAAGGAAATTTTATAAATTAGAATCTAATTTATAATATTTCCTGACTCGTGAAAAAATTTAAAAAATTAGAACATTGTGTAATCACTTATACACTAACTGTTTAACTAAAAAAAAGTTTTTGTTTTTTTCTAGCGACACATTCCCTTTAACAGCTCCGTGTGTCAGCAGCATATGATGCGTGGCTGTGTGATTTTCGTGCAGCCGCCATCATTATGACACTCTGTATGTTTGTTCATTCATACTTTTTACTGCTGTTGCATGAATCACGCGCGTCCCACAGAAGTGCAACCGTGTGCTGCGCGTGATTTACACGCACCCATCGACTTCAATGGGTGCGTGAGGCGCGAACAACGCACAAATATAGGACATGTCGTGAGTTTTACGCAGCGGACACACGCTGCGTGAAACTCACGGACAGTCTGCACGGCCCCATAGACTAACATAGGTCCGTGCGAGGCGCGTGAAAACCACGCGCGTTGCACGGACGTATATCACGTTCGTCTAAAAAAAAGCCCTCACAAATACTCCCTTTTCACAGTTCACTTTTCGGGTTCCTCCGAATATACACAAGTCACTGCTTGCGTGTTTTAACCTATTGTGTGGTAGTCTATATTGCCTGATTCTGATAAACACTGATAAACGAAAGGGCGATGTAAAAATTAAAGCCATTCCTCGAAATTACTTACATAGTTTATCCATGGTGTATATTAATGCTTTTGTAAAGTGTCCTTTGAAATTTTTATAGTTCTAGTTGTCATTTAATTTTGATTTATTCTGATGAGCTTATTTACCACATTGGCCCTTATTCCCCTATCCACATTGAGAGTTAAACATGCATGTTTATGGCAAAGTTGGGACATATAGCTGTAGGAGGATTGTGCATTGGGCCAACAGCTCGCTGAAGTGTATGGCTGGCTTTAGGTGTAATGAAAAGAAATGTGTGGGAAGAGAAGTGTCGTTAAGGCCCCAAGCTATTCACCCAAATCTGCGGGTGAATTGCGGTCCCATTCATTTCTATGGGCCCATTCATACGACCGTGGTTTCCACGGTCAGAGCATTGCCCAGGAGCCTGGACCGCAAAAAGATGGGACATGTCTCATTACGGTCGTGTTTTGCGGTCCAGGCTCATATAAATTAATGCACGCGGCTATGTGCACGGCCCGTGATTTGCAGGTGGCCCCCGGGGGACACTCCCTGTAGTCACAGCAGTGCCTCCACTCCTTTTCCCCAATAGTCACAACAGTGCCTCCACTCCTTTTCCCCAATAGTCACAGTAGTGCCTCCCCAAAACACTTCCCGTCAATAAGATTAGTTGAGACCGATTGAGAACTTTCTTTATACAATAGGTAATTACTGATTAAACGCTACAATCATACAAATGAATCATCAATAAATGCAATATTTGCCACTATCATAGTCAAATTTATTATTGTCCGTAGTGGAGATGGCAAAATGCCCCCTCTTCCCTATTATATAGTCACCTTGCCAACTTTAAACATGCACTAGATTTTTGCATAGGGCGGTTTAGGGGTTAGTGATAATATTCCTAGTGGTCTAGAGCGGTGATGGGGCTAAAGATAATCTCTTGCGTATCCTCCTTTCTTCCCTCCTTCCCATTTTCTGTCTTACTAACATGTGATGTTTTGCTCAATAGGTCAAATTACTCCTTCATCCAGAGAAAGTCCAAGTCCTGTTGACCCAGAGTCAGTGGAAGTAATGATGAACTTTGACCCAGATCCTGCAGATCTTGCCTTGTCCAGTGTGCCAGGACATGAGACATTTGATCCTAGGAAACATCGATTTTCTGAAGAGGAACTAAAACCTCAGCCGATTATGAAAAAAGCAAGAAAAATCCAGGTGCCAGATGAACAGAAGGTAAAAATGCAATTCCGTTTTATTTTTGTAAGGTATTTTCACTTACCGGTTGGAATGTTTTAACGGTACATTATTATGTCAGTGTTATGGATTTATATTAGACCTGTGGACCCAACAGTCTCCTTCAAAGGTCTTATGCGGTTTTAGAAACCGCCTCACACAAGTATTAATATACTGTACAGGCCAAAAATAGCAGTAAAACTGTTGTCTTATAGTTACAAAAAAACAAAACACATATCCGACTTCTAATGTAAACTTACTAGAGCTCATTTTTGCAGGTTAAACAACATTGACTTCCCTATTTTAAAGGGTAACTAAACTTTCAAAAAACTTCTGACATGTCATCATGAGCACTGAGTCCCCAATGATCGCTAAAACGAAGCTGTAGGAGCGCTCAGATGAGCGCTGAGCTGCTTCATTTCTGATCGCTTTTCTCAGAAAGCCGAGCAGTTGGTGTACGGGCTCATAGGCTTTCGAGATCAGTAGCCGATCAGAAACAAAGGTGCTCAGCACTCACCCGAGCGCTTCTGCCGCTTCATTTTAGCGTTCGGTGGGGGGGTCTCATTTCTCAGACCCACATTGATCTAAACTATCACTATGACATGTCAATAGTTTTTTGAAAGTTTAGTTACCCTTTAAGACTTTTACTGCACCCATGAAATCCTATAAGTAATGGGGTAATTAAAAGAAACCAATGAGTCATATGCAAGTCAAATCTATTTTTGTAGGTATTAAAATAATCTACAGTTTCTAAATAAATGATAGGCCATAAAGATAATCAAAACACACACTTTTTTTTTATGCCCACATTCAGGGAGGTTCATGTTTACCCATCTAGACACCAAGATACTGACCTTTAAATTAATACATTACCTAGTGGAATTTAAATAATTTAGGCATACAAGATCCCTGAATCCCTTTACTTTTGTCAAATATTCTTATTTATTACCCTTACATTACGCTGTCGGATATTTTGCATTATTCAAATGTTTCCCGCTGCTTGAAATTTGAAACGTTGTGTGTTTAAAATCTAATATATATGACTGTTGATAGTGATCCAGTGCTAGCTGCAAAGCCGGCCAGTGGAGGACTCTGCGTTGTCAATCATGCAACTTAAAGAGGCTCTGTCACCAGATTATCAAATCCCTATCTCCTATTGCATGTGATCGGCGCTGCAATGTAGATAACAGTAAAGTTTTTGTTTTTTTTGAAAAACGATAATTTTTGCCCAAGTTATGAGCAATTTTATATTTATGCAAATTAGCTTTTCAATGGACAACTGGGCGTGTTTTCTCGTATTTCCAACTGGGCGTGTATTGTGTTTTTACCAACTGGGCGTGTTTACTTGTTTTACCAACTGGGCGTTGCGAATAGAAGTGTATGACGCTGACAAATCAGCATCATACACTTCTCTTCGTTACCACCCAGCTTCTTCCACTGCACAGACACACAGCGTGTCCTCGCTCGTCCGACGCGATGAAGGACCTGTGGGAGGAAGTGACGTCACAGCGTGGTCTCGCGAGAACACGCTGTGTGTCTGTGCAGTGGAAGAAGCTGGGTGGGAACGATGAGAAGTGTATGATGCTGATTTGTCAGCGTCATACACTTCTATTCACAACGCCCAGTTGGTAAAACAAGTAAACTGGTGACAGAGCCTCTTTAACATTCAGTTCAGACCCCACTATAGAGGCATTTGACTGAGATTTCAGGAAAGAAAAATAATTTTTCCAACTTGTGCTATAACTATGGGAAGATGACTATCATTTAGTCATTTTTCTTCTAGCAGCTGTAAGGCTTTGTTTAGGCTCTGGATCTGTTGTTCATTTTCTGTGTATTGTGCACTGAACATCGGCAACAAAGTACAGTATAATGCATGTTATTTGGGTTTTGGGATTCAAACCTGCATTTTTCAAACCATCAAAATACATTTTATTATCAATATAATATGTAATGTAATTATTATCAACTCATGTTATTTTTTTTGATTTTTTTTAGGATGAGAAATATTGGAACCGGCGGTACAAAAACAATGAAGCTGCCAAACGTTCACGAGATGCTCGTCGGCTGAAGGAAAACCAGATTACGGTTCGGGCTGCCTTTTTGGAAAAAGAGAACTCAGTGCTGCGCCAAGAGGTAGCCAAAATTCGCCAAGAACTCTCTCGCTACCGAAACATTCTGACAAAATATGAGTCTCAGCACGGAGCCTTGTAAAGAACTGAGAAAATGTGTAGCTGTCCCACCAGGTTGCACGAACTAACACAACTTCACAAGAATCTTTTCCCACAATCCCTTTTTTTCTTTCCCGAAGAACGGCCCTTATTCACTAAGAAATATCACGAGATTTAGAGGACATGAGGGACACACGGGAAGCAGGCCGCTGTACAACTCTTATATTGCCTTGCTTTCTTCCTCAATTTTCAGCATTCCATCTTGACCTCCTTTTCGGCAGGACAAAGGTGCTATAGTGACTAATAAACACTATGGGGTATCACCAGCGATTAAGCAAATAGAAGCCAGGAAAAGGGAGCCAAAGCCGATTCTGAACACGGGCACCATCTAATACACCAGCCACCAAGTAAAGGCCAATTTCCCTGTATCTGACAATCCTTGCACACAGCTGTCCAGTAGCATTGCATTTTTTTATTGTTATTCTGTCAGAGAAAGTTTTATGGATACAGCATGGATGATAAATAATTGTAAAAATATGTAAATAAGTCAAATGAATATGCTAAATGAAAAGGTATTACAATTAAGCAGGAAAGGATTGAACAAATCTCTTAAACATATTGAGTTAGGTCTGCAGGGATTTCATATTATAGTATCTTATTAAAACAAGGACGGACAATCCTTCAGCATCTTCGCTATTTCAAACTGCATGTTCCACCTTTATAAGCCAGACACTGACCACTACTGTGACAAATGACAATGAGCACTATTCATTACTTCATTGCTAGTAACTTCTAGGCCTAAAACCTATACATGACAATGATAGCGGTGGGTGAACCAGCCATACTAATGCACTTACAAAGCCTGTTTGCAATAATATACTTGCCTTTCCTAGCTAGGTATTATTTTCCCAGGTAAGCAAGACTGGCACATCTATCTTTGACATAGGCTCAGTTCTTACTAGAGCAGGGAGATCTGTTCGCTTCTCCCAATACCGGTGATCAAAATGGTAGGGAGAAGAGACATAAATTATGTTGAAATCAGTGATTATCTTTCCTAATAGTTGTTAAACAGTCTTTACCTAACTGACTATAAATATAGAAAAAAAAAAACCTTTTATGGGATGTAGGACACAAATGTACTAAACAGGTAGAAATGATCTCAGGACAGTTTGAGAAAAATCTCCTCGCCAATTTTTTTTTCATTTGTTTTTTAAATCCCGGACAATCTTTTTGAGATGTGTGTAAAATATATAGCACAAGCATCGATCTCTAGATCACGACGCTATTTTTAAAAGGGTAGCCGGATTCCAGGTACAAGAGAACTAGACACTACTGGAAAACCCTCCTATGTCACTTTACCATCAGTATCAGATTTAGCACGTGATCATATTTCATATCACATACTGGCTTTATTTAAATATGCTATTTTAGTCACAGTTTTTGCCACAATTTTGTATGGTTTTTGTTTTTTTTATATATAAAATCGATAAACTGCAGCAAAAATAGTATCACAGGTACGTTTGAATACATCAAGATGATATTATTTTGTTGGCAAGACACTGTATGTGACCACAGGTGCAGCGTGCATAGAAAGGTTTATCCAGTCCTAAACTGATGGATTCTAAATATTAATAACTTTGGGCAGAAAATGCTGAAAATAGATGGTAGGCATGCCGGTACATTGTGCGCATTTAATTCACAAAAATGGAGCCTGATTATGCGTAGTTGTGTGGATCTATGTACTGGGCAAATATTATTGCATATGGATTATTTCTCAAGTAAATCAAATTATTTATTATTGGGTTTTCTAGGTAAAATCAAATGAAATGAAATATTAATGTGGTTCAATAACAAATGACCAACCAGGGGCATAAATACCATAGAATCATGATATTTGCTTCTACCTGTGGAGCCCTGTTTTGAGTTTAGAACTATCCTCTTTCCCAAAAAGAATGTGCCTCTCCACAGTCACTGCAAACAAGAGAACTACCCGACTAGCAAGAGAACTACCCGACTAGCAAGAGAACTACCCGACTAGCAAGAGAACTACCCGACTAGCAAGAGAACTACCCGACTAGCCAGAGAACTACCCGACTAGCCAGAGAACTACCCAACTAGCTAGAGAACTACCTAACACAAACTTCAGAGCAATGCAAGAGATGTTTGGTAACTTATCCTTACTACATAAAGATCAGTATGTGGGTCTATATGCAGACATGCGCCCAGTCGTTCTGCTTCCTGACAGACCATTGGATATGGCTTCCTGTCATCTCTTAGGCTAGGTTCACACTGAGTTTTTTGCAGGCGGAAAATCTGCCTCAAAATTCAGTTCGGAATTTTGAGGCAGATTTTGCTCTGCCTGCACGCTGATTTTCACAGCGTTTTTTGCCTGCGGCCATAGAGCCCCGCGGGCATAAAACGCCGCAAAATACGCTTTCTCTGCCTCCCATTGATGTCAATGGGAGGTCAGCGGCGTAAACGCCCAAAGATAGGGCATGTCCCTACTTTTTTGCGGCAAAAAAACGCCTTAGTCTCCCATTGAAATCAATGGGAGGCATTTTCGGCCATTTTGCGGCGCGGTTTTTGCGTAAAAAAAACTCAACAAAAAACTCTGTGTGAACTCCCCCCTTATACATACTGCCTTAAACAGTTTTCAATATTTTGCACTTTAAAAGACACATAATGTAATTGCATCCACAATGGCATCTACCAAACAAGGTAAATACCACAAATGTATTCTTGAGCATTGAGAAATTTGAAGAGCATTCCTACTGAGAATTGGCCCATACTATTCAAAAACGATCAGTTTCCCTTTAGCATCAGACTACAAGCGTCTAATTTATTAGCTTGGACTGTTACTAAAAAAATCATCAATTTGTAGAATTTTAATCAGCACATGACAAATCTCAGGAAAAACATTTCCTTTCATTTTTCTTCCCAAAATACTTAATACTCTAGGCAGAAGTCTCACGTTATGTTATCCTGTGTTGCCCTTTAGTCCTTTGGCAGAGGCTACTTGGCAGCACCACAAACGCCCGCTACCACTTGGATAGGACAACCCACCATTTATGGATTTTCCCATTTTCTATTGTTGGATGAAGTTGGAGCATTTTGCAATTCCTGACCACCTTAATCAACAAAGGGTTAATACATGCATGTAATATGATGTTACTCATTAGTTGCCAATGATCATTACACAACTGAGCATCCATATAGTGTAGTCTAAATGAGCGTGACAGCCAAGGGTGGTTGCTCTAGATGGGCATAGACCGCTAAGTCAATGCTGTCATACTGAACGTCAGCTTATTACACGGAGTTGGGCTTTCCAAAGGGCATATTCGATAGAACTATAATTTTCAGTCAAGAAGTTCATTATTACCTTAAGTTGTTATCTATGTGCTACTTATTCAGTTTATACTTCGATCATGAGGCTGCATTTGGCACTTTTTGTGGTTGTATAGCATGTCCGGCCCACTTTGGCAATTTTGGAATTTGCCTGAAGGGCTCATTATTGGCAGGCTGGTCTTCTTGGCCCAGAGACATTAAAAAAAAAAAAAAAGGGTATCACCGCCTTCACATTGCGCATTTCAGCCCTGCTTTTGTTTTATGGTAGACTTGTGCTCCGTTCCTTGCACTTAAAAGTGGAAATGAAATTGCCCATTTAGCTGAAGAACTTTTTATGTCTGTCTGAGTCTGGTGCGGATAACGTTCTCCTTCTCCACTCGTAGAATTCCTTTACGTGAGCGCTTGTTGTGTGGATGCGACTGAGTGCTTTTATCTGTGATTTGCACTAGTTTTTAATAGATACAAAATAATGAT
This sequence comes from Rhinoderma darwinii, assembly GCF_050947455.1. Classification (NCBI taxonomy): domain Eukaryota; kingdom Metazoa; phylum Chordata; class Amphibia; order Anura; family Rhinodermatidae; genus Rhinoderma; species Rhinoderma darwinii. The sequence continues at coordinate 62,320,060 of NC_134696.1, read as the reverse complement.
TCTAGCTATTGATGTTTCCACCTTTCAGACATAAATAGAGCATGATTTTATTTTCTACAATGATGTTTGTATTTTATAGATACTTTCTATATTTACAGAAGTCTCAGATGTACTTGTCTTTAAATGACAAGCCAAAAATATGTTTGACTCAATTGTTTTTTTGTTTTTTTTGCAAGAGGCACTTTTTGAAGCAGTGATTTAAGAATATTGTACGTGGTAAATTGGATGCACCTTATGCACTATTAGCAGTTGTCATAGAGAATCACTAGATCTGAAAAGGATTGCAATTAATAAGTTCTATTCAATGAGAATTTAGCAATGTTGTATGTTAATTGCCATTTATAGCCAACTAAAGTATAGATTTATTGCACATATACTGTAGTCCCTACTTTTGATACTTCTGATAACCAAACCATCCCCAACCCTGGGTGCCTTATGTATGGTGCGGATTGTATGATAGTCTTTATGTTTTCTCACCTTATACAAACTGCATTTAACATGGAATCTATATGGAAAAGCAGTAAAAATATATAGACCAAGTTCTGCAAAAACAAATGAGCGGACCAGTGTAGATATATGAGCACCCTTAGGGAGAGTTCACACGGAGCTTTTTACGTAGAAACCGTGCCGCAAAACGCGCCAAAAAACGTCCGAAAATGCCGGCTCGCGGGAAAAAGAAGGGACGTGCCCTATCTTCGGGCGTTTATGCTTCTGACCTCCCATTGACATCAATGGGAGGCAGAGAAAGCGTATTTCATGTGTTTTATGCCCGTGACGCTCAAAGGCCGCGGGCAAAAATCGCCACGAAAATCGGCGTGCAGGCAGAGGAAATTCTGCCTCAAAATTCCAAACTGAATTTTGAGGCAGATTTTCCTTCTGCAAAAAACTCAGTGTGAACCCAGCGTTATTGCAGCTGATCCCTTGTGCAATGTCATTGATCGCACACCGCATAACTAACTGTAAGGGTATGTTCACACACCCTATTTACGGACGTAATTCGGGCGTTTTACGCCTCGAATTACGTCCGAAAATACGGCTCCAAACCGCCGGCAAACATCTGCCCATTGAAATCAATGGGTTACGATGTTCTGTGCACACGGGCATTTTTTTACGCACCGCTGTCAAAAGACGGCGCGTAAAAAGACGCCCGCGTCAAAGAAGTGCATGTCACTTCTTGAGACGTAATCATTCTGACATTGGCTCCATTGAAAAACAGCTCCAATTACGTCCGTAATTGCCGCCGCGAAAAACGCGAGTACAAGCAATTACGTCTGAAATTCAGGAGCTGTTTTCTCCTGAAAACAGCTCTGTAATTTCAGCCGTAATGGACGCTGCCGTGTGAACATACCCTTACCATACAATGTGTTAAGTTCTCTTTTTTTCTAATACAAAGCAAAACCACTATAGGTCGAGCATGTATCTTACATTTCTTTATACAGATAACTATTCTATTATGGTTCAAATGTCTGACGGCATCTATAATTGGTATGAAGAGCACGCATTCGTTTTACAAAGGCCTTGTTCACACAGTTGCATCATTATTTATTTTTTTAGCCAAGCCAAAACCAGAATTGGATTCAGAAAAGCAGACCTAGAGGCCTTCCTTTAGATATTTCTTCTGTTTAGCGTCTGTTCCTGGTTTTGGCTTAAGTAATGCATGCAAAATCTGCAATGTGTGAGCAACGTCAAATGGTGCAGTTACATGCGGCAGTTTTAGTTGCAGAAATTTTTGCAATTGAAAATCAGTTCCATTCATCTGATTGGTTTTCAGAAATTCTTGCAACTGCTGCAGAATAAACCCCATTCATATGAATGGAACTGATTTTCAGTCGCAGAAATTTCTGCAGCAAAATCTGCCGCGTGTGACTGCACCTTAGCTGCAACTAAAATCTGTGCCAGAACCTGTTCCATTTCTACATCGGTGGGCGCCCCAGCTGCTGGACGCCCACCAATGGTACCCTTGTGTCATGTGTTTCTTTAGGAAACCCCTTGAATATAGATGGCACTTAATATAAAATATGTATGTAAAAGTTTAAGCATTTTATCACTTTGTAAAATAATTGCTATCAGGTATGACATGAAGAGGACAAAATTAGTTTTTATTAATCTTGCTATCCTCTGTTATCCATTTCATTGACACTGGCTCTGTAGTCAAGAAATGTAAAATGTTTGCATCTGTGTAATATATCTAAAGTATATATATTTTTTCTGTTTTATTTGTTTTATTCTGGACCATGTAGAAAAAAAAAATCTTGTGTTGCTAGATGGAAACTACCAGCAAGCTGCTGTTGATGGATCTGTTCATTCTATTAATTGTCTATATAGTACTTTGAGTATATTCTGTTATGAATGGTATGATTGTCTTAACACCCAGCCCTACACATTAACAAATGAATAACCAGTACAAGTATTAGGTCCTACTTGCTGATGTACTCCAGGTAGTAATAGGATAATTTTTCTACATTTTGTGTTTTTTTTATATATTACATATTTACTTTAATACGATTGAATTTGTTAGAAACAATAGGAAAACATTGAGCCTCATTTATAAAAACTAGTGAAGTGGAGCAGGTGGGGTATGTTCACACTCTGTGTTTTCAGGCATATTTCGGGGCGTTTACTCCTTGAAAAACACCTGAAAAAACGCACGTCTACAAATGTCTGCCCATTGAAATCAATGGGAGGCATTTTCGGCCATTTTGCGGCGCGGTTTTTGCATTTAGTTCATAGGGGCGTCTTTTTACGCCGCTGTTTGAAAAAGCGGAGCGTAAAAAGATGCTCCGTAAAAAGAAGTAGCATGTCACTTCTTGAGGCGTTTTTTGGAGCTGATTTCCTATTGAACACTGAAAAACGCCTCAAAAGAAGCTCCAAATTAAAAGAAGCTTCATTTTCAGCTTCAAAAACGCCTGAAAATCAGGAGCAGTTTTCTCCGTATGTTCAGCCGTTTTTTGTTAAGCGTGTGAACATACCCTTACCCATTGCATGTAAAATGAGAGCTGAATTCTGTCTCACTACCACCGCACATTTGGCCTGCACACATTTTTATAGATGAGGCCTATTGAGTTTATTACATTTGAGGCTATTACCTGTTGTTTTTATAGGAAATGCTTGAACCAAACTGAAAATGCAGAGGTGCAGTGTATTCATCTGGAAATATTGCCATTTTTCAAGGAGATCATTTCAAATTATTCTAGTTTCTGATTTTATTTTTCAGCAAAATACAGAATCGACATGACAATCAACCTCATGGTTCTTGTGGTTTAGGGTGACTGCATGTTAAAATACTTGATAGCTGTGTCCTGATGCAATGTGTGGACAATAGGGTAAATAAATGTTCTCAGGGAAACTGGGGGCCACAGAAAAAGCTTTGAATTATCACATTCTGATATCTTTGAAATTTCAAACTATATGCCTATTGATGTACTTGAAACCATAATTGTTTGTTCATAGGTGGCATAGTTTTCCCCCTTAATATTCTTTTAATGCTTTTTGGTATCTGCATTGTAACCATTAAATACTGAGAACACATTACACTCCACACAAGGGCACCAGTGATCTTGATTTTAAGTAAACCCAATTTTTCATCTCTGTCAGTTGTCCCTTATGTCTAGATATTCATGATGAAGATGGAATATTAATAAGCACTGGGATGGCTTAAAGGAGACCTACAAGAAGGAGAATGAAAAAGGCCCTTTAGTGTAAATTAAAGGTGAAAACCATTTTAATATCTTTTCGGACTCCAAACGAGGTCTACCCAACAACATTATACCTGACAGAAATCAGAAGTGTCATGTTATCATCAGTACCTCTTCATTGGTGCTGCTTTAGGCTTTGTGCCTGTAAAATAGTTTTCATATCTTTTAACTTACCTTAAAGGTTATGTAAACCTTTGAGGGTTTTAAAAAAAATAATAGATTAGTCAGTGTGATTAGTGTAGTCTTTATTAAAAAAAACATTTTACTTTTGGAGATACAGCAGTTCTGTATTCTCTATACAGAACAGCTGTATCGTCCGCTTTACACTGAATCAGTCAGTCCCGCGGACCTGACGGGTTCAGTGTCGGCGGGTCCTGTGTGTCTCTGACCCGCAGGAACCACCTTTAATCGATCACATCTAAGTTATGAACTTAGATGTTATAGTTTACAGGTCGATTCTGATGCATTCAGTGTAAAGCGAATGATACAGCTGTTCTGTATAGACAATACAGAACAGCTGTATCTCCAAAAGTAAAATGATTTTTGTAATAAAGACTAGTTACAAAGTTACACTAAACACACTGAGTAATTTATTTATATATTTTTAAAAAATGCCCTCAACGGTGTTCATAGCCTTTTAAGAGCCTTTTTTACACTTTCCTCTGGTTGGTCTTCTTTAAGGACTTAATTGTAGACAGTTCATTAGGTTTAGTGCTCTTAAAATTACTTTAAATGTCATCAGGTATCTTCCATATTCATTACCAGATATTGAATTGTATATGACTCTGTTTATTGCAGTACTTTTCACACACCACTGATCTCTAAATTTTAGGTGTATAGGGTTACCTGGATCACTTTACTTTTCTTGTTTTATTAAGCTGCCAAAAGACGGTTATATTTAGCACAAGATAATATATTCAGAGAAGAGAACAATATATATATATATAGAGAGATATAATATAGATGTATAGATATATTTATTTTATCATCCAAAAATTATATTTGTAAGCAATAAAGGTTACAGATAACGTGGGTCATGTTTTTCCTTTGCGATAAAGATGTATGGTTTGGTGCTTGTCTTGTGTTTTTTTCCTTTGCTGTTGTTATTGCTGAAGAATATTGTGGATGGAACATTTTGTACCAATTATTGCAACCTTGTAATACATAGTAAAGCTTCTGTGTTTTGTGTTTTCCTGAGTTATGCTTTCATTCTATTTATGTTGTTTGATGTCTATATCTTAACAATGATCTTGCACTATTAAAGCAACTCTCAGGTCCAGGAACAACATTTTAAATGTAATGGGATTTATGGAGTATTCTAACTATTGTCCTCTAGTTGCACACATCTGCCATCGATCCGCCTTTTTAGGGATCCCCCTGTGTTGTCCCAAAATGTTTGCAGTCTTTACCAGACTACCTGATGCAAACAGTGCATTGCGAATCTGAGACACTCCCTCTATTCTCGGAATGGCCAGAGCTGGTCAGGCAAGGGTATGTTCACACTACCTATTTTCGTCCGTTTTTCGGGCCGTAACGGAGCGTTTTCCACTGCGTTTTTTTACGCGTAAAAAGAAGTGCAGGACACTTCTTGGGACTGTTTTGAAGCCGTTTTCCATAGACTATTGAAAAAAGCTCCAAAAACGGCCGTAAAAAACGCAGCGAAAATCTCGAGTGGCACAAAAAACGTCTGAAAATCAGGAGCTGTTTTCACTTGAAAACAGCTCCGTATTTTGAGACGTTTTTGACTCTGCATGTGAACATACCCTTATACTGCTACTTTTGTACCATATTCCATTGCCTAGGTGCTCCTATGGGGGCTACCTTGTATTTAACCACCACCCGAGCCATTCATGAAAAGCGGAGTTAAATTACAAAAAAATTTTGCTGGGTTTAAAGGGAGCTGTATAAATCCTTATGCATTGAGTACCCCCTAGTGGAAGCTGCAGGCAAAGAGAATTGTATCATTCTACTCTATAGCTGTGTGGCACCAGCGAGCTTGGAAATCACCCTCGTCATCTCCCTTAAAAGCTTTACTTCTAGAGTAGAATAACTCAATAATACGACGCTGTACGAGGCGTCATACAATGGCATACAGCTCCATAGCACTGAGATCTCCGAGGGGCTTCCGTACAAGCTGCATGCACATACATGATGACTACTCAAGGAAATGTATTTTGCTGCTTTTACCATATTAGGAAATAAGTACATAAGTAAATACTTTTAATACTAGGAGTTGGTTAAAAAAAAAAAAGGAAAAAAAATATATTTTGAATGACCACTCACACTAGACATATTTATTAGATGTTGCAGAATATCATATATCTTCCCCTGCTGTCAGTAAATTTACTGATTAAGAAATTGCATTTGAGGAGCAAATCAGTTGTTTTTTTTTTCTTTTGCATGATCTGCAAAATGATGCTAAGATTGTCAGTCCGTCCCTGTTTATGGAACTTACATTGAAAAATATGACCTATTGGTACACATTTATAAGGGCCTGTTCACATCAGCGTCGGGCTTCCGTTCATGGGTTCCATTTGACCTTTCCGTCGGAGGAACCGATGAACGGAAAGCCAAACGGAAACCATAGCTTCTGTTTGCATTACCATTGTTCTCAATGGTAATGCTTTCATTGCAATTTGTTTCCGTTTCGTACAGTTTCCGTTAGTCGACTACGCTATTGTCTCCGCAAAAAACAACAACATACGGAACGGAAAACAATTGCAACGGAAGCATTACCATTGAAATCAATGGTAATGCAAACGGAAGCTATGGTTTCCGTTTGGCTTTCCGTTCATCGGTTTCTCCGACGGAAAGGTCGAACGGAACCGATGAACAAAAGCCAGATGCTGATATAAACACAGCCTGACGCTGTGAAGGAGCAAGAGTAGAATGTGGCTTTAGAAAAGTTATAACGTAATTAATTATAAATAGATTAACCCCTTAAGGACGCAGCCTAGTTTTGGCCTTAAGGCTCAGAGCCCATTTTTCAAATCTGACATATTTCACTATGTGGTAATAACGTCGGAATGCTTAAACCTACCCAAGCGATTCTGAGATTGTTTTCTCGTGACACATTGGGCTTCATGTTCGTGGTAAAATTTGGTCGATATATTCAGTGTTTATTGGTGAAAAATTGCAAAATGTAGAGAAAATTTTGAAAAAATTGAATTTTTCAGAATTTAAATGCATCTGCTTGTTAAACAGACGGTTATACCACCCAAAATAGTTACTAGTTCACATTTCCCATATGTCTACTTTAGATTGGCATCGTTTTTTGAACATTCTTTTATTTTTCAAGGACGTTACAAGGCTTAGAACATAAACAGCAATTTCTCATATTTTTAAGAAAATTTCAAAAGCCTTTTTTTTAAGGTACCTCTTGAGTTCTGAAGTGGCTTTGTGGGGCCTATGTATTAGAAACCCTGATAAAACACCCCATTTTAAAAACTAGACCCCTCAAAGTATTCAAAACAGCATTTAGAAAGTTTTTTAACCCTTCAGGCATTTCACAGGAATTAAAGCAAAGTGGAGGTGAAATTTGCAAATTTCATTTTTCTTCCTGAATTTCAATTTTATTCATTTTTTTTTCCTGTAACACAGAAGATGTAAATTTAAGGTAAAATTAATTACGTTATAACTTTTCTAAAGCCACATTCTACTCTTGCTCCTTCACAGCGTCAGGCTGTGTTTATACCAGAGAAACACTACTAAATATGTATTGTCCAGATTCTGCAGTTTTTAGAAATGTCCCACATGTGGCCCTACTGCGCTCGTGGACTAAAACACAAGCCCTAGAAGCAAAGAAGCACCTAGTGCATTTTGAGTCCTCTTTTTTTATTCGAATATATTTTAGGCAGCATGCCAGGTTTGAAGAGGTGTTGAGGTAACAAAACAGTAGGAATCCCCCAATAGTGACCCCATTTTGGAAACTACACCCCTCAAGGAATTAATTTAGGGTTGTTGTTACCATTTTGACCGCACAGTTTTTTCACAGCACGTATTTGAATTGGGCTGTGAAATGAAAAAAATTTCATTTTTTCCAATAAAATGTCATTTGTGATCAAAATTTCTTATTTTCACAGGGAACAAAATACCCCATTTTGTTGCCCAATTTGTCCTTAGTGTGGCAATACCCCATTTGTGGTGATAAACTGCCGTTTGGGCCCACGGGAGGGCTCAGAAGGAAAGGAGCGCTATATGTTTGTTGGAGTCCAGATTTTGTTGGATTGGTTTTCGGGTGCCATGTCGCATTTGCAGAGCCTCAGAGGTATCAAAGCAATGGAAACCCACCAAAAGTGACCCCATTTTGGAAACTACACCCCTCAAGGAATTCATTTATGGTTGTTGTTAGCATTTTGACGACACAGTTTTTTCACAGCACCTATTTCAATTGGGCTGTGACATTAAAAAAATGTAATTTTTTACCAAAATTTTTTATTTTCACAGGGAACAAAATACTAAATTTTGTTGCCCAATTTCTCCTGAGTGCATCAATACCCCATTTGTGGCAATAAACTGCCGTTTGGGCCCATGGGAGGCCTCAGAAGGGAAGGAGCGCTGTGTGTTCTTTGGAGTACAGATTTTGCTGGTTTGGTTTTCGGGTGCGATGTCGCATTTTCAGAGTCCCAGAGGTATCAAAGCAATGGAAACCCACCAGAAGTGACCCCATTTTGGAAACTACACCCCTCAAGGAATTCATTTATGGGTAATGTGACCATTTAGACCCCATAGTTTCTTCACAGAACTTATTTGAATTGGACTGGGAATTTAAAAAATATATATTTTTTCCAATAATATGTCATTTTAGCTCAAAAATTCTTATTTTCACAAGAAATAAAATACTCCATTTTGTTGCCCAATTTGTTCTGAGTGCGGCAATACCCCATTTGTGGTGATAAACTGCAGTTTGGGCCCATGGGAGGGCTCAGAAGGAAAGGAGCGCTGTGTGTTCTTTGGAGTCCAGATTTTGCTGGATTGCTTTTCGGGTGCCATGTCGCATTTGCAGAGCCCCAGAGGTATCAAAGCAATAGAAACCAACCACAAATGACCCCATTTTGGAAACTACACCCCTCAAGGAATTCATTTTTGGGTGTTGTGACCATTTTGACCCCATAGTTTTTTCACAGAACTTATTTGAATTGGGCTGGGAATGAAAACAAAATTATTTTTTTCAAATAATATGTAGTTTTGTCTGAAAATTTCTTATTTTCACAAGAAACAAAATACCCCATTCTGTTGCGCAATTTGTTCTGAGTGCCGCAATACCCCATTTGTTGTGATAAACTGCCGTTTGGGCCCATGGGAGGGCTCAGAAGGAAAGGACCACCATTTGGCCTACTGGGGATTTTCTAGTGTGAAGTCATGTATGCAGAAGCCCCTGAGGTACCAGTACAGTTGAAACCCGCAAGAAGTGACCCCGTTTTAAAAACTACACCCTTAAGGCATTCATCTAGAGGTGTAGTGAGCATTTTGACCGGAGACCTACACCCATAAACTGTAATGTGGGTTCTCCCGGGAATGGCAATACCCTACATGTGGCTGTTATCAGCTGCCTGGACACACAGCAGGGCTCAGAGGGGAAAGACGAGGGTGATAAGCTGTGTGGAGTGCATCAGGGTAAGTAAAATTGGGGTAAATTATAAACCAAGGGATGTATGATAAATTTTAAAACTGACTTTCATACAGAGCTCTGGTTATTCGGGACACGTGTCACATTGATATATTGTGTCATCCCTTATAGCAGACTTTGCACCTCTTTTGACTTTTTCCCTTCTTGCCAGTTTGGGGAACTTCTCCTGGAAAGTGTTGCCCTGGTACGATGCGTGTGGCCTCGCTTCCAGAAGTACTGGGTGCCCCCCCTTCTTGGTCCCTAAAGATTAGGTTCTTGATAATCACCTCTTGAAATTCCAGGAAAGTTCCCGTCTGGCCTGCACATCGACGTAGCACGTACGCATTGTACAAAGCCATCTGTATGATGTGCCCGGCCAGCTTCTTATACCACACCGCATGGCGCTGTAGGGCTTCAGGCTTTGATCTGACAAGTCCACCCCTCCCATGTACCTATTGTAGTCCAGGATGCAGTCTGGTTTGGGGGTGGCCTTTCCTTCATATATCCTAAACCTGTAGGTATACCCGGATGCACTCTCGCAGCTTATACATCTTCACGCCATACCTTGCCCTCTTACCCGGCAGGTACTCGCGGAATTGAACCCTCCCTTTAAAATGTACCAGGGACTCATCAATAGAAATACACTTCTCGGGGGTGTATGCTTGGGAAAACCGGGCACTGGAACGGTCTAATAGGGGTCTCCGTTTATACAAACGGTCAAAACTGGGGTCATCTCGGGGTGGGCACGGCTCATTATCAATATAATGTAAGAAGCGAAGTATTGCCTCATTTATTTATTTTTTTAGGTTCCAGTTCAGTTCTGAAGTTGCTTTGAGGGGCCCATATATTAGAAACCCCTATGAAATACCCCATTTTAGAAACTAGACCCCTCAAAGTATTCACAACAGCATTTAGAAAGTTTATGAACCCTTTAGGTGTTTCACAAAAATTTTGAGCAAAGTAGAGGTGAAATTTAAATATTTTTTTTTGTCAGAAAATCCTCTTTATACCATTTTTTTTATAACACAAAAGGATTTATCAGAGAAACGCAAATCAATACGTATTGCCCAGATTCTGCAGTTTTTAGAAATATCCCACTTGTGGCCCTCGGGCGGTAATGGACTGAAGCACCGGCCTCCGAAGCAAAGGACCACCTAGTGGATTTTGAGGCCTCTTTTTTATTAGGCACCATGTCTGGTTTGAAGAGGTCTTGTGGTGCCAAAACATTGGGAACCCCCCAAAAGTGACCCCAATTTTGAAACTAGACCCCTTGAGGAATGCATTGTAGTTTTCTTGGGGTGCATGCGGCTTTTTGATCAGTTTTTATTCTATTTTTAGGTGGCGTGGTGACTAAAAAACAGCAATTCTACTATTGTTTTTTTTTTCGTTTTTTTTTACAGCGTTCACCGTGCGCTATAAATGACATATTCACTTTATTCTGCGGGGCGATACGATTACGGCGATACCAGATGTTTATAGTTTTTTTTTATGTCTTATGGCGTTTGCACAATAAAATACGTTTTGTAAACAATCATTTACTTTTTGTGTTACCTTATTCTAAGAGCCATAACGTTTTTATTTTTCAATCAATAAAGCCGTGCAAGGACTTATTTTTTGCGTAACGAACTGTAGTTTCGATCAGTACCATTTTTAGGTACATGCGACTTTTTGATCTCTTTTTATTCAATTTTTTGCGAGGTGAAGTGACCAAAGAATTGTGATTGTGGTACGGTTTATTATTATTTTACGGCGTTCACCGTGCGGGATAAATAATGAAATAATTTTGTAGTTCAGGCCGTGACGGACGCGGCGATACCAATTATGTATAGTTTATTTGTTTGTTTATATATTTTTATTAATAATAAATGACTGATAAGGGAAAAGGGGGGATTTTTACTTTTATTACTTTTAAATCTTTTATTTTCTTATTTTTACACATTTTTTTTTTACTTTATTACTTTGTCCCACTAGGGGACTTGAGGGCAGGAAGCCCTGATCGCTATTCTAATACACTGCACTACATGCGTATTGCAGTGTATTAGAACTGTCAGCTACTCACTGACAGCAAGCATAGTGGGTCCTGACGTTGTCAGGACCCACTAGGCTTCCGTCTATGGCATAGCCGGACGTCATTGTTTGGTGTCCGGTTGCCATAGTCACCATCGCTGGCCGCTATCGCGTAGCAGGCCGGCGATGGCAGCTTAACCCCTAAAAAGCCGCGATCTCTATAGAACGCGGCTTTTAAGGGGTTAATCAGCGGGGACACAGCGATCGGTCCCCGCTGTAGGAGCTGTGACATCTGCTGAACAAGACAGCAGCGTCACAGCTCCTGTATGTGTCGGGAGGATGGCCGAAACGGCCGTTACTCCCGAGACGTACTATTACGTCATGGAGCGCGAACGATACAGCTGCCATGACGTAATAGTACGTCAAGGAGCGGGAAGGGGTTAAACAATAAATTCAGGGCTTGAGAAAATTAAGCAAGTAATGATCCTGAACATCTTCCCTGCGTACACTAGCAGCTCCCAGTTAATTCTTTCTTGAGGTGGTCACAAATGCACGAATGTGGAGCTTAGGTTATCCACTGCATTTTCTTAAGGGGCCCCTCATGGATTAGAAAAACATGGCTTTATTCTTCCTGCACACAGGTTTTATGTTGTATTGCTGTTACAATGGGGCTGAGCTGCAATACTATACACAACCTGTGGACAGTCGTGGCACTGTTTCTGAAAGAAAGCAGCCATGTTTATTGTAAGACTAGACAGGTAGATATCAAACTGTTCACATGGTACTAATGTCATGACAGTGGCATAACCTTTTGACCAGGTACCAAATATAGAAATAAATCAAAAATAAATTTTATTTATTAGGTTTCTCTATTTTTTTTCCCCCTGAAAGTGAGACAACCCCTTTCCATGTGCCCTATTAGGGCCTATGAATGTACTTAAGGGACCCCTCTTCAGGCCAGAGTGGAGAGTCGCTAACATTGAACAGGTCTTGCTCTGACGGACCTGACCTGTCCAAGTATTGCATGAAAGCCAATTTATTTCAATGGCTGGCATGTAATACTAAATTACATACAAAAGAAATGTATGGATGGGTGCAATTCCTTCCATTAAAGAGGCTCTGTCACCAGATTTTGCAACCCCTATCTGCTATTGCAGCAGATAGGCGCTGCAATGTAGATTACAGTAACGTTTTTATTTTAAAAAAACGAGCATTTTTGGCCAAGTTATGACCATTTTTGTAGTTATGCAAATGAGGCTTGCAAAAGTCCAAGTGGGTGTGTTTAAAAGTAAAAGTCCAAGTGGGTGTGTATTATGTGTGTACATCGGGGCGTTTTTAATACTTTCACTAGCTGGGCGCTCTGATGAGAAGTAACATCCTCTTCTCTTCAGAACGCCCAGCTTGTGACAGTGCAGATCTGTGACGTCACTCACAGGTCCTGCATCGTGACGGCCACATCGGCACCAGAGGCTACAGTTGATTCTGCAGCAGCAACAGCGTTTGCAGGTAAGTCGATCTTACCTGCAAACGCTGATGCTGCTGCAGAATCAACTGTAGCCTCTGCTGCCGATGTGGCCGTCACGATGCAGGACCTGTGAGTGACGTCACAGATCTGCACTGTCAGAAGCTGGGCGTTCTGAAGAGAAGAGGATGTTACTTCTCTTCACAGCGCCCAGCTAGTAAAAGTATTAAAAACGCCCCGATGTACGCACCTAATACACGCCCACTTGGACTTTTACTTTTAAACACACCCACTTGGACTTTTGCAAGCCTCATTTGCATAATTACAAAAATGGTCATAACTTGGCCAAAAATGCTCGTTTTTTAAAAATAAAAACGTTACTGTAATCTACATTGCAGCGCCTATCTGCTGCAATAGCAGATAGGGGTTGCAAAATCTGGTGACAGAGCCTCTTTAAGCTCTTCCCATTTTTTTGAATGGTGCCGAGAGCGGCGGAAACGCCCCAAAGGTTGCAATTTTTATGACTTTTGGGCCTTTTACAACTTTTCTATGCCAAAAAAAAACAGGCGTAGAAACGTTTTTAAAGGGAATGTGTTGCTAGAATTTTTTTTATTTTTTTTTGTTAAACAATTATTATTTGAGTGATTACACATTGTTTTAATTTTTTTAATGTTTTCACAAGTCAGGAAATATAAATTAGATTCTAATTTATAACATTTCCATGTGCTGGGCACTAGAGGGAGCAGTTCCCAAAATTGCAGCATGGTCAATGTGGTAAAGCAACCTCATTGCTTTATGCTGCAAATTTGGGGTAGACACACTCGCTCTAGTGTCCTCACACAATCCCCCCTCCCTTATTCTGGCTAGTGCCAGGAAAAGGAGGGGTTTGAATCTTCAAACCTCCTACACGGCGTGCCGCCATTATTTGAGCGACTGCACAGTGTAGGAGGATTAGATACAGTGCTCAGCAGACAGTATCACACGAACATAATACACACCACATACACAAACATAACTTACCTGCTCCTGCTGCCGCCTCCACTCCTATGCCTTGCGCCTTCGCTTCCTTGAACATATGGCCGGAAGCCATTATCTTACTATCCGGCAGCGGCTTCTGGTCCATAAGAAAATGGCGCCGGATTTCGCTCTGCGAACAAGCTTTGTTTTGGTCTGTGTGGGAGCGGTGCATGCTCCGTTCTTACACAGACGGCGTATGCTGCAGAGAATGGAACGGCTCCCGTTCGCATTCTCTATGGGGTTGTATGTGCCGTATTCCATGTCTGTATGTGTCGTTAATCGACACGTACAGAGATGAAAAAAAAAATGGCAGCCCCATAGAGAAGTAAAACTAAGAAAAAAGTAAAAAGTAGAACACAAGAACACAAATAAATAAAATTTATTTTAATATCATACTAAGGCTTTATTCAGACGAACGTAAAATACGCGCGTGCAACGCGCGTGATTTTCACGCGCGTTGCCCGGACCTATATTAGTCCATGGGGCCGTGCAGACATGTGCGTGGTTTTTGCGCAGCGTTGCTCCGTTGCCAAAAAGGCACGACATGTCCGTTGATTCAGCGTTTTCAACGCATCACGCACCCATTGAAGTCAATGGGTGCGTGAAAACAACGCAGGGCACACGGAAGCACCTCTGTACGCACAGCGTTTTTCACGCAACACTTGTTAAGTCTATGTAAATGAGTTGAACAGACTATACAAAACAACTACAAACCAGGAAGTGGCTTTTCACTTTCTGAGCACATGCGCACAGTTTAAACTGACATCTGCATCAATAGTAGTTTTTTTACCAGTAAAACCACCCAAAAACAACAAACACGGGCCAAAGTGTGAGGTAACGTGAAATCTTGATGCGAACATGTGCTCACAGCAAGCAGGTGTTGGAGAAGGTGTCTTTTTGTAGGCTGCCCTCTCCATTACTCCACCCTCCGTTGTTTTGACGCGCGTAAAAAACGCATGCCATACGCGCGTTAAATACGCTATCATGCTGCCCAAACGGATGCCACACGCAACTCCAACGCAACCGAAACGGCGCGTTTTTCACGCGCGCAAAAACGCAACGTTCGTGTGAATCCAGCCTAAAAGCAATATTATAAAAAAAAAATCATGACACCGTCCCTTTAAATTCCCCACTTTGACATAATGACTTAATGATTACCCAGTGTTTATTTTTAAAGCGTACCTACCTTTTTGGGTGACTTTTCATAATAAGCTGTCATATGTGTGTACATGAGGAATAACACTATTTCTGGCCGTTGTATGACTTGTATGTGGCATTATTTATCAGTTTTCCCCTCAACAGGCTCTATCTCTAATTCTCAGTTGTCGCTAGTGGGTGGAGCCTAACTGCTATCATGTGTTCTATACACTCCACACATAAAAGAGGAGAATCCTGCTCTAGTATCTCTATCAGATATATATAAAAGCTGCAGCAGCATGCAGGATATACTACAGCGGTAATGAGTAGTGTATCTGAGAATCCAACACTGGTGTGACATAGAAATCTTACCATCACGTCTGTGTGTTTCTCTCTGCTCCTGCCCCCTCCCCTTGCTCCCCTCACCTCTCCATAGACTTACATGCAGCGTATGTTGCTGACTTACTCCCCCTCCCCTCTCCATAGAAAGTTATACCCAGGCAGTTAAGTGACCCCCCCCCCCCCACCTTCTGCAGCTCCTCTGTAACCTGGGACAGCCAATGCTTGACAACAGAAGGTGGACAGCAGATTACACGAAGGGAGACACCTAGTGGCAGTAACTTCACACAGCATTCCCATTGCTAAAACAACTACCGGTAAATTTTAACAGTAAGTATATTAAAAAGTTGTTATATATCAGGTTTACTATTAGATCAGCATAATTTTTTTGAAAAGTTAGTGACCATTTAAGGCCACGGTTTCTGGTGTGACATTCATACATTTAAAAGCACACTTTCTTGTCACTTTCTGCTGTATACCGGCACAAAATACAATAGTGTACCTTCCACAAATACAACACTATAATTAAAATATAGCAAATACTAACTAGTTATGGTAAAAAATGGGGTGATGCTTTATGGTAATTTCATGCATTCAGATGGCTTCAATGGTAAATTTAATAATAAGCTTATTGTTCATGGTTTTAAACATCGTGTTGTATATAACCTTAAAGGTATGTTCACACATAGAAAAATAAGTGGCTGAAAATTACTGAGTTGTTTTCAAGGGAAAACCGCCTCTGATTTCAAGGCGTTTTTTAAAGCTGAAAATTAAGCTTCTTTTGATTTGAAGCTTCTTTTGAGGCATTTTTCATAGTGTCAGGGTATGTTCACACGCAGAGTTTTCAGGCGTATTTCGGGACGTAAATGCCTTGAAAAATGCTAGCTAATCGCCTATAAACATCTGCCCATTGAATTCAATGGGAAAAACGGCGTTTAGTTCAGACGAGGCTTTTTTTTACGCCACTGTTTTAAAAAACGTTGCGTAAAAAGACGCCCCATAAAAAGGAGCATGTCACTTTTCTTCATTTTTGGAGCTGTTTTGCATTGTGTCTATGGAAAAACAGCTCCAGAAACGGCTACGAAAAACGCTCTGCTACAGAAACTGCTGAAAATCAGAGGCTGTTTTCCCTTGAGAAACAACTCCGTCGTTTTCAGCCGTTTATGATTTTGCGTGTGATCATACCCTCAGTGTAATATCAGCTCCAAAAACGCCTCAAGAAGTGATATCCTACTTATTTTTACAAGGCATTTTTTTAATTCAGCAGCGTAAAAATACACCTCATGTGAACAGCAGAGTGTATTTCCCATTGAATTCAATGGGAAGCTGTTTGTGGGTTTTTTGTAAGTGGTTTTTCAGCCGTATTTCAAGGCGTTTATTCTTAGAAATACGCCTGAAAAAACTGTGTGAGCATACCCATAAATTAAAAAAAGCGTAATTTTCAGCTTCAAAAACGCCTTATAATCAGACGCTGTTTTCCCTTGAAAACACTCGTCATTTTCTACCCTCTGACATTCAAAAAAAAGGGGGACCTGAAAAAAACACCTAAAAACTTATAGTATAGGTGAAGCTCTGTTGGATCTGGTCATTTCTAATAATGCAGATCTTGTTGGGAATGTCAATGTTCGTGAAAACCTCGGTAACAGTGATCATAATATAGTTACATTTTACCTATACTGTAAAAAACAAATGCAGGCTGGGAGGGCAAAAACATTTAATTTTAAGAAAGCCAATTTCCCCAGGATGAAGGCTGCAATTCAGGATATAGACTGGCAAGAACTAATGTCAAATAATGGGACAAATGATAAATGGGAGATTTTCAAATCTACTTTGGGTTATTATAGTGCAAAATTTATTCCTATAGGTAACAAGTATAAACGACTAAAATTAAATCCCACATGGCTTACACCTTCTGTGAAAGGGGCAATACATGACAAAAAAGGGCATTTAAAAAATACAAATCTGAGGGTACATCTGCAGCCTTTGTAAAATATAAAGAGCTTAATAAAATCTGTAAAAATTTAATAAAATTAGCAAAAATACAAAATGAAAGGCAGGTGGCCAACGATAGTAAAACAAATCCCAAAAAATTCTTCAAGTATATAAATGCTAAATAGCCAAGGTCTGAACATGTAGGACCCCTAGATAGTGGTAATGGGGAGTTGGTCACAGGGGATCAAGAGAAGGCAGAGTTACTAAATGGGTTCTTTAGCTCTGTATATACAACAGAAGAAAGAGCAGCTGATGTAGCCGGTGCCAGTGCTGTTAATACATCAGTTGATATAATGAATTGGATGAATGTAGATATGGTCCAAGCTAAATTAAATAAAATAAATGTGCACAAGGCCCCGGGACCAGATAGGATACACCCTAGAGTTCTTAAGGAGCTTAGTTCAGTTATTTCTGTCCCCCTTTTCATAATATTCAGAGAATCTCTAGTGACTGGTATAGTGCCAAGGGACTGGCGCAGGGCAAATGTGGTGCCTATTTTCAAAAAGGGCTCTAGGTCTTCCCCGGGTAATTATAGACCAGTAAGCTTCACATCCATCGTGGGGAAAATGTTTGAGGGGCTATTGAGGGACTATATACAGGATTATGTGACAATAAATAGCATTATAAGTGACAGCCAGCACGGTTTTACTAAGGACAGAAGTTGTCAAACTAACCTAATCTGTTTTTATGAAGAGGTGAGCAGAAGCCTAGACAGAAGGGCCGCTGTGGATTTAGTGTTTTTGGACTTTGCAAAGGCATTTGACACTGTCCCTCATAGACGTCTAATGGGTAAATTAAGGACTATAGGTTTAGAAAATATAGTTTGTAATTGGATTGAGAATTGGCTCAAGGACCGAATCCAGAGAGTTGTGGTCAATGATTCCTACTCTGAATGGTCCCCGGTTATAAGTGGTGTACCCCAGGGTTCAGTGCTGGGACCACTATTATTCAACTTATTTATTAATGATATAGAGGTTGGGATTAATAGCACTATTTCTATTTTTGCAGATGACACCAAGCTATGTAATATAGTTCAGTCTATGGAAGATGTTCATGAATTGCAAGCGGATTTAAACAAACTGAGTGTTTGGGCATCCACTTGGCAGATGAAGTTTAATGTAGATAAATGTAAAGTTATGCATCTGGGTACGAACAACCTGCATGCATCATATGTCCTAGGGGGAGCTACACTGGGGGAGTCACTTGTTGAGAAGGATCTGGGTGTACTTGTAAATCATAAACTAAATAACAGCATGCAATGTCAATCAGCTGCTTCAAAGGCCAGCAGGATATTGTCGTGTATTAAAAGACGCATGGACTCGCGGGACAGGGATGTAATATTACCACTTTACAAAGCATTAGTGAGGCCTCATCTAGAATATGCAGTTCAGTTCTGGGCTCCAGTTCATAGAAAGGATGCCCTGGAGTTGGAAAAAATACAAAGAAGAGCAACGAAGCTAATTAGGGGCATGGAGAATTTAAGTTATGAGGAAAGATTAAAAGAATTAAACCTATTTAGCCTTGAAAAAAGACTAAGGGGGGACATGATTAATTTATATAAATATATTAATGGCACATACAAAAAATATGGTGAAATCCTGTTCCATGTAAAACCCCCTCAAAAAACAAGGGGTCACTCCCTCCGTCTGGAGAAAAAAAGGTTCAACCTGCAGAGGCGACAAACCTTCTTTACTGTGAGAACGGTGAATCTATGGAATAGTCACCGCAGGAGCTGGTCACAGCAGGGACAGTAGATGGCTTTAAAAAAGGGTTAGATAATTTCCTAGAACAAAAAAATATTAGCTCCTATGTGTAGAAATCTTTTACTTCCCCTTTCCCGTCCCTTGGTTGAACTTGATGGACATGTGTCTTTTTTCAGCCGTACTAACTATGTAACTATGTAATTGGAGTGGGATGGTACATCACTGCAGACGTATTGTATGGTGGCATGGGAGACAGAAGAATTTTAAGAATAAGTATACTAGAATTGTTTTATGTCTATCTTTACTGGGTCGTGACCTTTTTTTTTAAGTGTCTGATTCTGGACAACCCTTTTAGGACTAAACTTCCATAGACAAGGGTGGTTGTTTGTTTGGAAATAGGCAAACGAATGGGTTCTGATATAAAATGTGTTGCGTGCTGTCTGCCTAAACTGAACTAGAAAGTTATGCCATTCTCAAACACTCAAAATTAAAGCACATTATAAGATTTCTTCTCTGGTAGCTGTATACATAGTAAGACATAACGCACTGTGTTTCCTTTATGTACATGGTTCTGAAAGCTCCTTGTACTGCATAACTAAGGGGATCTCTAGTTTTGCAGGTTCACTTTGCTGTCATGATAGCACTACATCATAAGGGATTCATAGCTGGCACATTGGCTCAGTCTATATATACGGCCAGCTTTGAAAATATCCGGTTGCCTCATATCACTAGAGCCTGGAAAGTGTAGAATATATTATTTTTGGTTAACAAAATTCATATTTCCTATATGGAAAAAAATAAAGCATTTTGTAAAATGTCACTATTTTTATTTGTAGACATCCTTTCGCTGGATCCATCAACCGTTCACATTACCCTCATTTACCAACCTAATATTACATGAGTAGGCAGGAACTTAAAGGAGCATCATATATCAGCTCTATAGTGAATCAAGGCAGCCAGATTTATTTCTTTGATGTGAAAATTCTCTCCTTTTCATTAATGTTAATTTGCACCTTTTTACGTTACTCTATCTGGTGTTTATGGAGAGGGCTAGTTCATGAATACAGTTGGCTAAATAATGACGTTTGTATTATCTTGTGCCATAGATGTTGGGTATTTCTTTATTGTATTGAATACACAATGACAATCACATTATAAGAAAGGCCTCGCTTAGCGAAGGTGGAAAGAAAAGGAGGTAAATAAAAATACATTTTTAGGTGCTTTGTACTTAGTGACGGTTTTGGAAATAAAAGACTGCACAGGGGTTTTTACGTTTTTATAGAGAAATGTGGACTGAATAATCCACTGTTTTTTTTTCCTTTAACTGAGGAAGCTAAATAGAGACAATAAACCAAATATGATTTTTTTGAAGGATTGAATGGGAATACATCATAGACATTAATGGGTTGTGTCTGGTATTGCAGCTCAGATCCATTGAAGTTAAAGGGGGCTGAACTGCAATACCACACACAACCTGGTGTTGAACTATTTTTGGAAGATAAAAGGATTCATTGGATATATCAGAGAATTAGAAGTGCAAAAAAAAATCTGTGGGGTTAATTATTAGAATGTTAATCTTCAAGATATATGAATAGAGCTCAGAAAAGTTCTAAGCATTAATCAATAAACAGAATTACGTATATATAAAGCTGACCTCACCTAAGCCCATCTACCACATCAGGTCCTTTAACGTGAGGGACTAGATAAGAAACATCAGGTCCTTTAACGTGAGGGACTAGATAAGAAATCAGATACGTAGGTGTTCATCTTGAGTAGGATTCATTCAGCATTCTGTTCCTTTTATTTAAAGAGGCTCTGTCACCAGATTATAAGTGCCCTGTCTCCTAATATGATTGGCGCTGAAATGTAGATAACAGCAGTGGTTTTTATTTTGAAAAACGATAATTTTTGAGCAAGTTATGAGCAATTTTAGATTTATGCTAATGACTTTCTCAATAGACAACTGGGCGTGTTTTTACTGGAACAATGAGAAGTGTATGATGCTGATTGGTCACTGATTGGTCAGCGTCATACACTTCTCTGTACAACGCCCAGTTGGTAAAAAGTAAAAACACGCCCAGTTGTCTATTGAGAAAGTCATTAGCATAAATCTAAAATTGCTCATAACTTGCTCAAAAATGATCGTTTTTCAAAATAAAAACCACTGCTGTTATCTACATTACAGCGCCGATCAGATTATGTACGACATAGAGCATTTATAATCTGGTGACCGAGCCTCTTTAAGTAAGTGAATCACTTCTGTTGGCAGGTACAGCATTCCCACTAATAATCCTCTTAATTCTTTGGGGATCACTAATGCACATGCGAGAGTCGCTGGCCACAGGAAGTTTGATATATGGCCTGTAGCATGATTTGCAGAGTATGTGGCCAACATTAGTCTATCCCCAAAACTGACCATAAGGACAAGTTTTGATAACTGCACAAATAAAATAGAGCCATGAAGAAGCCATACCCTAGTGCAATTCAGACCTATGTGCCCTATTATGATTGGTGATCATTTATTCATCAAGTTAGACTTTATGTAAGAAGTTACTACTTAAAATGCACTTGCATTGATTGGATTATTTGCTCTTTAATGTTGATTTAATGAATTAGCCATACTTACTACAGGTACCTGGTAATATGCAGAGGGACTGCTTTCTAAATGACAGGCGCTTTTCTGTTCTCTGCTATGGAATAAAGGTATTTTTTTATTTTTTATTTTTTTTTAAATGTTCTGTAAATTGTTTAGTAAAATGCCAAGGTCAAAAGAAAATAAATGTTAACATTTTACACAATGATGTTTTATATGCGATTGTACCTATAAGGACATACGCTGAATAGTCAATGTTAGGCCTCATGGGTTGTATGGAGCAAAAATGCTGAGCTCATAGATGCGTGTGGGGCCTTTCTATTACTCCAATTTCATACTTTGGGTTTTTCTGTCGGATTCTGTATGAATCGTATATGAAAAGAAATCATGTCAATACTGGTATTGCTAGAGTGCCAGTTGAAAGGACTCTATGTGCTGCCGTACAGCCACCTGCACACGGCTGTGCCATGTGCATAAGGCCTTCTACTGACAACACAATTGAAGAAAACAGTACATGCTGTGAAAATGATGTGATCGTGTCTCATATTTACTGTTGTTGCTTTGCACAATGGTCAAGTTGATTTAGGAATAAATGATTTTCAGTATATTTATATGTGCTCTATGCTTATTAAAACCCTAGTAGAGAAACCTGTAGTAAACACCCCTCTTTACAACTCCTTGAGATGGCACCAGGTTGTTCATAGTGGATACTTGTTATCACTTGTATTATCATATATTTTTCAATAAATGTAAAGTCTATACCCCACTATTTGTGCAGCTAGAACTGGAGATGTACCAATATCACTTAAAGGTTTGGTCGAAAGAAAAAAAATACGATTTTGACTCTCCTTTATAAAGAATCTATTTTTTTGTATAGAGTTAGAAACCCCATGAAATGTATGGATTCTTGAATAGCAAGCTTTGTTAAGGGTCTATCCACTAATATAAAATGCACAGGCTTTGCACAATATTGATGTCTAAAGGTAAATAGGTGATTTCTAATTCTTAATTCATACTATTTTGTATTATCAAACTCTTTCCTTTGTGTCCAGCACAGTTGCCTAGTTATTGTAGTTCTTTCAGCACGGAATAGTATTTAAAAAAATGTATTTTTGAAAAAATAAATATATTATATGCTTGAGAATAATAATAAAAAATATGGTATGTATGTATTTTTTTTCATTACTATTTGTTTTCTTTGGTTGTCCTTCATCAGAAACTGTTTTTAAAAGCTGTTTACAACTGTAAAAAATAATAAAATGAGATATAATGTTACACTACATGTCTAGATTTATTTTAGATTTGCGGCATGAAGCGTTATAGGCACAGATAAGGGGTAAAGGGGTTCACACTAACGTCATGGGTTCCGTTTTTCAGCGTAGTTACTTAGGTTGAAAAAAAAGACACATGTACATCAAACACATGCTGACGCGTGCTATTCTTGCCATCAAAAATATCAGAAACACTGACGGACTCGCAACTTATTGTTGGAGTGAGTGTCAAGTGAATGTGTTGCCAGTGCTTGTATAGAGGAATGACTACAGGTTACACGATGTTCATCCTTAGCTTAACTTGTGATCTCAACATAATATATAAGAAAGAAACTCAAAGCATTTAAATGTATTTAAATAACTGAAGCACCACCCTACCATTGGCAAAGAGTCCCATAGTCTGATGACAAAACTTCTGTCCCACTGCAAAATGGGGTCCATGGGTAGATTTTATGTGTCTAATCTTGGATGCCAAAAAAACAACAAAAAACAACTTTTTTTTTCTTCAAATTGAAACTCAGCATTTCCCGTACAGATTTTCCAGGCGTAATATTGTACCTGCTGAGGTCAAGTGAAATCTTCAAGTGTGCGCTTTGAAGGGCCTACTCTGCTGAGCAAGGCCAGTGGTGCAATGGATTACGCATCTGGCTACGAATAACAAGATTGTGGGTTCGGCTCCTACCTAGCTCAATAACGTTGCTTTATCCTATAGCTAAGCTTAGTGTGCCTGATTGCAGATGTTGCACGGTTGTGGGCTTGGCGTGTGGTGGCATGAAAGACTGGCAGGGAATCACTGGTTCCAATGACTTATGGAAATCTCCATAGCTCAACAAAACTGGATCCTTCAGATCCAAGTAGATATATATGCCGGAGTTACACATGATGATATAATCAGTTTGGCCCCTGACTATATGGGGGATCTTAGATCCCAACAGGTAATATTGTCAGACAAGACTATTGGTAGACGATCTCTCTGGCTTATACTCTGAGTTGCATTAATGCTTCCAAGTACAACCTCTGTGAGTTAGAGTATGAGTTAAGTGACTCTTTGACTCTGAGCTGATTAAAATCATGGAGAGCTTCTCTAACATGAAGGGGTAATCATTACCGCAGTAATGTGAGGTAGACATAGACCCTTCAAACATGGAGAAATTTCACCTGACGCCACAGAATTCAATACTGTGGCAGACCAAGGTTCCATAGAGGGGAATTTATAGGCTCCATAGCCTTTAACAAAGTCAATCAGGATGGCTGAGCAGTCCAAGGCTCTGCTTTAATGTCACAGTCCCACCTGGAAGCGGTGCTTCAGATTCCATTTCTGACACCAGAAAGCCCAAACTCTGACGCCAGATCACTTCCTGTTGGGGGCGCCTCCAACTGTCTTCTGAAGCTGGCAAAGTGTAACCTTTCCTGGGATTAAAGATCGTGCAGTCCGACTATTTAATAGATTTTCATTCGCTTCCACCAGGAAGATTTCTCGTACTGCTCCTTTACATCAGGTCATCCTGGATGTCTCCTCTCTACAGTTACTAGAAAAGGAAGATCCTAGAGGGGTCCCTACTCCTGGGAGAGTTTATTCTCCTTTTTTCTAGCTCCTAAGCCTTTGTGCAAATAAAGGAAAGCTATCGACCTCCGATTCTTCAGGAAGAAGAGATTAAGATATGAGATTCAGATAAGGAGATTTTCATGGCCTCTCTTATCTTGAAGGAAGAATGCCTTCACATTCCAATTTTTCTGTCTCTCAAAAAATATCTAACTGCTGTGTAGATAAGAGGCAGTGTCAAGCACCCTGCAATTCACAGCTCTTCTGTTCAGGATCTCTTCGGCTCCTCACAACTTTTCTAAGGTGGAGTCCACTATAGCTGCCTGCTGTGGTTCCATACCTGGAGGATTCTTCTGATGCTCCATCTTCAAACTACTGTCCAGTAACTCCATTGCTGTTGGATAATAAATTGGGGAAAATTGGACATTATTCCATCAAGAACAAAGATGTTCTTAGGCTTTGTCATAAGAGATATTCTCTACCTTCCTTGGCGGGAAAGAATCTTGGCAGCAGAAGGTCTTACGTTTCATTTCAGCAGCTGCAGGGGCAGTTCTGTGGGCCTTAGGGCACTTACGAACCCTCCAGACAGTGATCCAGAACCTAAGGTAACACAGCCCGGAGTGCAATAGGTGCGCCTTGTCATTTTAAACTCCTGAATCTGTTGGATATGGAAACATCTCAGAGACAGGGGGTATTTGATCCAGAATCTCTGGATTTTGTTGAATATAGATGCATTTCAACTAGGTTTGGAGTACACCTAGATGAGTATACAGTCCGGGGCTCAAGGAGTCCCCTCTAGAGGTCTGTCCTTGATTCTAAAGTAACTCAAAGCCATATTATATACTCTGCAAGTCCAGGGGAAAGCAGTCTGTGTAAAGTCAGATATCATAACAGTAGGCAGGGTGGCACCCGATCAGAACCCTTCTCAGGAATGTGGGAAAGATCTTGACATGGACAGAGCTGAACCTGCCCATCTGTATGCTGTACATACTCAAGGCTCCCTCAACATTATTGCCAACCGACTGATTCAAAGTCTATCAGTCCCGGGAGAAGTCCCTCTGAATCTAGTGATCTTCAAGCAGATCACCAGGATGTGGGGAGTGCCAGAGAACAATCTCATGGCGAACAGGTTCAGTGCGAGGTGGAAACATTTCTCTCCCTTTATCAGGGGGACAATCACTTGGCAGTAGATGCTCTGTCGATTCCTAGGAGGTTCAGGCTGGCCTACTTTTTCCCTTCGTTTTCCTTGATACCCAGGTTATTGATGAAAATCAGGCAAGACCAGGTGACAGTAAAAGCCATCATACCATTCTAGCCACAGAAGTCATGGTATTCCCAACTCATTCTGATGAGTCAATTGTGTTACTGGGGACTTCCCCCAGTGCAGATCTTGGTGTCTCGGGGCACTCAACTGTGCCAGGACATGAAGAGTTTCAGCCCCTTTTATAATCTAAAGGGTTCTCCAAAGAATTTATGAAGACCTGCTCACAGTCTAGGTTTGAATCTACCGAGAAGGCTTACACAAGGGTTGAATGGATCTTTTCAGCTTGGTATTCCACTCAAGGAGTGGATAGTTCCAACCCGCGGATTAACAGCATCCTACACTTCCTGCAGGAATGATTCGGAAAAGGACTGAGTCTATCGACCTGAAAAATCCAAATTCAGTCCAGGTCAGCTTTTTTGGGTAAGTTCCTTGTCACAAAAGCTCTTGGTGGAAAGGTTCCTGAAACAGTCTGTAGAATGAGACCTACCATCATCAGACCGTCATAAGAGGTTTATGCTCATCTACTTCTGAACCTCTGGAAGAGTTCCCACATAATTACCTATCCTAAAAGGTTATTTACTCCTGGTCATAATCAGGGTTGGACACAGGCGGTAGAGAGCCCCCATGCAAGGGGGTATATGGGCCCCCGTGCTCTCCAATAGTTTATCATGGCACACCACATGGTGTTTCTCCAACAATGCACTAGTAACTGTGAGCCATTGTCTCAGTCCCTTACATGCAATGTACTGAGTACCTGTGCAGCTGCAATAGTTTGCATATGTGGTATGTCCACCCCTGGCCATAACATCTGTCAAGAGAATATGGGAGCTTCAAGCCTTGTCATTAGGGGATCCGTACATTAGACTCCTCCATGACATGGTCTTGCTAAGGCTACTGCCAAATTTCACTCCCAAAGTTCACTCATGTGTAACCTGTAATCAGGTCAGCTCCCTTCCAGTGTTCTGGCATGAGTCTTCCTCTCATGAGGAATATAATCTCCATTCCTAGATCTGTCCTGTTCTCTTGAGATCTATTTGACTTAGAGTAAGGGTATGTGCACACGTAGTGACCAAAAACGTCTGAAAATACGGAGCTGTTTTCAAGGGAAAACAGCCCCTGATTTTCAGACGTTTTTTGAGCAACTCACGTTTTTAGCGGCGTTTTTTACGTCCATTTTTGGAGCTGTTTTCAATGGAGTCTATGAGAAAACTGCTCCAAAAACGTCCAAAGAAGTGTCCTGCACTTCTTTTGACGAGGCTGTATTTTTACGCGTCGTCGTTTGACAGCTGTCAAACGACGACGCATAAATGACAGGTTGTCTGCACAGTACGTCGGCAAACCCATTCAAATGAATGGGCAGATGTTTGCCGACGTATTGTAGCCCCATTTTCAGACTTAAAACGAGGCATAATACGCCTCGTTTACGTCTGAATATAGGTCGTGTGAACCCAGCCTAAGAGATCACGAAGCTTGAGAATGTATTAATTGCTTCCTGAAGGAAACAAAGGCTTAAAATCCACCAAACCCACCCTGGGTAGATAGAGTGAAGAGGCCATTAGTTTGGCTTACATAGTTAGAACTCTGATCACCTCATTTTTCTAGAGCCCACTCTCTACTAGAGCAGTGTCCACCTCTTGGGCTGAATAAAGTATGATCCTCCTGGATCATATTTGTGGGGCAGCTTGGAGCTTGCACTTAATATTTATTAACCATTATAGACGGCTCTTGATCAGTCAATTTTGAGTTCCACCAGACAAGAGGGCCCTCCCTATGGGGTCACTTCTTGCTAAATCCCCATTATTGTGCTGCTGGTAGGAAGTAAGGGCAGTGTAGATTTCTAACGTTAATCTGTTTTCCCTTAGCCCTAAAAGCAGCACATGCTTCCCGTCCAAATTAAAGGAACAGTGTCATCAGAAATAATTTTTTTATATGTTAAAGATGTTAGTGCTTTATTAAAAACTTTTATATTTATTTGTGTGTTTGTGTTTTACTTTTTCTTATTTTTACACTTTTTCTTCCCTATGGGGGCTGCCATTTTTTGTTCCATTTCTGTGTGTGTCGATTAACGACACATACAGACATGGAATACGGCAGCCACAGTCCCATAGGGACTGCGAACGGCTCCCGTCCCATTGACTGCAGTGTACGGCGTCTGTGTGGGAACTGCGCATGCGCCGCTCCCACACAGTCCTATTCGAAATTGGCGCCGTCCGGCGCCATTTTCCTGTGGACCGGAAGTCGCGGCCGGACAGTAATATTACTACTTCCGGTCGCGGCTTCCGGATTTCTGCACTTGCACCAGCGGCAGCAAACGGAGCGGACGGGCCGGAGGGAGCCGCGGCGGCAGGAGCAGGTAAGAGATTTCAATGTATGTTCGTGTTTGTGTGTGTTTACTACTGTATGTAAACCTACTACACTGTGGGTTAGCTCAAAAAATGGCGACACACAGTGTAGGAGGTTACACCGTTCAAACCCCTCGTTTATCCCGGCACTAGCCAGGATAAAGGAGGGGGGGATGCTGAGAGCTCACTAGAGCGAGGGCTGTTAACCCAATGCTGCAATGCTGCAATTTTGGGAACAGCGCCATCTAGTGACCAAAAATGGGTAGTATTATAAATTAGAAATAATTTATAATATTTCCTGGACTCGTGCAAAAAAATAAAAAAAATTTGAACAATGTTTAACCACCCACACACTAAATGTTTAATTTTTAAAAAAAAAACATGTTTTTCTGGCAACACATTCCCCTTAAGGCTACTACTATATAATTAACATAAGGTTGGAGGGGCTAGACGTCCTTTTGTAGGAAGGGGACTCTAGTTATTTAGTGTTTAATTTGATTAAATTGGAAATTCCATCTGTCCTACTAGTACACAGCGCAGAAATACCCAATTATTGTGCTGCTGTTAGGACTAAGGGAAAACTGATTAACGTTACTTCGATCAATTAGGACTGTAGTGTTATCAGAATATGTCAACAATAGAAATCCCAAAAATTTAGGGACCCCCAACGATCAGCACAATAAAGGGGCTATAAATGGGTTGAGCTGCAGTACCAGGCACTGTCACTAGTACAGACAAGCTGCTGAATCTGTGTATAAAACTAAAGGGACTCCAGCAGGAATATTGTTTATTAACCCTCTAGGACCACCAGGGATAGAATTTGTTTAGCCACTTGATCACCAGGGATATTATTTACCACTAGATCATAAGAGATGGATTTAGGATTACTAGGTGATTAGAATTTTGCATTATTAGTACTACTGGATAACTTGCTCGCTGAGAACATAACATTAAATAATTGGTTAAACAAGGACGGGGCTCTAAATCACTTTGTCCCTAGGGATATAACATTGTGCACTGACTCAGTAGGGACGGGGATTAGCTTTATTGCTAGCTGATCAGCAAGCTATAGTTTCAGTCTTCCATAACTACTTCTCAATAGGTTGCAAATGGGAAATGCGGGCAACAGCTGGGAAAGTTAAATTGCTGGGCTGCCCTGTTATGTTTAGGCCTACCCCTACTATAAACAGGTGAGAGTAAATTAACAGTGTATTAACATAAGCCATATTCAGCCATAACATTAAAACCACCTGCCTAATATTATGTAGGTCTCCCTCATGGCACCAATACAGCTCTGACCCATCGAGGCATGGACTCCACAAGAACTCTGAAGGTGTCTTGTGGTATCTGGCACCACTAATTTAGCTGCAGGTCTTTTAAGACCTGTAAATTGCGAGGTGGGGCCTCCATGGATTGGACTTGTTATACCAGTACATACAGATGCTCGATCAGATTAAGATCTGGGAAATTTAGAGACCAAGACAACACCTTGAGCTCTTTGTCATGTTCCTCAAACCATTCCTGGCCAATTTTTGCATTGTGGCAGGGCACATTATCCTGTTGAAAGAGGACGCTACCATTAGGAAATACCATTGCCATGGAGGCGTGTACGTGTACAATGTTTAGGTAGGTGGTACGTAACAAAGTAACATCTACATAAATGACAGGACTTAAGGTTTCCCAGCAAAACATTGCCCATAGCATCACACTGCCTCCACCAGCTTGTCTTGTTTCCCCAGGTAAGCAATGCACACATACCCTGCCATCCACATCATCAGACCAGGGCAGCTTCTTCCATTTCTCCATGGTCCACTTCTGATGCTCATGTTCCCATTGTAGGCACTTTCAGCGATTGACAGCTGCCAACATGGGTACTCTGACAGGTCTGTAGCTACGTAGCCCCATGCGCATCAAGCTGTGATGCACTCTGTGCTCTGATGCCTTTTTTATCATAGACAGCAGTAACTTTTTCAGAAATTTGTGTTACAGTAGCTCTTCTGTGGGATCGGACCAGATGGGCTAGCCTTCCCACACGAATCAACGAGCCTTGGGCATCTATGACCCTGTTGCCGATTCATGGTTGTCCTCCCTTGGACCACTTTTGGTAGGTACCAGCCACTACATACCGTGAACACCTCAGAAGACCTGCTGTTTTAGAGATGGTTCTGACTCAGTTGTCTAGCCATCACAATATGGACCTTGTCAAAGTTGCTCAGATCCTTTGCCCATTTTTCCTGCTTTCAACACATCAACTTTAAGAACTTACTATTCACTTGCTGCCTAATATATCCCATCCCTTGTCAGCCACCTATTAATAATAGTCAAATACGATAATCAATGTTATTCACTTCATCTGGGTGAACAGAAAACTTTTTATTGAATTAGATCATGTAGTGTGGATTCCATTTGTGGAATGGATTTATGCTATAGGTAAAGCGGTCTATAGGTGAATAGCCTTTTCTTGCTGTGCAGCTCCATTAATCATTTTACTTTATTCACCTCTACAACATTTCAGCTCACTCAATGGAGCCTTTCACAAGCAAAAAGGCTATATTCACACAGGGCAGTCCAAATTGTGGTGCTGTTTTTCGTCCGGAATGTCCGCTGCAGAAACAAGCACATTAAAAAAACAACAACTCTATACCAGATACTGTCAGATACAGTTGCGAGTAGGACTCACTGTCACAGGACTAATCAGAATGGTCCCATGCCGGCAGGCGCTGGCCAATCACAGTGCAGGACGCTTGTTTTACGTGCCCTTTTCTGCCCACAGACCAGCAATCACCAGCTTTGGTGCCCACTGGTCATCAAATACATTAGTTCAGCCACCCACAGTGCCCTTCTGCCATGCTGCAATATCTAGAAGAGAAAAAGGAGAGATACACGGCGCCACATGGTGCAGGTCACCAAAGCAATATAATCAGATAGGCTAGAATAGTCGCAGATGCTCTCAGCTGGTGGGTTTGTGAAACCTCAGGCACATCCCTCGTGTGGGCAGAAAGCAATGTATAAATCAGCTGCAGCTCAGTCCCAACTGGTAAATTGTAATGTTACCCTAATATGGACAGACAAAGTTGAGGTAGAAAATAGGGACCCAAGAAAAACGCTACTTACATCAAACAAAAGCCAGGTAGTAGTAATGTGATAAGGACTTTATTCTGGCAACGCGTTTCGATGCTGTACCAGCATCTTCATCAGGCCATTAAATGTACAACAAAATTAGCACATCATATATAATGGAAACAATTACGTACTTTTTTTTTCAAAAGAACCGCCAGAAGTCAAACTGCTGTCTGACGTAATGTGAGGTCAGAGAGTAAGGCCTTGTTCACACGGCACTGAAAATAAAGCTCCCTCAACATTATTGCCAACCGACTGAGTCAAAGTTTAGCAGTCCCAGGAGAAGTATATCTGAATCTAAAGATCTTCAAGCAGATCACCAGAGAACGATCTCATGGCAAACAGGTTCAGTGCAAGGTGGAAACATTTCTCTCCCTTTATCAGGGGGACAATCCCTTGGCAGTGGATTGTCCCCCTGATAAAGGGAGAGAAATGTTTCCACCTTGCACTGAACATGGCCTACTTTTTCCCTCCAATTTCCTTGATACCCAGGGTATTGATGAAAATCAGGCAAGACCAGGCCACAGTAAAAGCCATCATACTGTTCTAGCCACAGAAGTCATGGTATTCTGAACTCATTCAGATGAGTCAATGGTGTTACTGGGGACTTCCCCAGTGCAGAACTTGGTGTCTCAGGGCACTCAACTCTGCCAGGACCTAAAGAGTTTCAGCCCCTTTTATAATCTAAAGGACTCTCCTATGAATTTATGAAGACCTGCTCACAGTCTAGGTCTGAATCTACCAAGAAGGCTTACACAAGGGTCGAATGGATCTTTTCAGCTTGGTATTCTTCTCAAGGAGTGGATAGTTCCAACCTGTACATACCCAGCAAAGTTTCAGCAATATCATTAAGCCCCCCTGGTTGTAGGCACGACATTTTATAAATCCAGACTTTTCCGTTGTTTGAGTTTTGAAAATCTGTTCGGTGCGTTAGGTAGAATTTGCTCAATGGGGGTAACCAATATGTTTCCAAAATTACAATTGTGTACTGCAGCACAATGTCATGACACACTGTGCTTCTGTTGGCATTTCCACGATGTTTGTTCACTCTACAGCGCACGTACTGAATGAACCAATGTACTGTAAATTACAGGGGCATTTTAATAAGTACACAACGTAGTCACTACCGCAGTTCAGGAAGGTTTTGATTGGAAAGGTTTTAAGAGTTACAGTGGATGTATAAGTCTTAGTTCTGTGTGTAATATTGGTGCAACATTAGCATCTTGAGTGACCACAGCGATATGATCCATAAATAGTGGGGAACATCTTAAGTACTTTAGGTTTAGTTTCACGGAGTCTATTGGGAGCTAATATGTTCCGTAACATTTGTGATCTCCTATAGGTGATTTGTAGTATATTGGGCAAAAAATTACTTTAAGATGGGGGTCACTTTTCAAAATGTGTCAATGTTTACTGTTATGGCCGCGGCTGCTGACCTCCGGCATCCCACTTTTACCGGAAACCGCGCCCGCAGGACTGTGTATCCTGCTGGTGTCTCCCTTCCCAGAGACGCCTGTGCGCTCTGCCTCCTCTCTCGAACCATGCCCATAGGGTGCGCACGTAGGTGTTAGGGCTAGTTCTTAAAGTGCCAGCGCGTGCACCAGTAAAAATGTCCTCAGCCTATACCCGCACACCCTGGCCCTTATAAGTGACCCTGCCCCTTTCCCCAGTGCCTGAGCAATGTTATTACTAACCCAGTGTTAGCCTGCGAAGGTTCCCTATCCTGTGTCCGTGGCTAGTCCAGTATCCTGAGTCCTGTATCTTGAGTCCTGTGTCTGTGACCAGTCCTGTATACTGAGTCCTGTGTCCGTTACCAGTCCTGTATCCTGAGTCCTGTGTCCGTGACAAGTCCAGTATCCTGAGTCCTGTGTCCATGATCATTCTTGTATCCTGAGTCCAGTAATCCGGCACCAGCCTGCTTCCAGTAATCCGGCACCAGCCTGCTTTCAGTAATCCGGCACCAGCTTGCTTCCAGTAATCCGGCACCAGCCTGCTTCCAGTAATCCGGCACCAGCCTGCTTCCAGTAATCTGGCACCAGCCTGCTTTCAGTAATACGGCACCAGCTTGCTTGCAGTAATCCGGCACTATCCTGCATCCAGTAAGCCGGCACCACACTGGGATCAAGGTACCATTTACCAGTGACTGTATCCCACCTGTCTGGCCAGCAGCTACTTCATTACAGCGGAGTAGCCCAGTGGTTACACAACCCTATTGGACGTTACAGTTTGCTCAGGCCATGGACCCCACTGGCAAGCCCAAGACTGCGATTCAAGTCATGCAGGAGAATATGCAAGACCTAGGTCTTCCTTAGGCTTATAAATAAAACAGACAAATGTGTTCTTTAGATGCTCACTCATAGGAACTACTTCTTGACCCAGAAGTAGTTCCTATGAGTGAGCATATAAAGAATACATATGTCTGTTTTATTTATAAGCCTGAGGAAGACCTAGGTACTAGGTCGAAACACGTAGCATCCATATTTATTAAGTATTTGTTTCATTGTAAGTCCGTCTGGAATAAAGAAATATTTCCAATAACGACCGTCATGTGCTTCTATCAGCCATGCAAGCGTCCCACATAGGAGCTCTTTTGTTTCACACCCGATCCTGTATCTATTGGACACTGGGAGGATCTCCTTTCTTAGGAAACAGACACCCAGAGTCAGCTCCGGAGGCAAGCAAACCATGCTGAGTCAGAGGACTACAAAGACCCGATATGCCATAAAGTTGTGTTGTGCCGACCTTCTAGCACAACCCAATCAGGAGAGCCTTCTTGTTTCATCTACCATTACGTGCATATTCACCTATTCTCAAACGTTATTACCCTAAGGAAGCGCCGTATTTGTCCCATTTTTTGTCTTTACTAAGCAGTAGGATTAAATATGAGCAGGCAGGCTGTAATATCTCTTCCACTCTGGATGCCCTGTTTCTCTTGGCTAACCGCATAGATGCGGGGTTCTGAGAAAAGTCTCAAGAAGCCCTCCGATAGAGAAAGTCCTCTAGACTGGCGCCTAATTTTCAGAGACCACTGCTACTTCCTTCCACTACTACCTTGGAAGAACCAGTGCAGGTTGACCGAGTCAGACTATCGGACAAAGCGTGGCAGCATAGAAGTGCCGCTAACCTATGCAAGAAAGGGTCATTTTGTGCAGCAGTGTCCGCAGAAGCCGGGGAACTCCATCACATATGCCAATGCCTTCTGTAAAATTCTCTCCTAAACTCTGTATTGCAGTCTCTATCCTCGCTGGTGAAGCTTCACATTCTGTTTCGGACTATCTGGATTCTGGAGCGGCTGGGAATTTCATAAACCAGGCCTTAGTAGACCGTCTCCGTTTACCCACGACCCTTCTAAAGAAACCTCTAGCTGTGGCTTTGGTGAATGGACATCCGTTGCCTGACCCAATTCTCTCCATCACTCAATAATTGATATTACAAGTGGGGGCGCTACACACTGAACAAATAGTCTTCTATGTTCTACCTGAGGCTATTAACCCAGTGCTGCTGGGACTACCCTGGCTTCGCAAGCACGCTCCCATCCTTGACTGGAATTATGGAGAAATTCTTCAATGGGGGCTCCGTTGTCAACACAACTGTCTGCCTGAGGTTCATCCTGCCCGACCTCCAGTGTTTCAGTCGCTTCCTGGCCTACCTCCGCAATATTCCTGCTATACATACAGTGAAGGAAATAAGTATTTGATCCCTTGCTGATTTTGTAAGTTTGCCCACTGTCAAAGACATGAACAGTCTAGAATTTTTAGGCTAGGTTAATTTTACCAGTGAGAGATAGATTATATAGAAAAAAAAACAGAAAATCACATTGTCAAAATTATATATATTTATTTGCATTGTGCACAGAGAAATAAGTATTTGATCCCTTTGGCAAACAAGACTTAATACTTGGTGGCAAAACCCTTGTTGGCAAGCACAGCAGTCAGACATTTTTAGTAGTTGATGATGAGGTTTGCACACATGTTAGATGGAATTTTGGCCCACTCCTCTTTGCAGATCATCTGTAAATCATTACGATTTCGAGGCTGTCGCTTGGCAACTCGGATCTTCAGCTCCCTCCATAAGTTTTCGATGGGATTAAGGTCTGGAGACTGGCTAGGCCTCTCCATGAACTTAATGTGCTTCTTTTTGAGCCACTCCTTTGTTGCCTTGGCTGTATGTTTCGGGTCATTGTCGTGCTGGAAGACCCAGCCACGAGCCATTTTTAATGTCCTGGTGGAGGGAAGGAGGTTGTCACTCAGGCTTTGACGGTACATGGCTCCATCCATTCTCCCATTGATGCGGTGAAGTAGTCCTGTGCCCTTAGCAGAGAAACACCCCCAAAACATAATGTTTCCACCTCCATGCTTGACAGTGGGGACGGTGTTCTTTGGGTCATAGGCAGCATTTCTCTTCCTCCAAAAACGGCGAGTTGAGTTAATGCCAAAGAGCTCAATTTTAGTCTCATTTGACCACAGCACCTTCTCCCAATCACTCTCAGAATCATCCAGATGTTCATTTGCAAACTTCAGACGGGCCTGTACATGTGCCTTCTTGAGCATGGGGACCTTGCGGGCACTGCAGGATTTGAATCCATTACGGCGTAATGTGTTACCAATGGTTTTCTTGGTGACTGTGGTCCCAGCTGCCTTGAGATCATTAACAAGTTCCCCCCGTGTAGTTTTCGGCTGAGCTCTCACCTTCCTCAGGATCAAGGATACCCCACGTGGTGAGATTTTGCATGGAGCCCCAGATCGATATCGATTGACAGTCATTTTGTATGTCTTCCATTTTCTTACTATTGCACCAACAGTTGTCTCCTTCTCACCCAGCGTCTTACTTATGGTTTTGTAGCCTATTCCAGCCTTGTGCAGGTCTATGATCTTGTCCCTGACATCCTTAGAAAGCTCTTTGGTCTTGCCCATGTTGTAGAGGTTAGAGTCAGACTGATTAATTGAGTCTGTGGACAGGAGTCTTTTATACTGGTGACCATTTGAGACAGCTGTCTTTAATGCAGGCACCAAGTTGATTTGGTTCGTGTAACTGGTCTGGAGGAGGCTGAACTCTTAATGGTTGGTAGGGGATCAAATACTTATTTCTCTGTGCACAATGCAAATAAATATATATAATTTTGACTATATGATTTTTTTTATTTCTTTTTATATAATCTATCTCTCACTGGTAAAATTAACCTAGCCTAAAAATTCTAGACTGTTCATGACTTTGACAGTGGGCAAACTTACAAAATCAGCAAGGGATCAAATACTTATTTCCTCCACTGTATATAAGAAGTAGGCTGAGACCTTGCCTCCGCATTGTCCATATGACTGTGTAATCAAGTTGCTCCCTGGGTCTTCACCTCCTCGTGGACGGGTATATCCTCTCTCTGCCTGAGACAAGCCATGTCGGCATATGTCAACGAAAACCTCGAGAGGGGGTTTATTAGGAAGTCAACTTCTCCAGCCGAAGCTGTATTTTTCTTTGTAGAGAAAAAAGATGGGCACCTCTGACCTTGCATAGACTATCCTGGTTTGAATAAGATCACTGTCAAAAACAAGTACCCCTTTAATGCTGATCTCCAAGCTCTTCGAAAGATTTTCACAAAGCTGAATCGAAATGGGGCTTATAACTTGATTTGTATCTGTACAGATGACGAGTGGAAAACCGCATTCAACACCAGAGACAGTCACTATGAGTATCTCGTGATGCCCTTCGTATTATGTAATGCTCCAACTGTGTTCCAGGAATTTGTGAACAACATATTCCGTGATCTATTGTATGTCTGTGTGGTGGTGTATCTGGACAATATCTTGATCTACTCACCTTATCTGACGATACACTGGAAGCATGTTCACCAAGTCCTGTGGCGGTTAAGGGGGAACAACCTCTACGCCAAACTGGAAAAATGTGTGTTCAAAAAGAAATCTTTGCCCTTCCCAGGGTGTATAATTTCCGATCATGGATATGATGTCGGTTCATGGGGCTCCTCCCCATGGTTTTCCTCATCTCCGCAGTTCTCATTCTTTTTCTCCACAGGACCTTTTTTTCACAGAGGAGTTGGCCTCTGGGCCTCTACATGGCTCTACCCCTCTCTCACTCTACCTTTCTCTTAACTCTTTTCTCTCCTCACTTCCTTTGCCAACCCTCCCTACACTCTTCCTCTTTGTGCTCCACATACGAACAGGAATGCCACGGCAAGTTCAGACGGATCTGGTAGTGGGGTCACCTAACGTCAAGGGCCTTCATAGTCCTGAGAAGCATTCAATCCCCTTAAACCTCCTAAAAGGTAAACACATCCACGTTGCTTTTCTTCAGGAAACCCATCTATGTGAACAAAAACCTTTCAAGCTTTCTAATCTATGGTTCCCACACGCCTACCATAGTCACACCCCTGACCCAAAATCCAAAGGGACTAGTATCCTTATATCCTGATCCCTTCCCTGAGAATTCCTTGACTCTAGCAGTGATGGGGATGGACAAATGCTGCTGCTCAAGGGCTCTATCCCCTCCCAAACTTACACCTTTGTCTCGTTATACCTACCTAATATAGGCCAAGTTACAGCTCTTTTTAACTTTCTCAAAGCCTTTGGGGAGGGTACCATAGTCCTCGGCGGAGACTTCAACGTCGCATTAGATCCTGCCCTAGACGTCTCGACTGGATCTTCCGCCCTCTCACTCTCTCAACTTCGACGTATTAGGCGAACCCTTCACGAACACCACTTTATAGACACCTGGCGCTCACTTTACCCTTCTGACAGGGATTTTTCATTCTACTCTTCAGCTCATGACATACTCTAGACACAGCCTCTTTTTTCTTAAACACCAAGATCTCCACTCCCTCAAACTAACTGACATTGACATGTTTACTTTCGCCGATCATGCGCTAGTCAAGTTTGTCCCCTTACTCCGCTCCCAGATCCTGCATCAACTACATTCAACACTCCCTTGATGAATACTTCTCATTAAAAACCACGGGTGACACCGACTTCTGCATTACGTGGGAGGCACACAAATGTGTTATGGGTGGAGTACTAATCAAACGTGGAGCACGCCTAAAGAAGGAACATTCCATAGCCATTACCACCGTATTATCAGAGATAAAAACCCTAGAAATGTCACATAAACGTTCCCTTGAACTTGAACATAAAATCTCCTTACTCCAAAAACGAGAAGACCTCAGGGCACTACTGATGTCCAAAGCCAAAGCCACCCTCTCAAAATGCACACGCCATTTCTAAGAGTACGGTAATAAATGTAGCAAATACCCCACCAGGTCTCTGCATATCCAGCAATCCGATACCGATGTCCCATTTATATCCCCCCCCTCCCGCCCACGAGCCCACCTTCCATTAGCAATAGCAGCAGTCTTTCACGATTATTATGCCACCTTATATAACACAGACTCTAATAACCTGTCCACCCTCTCTAGTGACTTACGCTTACAGATCAGATCTTGTATAGCGGGCTCTGGCCTTCCCACTCTTTTAGAAGACGATGTAACTACACTAGAAACTCCAATCTCAGAACAAGAACTGAGCTTTGCCATTAAAAGTTCCCGAGCGGGCAAAGCCCCTGGCCCTGACGGCTTTACGCTCCCATACTACAAAAAATTCCTCAATACGCTGTTCCCACACCTTCTTACCTCCTGGAAGTCCCTGTCCTCCTCCTCTACCATAACCGCTGATTCTCTCAGAGCACACATAGCATTGATTTCTACACTCGGCAAGGACCCCTCACAATATGCCAACTACAGACCTATATCCCTCCTTAACGTAGAGACCAGGCCGGGTTCATTTCAGGAAGAGAGGCATGCGACAATACTACAAAGACTATTAATCTCATTCATAGGGCTAAAACATCTAGCACTCCACTTATGTTACTGTCCACTGATGCCGAAAAGGCCTTTGACAGGGTTAACTGGATTTACATGGAGGCGACCCTGCTCCAAATTGGACTCAAGACACACATGATGTGATGGGTGATGTCACTGTATTCCCACCCCTCGGCTAGGGTCCGAGTGAACTCCATCCTCTCTGAGGAATTCCCAATACGTAACGGACCCAGACAGGGCTGTCCCTTGTCCCCTTTAATCTTTATCCTGACTATATCAGAACAAACCCTGATGTTACAGTTCTTAAAACGGACAGATAAAGTTGCGGCATATGCTGATGACCTTTTATAATTCCTGTCCAACCCTTGCATATCCCTCCCAGATCTAATGCATGAATTTCAACTCGTCTCCCAACTTTCTAATTTTAAAATTAATTTCTCTAAGTCGGAAGCCATGAACATCTCCCTACCTTCCCACTTTATACACACCATAGAACACGCATTCAGCTTTAAATGGAACACATCAGCCCTCAAATACCTCGGGGTTAAGATCCCAGCTGACCTGAAAGACCTCTTCAAACTAAACTTCACTCCTCTCATTGCAGACATCAAGACAGACTGTACTAGATGGTTGAAAGGCACATTCACGTGGATGGGTTGCTGTACCATTTTTAAAATTAATGTATTGCCAAGAATCCTGTACTTGTTCCAGGCTCTCCCACTTGCCATACCAACTTCATTTTTTTTAAATGGTTAACTCTCCAAATCTCATTCATCTGGGCAGGCAAACCGCCCAGACTTAAACGCACACTATTGTGAAGACTCAGAGAAACTAGTGGCTTAGCCCTCCCAGACATTAGATCCTACTACACTGTCTCACACCTTTCATGAGTGGTTGATTGGATCAGGCATTCATCTATCAAACCCTGGATGGTTCTGGAACAAAGTTTACCACTATCCCCCTTTCTGCCGCCCCCTGGCTAGAGTCAGACCAAATTAAATCTTTATGCCAACATCCCAGCATTGGCCCAACCTTCTCATGCTGCTCGTCCTCCCTAGTGAGAACATATCTACTCCCGACCCAGTCTCCCATGTACCCTATCATGGGTAACCCACTCTTCTTACCAGGCTTAGAGGAACCAATCTTCCGATATAGTACTTCCCATTTCGCCTCTGCCTCAGACTAGCTCTCTCCCTTTCCCATTTATCGGACCCTTAACCTCTAGGGCTATGGAGAACCCTCCAGCTTAGACATTTCTGTACCTCTATCTTGCCTCCTTCTGCCTATCAAAACGATAAGACACCACTAGAGGAACTATGCTCCAGATCCGGCCCGATTCGCCATACCCTGTCTGGATCTTCACTTTTCTGCAATACCCCCCCAATTTACCCCCTCCTAATTATCTAACACAATGGTAATGAGACTTGAGCATATCTTTCTCACCATCACAACAAACACACATCCTCACCTTGGCTCACAAGACATCTATTAGTTCTTGCTATCAAGAGGCTAGTTATAGACTTCTATCTCGCTGGTATAGAGTCCCAACACTTTTACATACCATGTTTCCTAATGCATCCCCCCTTTACTGGAGAAGCGGCATGGAGAGTGGTACCCTCCTCAAACCTTTTAGCGTCATACTGGGAAGGGGACAAGTGGGTTATCCGCGAAGTGACAGACACTGGAATAACCTTGGGTCCGGTTCTTTTCCTTCTAAACCACTGTTATATTTCTGCCGAAATTTTCAAGCGGTCACTGCTCCACTTCCTGGTGATAGCAGAACGTTACTGCATCCCTCTGTAATAGAAACAAACCTCTCCTCCCACTTTATCCCTCTGGATTTCCAAGGTCAACGACCTTCTGCACATGGAAGACTTAACATCTTCTCTCAATAAGCCTTGCCGACCCAACCGCTTAGGCTTCTCCTGCACTGCTGTGGATCACCATATTATATAATGTGATCTCCGCTCCCATACCGACCTATAGATATCTGGAGTTGCACATCTCCCCCTGCCTTCCCTCCCTCTCCTCCTCACCCCCCACTCCGCCCCCCCATTCTCACTCCCTGTCCACACTCTTGCACTTGTTATTGAGAGGCCGTGACCGCAACTTCCTGGCTGTCTGCCAAGGTCCTCCTCACCGGAGACCCCAGCTTAAAGGGCCAGCGTGCGCACTTCCTAAAAGTTCCCTACCCCAGTGCGCCCTGGACTATAAAAAGGGCTCTGCCCTCCCACTCCTCGCCTGAGCATTGTTTGTACTTTTCCCATGTTTGTATTGCAAATGGTCCCTTAGTGTTTTCCTGCTCTCAGTGTTCCCGTTCCCTGCATCCTATCTCCTGTATCCCGTGCTGTGTTTCCTTCCTGAGCCTGCCTTGTATAACATGGTGTCGTCAGCTGTATACGCCACGTCAGTGTGTCATCTGCCATCCTTGGTGCCATCTGCCATGTCTGGTGCAACCTGCCAGACCTAACTCTATCTGCCGGAGCCCTGCCGCTGTCTGGACTACCTCAGGTACCCTTGTGCTACGCACCACTGCAAAGACTGCGAGTTGGTCAGCTGCCTCTTCACTACGGCGGAGCGTCCTAGTTGATCCTCATACCCTAGATTGTGACAGTACGCTCAGGCCATGGAACCCGCTGGCCAGTCTAAGACCACAGTTCAGGTCATACAGAAGGGTATGTGTGACCTACGTGCACGCCAAGATCAACTACTCATGGCTGTAAACTCCATCATCGCCCAACTGGATCAACTCCCTGTTCCTCCCCCATAGACTGCTGATGTTCCACTGCCCATTACTCCTGTCTGTTCCGGATCCACAGTTGTGCTGCCTCTTCCTCCTCACTATGACAGTGACCCTAGAGCCTGTAGAGGGTTCATCAATCAATGTACCATCCATTTTAGACTGCGTGCTCACCTCTTCCCCTCTGATGAGGCCAAGGTAGCATTCGTTATTTCACTCCTCGCTGGCAAGGCCCTCGCATGGGCAAAACGCATCTCGGAACAACAGGGGACAGAATTTTCTGACTTAGCCCTGTTACAGACTTTCAGACTTACAGACTTTTCATGCCATGTTTGAGGAGCCAGGTGGAACACCCTCAGCAGCAGCCACTCTGCTAACCCTCAAGCAAGGAGGGTCCACGGTAGGAGAGTATGCCATCACCTTCAGTACCCTGGCAGCAGAGTTGGCATGGAACAATGAAGCGTTGGACGCCAAACATCAAAACCTCTTCCAAATATCTATTCCTCTGACCATAATCTCGGGAGAGACATCACACTCCTCCTCTGCCTATCTTGACTCCGGGGCAGCTGCAAATTTCATCCAGCAAGATTTAGTGGACCGTCTACATCTATCCACAGTTCTTCTAGAGAGACCCCTGGCTGTTGCTTCTGTAAATTGACTACCATTGCCCGATCCTATTGTGGCTATCACAAAACCACTGACGTTACAAATCAGAGTCATTCACTCAGATCAGATCACCTTCCAAGTCCTGCCATCAACCCGGTTCTGCTGGGTCTGCCTTGGCTTCGTCTACACGCCCTGGTCCTTGACTAGAATTCTGGAGAGGTCCTCCAATGGGAGCCCAGATGCCTTAGCCGCTGCCTGCCACAGGTTCGCCCTGTTTTGCCTCCACTGCCTCAGTCACTCTCCGATCTACCATCTCATTATGCTAGTTTCCAGATGTCTTCAGTAAGAGGGAAGCAGAGACTCTTCCTCCTCATCGCATCTACGACTACCCTGTTGATTTACTCCCAGGGACTTCACTGCCTCAAGGGCGCGTTTATCCTCTTTCCCTGCCAGAGACCCTAGCCATGTCCACCTACGTTAAGGAGAACCTCTCTCCTTAACGTACGTGGACATGGCTAGGGTCTCTGGCAGGGAAAGAGGATAAACGTGTCCTTGAGGCAGTGAAGTGCCAGGGTTCATCCGGAAATCTTCCTCCCCGGCTGGAGCCAGATTTTTCTTTGTGAAAAAGAAGGACAGATCTCTTCGTCCTTGTATCGACTACCAGGGTCTGAACCAAATCACGGTTAAAAATAAGTATCCCCTGCCGCTTATATCAGAACTTTTTGATAGAATTTGTGGGGCCAAGATATTCATAAAGCTGGATCTACGCGGGGCATATAATTTGATCCATATCCGCCGAGGAGATGAATGGAAATTTAACACCCGTGACGGCCATTACGAATACCTTGTAATGCCCTTTAGAATGTGTAATGTTCCAGCTATTTTCCAAGAATTTGTAAATAATATTTTTCAGGATCTGCTGTATGTCTGTGTGGTGGTCTATTTGGACGACATCCTGATTTACTTACCTGATTTGATGACACATCGGAGGCACGTTTGCCAAGTTCTGTCAGGGTTGAGGGAGAATCGCCTATATGCTAAGATGGAGAAATGTGTCTTCGAAAAATGCTCTCTGCCCTTCCTGGGCTACATTGTATCTGACCGTGGCCTCCAGATGGATCCGGAGAAGGTGAGATCTGTCCTAGAGTGGCCACGCCCACAGGGTCTTCAGCCCATACAAAGATTTCTCGGATTAGCGAACTTCTATTGGCAATTCATCCCGAACTTCTCATCTCTGACTGCTCCAATCTCGGCTCTCACCAAAAAGGGGGTGAATGCCAAGGTTTGGCCTCCAGAGACAGAATCGTAATTTACTAAGCTCAAGAGCGTTTTCACTTCATCATGTGTCCTTCACCACCCTGTTGCCCCTCGGCAGTTCCTTCTGGAAGTGGACGCATCTTCCGTGGGTGCTGGAGCACTACTATGTCAAAAGAACTCTAAGGGCAAGATGGTGGCCTGTGGCTTCTTCTCGAAATTGTTTTCCCCGGCAGAGCGCAACTATTCCATCAGGGATCGGGAGTTGCTGGCTGTCAAGTTGGCATTGGAGGAATGGAGATACCTGCTGGAGGGCGTGGTTCACCCTATTGTCATTTATGCGGACCACAAGAACCTTACATACTTACAGTCAGCAAAACTACTAAATCCTCGCCAAGCTAGGTGGTCGTTGTTCTTCGACAGGTTTCAATTCTTGATTCACTTCCATCCTGCTGATAAGAATGTGAAGGCTGACGCCCTGTCCCGATCATTTGGGACTAATGGGAAATTCCTCAATATATTATAGACCCGTCTAGGATTATTGTCGCTATCAAATTAGAGACATTCCTTCTGGAAAGACTTTTGTCCGCCTTGGGGACACAGTTCCAAATTGGCGGAGCACTCAGGTGTTCGAAAGACTCTGGACTTCATAGCCCGTCAGTACCGGTGGCCCACACTGCCGAGAGATGTTTTTCACTTTA
Source organism: Rhinoderma darwinii (assembly GCF_050947455.1). Classification (NCBI taxonomy): domain Eukaryota; kingdom Metazoa; phylum Chordata; class Amphibia; order Anura; family Rhinodermatidae; genus Rhinoderma; species Rhinoderma darwinii. The sequence goes on along the minus strand of NC_134696.1, from coordinate 62,275,847 downwards.
TCTCTTCATGTACGAAGTGTGCCTCGAACAAGTCTTCCCGCTCCAAACCTACTGGTCTGTTCCTACCTCTGCCCGTTCCTGTTGCCCCTTGGCAGCATATCGCTATAAACTTTATCACGGACCTTCCTCATTCAGCTGGGTGTACTACGGTCTGGGTAGTAGTGGATCGGTTCTCTAAAATGGCACATTTCATTCTTCTGACTGGCCTTCTGTCTGCTCCTCGCCTGGCAAGCCTGTTTATTTCACACGTCTTTCGGTTACATGGACTTCCTCTACATATTGTCTCGGACCGGGGTGTACAGTTTACATCCAAGTTCTGGAGAGCCCTGTGCAAACTGCTAGACATTAAACTGGACTTCTCTTCTGCCTATCACCCTTAGTCCAATGGTCAGGTGCAGAGGACCAACCAGAGTTTAGAGAACTACCTTCGTCATTTTGTTTCCGCCCAACACGACAATTGGGTACAACTTCTGCCTCGGGCGGAATTCTCATACAACAATCACACAAGTGAGTCTACTTCCTCATCTCCTTTTTACATAAAGTACAGACAGCATTCTCGAGTTCCTCTTCCTGTGCTAGCCTTGACTTAAGTACCAGCAGCTAACTCTTTTGTTGGCTCGTGTATTCACATCTGGCAGCAAACTAAGGCTGCGATTCTCCAAGCTGTGGACCACATGAAAAGGCATGCCGATAAAAGAAGAAAAGTCCCTCCTCGGTTCTCTCCTGGAGTCAAAGTCTGGCTGTCCTTGAGAAACATTTGACTCAAGATGCCTTCCCCACAAATTCGCTCCCAGGTTCCTCAGCCCTTTCGAGGTTCTACAACGGATTAACCCTGTATCCTATAAACTTCAGTTGCCTCCCACTCATAAGATTCCCAACTCGTTCCGTGTGTCTCTCCTTAAATCCGTGGTGCCCTTGGTTCTGGAGTTTCTCCCAGTGGTACTTCTGATGTATTCGAGGTGAAGGAGATGCTGGACTGCAAGAGAGTTGGAGGGTGGACTTTCTATCTGGTGGATTGGAGAGGGTTTGGTCCTGAGGAGAGGTCTTCGGAGCCAGAAGAGAACCTTAGTGCACCTGCCCTCATTAAAAAGTTAATCTTATGCTACAGACACAAGAGGAGGGGGCATAAGGGGGGGCACTGTTATGGCTGCAGTCGTGGACTGCTGCCGTTCACCCTCGGCGAACGGCCGTGACCGCAACTTCCTCGCCCCTACTGACGTCCCCCTCCCCGGAGACCCCAGCTGGTGCAGCTTTCCCTTCCTGGAGTGTGCGATGGAGTGCACACGCTTGACCCTTGCCTTAAAGGGCCAGCGCTCGCACTTCCTAAAAGTTCCTTACCCTATCCCAGTGCACCCTGAACTATAAAAAGGGCTCTGCCCTCCCACTTCTTGCCTGAGCGTTGTTTGTACTTTTCTCATGTTTGTATTGCAAATAGTCCCTTAGTGTTTTCCTGCTCTGAGTGTTCCCGTCCCCTGCATCCTATCTCCTGTATCCCGTGCTGTGTTTCCTTCCTGAGCCTGCCTTGTATCAGAGTCGTGTGGTGCCACCTGCTGGATACGCCATGTCTGTGTGTCATCTGCCATCCCTGGTGCCATCTGCCACGTCTGATGCAAACCGCCACACTTAACTCTATTTGTGCCAGAGCCCTTCCACTGTCTGGACTATCTCAGGTACCCTTGCACTACGCACCTCTGCATAGACTGTGAGTTGGTCAGCTGCCTATTCGCTACAGCGGAGTGGCCTAGTGGGTCCACATACCCTAGATCGTGACAGCACTATTGTTTTGTGTAGTACATTAATGTGTATTTGCTCCACATGATATATATATATATATATTTATATATATATATATATATATATATATATAGCAGAAAAAGAATGGCGACAGCACACTGCGACACTAATGCCACCTAAACCACTAAATATAAATAAATATGCACTAAAGCTAAATCTACTTATAATAGGGAGTATACTGTATATATATATATATATATATATATATATATATATATATATATATATATATATATGCTATTTTATCTTCCAATCATTGAGCACTCCTGCCTCACCAAAGTGCCATGAATGTTGTGAATTGTTCACCACATTATTTTTCTTATGTTGCTGTGATTTTGTATTCTTTCTCTTCCTGTAAAATTTACCTTTTTTGGTCACAAATATAAAGAATTAAAAAAAAAAGTTAAAACACTGTGTTGTAGGATAAAAGCTCCACAATTTGTGAGGAAACGTGCCAGGTCGACTGGAATGTGTGGATCAGAATGTAGGAAAATAGGATTCTGCCACTTCAATGCTCCTATCATGAGGAATGTTGGTATAAAGTGTGGAGACATCAGCTGTTAAAAACTAAGCGATAATAGATTATGCCTTTTATTTAGGTCACGGAGATCCCTTATAAGATGGGTAGAGTCTTTAAGATAAGAGGGTAGTGCCAGAACAAATGGTTGTAGGTGCAGGTCAATGAAATGTCAAGATTGCTAGTAAGTGCTCCAATACCCGAGATAATGGGGCATTCAGGGCGGGCACTTGATTTATGTATTTTCATTAGATGGGGTGGGGAAGGAAACATTTCGGAAGTTTTTGACCAGCATTTATGACAGCAGCTGCCGCTTTGGCCACAGCATGGCCTTGGTTTTCTGCTCCTAGAGGGAGCCCCAATGGCGCTATCTACAGGGAATGAGTTAGCGCCATCTACAGGCAGGGTGGCGCTATATTCAAGGGGGTGTGGCACTATCTACATGGGCACAGTGTTACTATGTGGGCACTGGTGGTATGTGGGCACTGGCACCATCTATGTGGGAACTATCTACAGTGAGAACCGTGGCACTATTTACAGGGGCATTGTGGCACTATGGGGCATTATACTGTATGGGGGCATCTGTGTGGGCATTATATAGTATGGGGGCAGCTAGGGGGCATTATACTAAATAAGGGCAGCTATGGGGGCATTATGCTGTACGGGGACAGTTATGGGGGGGCATTATACTGTGGGCGGTCAGATACCAGAACCGTGCTGTTAGGAGAAAAGTTCTAGCAGACACAGGGCGAAAAGACAATACTGCACAAAAAACTGATGTGGTAATCTGCCCTGTCTCAATATACATGCCTCTGAAGAAACGTTCTATATAAAACAGGGACGTGGAAACTTGTTAGGCGTTCAATCTTTGTTCAGTGTGACATCACACTCTTGTTATCAAGTGTACAATATTTATCTCGTGTGAATGCACACTATCAATATAGGTGTTACGCTGAATTGAGGAGTGTGAATGCACACTACCTGCATGTGCTGATGCTCATCTCAGCGATAAAGTACTCTGTGTTGTAGATATTGCTGACTAGTGTAAATGCACACTTGGTATATTATACTCATTTAGTGTGAATGCACACGTTTGTTTAAATATACAGTCCCTTGCTAGTATGCACAATACTGCTTGAGGTGCTGCACTGTTTGTCATGGGTGTTAATGCACAGGGAATTTAGGTGCTTTGGCTTATTTCAGTGTAAATGCACACTGTGTCGCAGGTGCTGCGTTTTTATTAGTGTTCACACACACTTTGCTGCTAGGTATCAGATCTTTACTCGGTGTGAATGCACACTTTGCTATTTAGTCCAAGTAGGGACAGAATTTATATGTTTTTACTAGATATTTGGAGTAGTTTCATTACAATTTAAATGAATATATTTGCACCCTTCTCTAGTCTTACCTACCTGGTTAGCCTGGTATCTATAGAAATTATTGGCTTTAGTAGCCCATTTTAAAGAGTTAATAAAACAAAAAATATTTTTTACGCGTTTTTGTCCAGGCGATACCGTCTACTTTGAGTCACGTGAAAGCAAAAAAAATAAAAAACTTCACTTATCTGTTCATTATACTGTATGGAAGTAGCTTTTGCCGATGCTCTGGCTGAGGACTCCACTCATGGAGAAGACCCTTGCGTCACTATCCATATATGGATAGTGATGTCAGCTGCTCATCCTGGAGAGGAATCCCCAGCCAGAGCGCTGCCGACGCTCTGGCTGGGCATTCTGCTCCTGGAGAAGCCCCTGTGTCACTATCCATATATGGGAAGTGACGTAAGGGGCTCTTCCTGAAGCGGAATCCCCGGCCAGAGCGTTGCCGATTCCGCTCCTAGCGGGAACACCTGACGTCGCTGTCCATATATGGACAGGGACGTCAGGGGCTCTTCCTAAGGTGGGATCCCTGGCCAGAGCATTGCAGGTGCTCTGGCCGGGAATTCCACTCCTAGAGAGAGCCCCTGACTTCACTGTCCATATATGACATCAGGGGATCTTCCTGATGCGGAATCCCCGGCCAGAGCTTTGCCGACGCTCTGGCCGGGGATTCTGCTCCGGGAGAAATCCCTGCGTCACTACATATATAAAAAGTGATGTCAGGGGCTCCTTCTGGAGAGAAATCCCCAGCCAGAGCTGTGGCGGTGCTCTGGCTGGGGATTCTGCTCCTAGAGGGAGCTGCTGACGTCACTCTCCACATATGGACATTAATGTCAGGGTCTTCTCCTCGATCTGGCCTGGGATTTCTGTGGGCACTATTTACAGTGGGTACTGTGGCACTATCTACAGGGGCATTGTGGCACTATGGGGCATTATACTGTATGGGGCAGCTATGGGGGCATTATGCTGTATTGTACAGCTATGGGGCATTATACTTTATGGGGGCTTCTGTTTTGGCTTCATACTGTATGGGTGCATCTATGGGGGCATTATACTGTATGGGGGAATTATACTGTGTGGCTGCAGCTATTGCCTTCGCTCCTTGAGAAGCCCTTGCTGTCAATTTCCATATATGGACAGTGACGTCAGGGGCGCCTCCTGGCAAGGAATCTCCGGCCAGAGCATTGCCGATGCCCTGGGCGGGGATTCTGCTCCTGGAGAAGCCCCTGCATCACTATCCATATATAACCAGTGATGTCAGGGGTTCCTCCTGGAGAGGAATCCCGAGTCAGAGCGTTGCCGACGCTCTGGTCGGGGATTCCGCTCATAGAGGGAGCCCCTGACTTCAAATATATGGAAAGTGAAGTCCGGGGTTCCTCCTTGAGAGGAATTCCTGGCGAGAGCATTTCCGCCACTCTGGCCGGCGATTACGCTCCTAGAGGGAGCCGCTGACGTCACTTTCCATATGTTTACATTGACTTCAGGGTCTCCTCCTGGAGAGGAATCCCAGGCCAGAGTGTTGCGGACGCTCTGGCCGGGGATTCCGCTAATAGAGGGAGCCCCTGACATCACTGTCCATATATGGACAGTGATGTCAGGGGCTTCACCTGGAGTGGAATCCCCGGCAAGAGCGGTACCGATGCTCTGGCCGGGGTTTTTGCTCCTAGAGGGAGCCGTTGACGTCACCGTCTATATATGGACAGTGACGTCAGGGGCCGCTCCTGGAGCAGAATCCCTAGAGAGAGCCCCAATGGCACTATCTACAAGGGGAATTAGTGTTGTCTACAGGTAGGGTGGTGCTATATTCAAGGAGGTGTGGCACTATCTACATGGGCACTGTGGCACTATATGTGCACCATCTGCATTGCACTGTGGCACTATGGGCACTGGCATGTGGGTACTGTGGTGGTCTGTGAGCATTGTGCCACTATCTACAGGGGCTTTATGGCACTATTGGGCAATATAATGTATGAGGGCATCTGTGTGGGCATTATGCTGTATGGGGGCATCTGTGTTGGCTTCATACTGCATGGGTGAATCTATGGGGGCATTATTCTGTATGGGAGCATTATACGGTGCTGAAGCAGCTATTGCCAATGCTCTGGTGGGGGGTTTAGATCCTGGAGAAGCCCCTTGCCTCACTGTCCATATATGGACAGTAACGTCAGGGGCTCCTCCTGAGGTGGAATCCCCGGCCAGAACATTGCCAACACTCTAGCCGGAGATTCTGCACCTGCAGTAACTTTTGGCGTCACTATCCATATATAAACAGTGACGTCACGCCAATACTCTGGCCGTGGAATTCCACACCTAGAGGGAGCATTGCCGACGCTCTGGCTGGGGATTCCGCTCCTAGAGGGAGCCTCTGACATCACTGTCCATTGAGGGACAGTGACGTCAGAGGCTCCTCCTGGAGAGGAATCCCTGGCCAGAGCGTTGTCTAGTGGGAGCCCTTAATGGCACGATCTATGGGGGGGGGGTTTAGCGCTATCTACAGGCAGGGTGGCACTATCTTCAATCTTGCCGACGCTCTGGCCGGGGATTCTCACTTCTAGAGGGGGCCCCTGACATCACTGTCCATATATGGACAGTGACGTCAGGGGCTACTCCTGGAAAGGAATCCCAGGGCAGAGCGTTGTCGATGCTCTGGCCGGGGATTCCACTTCTAGTGGGAGCCCTTAATGGCACAATCTATGGGGGGGGGGGGGTTAGCGCTATCTACAGGCAGGGTGGCACTATCTTCAATCTTGCCGACGCTCTGGCTGGGGATTCCCACTTCTAGAGGGGGCCCCTGACATCACTGTCCATATATGGACAGTGACATCAGGGGCTCCTCCTGGAGAGGAATCTCAGGGCAGAGTGTTGCCGATGCTCTGGTCCGGGGAGTCTGCTCCTAGAGGGACCACCTGATGTCACTCTCTATATATGGACAGTGATGTCAGGGACTCTTCCTGAAGTGGCATTCCCGGCCAGAGCGTTGCCGACGCTCTGGCCGGGAATTCCTCTCCTGAAAAAGCCGCTGGCATGACAATCCATATATAAACAGTGACGTCAGGGCCTCCTCCTGAAGAGGAATCCCCAGCCAGAATGTTGTCGACGCCAATGACGCAATCTACAGGGGAGGGTTTAGCGCTTTCTACAGGCAAAGAGGCGCTATCTTCAAGGGGGTGTGACACGGTCTACATGGGCACTGTGGCACTATATGGGCACTGGCACTTAATAAGTGGGCACTGTGGCACTATGTTATTATACTGTTCAGGGGCAGCTATTTGACATTATGCTCTTTGGGAGGCACTATGGGGTATTATACTGTGTGGAAGGCAGCTTTAGTGGCATTATACTGTGTGGGAGTTCTATGGGGGAATTATACTGTGGGGAGGCACTATGGGAGCATGATACTGTGTGGGCTAAACTGGGTGTGCATGGGTGAGTTTACAGGCATGGCTTAAAAGGAAAAAAAATTGCCCCTCCTTGCGATTGTAAGTTGCGATTGAAGTTGGGATGTATGCATATATGGGTGGCATTGACCTTACTGATCAGGTAATGAAACCATACAGTGCCATGCACAAGACAAAGGTGTGGTATAAAAAGCTTTCTGTCCATCTTACACAGATTGCTTTATACAATGCTGTTGTCCTCTGCAGATATGTATAAGTATTTCTGTAGTCTGGAGAAGTAGCTGTACAAATTTTGGGGTGCTTTTCTCCTTTATTTGTTACGAAAATGAAAAGTTTTGAGCTAAAGCTACATCTTATTGGAAAAAAAAATAATTTTTCCTTTTCTTTGCCCAATTCTAATGAAAACTATGAAACACCTGTGGGGTCAACATACTCACTACACCCCTAGATGAATTCCTCAAGGGGAGTAGTTTCCCAAATGGAGTCACTTTTGAGGGGTTTCCACTGTACTGGTACCTTAGGGGCTTTACAAATGCAACATGGTGCCGAGAAACCAATATAGCAAAATCTGCGCTCCAAAAGCCAAATTGCGCTCCTCCCCTTCTGAGCTGTGCCAAGTGTCCAAACAGCAGTTTATGACCACATTTCCGTACTCTGGAGAAGTTGCTTTACAAATGTTGAAGTGCTTTTTATCATTTATTTGTTGAGAAAATGAAAAATTTGGAGCTAAAGCTAAATTTAATTTGTCATTTTCACTGCCCAAAGGGTATTTCCTTTGTTTTGGCACCACAAGACCTCTTCTAACCTGACTTGGTGCCTAAAATATCATGTAAAAAAAAAAAAGAAGGCCTTAAAATCCACTAGGTGCTCCTTTGATCCTGAGGCCTGTGTTTCGGTTCATTAGCACACTAGAGCCACATGTGGGATATTTAAAAAAACTGCAGAATCTAGGCAATAAATATTGAGGTGTTTTTCTAGTAAAACCTTCAGTGTTACAGGAAAAAATGGATCAAAATGGATTTTCAAAATGGATTTTCAAAATGGATTTTCTGCTCCAAAAAATTAATTTGTACATTTTTCCTCCATTTTGCTTTAATTCCTCCATTTTGCTTTAATTACTTTCTAAATTCTGTTTTAAATACTTTGGGGGTTGCAGTTTTTAAAAAGGGGTAATTTATGGGGGTTTCTAATATATAAGCCCCTCAAAGTCACTTCAGAACTGAACTGTTCCTCTAAAACAAGGAGACATTGCTTAAACTTAAAAGCCTTGTAACGTCTTAGGCTTTGTTCACTTCTGCGTCAGGGCACAAATCAATTGAAATCAATGGTGATGCAAACGGAAACCTATGGTTTCCATTTGTTTCAGTCAGGGTTCTGTTCTGACGGAAAGCTCAGACAGAACGCCAGAACGGAGCCCTTACGCAGATGTGAACGAAGCCTTAGAAAAATAAAAGGAAGTTTAAAAAACAACAACATAAATTAGAAATATGGGAAATGTTAATTATTAACTATATTGTGTGGTACAACTATCTGTCTTAAAAGGAAGTAAGCACTATTCCAGACAGCAATGTCAAAAATTAGAAAATTGTATTAATATTTTTCAATGTCAATTGACAGAAAACAAATGCAACAAAATTGCCAAATGTGAATATAATATTTCACCCATCTGAAGCTTAGAGTCCTGGAAATGTCCTGGTTAGGATTCCATTGTAATCTTCTCAGTTAGATCCAGGGCTTTCGCCGATAGCAGAGACAGCATGTGTGGAGGATCGGCGTCTGACAACAACTGTGCGACATTTTGGGTGCCCGCCCCATTATCACAAACATACCTGTTGGACGTTCCGTGCTCATTTAAATAGTGATCGACTAAGGTAAGTGTAATAAATGTAATATACAACATTTTACAAAAACTTTAACCCCTTAACGCACCATGACGTAACTGTACGTCAAGGTGAGCAGTAAGTTCGCGCACCTTGACGTGCAGTTACGTCTGTGCTTTGACAGTTAACCGCCGCGCGGCGCTACACCGCAGCGGCGGTTAACTGTGCAGGGTGTCTGCCCTGCTTTCCCCGTTGCCGATCAGCGGCCCATCGCCGCTGATATCGGCAGTTAACCCCTTAATTGCGGCGCTCGATTTTGAGCGCCACAATTAAGGGGTTTAGCGCCGATCGGCAGCCCCCACGTGAAATCACGGGGGCTGGCGATGGTACCCATGGCAACCGGACGCCAGACAATGGCTTCCGGGTTGCCATGTACAGAAGCCTATGAGGACCAGCCGGAGGGTGGTCGTCGTAGGCTTCCTGTCAGTGTGACTGTGACATCACACTGACAGTTGGAATGCATTACACTACGTGTGTAGTGTAATGTATTCCAGCAGCGATCAGAGCTGCAAGTCTAAGTGTCCCCTAGTGGGACAAGTGAAAAAAGTAAAAAAAAGAATAAAAATGTTTTCAAAAAAAGTGTAAAAATAAAAGTTATAAGTGAAAACAAGAACTGATTTTTTTCCTATTATAAGTCTTTTATTATAGGAAAAAAATGAATACGTAAAAAAAAATGACACATATTTGGTATCACCGCGTTCGTAACGACCCCAACTATAAAATTATAATATTATTTTTCCCGCACGGTGAACACCGCAAATAAAATAAACGAAAAACAATGCCAGAATCACAATTTTTTGGTCACCACCCCTCCCAAAATATGTCAGAAAAAGTGATCAAAAAGTCGCACGTACGCCAAAATAGAAACGATACAAACTATAACCCGTCCCGCAAAAAACAAGCCCTTACACAGCTTTTTTGACTGAAAAATAAAAAAGTTATGGCTCTCAGAATATGGTGACACAAAAAAAAATTTATTTTCTAAATAAGTTATTTTATTGCGCAAACGCTGCAAAACATAAAAAAACGTATATACATATGGTATCGCCATAATCGTACTGACCCGCAGAATAAAGTATAATAGTCATTTATAGCCCAGGGTAAACGCCGTCAAAAATAAATAAAAATCATTGTCAGAATTGATGGTTTTTGGTCATCTGGCTTGCCGAAAAATGGAATAAAAAGTGATCAACAAAATCGCATGTACCCCAAAATGGTACCAATGAAAATTACACATTGTCCCGCAACAAATAAGCCCTCACACGGCTCCGGTGGTGAAAAAATAAAAAAAGTTCCGGCTCCCAGATTATGGCGATGCAAAATGTACAGAGCGTTCCAAAAGTGGATAGGATCGGGTGCCATTTATAAGTGCGACACTGGCCACATATCTGTGGATTATTATTTATTTACCGCATTATTATACCCTCTTATTATGCCCCTGATGTACTCTGCCCAGCCTACATGTGCCCCCACATTATAAACTGAAATGCCAGCAAAACGCCAGAGCTACTACCAAGCAAAATATGCGCTCCAAAAGCCAAATGGCGTCCCTCCCTTCTGAGCCCTACAGCATGCCCAAACAGCCGTTTACGTCCACCGATATGGCATCGCCATACCCGGGAGAACCCTGTTAATATTTTATGTGGTATTTGTGGCACAAACTTGGCACAACATATAGTGCACTAAAATGACACATCAGTGGAAAATTTTAATTTTCACTCTGCACCATCTGCTGCGCATTAAACCCGTCGCGCACCATGACTTAATAGCATGTTGTGGTGTGGGGGGTGATATATGGAGCATCTCACGCGCTGAGCCCGCGCCATACGCTGCGGGTGTCAGCTGTGTATTACAGCTGATACCCGGGACTAACGGACAGAAACAGCGATCACGCTGTTACAGGAGCCTGTAAAAATCACAATATACTACAATACATTAGTATTGCAGTGTATTCTACCAGTGATCTAACGATTGCTGGTTCAAGTCTCCCAGGGGACTTATAAAATATGTAAAAACAAAAGTAAATAGTTATTATTAGTGGAAAAAATTAAATAAATATTTAAAGTCCAAAAAGAAACCCTTTTCACATTTTTTCTCTAAAGTAATGTAAAAAAAATAAAAAAAATACACAAAATTGGTATCGCTGCGTCCATAAAAGTCCAAGCTATTACAATATACCATTATTTTACTCACACGGTGAACGCCGTGAAAAATAAAGAATTTTAAACTGCAAAATCGCAGTTTTTTGGTCACCCTGGCTCTACCAAAAAATGTAATAAAAAGTGCTCAAAAAGTATTATGTACGAAAAAATGGTACCAATAAAAACTACAGCTCGTCCCGCAAAAAATATGCCCTCACACCACTCTATTGACGGAAAAATAAAAAAGTTGTGGCTCTCGGAAAGCGGGGAGGAAAAAGCAAAAAGCAAAACATGAATCAGTTCGTAAAGGGTTAATTACTTTCTAATGAAAAAACATTTATGACCACATGTGGGGTAAAGCCGTACTCGGGAGTAATTGCTTTACAAATGTTGGGGTGCATTTTCTCCTTTATCCTTTGTGAAATTGAAAAAATTCAACATTTTAGTGGAAATAATGTTGATATTAATTTTCACGCCCTAATTCTAATAAATTCTGCAAAAGACGTGTGGGGCCTAAATGCTCACTATACCCCTAGATAGATTCCTTAAGTGGTGTAGTTTCCAAAATGGGGTTACTTTTGGGGGGCTTCCACTGTTTCGGTCTCTCAGGGGCTTTGCAAATTCGACATGACACCCAAAAACTATTCCAGCTAAATTTGAGCTCCAAAAGCCAAATAGCGCTCCTTCCCTTCTAAGCCCCGGTGTGGGTCCAAACAGCAGTTTATTACCACATATGGGGTATTTACGTAATCAGGAGAAATTGTTTTACAAATGTTGGGGTGCTTTTTCTCCTTTATTCCTTGTAAAAATTAAAAATGGCTACCTTTTTTCAGATTTTTTTTTTACCTTTACAGACTAATTCCAATGAATTCAGCAAAACAACTGTGGGGTCAAAATGCTAACTTTACTCTTAGAAAAATTCCTTGAGGGGTGTAGCTTCCAAAATGGGGTCACTATTGGGGGGGTTCCACGGTTTTCATCCCTCCAGTGCATTGCAAACGCGACACGGCACTGAAAACTATTCCATCAAAATCAGAAATCCAAAATCCAAATGGTGCTCCTTCTCTTCTGAGTCCTGCTGTGGGTCCAAACAGCAGTTTATTACCACATATGGGGTATTTCTATAATCGGAAGAAATTGCTTTACATATGTTGGGGTGTTTTTTCTACTTTATTCCTTGTAAAAATTTAAAATTTCTAAGTTTTTTCACAAAAAAAGTCGATTTTCATCTTCACATAGTAATTCAAATAAATTTAGCAAATAAAATGTGGGTTCAAAATGCTAACTATACCCATAGATAAATTCCTTGAGGGGTATAGTTTCCAAAATGGGGTCACTTTTTGGGGGTCTTTACTGTTTTGGTACCACAAGACCTATTCAAACCTGACATGGTGCCTAAAATATATTCTAAAAAAAGGAGACCCCAAAATCCACTAGGTGCTCCTTTGCTTCTGAGGCCTGTGTTTCAGTCCATTATCACACTAGGGCCACATGTGGGATATTTCTAAAAACTGCAGAATCTGGGCAATAAATATTGAGTTGGATTTCTTGGGTAAAACCTTCTGTGGTACAGAAAAAATTTATTACTAATGAATTTTCGAAGAAAAAAAATGAAATTTGTAAATTTCACCTCTACTTTGCTTTAATTCCTGTGAAACGCCTAAAGGGTTAAAACACTTTCTGAATGCTGTTTTGAATACTTTGATGGGTGCAGTTTTCAAAATGGGGTGATTTCTGGGGACTTTATAATATATAAGGCCCTCAAAGCCACTTCAGATCTGAACTGGTCCCTGAAAAAATAGCCTTTTGAAATTTTCTTGAAAATATGAGAAATTGCTTCTAAAGTTCTAAGCCTTGTAACGTCCTAGAAAAATAAAAGAATGTTCAAAAAATGACGCAAACATAAAGTAGACATATGGGAAATATAAACTAGTAAGTATTTTGTGTGGTATTACTATCTGTTTTACAAGTAAATACATTTAAAATTTAGAAAAATGCTAATTTTTGCTAATTTTCTCTAAATCTTGGCGTTTCTTACAAATAAATATTGAATTTAACGACAAAATTTTTTCAGTATCATAAAGTACAACATGTCACGAGAAAACAATCTCAGAATCGCTTGGATAGGCAAAAGCATTCTGAAGTTATTACCACATAAATTGACACATGTCAGATTTGCAAAAATGGGACTGGTCCTGAAGGCCAAAACAGGCTTAGACACTAAGGGGTTAATGTTTAAAAATGTGTAGATAATTAAAAACAAGCATGGAATTTCACGATGAATATTAAAGAAATGGATTGTCTAGAGGTTTTTTTTATAATATTTCATAAGGTTTCGTTAGTGAAGGGTTAGGGTATGTTCACACGGCCTATTTACGGACGGAATTCGGGCGTTTTTGCCCCGAATTACGTCTGAAAATAGCGCCTCAATAGCGCTGACAAACATCTGCCCATTGAAAGCAATGGGCAGACGTTTGTCTGTTCACACGAGGCGTATATTTACGCGCCGCTGTCAAATGACGGCGCGTAAATAGACGCCCGCGTCAAAGAAGTGACCTGTCACTTCTTTGGCCGTAATTAGAGCCGTTATTCATTGACTCCAATGAATAGCAGCGCTAATTACGGCCGTAATTGACGCGGCGTTCAAGCGCCTGCACATGCCGGTACGGCTGAAATTACGGGGATGTTTTCAGGCTGAAACATCCCCGTAATTTCAGCCGTAACGGACGCCCTCGTGTGAACATACCCTTAATGTTTTGTTTTTTCCTCCCTCTATTTTTTCTAAGTCAGTCCTTAGATAAAAGGAGTTCTCTCTTTTTATATAGAAGTACAAATCCATTCATTTAATAGTCAATAAATCGGATGTAAATAAAGGCCGATGCCTCAATATTAAAGTACATAGTATTATTTCATATTTAGGTAATTTTTTTGTATATATTGGTAATTTCTAGTTCATATAATATTAAAACAAGAACTATTATTACTTTATTTATGGACTATGCAATTATCTAGAGGAAATATAGGGCAATAATGTTACTTCAAGATTATCTTAAAATATATTATGAATGGAAAAAGAGAGTTATAAATATACTCCAAAGTTACATGTTTCATTCATGCCTATAGGGTTAATACTTTTCATGGTATGTATCCAATATACTTCTCTTCTTAAAAGATTTCTTCTTATGGATTCGTCATCGTTGCCTGTTATTTCCTCTAAATGCACCATTTTAGGTCATAGACCTTATGTTTTGCCTCAAAGAAACGTTTCACTACAGCGTCTTCTTTTAATTGTTGCTGTGGGGGTACTTTGATCTTTATTGTTTTGTCCAAAAGTTTTAATTTCAGAACTATGTTAATTTATGCGTGTTTTTATGAATCGCATAGTCTGTCCTATGTATAATTTCCGACAGGGACATTTTAGAAGATGAATAACGTTCTTACAGTTACAGTTAAAGTACCCTTGGATTGGATAACCTTTAGTTGGGTGACAGATAGAGTCTCCTTTGATAATTGAACTACAGTTCATGCAAGAAAGACATGGGAATGTACCATTTTTAGGTGTATTAAGAAATGCTTGCTTAGATATAGGTTTTTCTTTAATATCTGCTCTTATAAATTTATTTGAAAGCGGTTTTCCGTTACGATATATGAATTGTGGTTTTTCGGTAAATACACCGCATTCCAAATTATTATGCAAATGTTAGTTTTCGCAGATTTTCCTAAATAGTCGATGCAAATGACTATAATCTATAACTATGAAGTATAATCTTCAAACCATCAACCATTGGAGTATAATGCAAATTTTATTGAACAAATCTCCTAATGAGAACAGATTTTTTTTTAGAGGTAAAAAACTCAAAATGCACTGTTTCAAATTATTATGCACAACAGAGATCAAAACATTTTAAAAGTTGTAAAGAGAACTAAAATGGTAATTTGTTGAATATGCAGCATCAGTAGGTCATATTTACAGAAATCAAAAGCTCTTTCAATAAAAAAAAACTGAACAGGCCAAGTTACATGTTAACATAGGACCCCTTCTTTGATATCACCTTCACAATTCTTGCATCCATTGAATTTGTGAGTATTTGGACAGTTTCTGCTTGAGTATCTTTGCAGGATGTCAGAATAGCCTCCCAGAGCTTCTGTTTTGATGTGAACTGCCTCCCACCCTCATAGATATTTTGCTTGAGGATGCTCCAAAGGTTCTCAATAGGGTTGAGGTCAGGGGAACATGGGGGCCACACCATGAGTTTCTCTCCTTTTAGGCCCATAGCAGCCAATGACACAGAGGTATTCTTTGCAGCATGAGATGGTGCATTGTCATACATGAAGATAATTTTGCTACGGAAGCCACGATTCTTCTTTTTGTACCACGGAAGAAAGTGGTCAGTCATAAACTCTATGTACTTTGCAGAGGTCATTTTCACACCGTCAGGGACCCTAAAGGGGCCTACCAGCTCTCCCCATGATTCCAGCCCAAAACATGACTCCGCCACCTCCTTGCTGACGTCGCAGCCTTGTTGGGAGATGGTGGCCATTCACCAACCATCCACTACCCCATCCATCTGGACCATCCATGGTTGCACGGCACTCATCAGTAAACAACACGGTTTGAAAATTAGTCTTCATGTATTTCTGAGCCCACTGCAACCGTTTCTGCTTGTGAGCATTGTTTAGGGGTGGCCAAATAATAGCTTTATGCACACTTGCAAACCTCTGGAGGATCCTACACCTTGAGGTTCACGGGACTCCAAAGGCACCAGCGGCTTCAAATACCTGTTTGCTGCTTTGCAATTGCAATGGCAATCCTATTAATTTGTCTGGCAGAAACCTTCCTCATTATGCCTTTATCTGAACGAACCCGTCTATGCTCTGAATCAGCCACAAATCTTTTCACAGTACGATGATCACGCTTAAGTTTTCTTGAAATATCCAATGTTTTCATTAACTATTTCACTCTTTTCGGCAGCAGAGAGATCCTTTTTCTTTCCCATATTGCTTGAAACCTGTGGCCTGCTTAATAATGTGGAACGTCCTTCTTAAAGGGAATGTGTTGCCAGAAAAACATGTTTTTTTTTTAAGAATTAAACATTTAGTGTGTGGGTGATTAAACATTGTTCAAATTTTTTTTATTTTTTTCATGAGTCAGGAAATATTATAAATTAATTCTAATTTATAATACTACCCATTTTTGGTCACTAGATGGAGCTGTCCCCAAAATTGCAGCTTTGCAAAATTGGGTAAAAAGCTCTCGCTCTAGTGAGCTCTCAGCATCCCCCCCTCCTTTATCCTGGCTAGTGCCGGGATAAACGAGGGGTTTGAACGGTGTAACCTCCTACACTGTGTGTCGCCATTTTTTGAGCTAACACACAGTGTAGTAGGTTTACATACAGTAGTAAACACACACAAACACGAACATACATTGAAATCTCTTACCTGCTCCTGCCGCCGC
The DNA here is from genome assembly GCF_050947455.1 of Rhinoderma darwinii. Taxonomy (NCBI): domain Eukaryota; kingdom Metazoa; phylum Chordata; class Amphibia; order Anura; family Rhinodermatidae; genus Rhinoderma; species Rhinoderma darwinii. The sequence continues at coordinate 62,259,286 of NC_134696.1, read as the reverse complement.
GGCTCCCTCCGGCCCGTCCGCTCCGTTTGCTGCCGCTGGTCCAAGTGCACAAATCCGGAAGCCGCGACCGGAAGTAGTAATATTACTGTCCGGCCGCGACTTCCGGTCCACAGGAAAATGGCGCCGGACGGCGCCAATTTCGAATTGGACTGTGTGGGAGCGGCGCATGCGCAGTTCCCACACAGACGCCGTACACTGAAATCAATGGGACGGGAGCCGTTCGCAGTCCCTATGGGACTGTGGCTGCCGTATTCCATGTCTGTATGTATCGTTAATCGACACACACAGAAATGGAACAAAAAATGGCAGCCCCCATAGGGAAGAAAAAGTGTAAAAATAAGAAAAAGTAAAACACAAACACACAAATGAATATAAACGTTTTTAATAAAGCACTAACATCTTTGACATATAAAAAAATAATTTGTGATGACACTGTTCCTTTAAGTAGTTTTCCTTTGATTGGGCACACCTGGTAAACGAATTATCACAGGTGTCTGAGATTGATTATAATGATCCAAAGAGCCCTAAGACACAATACCATCCATGAGTTTAATTGAAAAACAAATAATTAAATGTTTATGACACTTAAATCCAATGTGAATAATAATTTGGAACACGGTGTAGTCTTTCACGACCCCCCCATAGTTTTAACTAGTCTCCTAGTATTGAATTAGCGCGAGCGCGCTTCACTGCTAGTATAATTTACTGACAGAATTTACTGTCTTATTTTGTTCTTTTTTTTCTTATTTTATTTTACTTTATTGGTACTACCTTCTTTTGTAGTCGCAGCAAAGGTTGATTGCCTGTCCTTGAAATGACAGATGTATCTGTGGCCTCTTTCAATGTGCAGGGCTTTAATGTCCCTCAAACAAGGTCCCAAGTTCTTTATTCCATGCACAAACAGAAAACACATATTGTATGCTTACAAGAAACCCACTTCCATACTGACCACTTCCCTACCCTTAAAAATAGATATTCTACGTCCATGTACCATAGTAGCAATCCCGAGGGCAAAACGAAAGGGGTCTCCATTCTATTCCATAAATCTCTCCCCCATAAAATCCTGCAAATCAAAACGGATCCTGATGCACGTTTCCTAATTATGAGATGTGAGATTGGAGCAAATATATATACTATTGCGAATATCTATGCTCCACACATAAACCAGGTTGCTTTTTTAGTTAAGACTCTAGACGAACTGCAAGCTTTCAAGAGAGGGGGTTTAATACTGTGCGGTGATTTTAACATTCCTATTAATCCCTCCTCTGATACTTCCACAGGGCGGTCTAGCATTGCACATAATAAGTTAAATAGGATCAGAAAACTCTTTCATGATATGCAGCTCTGTGATGTTTGGAGACTGTCCCATCCTGAAGATAGGGATTACACCTTTTTCTCCCATGTACACAACTCCTATAGTAGGATTGACTATATTTTATCACACCATAGTCTACTTACTCAAGTTTCCTCGTCAAGTATCGGTCATATTTTGTGGTCTGACCATGCTCCTGTCTTCTGTGCAATTACTCTGCTCCCACAATCTAAAGGGTACTTCACTTGGAGACTCAATGAATCACTCCTTCAAGATTCCATATGTAAACTCGACATCGAGAGAGCAGTTGTGCACTTTGGCCAGGATCATGCCTCTGATACCACCTCCCCACCGATTAAGTGGGAAGCCCTCAAATGTGTCTTGAGAGGGATCTTAATAAAGCATGGTGCCAGATTGAAGAAAGAAGCAAGTATGAAACTCAGTTCTCTTCTAGCGGAACTCCATTTGTTGGAAACCCAACATAAGCGTAAACTACAGCCAGACTCGCTACAAAACTTATTACTAAAACGTCAGGAGATACAGCACATACTCAATAAAAAAATATGACTGCTTACGACAAATATTTTCCCGTTCTCTGTATGAATGGGGGAACAAACCGGGTAGAGGACTGGCCTTAGCGCTAAAAAATAGGATGTCAGCCTCATATATCCCATCGATTAAAAATACTGCTGGTGCTGCAGTTCACACCTCGAATAAAATAGCAGAGGGTTTTCTGCATTATTACCAAACTCTGTATAATCTTCCCGCCCCCCGTGGAGTTTCGGCCCCCCATAGCCCACCTTGTTCTCTGTCACAGTATGTCTTAGATACAGCTCTTCCCACGATAGTCGAAGCAGATGTAGCACAGTTGGATACGCCGTTCACTCTAGAGGAATTAACAAACGTGATTAAACAACTACCAGCGGGTAAAAGTCCCGGTCCTGACGGGTTTACAGCAGCCTTTTATAAATCCCTGTCTGAAGGACTTTCCCCATTTTTGCTAGACGCCTTGCAGGCGATGTCCCGAGGTGCTCCAACACCTCCATAACTTTTATTGGCACATATTAGGGTTATCCCCAAGGAGGGTAAAGATCCACAATTGTGTGCTAGTTATCGTCCCATATCCCTGATAAACACGGATGCAAAAATTTATACTAAACTTTTAGCTAATAGATTGGGGGGTCTGCTTGGGTCCCTAGTCCACCTGGATCAGGTTGGTTTTGTCCCCACCAGAGAAGCTCGAGATAATACTCTCAAATTCTTCTATCTTATAGATAATGCAAAACGTACTTCTCTCCCTTGTATGTTGCTATCGCTTGATGCTGAGAAGGCCTTTGACCGGGTGGACTGGGGATTTATCTTGAAAACACTGGAGCAGATTGGGATTGGTCCATTCATGTTACAGAGCATTAAAGCATTATATGCGGGCCCGCAAGCCAGGGTTAGAATAAATGGTGTGTTATCCTTTACTTTTAGAATTCACAATGGCACACGTCAGGGTTGCCCTTTGTCCCCACTGCTCTATGCCCTAACAATGGAACATCTTCTGCAGGCTATAAGAAGCAATCCTGATATTAAAGGCATACAGATGGGGGGGCGTGGCCAACGACGGACATGAACGGTCGCATGTTTTAGGTGCTCCGTACCCAACTAAGGTTTTCCTATTATTATCCTGCTGATATACCGCCATAACTGCTCTCAGACCCGGACAGCATACTCACCGACGGGGACACGCTGTCATGAACCATACCAGGCAATCCTTGGCGGCTTAGCGGCTGAAGGAATACGCCCGGGCAGTTCCACAAGATGGCGCCGGCGCCTCTGCTTCTTCACCGTCTCCCTCCTCAGAGCTGGAACAGCTTGATCCTCCCCCAGCTCCAGAGGCAGAACTTACTTTGGCACAAGTGTCTTCCAGATTACTGGATGCGATTCAACTATCTACATCTTCCTTGACTGGGAAAGAGTGAGAGAGACAGAAGATAGAATCTCTGGAGGACAGAGTGGCTCCGCAGACATTAAAGCTGATTCTGTTGGATAAGGTGGCTGGTCAATGGGCGCAACGAGCAGACGACTTGGAAAACCGCCTCCGGCGCAATAATATTAGGATTCTGGGGCTACACGAGCGTAGTGAAGGACGAGACCCCTGCACTTTTATAGAGGCCTGGTTAAAGGAAATATTACCGAATGCCATTTTGTCTTCTTCCTATACTATTGAAAGAGCGCATCGCGTGCCGGGCAGACCACCACCCCCTGGAGCTCCTCCGAGACCCATGCTAGCTCGCTTACTCAGCAGCAGAGATCGAGACGCCATTTTACAAGCGGCGCGTAAACATGGAGAGATTCGTTTTCAGAGTGCCGCCATACTGCTTTTTCTGGATTTTTCAGCTGTATTACAAAAAACAAGGGCTTCCTTCGTGCAAGTCAAGAGGCGACTTCGAGACTTACAAATCTCTTACTCGATGGCGTTCCCGGCAAGATTGAGGATGGTACATCAAGAAAAGACTATCTTCTTCACTGATCCGGCTGAGGCGGATGAGTGGCTGAGTTCTGTCGGTCGCTCCCCCCGCCGCTAACCTTTGCATCATCTGTTATGCCGGGGACGGTTCTATATGTTCGCCATGTCAATATTATCTGCCCTTGCGGGATATCGTCTGGGACTTTCAGATGAGTATATAACGTATGGATACTGTGATTTTGACATGCTGTTTGACCTGCCGATGGTGGCCTTACTACGTACTTCACATATACTGTAGATGCAGATTCCTCCTGGAATAGTGGGCCTGAGAGCGCGACCCGCTGGTATCATTACTGTATTATTGTTCTTTTTTCCCTATATCCTCTAACGTGCATTTCTCTGATATACAATATGATTGAGATAGCGGAGAGCTGCCTTGGGTAGAATCAAACTAACCTGTTGCGGGCCCCTGGTAGGGATAGATATTGGGCAGCATCGTATAGCTAATGCCATGTTTTGATACTTGTAGTTGCGGTCAATACAATTCACACATAAGGAAACATAATGCCGGTGTATTCTTGTGTTATTTTTCTAACTTGTTCACCTATATCAGCTACAAGGTATATAGGTGATCCCCCGTTTGCCCACAATATCACACCTGTGATATAACGTAACTTCAAAGCCTTGAAATCTTCGGTTACAAACTGTTAGTACTGGTGTATTGTTCTTTGCACTAGCTGTTCATTTCGACAATTGATCTGTACTGTTATATAATGCAATAAGTGACATGACTCTGAATGTTCTATCTCTAAATGTGAGAGGCCTGGGAGACTCCCATAAAATAAATTTAACGTTTTCCTTTATTCACAACCAAGGGCCACATTTAATATGCCTTCAGGAAACACACCTCACTCCCTCCACTGTACATTGTCTGAATCGATCGTGGATCCAGTGGTCGGCCCATTCCACTCACAGCTCCTATTCCAGAGGGGTTTCCATTTTAGTCCATAAGTCGCTTAGATGGGAACTGAATGTGGTACTGAAAGATCCAGAGGACAGGTGGCTATTCATACATGCTTGGATAGAGGGACATCCTTTTGTGCTGATTGGACTTTATCTTCCACCACCGGCCCCAATGTCGGTGCTCTATGAAGCGGCAAAATTTGCTTCACAGTTTCCCATGGCCGGAGTGTTGTGCATGGGTGATTTCAACCTTTTACTGGATCCGTCTACTGACAAATTTTACCCTGGGGCGATACCGGGAAATCTACCTGTAACTACTCCCCTGGCTGGGTTCTTGAGAGAGATGGGCTGGCTGGATATGTGGAGACAGCGATACCCTGATAAACGAGAGTTTACCTGCTTCACACCTGGGTGAAACACGCTGTCTCGGATTGATTATATGTGCAGCAACTCCAAAATGTATAGTATGATGGAACATATTTCACACTTACCCCTTGCAATGTCTGACCACTCATCAATGTTGGTTAAACTTACCCTCCGCCCTCACGTAAATAGGGGTCCTAGGAAGATACACCCATTCTGGCTCACGGTGTTCGGCGCTCAAGATCGATTACCAGATCAACTGGAGATGTTCTTTGCGGATAACCTTCCCTATGATAACCACTCGGCTCTCTGGGACGCCATGAAGGCATACTTACGTGGCTGTTTGCAGTCATCAATATCCTATCATAAAAGACAGTCCTCTAAGATGGAACAAATGCTGGAGAGTGAATGCACCAACCTGGAGGCCGCATTCATTGTAGATCCCTCACCACGCAATCAACAGCGATGGCTACAGAAAGGCAGAGAATACGTACATCTTCTCCACGAAAAGACTAAACGTCGCATTTTCTTCTCTAAGCAGAGATACTTCGAACATGGCAATCAATCCAGTAGTCTCTTGGCGCATCTCATTCACTGCAACTCTGCATCTCCTGCCATACTACGTATTAATATAACCGACGGGACCACGCTGCATGATAATGAGCAAATCCTCAACTGCTTTTCGGACTTCTACAAGGACCTATATAGCACGACATTACAGGTATCCCCTCAAAACATCAGGGATTACCTGTCGGAAATAAATATTCCCAAAATGACCGACACACAAAGGGCATTTTTGGATGCTCCTCTAACCCTACAGGAATTGACAGAAGCACTAGCCTCAATGGCGAAGGGCAAAGCATCCGGCCCGGATGGCATACCGCTTGAAGTGTACGTCAAATACCAGGAACAACTCTTGCCTCAGTTACTTGCTGTCTTGAATACGTCATTTGAAAAAGGAATGCTGCCTGCTTCACTCTATGATGCTACCATAATTGTACTTCTGAAGCCGGACAAGTCACCACTGGACTGCGGGTCGTATAGACCTATCTCCTTGCTCAATACGGATTATAAATTACTGACGAAAGTGTTCGCGAACAGGCTGAACTTGATCATCGCTGAGCTCATCCATCCTGACCAGTCGGGATTCATACCGGGGAGGAGCATGTCTGATAACCTGCGGAGAGTCCATGCGGTGGCACAAATAGGGGAACGGAACAGCTATGATTGGGCCTTGTCATCCTTGGATGCAGCTAAGGCCTTCGACTCCGTGGAGTGGCCCTATCTCTCTGGCGTTCTTACCTGCTTTGGCTTTGGACCGGCCTTTGTGTCCTGGGTACAGCTCATTTATAAACACCCAAAGGCTAACGTGGCATTGAATGGATTAACATTGACTTCATTTGAGCTTGGCCGTGGAACGAGGCAGGGTTGCCCCCTATCTCCCTTACTCTTTGCTATGGTAATGGAACCACTGGTGATACTCATCAGATCGGACACAGAGTTGCAGGGTATCCAACATGCAGCAAGCGAGGATCGAATTGCCTTATACGCCGATGACATCATGCTTTTCATCTCAAGGGTGCAGTCTTCTCTTCCAAGGGCAATGGGCCTCATTAATACATTTGGAGACTACTCCGGTTTACGTATAAATTGATCAAAGTTGGCAGTAATGCTTCTTCATCCGGTCGAATCTCAGCCGGTGGGTTCCACGATGGAAGGTCTTGCGGTAGTGGAACACTTCAAATATCTAGGACTGCATATCACTGGGAAAGCATCACTCTCACTTCCACTAAATGTTCACCCGCTCCTGGCCATTTTTAGAGAAAAATTCAAGGTGTGGGCAGCCCTTCCCTTATCAGTCATGGGCCGTATCAATTTAATTAAAATGGTGGTATTGCCAAAGAGCCTGTATGTTCTGCAGCATGTCTGTACTCCTATACCAAAGTCTTTTTTCAAACAATTGGACTCACTAATCATATCCTTCAGATCTAAACTGGCCTTACAAAAATTGCAACGTCCAAAAGAGATGGCTGGTATTGCTCTTCCAGATATCTACTTATATTACTTAGCTGGCCAACTCAAATATTTGGCCCCCTGGACACAAGCAAATCGACCACCTGACACCGAGTGGATATTACTGGAGTACTCCACACATGAAATATTATGGCCTGTCTTGTTACATCATGGGACTCCAGGGACATCTTTGCTACCCATTTGTCGATTGGCCAAAGAAGTGTGGAAGGCGGCTGTGGACATCTCCGGTTCCTCTACAATCCCGGGGGAAACTCCATTATGGCACAATGTGGACCTGGAATCCTTATACACCTATCCGGATGCAGCGTACTGGATAGTGGCGGGCATACAGGTGCTCAACAATGTCTACGAAAATGATGCCTTTATATCCTTTGAACAGATGCAGGAAAGATTTCACATTCCGAGGCGACACTTCTTCAAATACCTACAACTGCGCCATCTACTTTCTACACAGTTTCCGGCAACTCGTCAGCCCATCTCCTCATATCCTCTCATCGGAGTGGTCAGATCTCAGCGTCCTAAAGGACTGATCTCTACCATATACGCCCACCTACTGGACAAAAAGGCTTCAGCGGCCCCGTTGCCAACTACCACTAAATGGGCCCAACTGATACCATCGCTAACTGAAGAGAATATTGTTGATCTATTGCAGTCTCACCTACATGTATCGCCGGCGGCTAACAACAAGTTCATTCAGTTATACTATATCCATCAAGCCTACCTGACACCTGTACGACTGTTTAAAATGCATTGTATTACTGAACCTTCCTGCCCAAAATGTTCTTACGCTTCTGCAGATTTTTGGCATATGGTGTGGATGTGCCCTCGTATCAAGACGTACTGTGCAGAAGTGGTTGACTTCCTAAACCAGATCCTACCTTCCCCTATTGCAAGCTTTCCAGAACTTTGTTTGTTTGGCATAATGGAGGAAGAACAGTGGCCATACTATACCAGAATCTTTATACAGGAGACACTATTTCTAGCTTGCAAAGGTATCTCAATGAGATGGATGGATAGGCGACCTCCTAAAGTTACAGTGTGGAAAAATATGGTCAACTCAACGGTGTCGTATGAACGCGTCATCTTCAAACACAGAAATCGACCTGATAAATTCCACAAAATCTTCAGATACTAATTATTCATCCAGAGAACTGGGGCAGTGGAAGCCCTGGTGGGGGGGGCAGTGAGATAATCGCGGATGGATATGGTGATAGTGGATGTCCCGGCCTCTCGCATAAATAAGCACTTGTACTGTTCTTTTGTTATGTACGCTCAGATGGTTACGTTGCATAACTATGGTGTCTCTGTTTGCAAGGCACTGCTTGCATTATGTTGAAATATTGCACTTATATTTTCAGCACCTGCGAGTGCTCTGTTACGAAGTTATAGGACAGTGTTGTCCGCTCACTGTTTTGAACATGTCTTGTGATACACTTTGTTTACTTTTCAATAAAACGAGTTTAAAAAAAAAAGGCATACAGATGGGTCCACATCACGTTAAATGCTCTGCTTTTGCAGACGATGTTCTATTATATATCACGCAGCCTCGTCCTTCCTTGCCTGCATTGATGTCAACTATAGGGGAATACAGCCGACATAGTAATTTTAAAATTATTCTCACTAAAAGTACTGCGTTAAACATCTCTCTTGATAACCGCACATTGCAATCCTTACAGTCCTCTTTCAGCGAATCAATGTCCTAAAAATGAATGTTCTGCCCCGCTTATTGTACCTTTACCAAACATTACCATGGACACCCCCTAGAACGCTGTTTCGAGGGCTGAATGTTTGCTTCAAAAAGTTTGTCTGGGCATCTAGGGGCTCAAGAGTAGCACGTCATATTCTGGTGCAGAAGGATAGAGGGGACTTGGCTTTACCGGATTGCTTCTTGTATTACGTAGCTGTAACTCTGGCGAGATTATTTGACATCGATCATGCCCCGTCTCGGAAACTGTGGATACAGTTAGAGACAGTTCAGGCGGCGTTACCGCTGCTCTCCCTCCCCTGGGCACCTGCGTCGACCTGGTCCAGAGCCTCGATTCTGAACTTACCACTAGTGATAGGAGATATGCTCAGGACCCTTAACAGATATCTTTCTCAGACTGGCTTATTCTCTAAAGATGGACCACTGACGCCTATCGTGGGAAATAGGGATTTCGCCCCGGGTTTACAGCCCTCCTTCTTGGGTAGAATCGGACGAGCCACCGGGGAGGGCTTAACATTTAAAAATGTTCTGGTATCGGGCCAACTGCAACAATATGAGGCGTTAGTGCCGGTAAATTCTAGGTCTTCAAGGACAAGGTGGGACTATCTCCAGCTACAGCAATACTTTAATAAATGTCAACAGCCCCTTCATTTGCATAGGGATTTGACTCCTTTTGAGCGTCTGATCTCCTCGCTCTCCACAACATCAAAAGCGATAGCCCTCATCTATGGTCTCTTGTTAAATGAGAAGAAGGAACTGAAACCCTCTTATGCGCTTAGCTGGGAAAAATAATTAGATGTATCTATTCCTCCCGAAGATTGATCTAAGGCATTCACTCTGTGCCATAGATCCTCAATTTCATGTAAGGCTCAAGAAACTAATTTCTGATTAGGAACATCACTGACATAACTTTAGATGATTGTCCAACCGTATTACTCCTATCCATCATCCCGGGTTCCACTAAGGTTCTGTCCCGTACTTTGGTGGGCAAGTTATTGGTTGCAGCCAGAACCGTGATTCCCAGACACAGGAAAAGTAGCATAGCCCCCACTGTGTCAGAGTGGGTTATGGAAGTATCACACATACGTGAGATGGAGGAGTCGATAGCTCTCGTTCATCGACGCTCTGACTCTCACTTTCAGATTTGGCAGAAATGGCTGGACTTTCGTAACTCTCCAGACTTTTGTACGCTTTTGTCCTTGAGTTCTTAAACCTCCGGGCCTAAGGTACGAACGAGGGACAGTTTTTTGCGTGAAAGAATTTTAGCCTGCATAAGTTTGATAGGTCACAGTCATATATATTAACCTTTGCTAGTCTGTCTAGGCTATCTCTACTCTTTTTTCTTTTTAACCCCTTATATTTCGTTCCTTCCTCTCTTCATTTATTTTGTTAGTTGGCACTATGGTTACTCCTGGTAGTAATATGATATAAGCCTTAAGGCCTGTTGATTATCCCGCTGACATATCCTACTTAGGCGTTCGTCCAGACCTTTCACATGTTGTGATAGATTTTACATACGCATAATTCCTGTTTGTCCATATGTTTGAGACTCATTGAGAGAGTGTATGCTATTGTGAAAATTCTCAATTATATGTCTGCCCTCCTCCCCGATTATTTTTTCCTTTCTGTATCCCTTTTGAAATTTATATGAAAACTTTCCTTAAATAAAGAATTACAGAAAAAAATAAAAAATGTATAGATGTGTACTTTTATCCTTTTATCTAAGGACTGACTTGGAAAGAATAAAGGGAGAAAAAACTTAACATTTAACCCTTGACTAACGAAACTTGATGAAACATTATGAAAAACCTCTGGACAATCCATTTCTTTAACCCCTTCCCGACATTTGCCGTATAGATACGCCATGGAAAGCTAGTGCCTCCCGCAATTTGCCGTATCCATACGCCAAATGCTAATAAGCCTAATCGACTTGCTGTCAGTGAATAACTGACAGATCTAATACATTACACTACGTAAGTAGTGCAATGTATTAGAAAAAAATTAATCTGACAGTTGGACCTTCAAGTCCCCTAGTGGGACTTGAGAAAAAGTGTAAAAAAAAAAGTGAAAAAAAAAAAAGTTTGAAAACATAATAAAAGTTTGAAGTAATAAAATAAAACACAATCGCCCTTTTTCTCTTATCAAGTCCTTTATTATTGAAAAAAATAAATAAACCATACGTATTTGGTATCGCCGCGACCGTAATGACCTGAGGTATCAAAATATTACATTATTTATTGCACGCGGTGAACAGCGTAAAACAAAAACCGTAAAAAACTATACCAGAGTTTCTGTTTTTTGGTCACTTTGCCCTACAAATATTAGAATGAAAAGTGATCAAAAAGTCGCACATATCCAAAAATGGTACCTATAAAAACTATAGCTAGTCTCGCAAAAAACAAGCCCTCATACAGCTCCGTCGACAAAAAAGTTAAAAAGTAATGGTTCTCACAATTTGGCGACAGAAAAAATACATTCTTTTTACAAAAGTTATTGTGCAAAAAGTTGTAAAACATAAAAAAGTGCTATAAAATATGTATCGCCGGAATCGTACTGACCCACAGAATAAAGTTAACATGTAATTTATAACGCATGGTGAACGATCTATAAAAAAAAACTGAAAAAATGATGCCAGAATTGCGGTTTTATGTTTACCTGGCCTCCCAAAAAATAGGATAAAAGGTGATCAAAATTTCATATGTACCCCAAAATGGTACAAATAATAACTACAGCTCGTCCCGCAAAATAAAAGCCCTCATACCACTACGTCTATGAAAAAATAAAATTAGTTATGGCTCCAATAAGTCAGGAAATAAAAAATATGCATTGGCATAATATGTACACAAAAGTGCTGTATATATAGCAGCAATGCGGGTCATTAGGTCAAACAAGCTGTGCGCATATAGTATGAGGAACTCTGTAAACCACACATAAGGTTCAGACACCCATGTCATCACACATCAACATGAAAATAGACCCATCAATATATGCACAGGGATGGCAGCAAACAAAGTACAGTGTGTACAGAGCTAGAAAGAGAACAGGAAGTCACCATGAATAAAAGTACGGTCCCTGAACCTATACCAACCCAGGTGTAGTAAGAATAACCCAAAAGTAAACTCCACGCCAGGAGCCCCGACGCGCGTTTCGCGGTAGCTTTTTCAAGGGGTACTGACAGGAAGAGTAGTTGATGATATACATATACTGAAAAAATGGGAGGGGTCCCTTTAAAGTAACCAATTACGATAAGGTATTGCAAGTACCTCATTATAAGCAGCCAAGGCTGAGCCTGGTGTAAAGTATAAACAGCTGAGCTAATATATATGTAAATACCTGACTGTTGGGCAGTGAGTCACAAACACCGCCAGCTTTCACATACACGCACCACACGGACGCCACTGCGCATGCGCGTGCGCATCAGTGCAGAAGCGCCGGGAAAAGAATGTTAGGTCGCACTATTGTGAGATGACATGCTGCGGTGGCCATTTTTAATATGGGCAAAATCGATGTTATAGACCTTTCTACCATGAATAGCGTTTTGACATGTCATGTTCAAGTGGCCATTTTGGATGTGGGCAAAAAGCGATCACACAAGCCCATATACTGCAGATGCCATTTAGAGAGTGAACAGAACTGAGCTGGTATATCAATCAGTCACTAAATATAGACCCAGATGTATATAAACAATTATACCATAAATGCTGTTACACACATAAACATGTCATAGAATGGATATTAATTGACATTATAACATAAGAGAAATGTATACATACATAAATAAAAAATGCGAAAAATATATATTAGAACAATTTAAAGAAAAAGGGGGATTTCTTCATAATATAGAAAACCAAAATGTGATAAGTGCAAGAAGAGTGAACACACGTGCACAGTGATGTGATAAGAGGAAAAAAGAAAAATATATAAGTAATAAAATAAAGTGACACACACGTGATGAGATGCACCAAAAGAACAATTAATTTTATTATGTTGACAACAATAAGACATACAACAATACAACATAGTTTAATATTAATACGATATAATATAGTATAATATAATATAGTGATACCATAAAAAATTAAAGTGTAAAAATATATGGGTGATGTAAATTTAATAAGCTTAAAGTGACAAAAATGTGAATATTGTACAAATATATAATTAAATGTATACGTACCATAATATGTGTCAATAAATTGTCGTAATAAATACATAATTTAATAAAATTGATAAGGATATGTATATATGTACAAATATATGTGCAAATGTGCATTATCACAGACAACTTGAAAAGATATATGGAATCCTACACTAAAGAAATACCCTAATGTGTATAACACACATAATAGGTATTTATCATGTGTGTGAACACACAAACATGTATACCCCTTGAAAAAGCTGAAACAACTATGGACAAATCCAGTATAATTATAGCAAAACTGTATAAATAAGTAAGAAGAACCAGAGATGTTGATTATCAGAACACATGGAGTGTGACGCTTGATATTCAAATCCACCCATATATTTTAAGGCCAATATAAACAGGACCCCTATAAGAAGATAAAAAGACACAATTATGTCAATACAAGCCATCAACTACAAAAATGGAATTTATAACAACAAGTACACAATAATATAAACCAGAGGATTATTTCAATGTAATCAACACAAACCTCGGTAAACCAAACCCGTCAAATATAATAAATGTATACAAAGTTAAAAACTAATGATGCCATAAGACCCAGAAAAGTTTATAGGAAGGAGGCAAAGGACAGTTTTTCATTGAGACCCAGAGGTGAGCTAGTCTTAAGTTTTGTGATCCATTTGCACTCAATGCATTCTAATTTGCGGAAAGTATCACCTCCACGTGATCCGATAATGATCTTATCGATGCCCAGCACCCTTAAGTCCTGCCATCTATTATTATGGAAATCCCGGAAATGTCTCGGAATGGATTTCAGTTTCTCAATTTCCTCCCAGTTATTGCTCTCAATTCTTCCAGCTTTTTTAATGTCCCTCACATGTTCCTGAATTCTTATTTTCAATTCCCTTGTGGTCATGCCCACATACGACAGACCACATGGACATGTGGCCATGTAAACAACACCAGTGGTACTACAATTTATAAAGTGTACGATTTTATAACATTTTTTGTTTTCGGAGTCTGCAAAAGTGTCCGTCTTGACCATCAAGTTGCAGATGCAACAATGACCACAAGAGAATGATCCCCAAGCTGGTCCTTTGGAACCAAATAAATAAGTCCTAGGACTAGGGGCACTGTAATGGCTCCGGACTAAATGATCTCCTAAAGTTTTACATTTTTTAGCTGTAAGTTGAGGCTTCAAGGATAAATGTTTCTTTAAATCAGGATCCGTGAGCAAAATGGGCCAAAAACGAGTCACAATTTGACGTTTCTCCCTCCATTGGGAATTGTATGGAGTGATCAATCGTACTACACTATCATCCTTCTTGCGTTTTTGCTGAATGAGTACGTTGTTTCGATTGGTCTGGCAGGCCCTTTGATAACCCATATCGATATCGTTTTTACGGTAACCACGTTGTGAAAACCGAGTCCTCAAACACTGTGATTCGCTTTCAAAATTAGAGTCTGAGTCACATACGCGTCTTGCCCGCAAAAATTGGCCTGTAGGAATTGCGCGTATTACATGTGAGGGATGGAAGGATGACGCATGTAGAAGAGAATTTACGGAAGTTGCTTTCCGAAAAATGGTGGTGCTAAGCTTACCTGTGTCAAGCACTGTCATCTTGATGTCCAAGAACTCCATGGTAGTTTGACTAATTATGCTCGTTAGTTTGATATTCTGTGTGTTGTTATTAAGGATGGATATGAAAAGGTCCAATTCTGTTCGTGTGCCCTGCCAGATAAAAAGGATGTCATCGATAAATCGTATCCAGCCAACAACACATCCAGATACCATATCCATGGCCTCTCGTACAATTTCTTGTTCCCAGAAGCCTAAGAATAGATTAGCATAAGACGGTGCACACGTGGCACCCATTGCTGTCCCACGGAGTTGCAAATAGTGTTTGTCTCTGAACACAAAGTAATTGTGCTCAAGGACAAAACGCATCAAAATGACAAGAAATTGAACCAGTTCATGATCAAGGGCACAAGAGCCTAGAAAGTATTGAATAGCACGTAACCCCAGTTCATGATTGATGCAGGTATATAGGGATTCCACATCGCAGGATACCAAATACATATCCTGCTCAATGGTCACTCCATCAAGACGCTTCAAAACGTCCGTAGAATCTTTGACATATGATTGGAGATTCTCGACGCAAGGGCGGAGATAATAATCCAAGAAACGGCAAATGGACTCACATAGACTCCCACATCCAGACACAATTGGCCGGCCAGGTGGTTTCTTATGATCTTTATGTACCTTTGGTAGAAGGTATAGTGTGGGGGTGATGGGAAATTTCACAATGAGCCCATCCATGATTTTTTTTAGTAATGATGTTGTTGTCATAGGCTTCCGCCAATATGACATCAAGCTGGCCCTTAAAGATATTGGTGGGGTTATATGTCAGACGCTTGTAACACTCCGCATCCCATAATTGTCGATATGCCTCAGATTCGTACATCTCAGTAGGCCAAACCACCACATTTCCACCCTTGTCAGCTGGTTTAAACACAATGTCCTTCATCTGCTTAAGTTCACGCAGCGCCTTGCGCTGTGCCCATGACAAGTTGTCATAGCCCCGGTCCTGAGGCAGCTTTCGGAGTTCATCAACCACCATTCTGACAAACATCTCGACCGATGGGTTTAATGACAAGGGAGGAAATGCGGTGGACCTGGGACGAATGGTTTCTGGAAACCTGACATTACTAACCTCCTGTTCCTGGAGTAACGATTCTAACGCCCGGACCGCTTCCAATTCCTCCTGTGCTGTAAACAGATTATGAGGATCATTTTTAGCGAAATACTTTTTGTATATAAGTTTGCGTGCAAATAGAAACACATCCTTGATGGCTAAAAAGTCATCAAAGCCTGTAACAGGACAAAATGACAGCCCCAGAGAAAGCACTGAAATTTGGCTAGGGGTGAATACTCTATCTGAGAGATTAATTACCTGCAATTCACCTCCTGCATTCTCATCAGAGGGATTTAATTTTCGTTTTGTGGGAGTACGTCTGGTTTCATATCTTCTAGTTCTCATTGGTTGGCTCCCTTGTGAGGCCCCAGAGGTTGTACTATCTAGTGAGGATAGAGACTCAGAACGTGCCATTGTAGTGGAACCACGTCTTTGCCATTTATAAACTTTGTGTTCTTGAAAATCCATCAAATCCCGTTGGAACTTCTTTGTGTTCAGAGACAAACACTATTTGCAACTCCGTGGGACAGCAATGGGTGCCACGTGTGCACCGTCTTATGCTAATCTATTCTTAGGCTTCTGGGAACAAGAAATTGTACGAGAGGCCATGGATATGGTATCTGGATGTGTTGTTGGCTGGATACGATTTATCGATGACATCCTTTTTATCTGGCAGGGCACACGAACAGAATTTGACCTTTTCATATCCATCCTTAATAACAACACACAGAATATCAAACTAACGAGCATAATTAGCCAAACTACCATGGAGTTCTTGGACATCAAGATGACAGTGCTTGACACAGGTAAGCTTAGCACCACCATTTTTCGGAAAGCAACTTCCGTAAATTCTCTTCTACATGCGTCATCCTTCCGTCCCTCACATGTAATACGCGCAATTCCTACAGGCCAATTTTTGCGGGCAAGACGCGTATGTGACTCAGACTCTAATTTTGAAAGCGAATCACAGTGTTTGAGGACTCGGTTTTCACAACGTGGTTACCGTAAAAATGATATCGATATGGGTTATCAAAGGGCCTGCCAGACCAATCGAAACAACGTACTCATTCAGCAAAAACGCAAGAAGGATGATAGTGTAGTACGATTGATCACTCCATACAATTCCCAATGGAGGGAGAAACGTCAAATTGTGACTCGTTTTTGGCCCATTTTGCTCACGGATCCTGATTTAAAGAAACATTTATCCTTGAAGCCTCAACTTACAGCTAAAAAATGTAAAACTTTAGGAGATCATTTAGTCCGGAGCCATTACAGTGCCCCTAGTCCTAGGACTTATTTATTTGGTTCCAAAGGACCAGCTTGGGGATCATTCTCTTGTGGTCATTGTTGCATCTGCAACTTGATGGTCAAGACGGACACTTTTGCAGACTCCGAAAACAAAAAATGTTATAAAATCGTACACTTTATAAATTGTAGTACCACTGGTGTTGTTTACATGGCCACATGTCCATGTGGTCTGTCGTATGTGGGCATGACCACAAGGGAATTGAAAATAAGAATTCA
Source organism: Rhinoderma darwinii (assembly GCF_050947455.1). Classification (NCBI taxonomy): domain Eukaryota; kingdom Metazoa; phylum Chordata; class Amphibia; order Anura; family Rhinodermatidae; genus Rhinoderma; species Rhinoderma darwinii. The sequence goes on along the minus strand of NC_134696.1, from coordinate 62,242,093 downwards.
GGAACATGTGAGGGACATTAAAAAAGCTGGAAGAATTGAGAGCAATAACTGGGAGGAAATTGAGAAACTGAAATCCATTCCGAGACATTTCCGGGATTTCCATAATAATAGATGGCAGGACTTAAGGGTGCTGGGCATCGATAAGATCATTATCGGATCACGTGGAGGTGATACTTTCCGCAAATTAGAATGCATTGAGTGCAAATGGATCACAAAACTTAAGACTAGCTCACCTCTGGGTCTCAATGAAAAAATGTCCTTTGCCTCCTTCCTATAAACTTTTCTGGGTCTTATGGCATCATTAGTTTTTAACTTTGTATACATTTATTATATTTGACGGGTTTGGTTTACCGAGGTTTGTGTTGATTACATTGAAATAATCCTCTGGTTTATATTATTGTGTACTTGTTGTTATAAATTCCATTTTTGTAGTTGATGGCTTGTATTGACATAATTGTGTCTTTTTATCTTCTTATAGGGGTCCTGTTTATATTGGCCTTAAAATATATGGGTGGATTTGAATATCAAGCGTCACACTCCATGTGTTCTGATAATCAACATCTCTGTTTCTTCTTACTTATTTATACAGTTTTGCTATAATTATACTGGATTTGTCCATAGTTGTTTCAGCTTTTTCAAGGGGTATACATGTTTGTGTGTTCACACACATGATAAATACCTATTATGTGTGTTATACACATTAGGGTATTTCTTTAGTGTAGGATTCCATATATCTTTTCAAGTTGTCTGTGATAATGCACATTTGCACATATATTTGTACATATATACATATCCTTATCAATTTTATTAATTTATGTATTTATTACGACAATTTATTGACACATATTATGGTACGTATACATTTAATTATATATTTGTACAATATTCACATTTTTGTCACTTTAAGCTTATTAAATTTACATCACCCATATATTTTTACACTTTAATTTTTTATGGTATCACTATATTATATTATACTATATTATATCGTATTAATATTAAACTATTTTGTATTGTTGTATGTCTTATTGTTGTCAACATAATAAAATTAATTGTTCTTTTGGTGCATCTCATCACGTGTGTGTCACTTTATTTTATTACTTATATATTTTTCTTTTTTCCTCTTATCACATCACTGAGCACGTGTGTTCACTCTTCTTGCACTTATCACATTTTGGTTTTCTATATTATGAAGAAATCGCCCTTTTTCTTTAAATTGTTCTAATATATATTTTTCGTATTTTTTATTTATGTATGTATACATTTCTCTTATGTTATAATGTCAATTAATATCCATTCTATGACATGTTTATGTGTGTAACAGCATTTATGGTATAATTGTTTATATACATCTGGGTCTATATTTAGTGACTGATTGATATACCAGCTCAGTTCTGTTCACTCTCTAAATGGCATCTGCAGTATATGGGCTTGTGTGATCACTTTTTGCCCACATCCAAAATGGCCACTTGAACATGACATGTCAAAACGCTATTCATGGTAGAAAGGTCTATAACATCGTTTTTGCCCATATTAAAAATGGCCACCGCAGCATGTCATCTCACAATAGTGCGACCTAACATTCTTTTCCCGGCGCTTCTGCACTGATGCGCACGCGCATGCGCAGTGGCGTCCGTGTGGTGCGTGTATGTGAAAGCTGGCAGTGTTTGTGACTCACTGCCCAACAGTCAGGTATTTACATATATATTAGCTCAGCTGTTTATACTTTACACCAGGCTCAGCCTTGGCTGCTTATAATGAGGTACTTGCAATACCTTATCGTAATTGGTTACTTTAAAGGGACCCCTCCCATTTTTTCAGTATATGTATATCATCAACTACTCTTCCTGTCAGTACCCCTTGAAAAAGCTACCGCGAAACGCGCGTCGGGGCTCCTGGCGTGGAGTTTACTTTTGGGTTATTCTTACTACACCTGGGTTGGTATAGGTTCAGGGACCGTACTTTTATTCATGGTGACTTCCTGTTCTCTTTCTAGCTCTGTACACACTGTACTTTGTTTGCTGCCATCCCTGTGCATATATTGATGGGTATATTTTCATGTTGATGTGTGATGACATGGGTGTCTGAACCTTATGTGTGGTTTACAGAGATCCTCATACTATATGCGCACAGCTTGTTTGACCTAATGACCCGCATTGCTGCTATATATACAGCACTTTTGTGTACATATTATGTTTTTGAATAGCCCTTCTGTTCTCTAAGCCAGTGTATTTTAAATTGTCTGTTGTATTTTAGGTCCTGATGGCCAATATGTTTTTATGATTCAATGTAATAAAGGATTTATATATTTTTGCAGATACAATTTGTATTTGGTGTTATTCTTCCCTCAGTGGAGGTGTGATATGTCCTCACATTCAGCTATAGGTATTTAATGTCTATTTTCTTTTTGATATGTGCGGACGTTTATTATAACGTGCATCGTTTGGCTTGTCTCAGTATAGGTACTTAATAAAAAAATATGCAGTTGTGCCAGCCCGAGGGGAACATTTCTTCTGTTTCATGAGGCGATTTATCAAGGACCTAAAATTAGGGAACCAGGAAGGGGAGGGCCCAAACATATCTGCTGGAAGCGACGGTGCCCGTATTATACCAGGACAACACTTTCCCAGCAAAATTCCCCAAACTGCAAAGGTGCGGAGTGTGGACCAAAAGGGGCATAAGAAAGGACGCCATATATCGGTGCGACACTGGCCTGTGCAGAAATGATTGTGTCACAGCGTAACACACATCTATGGATCATTTTATTGTTTTTTTACCCCATTATTATACCACCTGACTATGCCCCTGATGTACTCTGCCCAGCTTACATGTACCCCCACATTATAAATGGAAACACCAGCAATACTCAAACAAATCTACTACCAAGCAAAATCCGCTCTTCAAAAGCCAAATGGCGGTTTCCTTCCATATATATGGCATCATCATACCCGGGATAACCCTTTTAACAATTTTTTGTGGTGTGTGTCTCCAGTGGCATAAGCTGGGCATGACATATTTGCCACTTAAATGGCATATCTAGGGAAAAATATAAATATTTAGTTTGCACCATCCGCAGCACATTGATTTATGGAAATGACCTGTGGGGTGAAAATTCTCACTATGCCCCTTAATAAATGCCTTGAGCGGTGTAGTTTCCAAATGGGATCACTTCTCAGGGGTTTCTTTTTATTATTTCACATCTGAGCCTCTGCAATTGTGAACCAATACTTTGTAAATCGCCAAATTAGGCCTCAATTTTACATGGTACGCTTTCACTCCTGAGCCTGGTCGAATGTCCAGGCAAAAGATTAGGGCCACATGTAGACTGTTTCTAAAACCAGAAAACACTGCATAATATTTAGAGAGCTGTCTTGTTATGGTGGCACAAGCTGGGCACCACATATTGGCATATCTATGGAAAAAAATCCCATTTTCACTCTGCAACATCGAGTGCACACTAATTTCTACAAAACACCTTCAGGGTTAACATGCTTACTACACCCCTAGATAAATGAATTGAGGGGTGTAGTTTCCAAAATCGGGTCACTTCTGGAGGGTTTCCACTGTTTTGGTCCCATTGGGCGCCCAGAAACCAATCCAGCAAAATCTGCACTCCAAATGACACTCCTTCCCTTCTGAGCCCTGCCGTGTGCCCAAACAGCAGCTTATGACCACATATGGGGTATTGCCGTACTCGGGAGTAATTGCTTTACAAATGTTGGGTTCTTTTTTTACTTTATTTGTTGAGAAAATGAAAAATTTTGTGCTAAAGCTACATCTTATTGAAGAACAAGGATTGTTTTTATTTTCACTGCCCAATTCTAATAAATTCTATGAAACATATGTGGGATCAAAATGCTTACTACACCCCTAAATGAATTCCTCAAGGGGTGTAGTTTACTAAATGGAGTAACTTTTTCGGCGTTTTCATTGTTTTTTCCCCTCATGGGCTTTGCAAATGCGACATGGCCTCCGCAAATCATTCCTGCTAAATGTGATCTCCAAAAAGCCAAATAGCGCTCTTTCCCTTCTAAGCACTGCCGTGTGTCCAGACAGCCGTTTATTACCACATGTGGGGTATTGTTTTACTCGGGAGAAATTGGTTTACAAATTTTGTGGTGCTTTTTCTCCTTTAGTCCTTATGGAAATGAGAAAAAATTAGCTAAACCTACATTTTCTTTGAAAATATGTAGATTTTTATTTTCAGGGCTTACTTCCAATAATTTCTGCAAAAAACCTGTGGGGTCAAAACCCTCACTATACCCCTAGATAATTTCCTCAATGGGTGTAGTTTCCAAAATAGGGTCACTTGTGGGGCGTTTCCCCTGTTTTGTCCCCTCAGGGGCTTTGTAAATGTGACATGGCCTCCGCAAACCATTCCTGCTAAATGTAAACTCCAAAAGCCAAATGGCGCTCCATCCCTTCTAAGCCCTGCCGTGTGTCCAAACAGATGTTTATTACCACATGTGGGGTATTGTTTTACTCGGGAGAAATTGCTTTACAAATTTTACGGTGCTTTTTCTCCTTCAGTCCTTGTGGAAATGAGAAAAAATTACCTAAACCTACATTTTCTTTGAAAAAATTGAGATTGTCATTTTCAGGGTCTACTTCTAATAATTTCTGCAAAAAACCTGTGGTGTCAATATGCTCACTATACCCCTAGATAATTTCCTTGAGGTGTGTAGTTTCCCAAATAGGGTCACTTTTGGGGGATTTCCACTGTTTTGGCACCGCAAGAGCCTTTCAAACCTGACATGGTGCCTAAAATATATTGTAATAAAAATAAGGCCCCAAAATCCACTATGTTCTCCTTTGCTTCTGAGGCCGGTGCTTCAGTCCAGTAGCACACTAGGGCCACATGTGGGATATTTACTAAAACTGCAGAACCTGGGCAATAAATATTGAGTTGCATTTCTCTGGTAAAACTTTCTGGGTTATAAAAAAAAATTTGATTAAAAATTAATTTCACCTCTACTTTGCTTTAATTACTGTGAAACGTCTAAAGTGTTAAGACATTTTATAAATACTGTTTTGAATACTTTGAGGGGTGGAGTTTTTAAAATGGGGTGACTTTTTGGGGGTTTCTAATATATAAGGCCCTCAAAGCCACTTCACAACTGAACTGGCCCCTGCAAAAATAGCCTTTTGAAATTTTCTTGAAAATGTGAGAAATTGCTGCTAAAGTTCAAAGCTTTGTAACGTCCTAGAATAATAAAAGGATGTTCTAAAAACAATGCCAATCTAAAGTAGACATATGATGGATGTTAGTTAGCAACAATTTTGTGTGTTATAACTGCCTGTCTTACAAGCAGATACATTTAAATTGATAAAAATGCTAATTTTTTAAATTTTTCGCAAAATTTTGGTGTTTTGTCACAATTAAATACTGAACATATCGAGCAAATTTTGCCAGTAACATAAAGTCCAATGTGTCACGAGAAAACAAACACTCTCAGAATCGCTTGGATAGGTGAAAGCATTCCGAAGTTATTACCACATAAAGTGAAACATGTCAGATTTGAAAAATGAGGCTCTGTAAGGAAGGTCAAAAGTGGCCAAAGAGGGAAGGGGTTAATATTCATTGTGAAACTCAATGCTTGTTTTTAATTATGTATACGTTATTAAACATTCACGTTTTTGTAAAATGCTGTATATTGCATTTATTACACTTACCTTAGTCGATCAATATTTAAATTAGCACGGAACGTCCGATAGGTATGCTGGAGAAGAGGGAAGGTCCCCCGAAACCTCACACAGGTATTGTCAGACGCCGATCCTCCACACGTGGTGTCTCTGCTATCGGCGAAAGCCCTGGATCTAACTGAGAAGTGTAACGTCCGTGGTCGCTGACCACGAACTCCTCCCATTCTGTCGACGCCCTTCTCTCCAGAGATGTCTGCACATGCGGCCGTCCTATTCCGCAGTGACCACTAGGGTGCCAGAGCGCACAAATGTGTGAGATTGAGCTGATTGCTCCCAGATCACCCTTGACTATAAGAAGGGCCCAGCCTCTTCCTTCCTTGCCTGAGCGTGTTTGTATCTACCCGTATTGCAAATGGTTCCTTGAGTGTTTTCCAGTTCCAGTGTTCCCATTCCTGCTACCTGTATCCTGTTTCCCATGCTACCATGTTCCTGTGCTATACTGAGTTGGAGTCGTGTTGTGTCACCTACTACACCTGCTGTGTTTCTCCGCACCTGTTGTCTGCCTGCGGCCAGAGTTACATCCGAGCCTAAACCATCGCTACTGTCTGAATTGCCACAGGTACATTTATCCGAACAATAGACATTGACTTTGTACCCTGTTTGGCCAACTGCTACACTGCTACGGCGGTACGGCCCAGTGGGTCCACATACCCACAGATCGTGACAAGAAGATTACGATAGAATCCTGACCAGGACATTTCCAGGACTCTAACCTTCAGATGGGTGAATTATTATATTCGCATTTGGCAATTTTGTTGCATTTGTTTTCTGTCAATTGTCATTGAAAAATATTAATACAATTTTCTACTTTTTGATATTACTGTCTGGACTAGTGCTTATTTCCTTATACGCTATATTAAGAGTTTGAAAGCTCCTCTTATTGCAATACCTCACGCACAGGTTAGTTCACTACCAAGGTCAGAAACCACATACCTGAACAACTATCTTTCTTACAAGCAGATACATTTAGGCTACATTCACACGACAGGGAAAAAATAATGGCCATTAACCCCTTCCTGCTCCTGGACGTACTATTAGGTCATGGTAACCATAGCGTTCGCGCTCCATGACCTAATAGTACGTCTCGGGAGTAACGGCCATTTCGGCCGTCCTCCCGACACATACAGGAGCTGTGACAGCTGCTGTCTCGTACAGCAGCTGCCGCAGCTACTACAGCGGGGACCGATCGCTGTGTCCCCGCTGATTAACCCCTGAAAAGCCGTGTTCAATAGCGATCACGGCTTTTTAGGGGTTAAGCTGCCATCGCCGGCCTGCTACACGATAGAGGCCGGCGATGGTGACTATGGCAACCGGACACCAAACAATGGCGTCCGGCTATGCCATCGACGGAAGCCTAGTGGGTCCTGACGAAGTCAGGACCCACTATGCTTGCTGTCAGTGAGTAGCTGACAGCTCTGATACACTGCACTACTCATGTAGTGCAGTGTATTAGATTAGCGATCAGGGCCTCCCGCCCTCAAGTCCCCTAATGGGACAAAGTAATAAAGTTAAAAAAAAGTTAAAAAAAGATTTAAAAGTAATAAAAGTAAAAATCCCCCCTTTTCCCTTATCAGTCCTTTATTATTAATAAAAATATATAAACAAACAAATAAACTATACATAATTGGTATCGCCGTGTCCATAACGGCCTGAACTACAAAATTATTTTGTTATTTATCCCGCTCGGTGAACGCCGTAAAAGAAAATAATAATAAACCGTACCAGAATAACAATTGTTTGGTCACTTCACCTCCCAAAAAATTAAATAAAAAGAGATCAAAAAGTCGCATGTACCTAAAAATGGTACTGATCGAAACTACAGCTTGTTACGCAAAAAATATGTCCTCTCACGGCTTTATTGATGGAAAAATAAAAAAGTTCTGGCTCTTAGAATAAGGTAACACAAAAAGTGCATGATTTTTTACAAAATTTATTTTATTGTGCAAATGCCATAATCGTATGGTCTCGCCATAATCGTATCGCCCGGCAGAATAAAGTGAATATGTCATTTATAGCGCACAGTGAACGCTGTAAAAAAAAAAATCGAATAAAAAAACAAAAGTAGAATTGCTGTTTTTTAGTCACCACGCCACCTAAAAGTAGAATAAAAACGAATCAAAAAGCCGCATGCACCCCAAGAAAACTACAATGAATTCCTCAATGGGTCTAGTTTCCAAAATGGGGTCACTTTTGGGGGGTTTCCACTGTTTTGGCACCACAAGACCTCTTCAAACCGGACATGGTGCCTAATAAAAAAAGAGGCCTCAAAATCCTCTAGGTGCTCCTTTGCTTCGGAGGCCGGTGCTTCAGTCCATTACCGCACTAGGGCCACATGTGGGATATTTCTCAAAACTGCAGAATCTGGGCAATACGTATTAAGTTGCGTTTCTCGGATAAAACTTTTTGTGTTATAAAAAAAATGGTATAAAGAGGATTTTCTGACCAAAAGAAAAATTTTAATTTCACCTGTACTTTGCTCTAAATTTCTGTGAAACACCTAAAGGGTTCATAAACTTTCTAAATGCTGTTGTGAATACTTTGAGGGGTCTAGTTTCTAAAATGGGGTGTTTGATAGGGGTTTCTAATATATAGGTCCCTCAAAGCAACTTCAGAAACTGAACTGTAACCTAAAAAAATAAATAAATTAGGCAATACTTCGCTTCTAACATTATACTGATAATGAGCCGTGCCCACCCCAAGATGACCCCAGTTTTGACCGTTTGTATAAACGGAGACCCCTATTAGACCGTTTCAGTGCCCGGTTTTCCCAAGCATACACCTCCGAGAAGTGTATTTCTATTGATGAGTCCTTGGTACATTTTAAAGGGAGGGTTCAATTCCGTGAGTACCTGCCGGGTAAGAGGGCAAGGTATGGCGTGAAGATGTATAAGCTGTGCGAGAGTGCATCAGGGTATACCTACACATTTAGGATATATGAAGGGAAGGACACCAGTGCTCAGCCCCCAGAATGCCCCCCCTTACTGGGAGTTAATGCAAAAATTTAGTGGGATTTGGTGCACCCACTGCTGGACCAGTGTTACCACCTCTACCTGGATAATTTTTATACCAGCGTCCCACTCTTCAACTGCCTCGCTTCCAGAAGTCCTGCGGCATGCGGCACTGCTAGAAGAAATCTGAGAGGCCTCCCTAAGACTCTGCAGGGCAAACAAGAAGGGGTGAGAGCAGGGCACATTCTAGCAGCAACATATTGTGTGTCAAGTACAAGAACAAGAGAGATGCCACACCAGTACCCATGTACCAGTACGAGGTACCAGTACAGAGACTCCCAAACCAGACTGCATCCTGGACTACAATAGGTACATGGGAGGGGTGGACTTGTCAGATCAAGTCCTGAAGCCCTACAGCGCCATGCGGTGTGGTATAAGAAGCTGGCCGTGCACATCATACCGATGGCTTTGTACAATGTGTACGTGCTACGTCGATGTGCAGGCCAGAGGGGAACTTTCCTGGAATTTCAAGAGGTGATTATCAAGAACCTAATCTTTAGGGACCAAGAAGGGGAGGGGCACCCAGTACTTCTGGAAGCGAGGCCACGCGCATCGTACCAGGGCAACACTTTCCAGGAGAAGTTTCCCAAACTGGCTAGAAGGGAAAAAGTCAAAAGAGGTGCAAAGTCTGCTATAAGAGGGGGATAAGGGAGGACACAATATATCATTGTGACACGTGTCCCGAAAAACCAGAGCTCTGTATGAAAGAGTGTTTTAACATTTATCATACATCCCTTGGTTTATAATTTACCCCAATTTTACTTACCCTGATGCACTCCCCACAGCTTATCCCCCCTCGTCTTTCCCCTCTGGGCCCTGCTGTGTGCCCAGGCAGCTGATAACATCCACATGTAGGGTATTGCCGTACCCAGGAGAACCCACATTACAGTTTATGGGGTGTATGTCTCCGGTCAAAATGCTCACTACACCTCTAGATGAATGCCTTAAGGCTGTAGTTTTTAAAATAGGGACACTTCTTGCGGGTTTCAACTGTACTGGTACCTCAGGGGCTTCTGCATACATGACTTCGCACCAGAAAATCCCCAGTAGGCCAAATGGTGGTCCTTTCCTTCTGAGCCCTCCCATGGGCCCAAACCACAGTTTATCACCACAAATGGGGTATTGCGGCACTCAGAACAAATTGCGCAACAGAATGGGGTATTTTGTTTCTTGTGAAAATAAGAAATATTCAGCCAAAACGACATATTATTGGAAAAAATAAACATTTTTTTAATTCCCAGCCCAATTCAAATAAGTTCTGTGAAGAAACGATGGGGTCTAAATGGTCACATTACCCATAAATGAATTCCTTGAGGGCTGTAGTTTCCAAAATGGGGTCACTTCTGGTGGGTTTCCATTGCTTTGATACCTCTGGGGCTCTGCAAATTCGACATGGCACCCGAAAACCAAACCAGCAAAATCTGCACTCCAAAGAACACACAGCGCTCCTTTCCTTCTGAGGCCTCCCATGGGCCCAAACGGCAGTTTATCGCCACAAATGGGGCATTGCTGCACTCAGGAGAACTTGGGCAACAAAATAGGGTATTTTGTTCCCTGTGAAAATAAGAAATTTTGATAAAAAATGACATCTTATTGGAAAAAAATGAAATTTTTTTCATTTCACAGCCCATTTCAAATAGGTGCTGTGAAAAAACTGTGCGGTCAAAATTGTAACAACAACCATATTTGAATTCCTTGAGGGGTGTAGTTTCCAAAATGGGGTCACTTATGGTGGGTTTCCATTGCTTTGATACCTCTGGGGCTCTGCAAATTCAACATGGCACCTGAAAACCAATCCAGCTAATCTGGACTCCAACAAACACATAGCGCTCCTTTCCTTCTGAGCCCTCCCATGGGCCCAAACGGCAGTTTATCACCACAAATGGGGTATTGCCGCACTAAGGACAAATTGGGCAACAAAATGGGGTATTTTGTTCCCTGTGAAAATAAGAAATTTTGATCACAAATGACATCTTATGGGAAAAAATGAAATTTTTTTAATTTCACAGCCCAATTCAAATAGCTGCTGTGAAAAAACTGTTCGGTCAAATTGGTAACAACAACCATAAATGAATTCCTTGAGGGGTGTAGTTTCCAAAATGGGGTCACTATTGGGGGATTCCTACTGTTTTGGCACCTCAACACATTTTCAAACCTGGAATGCTGCCTAAAATATATTCTAATAAAAAAGAGGCCTCAAAATGCACTAGGTGCTTCCTTGCTTCTAGGGCTTGTGTTTTATTCCACGAGCACAGTAGAGCCACATGTGGGACATTTCTAAAAACTGCAGAATCTGGACAATACATATTTAGTAATGTTTCTCTGGTAAAACCTTCTGTGTTACAGAAAAAAAATAGAATAAAATTGAAATTCAGCAAGAAAAATGAAATTTGCAAATTTCACCTCCACTTTGCTTTAATTCCTGTGAAATGCTTGAAGGCCTAAAAAAACTTTCTAAATGTGGGTTTGAATACTTTGAGGGGTCTAGTTTTTAAAATGGGGTGTTTTATCAGGGTTTCTAATACATAGGCCCCTCAAAGCCACTTCAGAACTGAAGAGGTACCTTAAAAAAAAGGCTTTTGAAATTTTCTTAAAAATATGAAAAATTGCTGTTTATGTTCTAAGCCTTGTAACGGCCAAGAAAAATAAAAGAATGTTCAAAAAACAATGCCAATTTAAAGTAGACATATGGGAAATGTGAACTAGTAACTATTTTGGGTGGTATAACCGTCTGTTTTACAAGCAGATGCATTTAAATTCTGAAAAATGCTATTTTTTCAAAATGTTCTCTCAATTTTGCAATTTTCCACCAATAAACACTGAATATATCGACCAAATTTTACCACGAACATGAAGCCCAATGTGTCACGAGAAAACAGTCTCAGAATCGCTTGGATAGGTTTAAGCATTCCGACGTTATTACCACATAAAGTGAAATATGTCAGATTTGAAAAATGGGCTCTGAGCCTTAAAGGGAACCTGTCACCAGCATTTTAGCTATAAAGCCAGCAATACCTGGTGAAAGTGGGTGAAAAATCATTGTCATCTAAGCTATAAATATGTTCTAAGTAAGCTCTGTAGCTTTAGTATTCAGTTTTTCAGTGGTCCCACGCCGTATGCAAATGAGCAGAATAGAGTCAAATCTTCATCTGAAAAGAGTCCGATTTTCATTCCTCCAGCATCTCAGAGTGGACTCCACCTCCTTCTTTTTGATTGACCGCTCCTTAGCCAGTCAGGGCCAGGCAGGTGGCAACGGTGGGCGGGGTTAAGAAGCTGCATCCCAGAGGGAAAAATAATTACCATAAAAGGCGGGAAGAGTTTAAACGACGATATTTACAGACAGAGGAGGACTTCAGGAAAGAAGAGAACAGGAACGAACTCTGGACAGCTGCGGCCATTGAGGGGTCAGGCGAGTTTAACAGGTAAGATGTTGATGACAGGATCCCTTTAAGGCCCAAACTAGGCTGCGTCCTTAAGGGGTTAAAAATGGATCAACTGTCAGTTTTTCATGGTCATTTTGCATCAGTGTGTCACCAAATTTCTCATTCATTTCCAGTCCGTATGTCCATTTGTAATGGCCGTTTGACATCCGTTTTGCATCAGTTTTTCATGGCCGTTAAAAAAACTGATGAATTTAATTTGTCAGGCTTTTTTTGTCCCAACCCCCTGAAAACACCCAAAGGAAGGTCACATGTTCACCTAGGCATTATTTACAGCCTCCCTGTAGATGCCACACAGCCCCCTGCAGGTAATGCCACGCAGCCCCGCCGGTATGTGATGCCACACAGCCCCCCTGTAGATGATGGCACACAGACTCCCTGTAGATGATGCCACACAGCCCCCTGTAGATGATGCCACACAGCCTCCCTGTAGGTGATGCCACACAGCCCCCTGTAGATGATGCCACACAGCCTCCCTGTAGATGATGCCACACAGTCCCCTTGTAGATGATGCCACACGGCCTCCCTGTAGATGATGCCACACAGCCTCACTGTAGATGATGCCACACAACCCCAATATAGATGCCACACAGCCTCCCTGTAGATGATGCCACACAGCCTCCCTGTAGATGATGCCACACAGTTCCGATGTAGATGATGCCACGCAGCCTCCCTGTAGATTATTCCACACAGCCTTCCTGTAGATGATGCTACACAGCCTCCCTGTAGGTGATGCCATACAGCCCCCCTGTAGATGATGCCACACAGCCCCCCTGTAGATGATGCCGCACGGCCTCCCCGTAGATGATGCCGCACGGCCTCCCCGTAGATGATGCCACATAGCCTCAATCTAGATGATGCCACACAGCCTCCCTGTAGATGATGCCACACAGCCTCCGTGTAGATTATGTCACACAGCCCTACACACTCACCGATGCAGTGCCATCTTCTTCTGGTGTGGTCTCTAGTCTTCACGGGTTCTGCAAAGGAGGCACGATGACACTCTCTCTGATGCAGCGCCGTCTTCACGTGATGAAGACGGCTCTGCATCGGTGAGTGTGTAGGGAATTCAGCGTCATTGCGCGTCAATAGCCAGCAAGGGAACCAATAGTTCCCTTGCCTCTTGAATCCCCATGTCACAGATCCATTAATGGTTGTTACATGTATAGACAGACGTTAAAAACTGATCCATTGACTTCTATGGGGGCCGTCTGGCCGTGAAAACGGCCAAAAGTAGGACATGTGAATATGGCCCTGTGACTACACCCATATAACATCATTGTTCTGAAAATGGCCGTATGATGGCCGTTGAAAAAACGGCAGACAATCGGCCGTTTTTCACTGTCGTGTGAATGTAGCCTAAAAGAAGCACTTCACATTTTTTTTATTTTTATTGCACCCTCCATTTGTACATTGGTGTTTCAGTATGGTGCTGTGTGCAGAAATACTTACCGATCCCCGCATCTTGTCATTTTTCCGATCCAGTGCCGCTCATGTGATCTTCATTCTGACCTGGTCTGGAATCGCTACTTTTCAGAAAACCGGAAGTAAGGCTCTCAATGCATTCCTATGGAGCCTCGTTCTGGCTCCCATAGGAATGCATTGAGTGTTCCGGTTTATTCAAAAGCACAGTGACTCCAGACAAGTCAGACAAGTCACATGAGCGGCACTGGACCCAAAAAAGACAAGATGCGGGGATCGGTAAGTATTATTGCCCCAATGTACAAATGGGTGCAATAAAAAAATTCAGTGGAGTGCTTCTTTAAATTTAGAAAAGTGCTAATTTTTGCAAATATTCTCTAAATTTTGGTGTTATTCACAAATAAGGAATGAATTTATCGACCAAATTTTACCCCTAACATAAAGTCCAATGTGTCATGAGAAAACAATGCCTTAATCGCTTGGTTTTGGGAAAGCATTCCAATGATATTACCACATAAATTGACACATCAGATTTTAAAAATGGGGCTCTGTCATTTAGTCCAAAAGTGGCTGCTGCGGGAAGGGGTTAAAGTGTAACAAAACCTTCAAACTTCTGACATGTCATAGTGACATTTCAGAAGTTTTGATCGGTGGGGGTCCAATCACTCGGGTGAGCGCTGAACCGCTTTGTTTCAGACCGTCTTTCTATTAAGTGCGAGAAAAGCCGATCAGAAACCAAGCGGCTCAGCGCTCACCCGAATGCTTCTGCCGCTTCGTTCTAGCGATCGATTGGGGTCTTAGTGTTAGGAATCCCACCGATCAAAATTACTGACATGTCAGAAGTTTGTAGAAAGTTTAGTTACCTTTAAAACTTACACTTAATCATCAGCAATCATAAAAATAATAATCAGCTGCCATATATTGCTATGTGACTCACCACATGAAAAGATCCACCATCGCAGAACCATACCGGCTCACTCAGCATCCTAACCTGACAACTGAGCATGACAGCTAGCAAGGCATTTTCAGATAGGTTACATTTGATATCTGTCAACAGTGGCAGTCACGAGTGCATCTGGCTAGTGCACACAAAAGAGGCTGTATGTCAACCGATACCCACCCTCCAGTGATTTATCCAGTTTTAAATCATGTTTTATCAATATATCGAGAGAGGAATAACACACAGATGCTGCTGGTATGCTCAAAATACTCCTCTGAGGTTTATTGCCAAACTCAATTACAATAATATCATTCAAAAGGGATGTAGGCTTGAGGTTAACCAATCAGAGGCAATGTAACAATATTTCAAATTCAGCCAATTACAGACATATGATACATTTCAAATGCATTATTATAATTCTTCACACATCAGGGTTGCAGGTGTCTTATCTCTCTTGGCAAGGATATAATAGATTGTTCTTTTAAGATGGGGAGACATACCCACATACATATGTGAATGTGTCTCCCTCTCCCATCTCGCTCCCTCCCTTTTTCTTTTTCCAAGCTTCACGTGGGGAACCAAGGTCAAAGATAACTTAACTTAGAAACATACAAACTTGTCTGAACTGAGCAATGACTTTCTTATACACTACAAAAGAAAGATGATGGAGACTCCAGACAAGATGGCCGCTGCACAAAATGGATTCACTTAAACATAATTTTAATCACTTTCACATTTCCCACCTTTTGTTTATTTGAGGACATTTTGTATCCAAGCCAGGTACTTAAAGAAAGGCTTCCCCCCCTTGTGGACTTACTTAACATACTCATTTCACTCATAAAATATACGTGATCAAAGGATCCGGGCTGGTGGGTAATTATTTGAGCCTTTGCTGTGAAGCATTGCAAGAGTTTTGTCAGGCCTCAAAATATGAAGCTCAGAAGCAAATATAACGCAATACGTAATAAAACAACCTGCAGGACACTCTGGAGAAACCCTTTGTCCTCCCCTCTATACCCTCAAACAAGTTAGACGGGTCTAGGCATGGCAAACAATTTGTCCACTCTTGCTCTATGTCATACATGACCTGCATAATGCCAAAAAGGTCTATATAATGGCAACATGCTGGGCCAACTACATGGCACATGCCCCCTTGGGCAGTATTCAAAACATCTCACACTATTGTATATGAATTATCTAACAAATGCAGAAGTTACATTCAAAGCATCAAACACATAATCTGTAACATTGTCAAATATTTCCGCTAATTTCTCTACATTATATGTTTCCTTTATTGTTAAACCTACTAATGTTGGCAATAATCCAAACTTCTCGTGCCATGGCACTTGTATTGGTCATAATAATTGTGTTGCACTGTTGCTTGCTGTCCTAATGGGACTTTCACCCATGCAGATATAACAGGTTGTGGGCAGCAACTTTCTCAAACCTAGTGACAACAACCAGTGACCTTCACCTCATAACTCCACACAAAACACCTCAGACTGTAATTTGCAGTACCGTGGCATATTTGCATACATTATAATTATAAACCTCAGACAATAGGGCCTCAACTAATAAAATAATGCTGTCACCAATCTCATGCTATCGCCCCTCAGGTTTGGGTCCCAACTGTTCATTGTCAAGTCCTCATCCTCTTTTGTCTTCTGCTTTTCACTGACTGTGGCCTTTAGGGTAACCCACACAATTGCAGAGTCAGACTGTTACAGTGGTGTCCAGTGGGGTATTTATTATTACCCTCCTCCTGGTCACTTGCTTATTAAAACACTTGGATGCTGCTGATGGATTCACTCAAGTCTTTGGCTTTTACTTTATTTTGACAATTTCTGAAGTCAACAGGACTTGGTCTGATCCTTTTAATCTGTCAGTCACTGTCTCTTGTTAGTGTACGTCACCGGGCTGTACACAGCACCTCATACTGTGAGCCTGGGCTGAGTTCGCTCATAGACGGATTAGTGGAGTCTTATTGTGACTACCACAAAACCCTCCACATCTGGGCTACTTAGAATTGTGACAATGCTTTCAGTTCATGACAAGTACATTTTATTGGCTCTGGCTCTGCCTGCCGCATCTCAGTGATGGAGTTCATCATGTTAAAAAACCTTTAGTTCAAGTTTTCTGCCACTTGCTGGGGACCCAACCCTTATCAATTGTTAAAATAAATGCTCATCTGGTGATAATATTATCTGTATAATATATAAAAGGTATTCTAAGTACATACAATAACAATGACAGGCAGTTAAACTAAATCAAACAAACACCTTTATATAAAAAAATGTCTCTGTCCCGCTGAACAGTGCACATAGAAAATGTGTAGTTACTGGGTACATTTTGTTACACTTTTCAGCCGGATTTGTACCTTGTTCTGGGCTGATTACCTGTAACAGCTCATACCCACAGCAATATTCACAGATACCATATGTATTATCTGACAAGTGTCTCAAACCAATTTTTTCCTACTCTGATTTATATTACCTGGGAAGGCCTCTCAAGGTCTCTTTGCGGGAGTTGAGTATGATGATAAGGTTGGCACCGGTCTGCCAAGGCTGTTCTGTAGGCAACTCAAACAGCTATAACAGAATTTAGCAGCAACAGCTGTAAAACCTGGGACATTCCAATTAGATCTTACCAAATCGATCCTTGCCGTCTTGAAGGCATATGTGAGGTCATAAACCATTAATGCAGGAGCCATCAAGAGTGCCTTGGGTGCAACCATTTTACCTTCCTTTATCTATCCACATTCTCTTCGAATCTGGTTTTCATTCCTTCCACTCCCAGTTGGACTCTTCCTGTGGAGAACAAACTTTTCATCGCATAATCATTAATTGATCTTACTCAGATAATTCAATTGAAGAAGAACATTAATAATGACATCTTTACGTTAAACATTCGCATTGGGCAGTAACTAAAAGTGATACATACAAACTGATTTTTCTTCTTTTTATACATACTTCACAGAATTTTCTGCTCTAAAATGTATCTTTCTCAACAAAAAAAATTTTTCAAATGGGAATTTCCCGCTGCTGTACCTTTTATCTGACACATGCCTCAAATAGTCTAATGTGAAGACACGCTGGTCTAGAACTTTACATAAAACTTAACCTCAGTAGTTAATATTCCCACAACACTTCTTGAATACCGTTATCAAACAAGCTAACTTTGGGATAGCATTTAGGGGGCTGCTAATATCATAGTCATTGTACAAACACGAGTTCAATATTTGGGAGAAAACTATACCCCTGTCACTACACACAACTTCACTGAAAATGTTCTTGTCCATATTCTTTTCAGTGGGGAAAATACAGGCCAGGCTTCCCTGAGAACAGGTCTACAAATACGAGTACATTTTCTTACACACCTATCTCGGGTAGCTGTATGTTCTGCAGTCACTGGAACTGGTAATCTGGCCGGGGTGCACTTGTCATAGGTACCTTTTCTGTTTTACCTACTACAAACCTAGTGGTGGCATTATTGAACCCAGAGACAAGCCGATTTTCTGTTACCTGGCTGCACATACTCACTTTGCCAGGTGTGTCATCTCTTGCGCTCCCAATTGGCTTACCCGATGATCAATCAAAGGTCCTACTACCAATGGGCCCATAATTGTGGGCGATGCCAAAAGCGTACCTTGAGTCAGTGTAAATGCTGGCCATCTTACGTTTTTCCTGGTTACAAGCCACAGCGAGTACCTCCAGCTCTGCCTCTTAGGATGAAAAAGAAGGTGGGAGTGGTTTCTGGATAATTTACCTTGTACATCTTGACTACTGTGTATCCTGTATTGTACATACCATATATGATGAAGTATCTGTACATTACAAATTTACATTGGAAACCCATGTTGCATATAGATAAACGAATTCAAAACAGTGGAGTTTTATTTTTCCACATTCATCTGATAATCTAGAACACTTGTAAATCCCACCCCTATTAGATCCTGTAAATACCTGATTAATAAAAAAACAAATAATTTTTACTCAAATCTGGCATAAAATTAATAATGTTCAGGTAATTTTCACCTCCTTACCATCTAAACCTGCAAAGATTCATCTGTGAGTGGCGTCACCTCGGCCTCCTGTGCAGATTTGCTGGAGGGGGATGGTCTCTTACACAATACCTCATATTGGGTGGAGACTACAGCACAGCATACCCAGTGCCATATTTACTGTTCTGGAAGGATCTGAAACCATCTACACAGAAACACTCAAAAATCTGTGTTACTCTCATACACATTTTGTAGACCTCCTAGAACCAAATTCACCAATTCAAAACAAAACTCAAAACAAAACAAAATTGTACATGATCAGTCTTATCACTACTCCCCCTTTTTGGACTCTGCGGAAAGTAATGAAGCAGAGTTCAAACCTACATATCTCAACATAATAAGGTTGGACACTCTAACTAGAGGCACTAGTTTGGCCCCCTGTAATACGCAATAGCCCAGAACAAAAGTGACTTTCGCCTGACCAAACTACATTTTATCTTTTATATAACTTGCAACCATTTACTTTTAAAACATCACACATCTTCAAAAATAACATTTAGGCAGTACTAAAGTACTTGCCTGCATGTGTAAAAACAAAAACAACATGTAACGTCGGGGTAGGGAGACGGACAGATGAGCCCTAATCTACCCGCCACTCAGTCCCTGCCTACTTGCACAGTCCGTCCTAGGCGATGGCGTACAACTGGGCGACGGTCCCTACGCTCACTATGTGCACGACAAACAAAACAAGACAAGGGAACACAGAAGCAAGGTAAGAGGGGCAGTTGCCCACGGAAACACCGTGAGCAACAGAGTAGTGAACGAGCCGAGTCAAACCAGGAGAGTACGCGGTAGCAAAAGCAGAACAGGAGAATAGTCAGTCAAGCCAGGGTCAATATGAAGCAGAGGTCAATGGTAATAGCAGGAACAGCAGAGCCAGGAAACACAAGAATCACAGGCAAAGGACAAGCACCGAATGAAGGTATAAATAGACCAAGGGCGGAAGCTAGAACCGTCTGGCCAGGCTGTGATAGGTTCTCCCACTCCTCAGCCTACCAGCCTGAGTGATAGCAGATCGAGTCACTCTATCAGAACTAGGAACAGATGCAGACTGATTAACCACGGGCGTCGACACAGAAGCTGTGTCTGGCAGATCCTTTACAGTACCCTCCCTTTTATGAGGGGTCACTGGACCCTTCCTAGGTGGACCTGGTTTATTGGGGAACCGAAGATGGAACCTCCTGAGCAATAACCCAGCGTGAACATCCCGGGCGGGTACCCAAGTCCTCTCCTTAGGCCCGTATCCTCTCCAATGGACAAGGTACTGGAGGGAGCCTTGGACCATCCTGCTGTCGACAATCTTGGCCACCTCGAATTCTACCCCTTCAGGGGTGAGAACAGGGACCGGAGGTTTCTTCGAGGTAGCCAAGGACGGGGAGCAGCGTTTCAGGAGGGAGGCATGAAACACGTTGTGTATTTGAAAGGACGGGGGTAACTCCAGCCGGAAGGAGACCGGGTTAAGGACCTCAATGACCTTGTACGGCCCTATATACCGGGGAGCAAATTTTTGGGACGGAACTTTAAGACGCACATTTTTTGAAGACAGCCACACCAGATCCCCGACCTCAAACAAGGGGTTAGTAGAACGTCTTTTATCTGCCTGAGTCTTTTGTATGCTCTGGGACGCCTCAAGGTTCTTCTGAACCTGGGCCCAGACTGTGCACAGTTCCCGATGAACGACATCTACCTCGGGATTGTTGGAACCACCAGGTGAAACGGAGGAGAACCGTGGATTAAACCCAAAATTACAGAAAAAGGGGGAGACCCCTGACGAGTTACTGACCCGGTTATTAGGGGAAAATTTGTCGAGGGGAATGAAGGAGACCCAATCATATTGACAGTCAGCGATAAAACACCTTAAATATTGTTCTAGAGACTAATTAGTACTCTGTCTGGCCATTAGTTTCAGGATGGAAGGCCGAGGACAAGGACAGATCAATCTCCAACTTCTTACAGAAAGCTCTCCAAAACAATGAAACAAATTGTACCCCTCTGTCAGAAACAATATTGACAGGAACCCCATGGAGACGCAGGATGTGTTTGACAAACAAGGTAGCTAACGTCTTGGCATTGGGTAGTTTCTTGAGGGGCAAAAAGTGGCACATCTTACTGAAGCGGTCTACTACAACCCACACCACCAACTTGCCTTGGGATGGAGGCAGATCGGTGATAAAATCCATGGAGATATGGGTCCAAGGTCTCTGGGGAATGGGCAAAGAACATAGTAAGCCCGCTGGTCGAGACCTGGGAGTCTTGGACCCAGCACAAATTTCACAAGCGGCGACGTAGGCCTTAACTTTTTTAGGCAACCCAGGCTACCAATAGGTTCTAGAAATGAGGTGCTTGGTACCCAGGATGCCTGGATGGCCAGATAGTGCAGAGTCATGATTTTCCCTGAGTATCCTTAGCCGGAATTGCAGGGGAACAAACAGCTTGTTCTCAGGAAGGTTCCCGGGAACTTGTACCTTGATCAGCCGCAATTTCGGCGACTAAGTCAGAATCAACAGAGGATATGATTATACCTGGGGGCAAAACACAAGCAGGATCCTCCTCCGAAGGAGGGCTGGCCATGAAACTATGCAACAGTGTATCAGCTTTAATATTTTTAGACCCAGCCCTATAGGTGACCACAAAGTTGAATCTAGTAAAAAAACAACGCCCATCGAGCTTGTCTCGGGTTTAGCAGATTCTAGGAAAATAAACCTACAAGGTATGGGGTACAATTAACACACAGCAGTTTCATATAGAAAAACATACAACCGTTATTCAAAATACATTAACAATAAAAAATGAGTCATGCAAAGCATGAACAAGACGTCCCTTGGTGACAGGCATGGGTAATGAAAGATACAGTCCAACACTCAAATATAAGATGCCAGGTGCACATGTCAAATGATCCAGCTGATCAACATGTAAAAGACGGTACAGCAATCATATATATGCACGTAACTCTGATAACTGGGTATAGTGATCAGTGTGTGGTAACAGAACATGGACGTAAGCAAACAAGATCAAGAGATAAGTAAACAAGTAACTTACCCATGTGGCTCACTTAGCACAATGAGAGACGTCACACCCGACGCGCGTTTCGGCGAAATGCCTTCGTCCGGGGATGGCGTCTCTCCAGTGGGACCCTCCATTTACATGCACTACATCCAATCAGGCGTGATAGGGGCGTTACTTATCCAGGCACTGTGTTAGCTCGTACTGGCGTCATGCGCCAGGTCTAAAGATGGCCGACGGCACACTCCTGGCCACGCGTCATCAGGGCGGGCGGGGGATCGACGACGACTGACGTCGCGAAATCCCGCCCACCGAGATACAGACGCACAAACCACAAGATATCCCGGTCACTGCCCCTGGCGTAAGCACACAGCTATACATGCCTGGATATATAAGTAAGTATGGCTACAAATTGTCCTGACTGAATGATGTCGCAACAGAAGACACAGTATTGATTTACACATTAGATGAAGTAACAAACTGACAGTATAGCGATGGCGTTATGATCTATAATTATATAATCGATTATGGTTATATATCAAGCACATAATTAAAAAATATATAAATACATGAAGATAAATAGATAAAAATATTTATATTATGTCTGATGGTGATGTGAAATAAAGTGAAACGAAATTGGGAAAATATTATATGTTGCATGTTTTTATGTGTGATAAAAAAGTAAATAAAAAATTATATATAAGGTTGATTGTGTGAATTCATATAAATCCAATCATATAAGTGTACACAAGACTATGTATATACAAAGAAAAAATAAATATATATTAAGTGACGTGTATAAATATATATATAATGCATATTTAGACATATAAATAAATATGCAGGTGCAAAAACTAATAAAAATATGAAAAAAATTACATCAAATGAGAAAGAAATGTACGTAGTACAGATACATATTCTAATCATAACAGTGTATGTGAATAAAACGTGAAAAACGTGTAACCAATGTGGAAACAAAGAATATTATAAATATTTATTGTATATAAATATATACAACAGATGCATAAAATATACGCATATATAGGCTATATATAATGGAAATGGTAATAAAATACATTTCATATATTTAATAAAATAGATATCTATTTCTATGCAAGCATATAACCAACATGAATCAATATACATATTATTATTATGAAAATCATTATTCGCTATATTAGCCAGATGTCTTCATATAAATATTCATGCTTCCGTAATCACCCAATATAGTGACGACATGACTATCTGTAGGAAAACTGAAAAATGGAGGGCAAATTAATGACAATACAAATTAAGATAATAATATATATAAAGTACATGTATATTAAAAAGAATGACCCACTGGAGGTCAATGGTCAGAGAAATGGAGCAAAGTTCAAATTTTCATTTAGTCCAAACGGACCCAGGGTCCCCAGAGTCCAGATCCACTTTGATTCACACTGAGCCAATTTTTCTGATATATCGCCTTTACGAATGTTTGGTTCAATGCAGTCTAGGAAAACCAGATTCTTGTGGTCGGTAAGGACCGTTACCTGGTGCCTAGCCCCCTCCAAGAAGTGGCGCCACTCTTCAAATGCCCATTTAATGGCTAAGAGTTCGCAGTTGCCAACGTCATAGTTACTCTCAGTGGGCGAGAACTTCCTGGAGAAGTAGGCACAGGGACGGAGATGGGTGAGAGAACTGGTACCCTGGGACAAGACAGCACCCACTCCCACCTCGGAGGAGTCAACCTCCACGATGAATGGCTCCATTTGGTTAGGCTGAATCAGCACTGGGGCAGAAATAAAGCACTTCTTAAGGATCTCAAAAGCCTAGACCGCCTCCGGAGGCCAGTGGAGGAGATCAGCACCTTTGCGAGTAATATCCGTAAGAGGCTTAGCGATGACCGAGAAGTTAGCAATAAATCTCCTGTAGTAATTAGCCAACCCCAGGAAGCACTGTAACGCCTTCAGGGAGGCAGGTTGAACCCATTCAGCCACAGCCTGAACCTTGGCAGGGTGCATGCGGAAATCATTAGGAGTGAGGATATGACCCAAAAATGGTATCTCCTGCATCCCAAACACACATTTTTCGGTTTTAGCAAAGAGTTTGTTTTCCCAAAGGGCCTGGAGAACCTTTCTGACATGCTCAGTGTGGGAGGACCAGTCCTTGGAAAAAACAAGTATGTCATCAAGGTACACTACAAGAAATACCCCCAGGTAGTCTCTTAAAATCTCATTTATGAAATTCTGGAAGACCGCGGGAGCATTACACAGCCCAAAGGGCATGAGGAGGTATTCGAAATGACCTTCGGGCGTGTTAAACGCAGTCTTCCACTCATCCCCTTCTCTGATTCGGATAAGGTTATAAGCCCCCCGAAGATAAAACTTAGAGAACCGTTGGGCCCCTTGAACCTGATTAAAGAGATCAGGAATCAAAGGAAGGGGATACTGGTTCCTTACAGTGCCCTTATTCAAGTTTCGGTAATCGATGCGCGGCCTAAGACCACCATCCTTCTTTCCTACGAAGAAGAAGCCAGCACCTACCGGAGAAGTAGAGGGGTGAATGTAAGCCTTGGCCAGGCTTTCCTGGATATATTCTCTCATGGCTTCACGTTCGGGACAAGAGAGATTAAATATCCTACCCTTAGGGAGCTTAGGTCCTGGTACCAAATCGATAGCGCAATCGTATTCTCTATGAGGAGGTAACTCTTCGGGGGCCTTTTTAGAAAAAACATCAGCGAAGTCCTGAATAAACTCAGGTAGAGTGTTCACCTCCTCAGGGAGAGAAATAAAATTAATAGAAAAACAGGACGTCATGCATTCATTACCCCATTTAGTAAGATCCCCAGTATTCCAGTTAAACGTGGGATTATGCCTCTGCAACCATGGAAGGCCTAAAACCAAATCGGACGATAATCCCTGCATCACCAGTACAGAACACTGCTCCAAATGAATGGAGCCAACAATGAGTTCAAAAACAGGGGTATGCTGCGTAAAATAACCATTAGCAAGTGGAGTGGAGTCGATACCCACTACCGGGACAGGTTTAGGTAAATCAATCAATAGCATAGCTAGAGACATAACAAATTCCACAGACATAATATTAGCAGAAGACCCTGAATCCACGAAGGCACTGTCGGTGGCAGACCTACCCTCAAAAGAGACCTGAAAGGGAAGCAAGATCTTATTAGGTTTCATATTTACGGGAAATACCTGTGCGCCCAAATGACCTCCCCGATGATCACTTAGGCGCGGAAGTTTTCCGGCTGCTTATTCTTACGCCTAGGACAGTCGTTCACTTGATGCTTGTCATCCCCACAGTAGAAGCAGAGACCATTCTTCCTGCAGAGCTCTCTACGTTGTTGGGGAGACACGTAGGCCCCGAGTTGCAGTGGTTCATCCGAGTTTTCCGTGGAAGAACGAAGCAACGGAACCTCGGGAGCCATCTAGAGTCAGAAGAGGGATAGCTAACTAACATGTCTTTCAGAGCGTTCGACAGACCCAATCTAAACTTGCACCTCAAGGCAGGGTCATTCCACCGAGAAGCTACACACCACTTCCTAAAGTCAGAACAGTACTCCTCAACGGGTCTCTTACCCTGACGTAAGGTCACCAGCTGACTCTCGGCAAAGGCAGTCTTGTCAGTCTCGTTATAAATTAGCCCGAGAGCAGAAAAAAAAAGGTCAACAGAGGAAAGTTCAGGGGCGTCAGGAGCCAAGGAGAAGGCCCATTCTTGGGGACCGTCCTGGAGCCGGGACATAATTATACCCACTCGCTGGCTGTCAGAATCTGAGGAGTGGGGCCTTAGACGGAAATAGAGCCTACAACTCTCCCGAAAGGAGAAAAAAGTCTTCCGGTCCCCTGAGAACCGGTCAGGCAACTTGTCTCCTTCTGTCTCCTCACATAACACCCCTTTTCTTCAGACCCATGCTTTTCTGGAATGACTCTAAATTAATCCCATACACAAGACACTAAAAATTTTACACAGTACGGCTGTTAAAAAAAGACTATGAAATATAGATCTAAAAATCAATACTATATTGTGGCCACATCAGACTTCACACATGTTACATCACACAGCCCTCCTCCCCGTCACAATCGACATTAGTCATCATCATCAATTCCTTACACGCAGCATTCCGGATTCATTTACTATTTCTCTGTCTATTCACAAGCAATCATTTATTAATCTAGGGATTTGCTATGTATGTTGGTGATGATTTCTTTAGGGGCCCTCGGTGTGCGCCAATACCAATCTCCCTCACTGTAATTTGTGTAGGTAGTTATACTACTACGACACTCTATATGCCGGGTTATCAAATGTTTGCTAGAAATCAGTCTGTACTGATTCCTACCTTATGCCAGTCTGATAATGCGTACAACTGACAGTTTTTTAAGGACCCTTACACATAATATTAGAAGCTAGCAGTGTGCTAGAAATGTATAAATTATTACTCAATACAATATTCACATTTTTCCCAATTGCACTATGTAATGGTACATACACACTTCTCACATGCACGTTCATATATATTGATTGGACTACTACAATCCTGACAAAGGACCTGATTATTACGAGACCACTTTTTAGTTGTTATAGCGTCTTTCTTACCCTGTTTGTAACAATTTCTTTGGCTACACATCACACTACGGGGCTTCCCCTGTTGCTCTGCTCTCCGAGTTCTCCACTATCAGGACTACCACAGGAGTCCTAATGATACTACTGGATATCACCTCTGAATATCCAACTTTTCTGTCCCAGACTCTATGCTTGATAAAGACTCCTGTGGAGTCGAAACGTAGCACTTTCTTATTGGGATGTGTTAATAAAACACTTTTACACTTTTGCCATACGGATGCTGTCTTCAAGTTTTTTGCATCAATTGATTGTCCGGAAGGGATCTCTGGACTTGGAATTTGCATCCTGCCGTAATCGAGTGGAGATATTCAAACCAAGTGAGTGCTGTGGATAACCTGTTTACCAGACGCTCTGCTATAAACCCCCGGACGAAGGCATTCTGCCGAAACGTGCGTCGGGCCGCTGTCTCTACAGTGCAGGAGCAATAATATGGGTAAGTAACATTGTTTACTGTGCCACCTACACAGGTCTGGTTGAATATATATTCCTATTAGCGCTTTTTCTCATATTACATAAATCTATGTTATTACTCTCAATGATTACCTCACGCTTATCTTGTAACCAGCTCTAACTACATGCATGGGGATTCTTGCCCATTATAAAGCAGCGTGTACTGTGTCATTATTCCCCTGTGGCTTACATTTACTCTTATTTATTGTGATATGCCCATATGCTTCCTGCTATGTAGGACACTTTTTTATTGCACTGCATGTTTAATTTATTAACCTGTTTTGTCTCATATATGTTAATAATAAAGGATATTTTGTAATATTTAAAATAATCTTGTGTTAATTGACATCATCTTTAGGCTATATCTATGCTATAAACGCGCAGCCTGTCTATCCGCAACTCTGCTATAAACGCGCAGTCTGTCAATCCGCGACTCTGCTATAAATTCGCAGTCTGTTGATGTTCGTGACTCTCTGCTATAAACACGCAGTCTGATGATGTTCGTGACTCTCTGCTATACTCGCGCAGTCTGTCTATTCGGACAGTTGCCGAGTCAGGCGTCCCTGACACTCAGTTCTCTCAGAGCAAGCGGGCAACAGGATAACATTCTCCTTAATCCTTAACAGTTTCTACACAACAGCCAAATAATAAATTACATTTCCAACAGACCTATAACAATACACAAATCCAGTCAGAGGCAATGTTTCAATATTTTAAATTCAGCCAATTACAGACATACGAAAAATACATCAGGGTTGCAGGTGGCTTATCTCTCTTGGCAAGGATATAATAGATTGTTCTTTTAAGATGGGGGAGACATACCCACATACATATGCTAATGTGTCTCCCTCTCCCATCTCGCTCTCTCACTTTTCCTTCTTTCCAAGATTCACATGGGAACCAAGGTCAAAGATAACAACTTAGAAACATACAAACTTGTTTTAACGGAGCAATGACTTTCTTATACACTACAAAAGAATCAAGATGGAGACTCCATGCAAGATGGCTGCTGCACAAATGGGATTAATTTAAACATTATTTTAATCACTTTCACATTTATTATGAATTTTGTAAACAAATATGTTAATTACACCAATTGGTACTGGTACCTTTATAAGCTTGTTTGAGTCACATGTTACATTGCTTGAGAAAGGCTCAAGGATTGGGTGAGCCAAAACGTTGCACAGGGGAATAAAGTCCACTCACTTTTTCACAAAATTTACCAGAGTGTATATATAAATGCTGTATGTATATATAGATATATATATATATATATATATATACACTACCGTTCAAAAGTTTAGGGTCACTTAGAAATTTCCTTATTTTTGAAAGAAAAGCACAGTTAGAATAGTCATTTAGCACATTAACAATGTATAGAGTGTATTTCTGATTAATTTAATGTTATCTTCATTGAAAGAAACTGTGCTTTTCTTTCAAAAATAAGGAAATTTCTAAGTGACCCTAAACTTTTGAACGGTAGTGTATATCGGAGAGAAGAGACACAGACACATTGCTTGTATGCTCAAAATCCTTCTCTGAGGTTTATTGCCAAAATCAATTACAATAATATCATTCAAAAGGGGTGTAGACTTGAGGTTAACCAATCATTTACAATATAGCAATAACTCTAATTCAGCCAATAGCATACAATGAGAATATTTCATATTTGAGCCAATCACATACATACAATACATTTCAAATGCATTATTATAACTCTTCATTATATGCTTACGTCAGTTAACACCTGGTCTACTTCTCTGGTAAGAATCCAATACTATCTTTATGAGCTGTTCTTTCTTATGAGAGACCACATCAGTATCTATTTTACTTTCCTCTCACTCTCTTTCTTGGTTATGAACAGTCTTTTCATACTATTGCTACTTCCCCAAGGTCAAACACATTTGTCTGTATCAAAATCTAGATAAAAACTCAGAGAGACATATAGCCAGTTGAGGAACAAAATCAGCATTAATATACTTGTCTAATGCTTGTCTTAAAACAACATGACTTATTATTCACTAAAATTAATTCTTTACAACACATATATTGGTCATAATAATTGTGTTGCACTGCCACTTACTGTCCTAATGGGACATTTACCACCGCAGATAAAACAGGTCGTGGGCAGCATCTTATGTCACATAACATAACCTCAGGGTTCTCATTGCTGCCATGTAATTCTTACTTATGAGTGACAACAACCAGTGACCTTCTCCTCATAACTCCATATAATAAAACACCTTAGATTGTAACTCACAGTACTGGGGCATATTTACATACATTATAATTCTAAACCTCAAACTATATAAACAATAGGACCACAACTAATAAAATAATGCTATCACCAATCTCATGCTATCACCAATCTCAGTACTTCTCCCTCAAGTTTGGGTCCCATCAGTTCATTGACAAGTCCTGAACATCGTCATCGTCCTCTTCTTTCGTCTTCTCTTCACTGACTGTCACCCTTAAGGTAACCCACACAATTGTAGCGTCAGACGGTGTCTAGTGGGGGATTTATTATTACCCACCTCCTGGTCACTTACTTATCTTCCGCTGTAAAACACTTGGATTCTGCTGACTAGTTCACTCAGGTCTTTGGCCTCCACCTCGATGATTGTTGATGTCAGCAGGACTTGGTTTGGTCCTTCTCA
Organism: Rhinoderma darwinii; assembly: GCF_050947455.1. Classification (NCBI taxonomy): domain Eukaryota; kingdom Metazoa; phylum Chordata; class Amphibia; order Anura; family Rhinodermatidae; genus Rhinoderma; species Rhinoderma darwinii. The sequence continues at coordinate 62,212,790 of NC_134696.1, read as the reverse complement.
TCTGTCTTGTTAGTGGACATCACCGGGCTGTACACAACACCTTTTACTGTGAGCCTGTGGTGAGTTCCCTCGGAGGCGGATTAGTGGATTTTTATTATGACTGGCACAAACCCTCTGCATCGAAATCCTCTTCTTCCAGCAAGTTGCTTGTCTGCACGGCTGCTTAGAATTGTAGTGTCGGGATTCTATTAGCGAAGTGTCAGAATTCTGAATAAACATCATGTCCTGGCTGGAGGTAATGCATATTCATTGTCAGGACACTGCAGTAACGTTATAGTGTGTTTATATGGCTGCACATAGCGATATAGCTATATCGCTATGTGCTGTATAAATGAATGGGGAGAAGTGTATGACGCTGATTGGTCAGCGTCATACACTTCTCTCCACAACGCCCACTTGGCCAAAAAGTAAAACACGCCCAGTTGATCATTAAGAAACTCATTAGAATAAAGCTAAAATAGGTCATAACTCCGTAAAAAATGATCGTTTTTCTAAATAAAAAACACTGCTGTAATCTACATTATAGCGCCAATCAGATTATGTACAATATAGGGCACTTATAATGTGGTGACAGAGCCTCTTTAACACATTTTACTTCAGACCCCGTCACAATCTACATTAGTCATCATCATCAATTCCTTACACGCTGCATTCCGGATTAATTTACTCTTTCTCTGTGTATTCACAAACAGCCATTTATTAACACCCACACAGCCTACATTTTGAACATTCAACTTATTTGATCACATATATCTCATCCTCCCCACTCAACCATTCACTCTGTGGGTTGTAGTCTAGGGGTTTGCCATCTATTTTGGTGATGATTTCTTTAGGGGCCATGGGTGTGCGCCAATATCAATCTCTTTCACTGTAATTTGTGTAGGTAGCAGCAACACTATTTCGACACAAGTGGCACTTGGGGTACGTGTCAGGGTCTTTCATTTAACACAGGTTGTTATTTTTCAGCGATATTCAGTTCCGGACGGTCTGATGGTATACTACTACAGACTTACTTGGCTGTTATACTACAATAAAGTCTATATGCCGGATTATCAAAATCTGATTATCAAAGTCTGTACTGATTCCTACCGTATGCCAGTCTGACAATGCATACATCTGACGGTTTTTACACACAATATTGCAAGCTGGCAGTGTGCTAGGAGCGTATAAATGGTTACTCAATACAACATTTAAAGTTTTCCCTATTGCACTGTGTAATGGTACATACACATTTATCACACTTCATACATGCACTCCCATATATATCCATTTGACCATTACAATCCTGACAAAGGACCTGATTATTACGGAATCCTTTATAGTTGTTATAGCGTCTTTCTTACCCTGTTTGTCATAATTTCTTTGGCTGTACAACATACTACGGGGCTTCCCCTGTCACTCTGCTCTCTAAGTTCTCCATTATCAGGACTAACACAGAAGTCCTGGTGATAATACAACTACTACAGGATATTACCTACGAATATCCAACCTCTGTCACTTACGGACTGTCTTTATGTCTTCTGGGTTAGTGGTCTGTAACTCTGATCAGTGTTCTTAGACTATCAGCTCTGCCACCTACAGGCAGTTTGTAGTACATCTCTGTCATCTACGGACAGACTCTGCCACGTACGGGCAGACTGTGTCACCTACGGACACATAGTACGTCGCCAAGCCAGGCATCCCCCGACACTCGATTGTCTCAGAGCAAACGGGCAACAGGATAACACTCCCATTGATCCACAACAGCCAAATAATAAAAAAATGTTTCCAACAGACATATGACAATACACAAATCCAAACAGCACAGATCATTGCAGGTTCACTCGACAAACCATTCAGCTTTCTCATCTTACACACAGACAGTTGGACGCAATGGATTCACACTACCTCTGCACAAGTTTTTTCACTGCCACTTTAAAAGTTTCCTCTCAACAGTCCGCTGCATCACTCAATTCCAAAGGGAGGGGGTCATTCACTCACTTCTCACAACTTCTGTAAGTTTCATAGCCGGCAAAAATTCTCTCATACCATGAACTCAAGATTTACACATCTTCGACACAACTCAAGATAACGTACACATGTGCAATCATTCATCACACAAAAAGTTTTCACATACCTCATACTTCTGGATAAATCACACTGTGTCCAGGAGATGTGACGTCATGGCAATGAATGAGCGAAAAAGGTATGCGTAAGAACAAGCTTCTTATGTACCGGCTGGTTTTAATTCACTGATGCAATACCTGACCTCCAGTGATGATCAGTTTCCCGGGTTTTGGCACCACAAAACTGTTGATGCAACAACTGAGCCAAAATATATTAGACTGAAATTTGTAATGGGTACATCAACCGATACCCTCAGTGATTCATCCAGGTCCAAATCATATCGATACATATCGGAGAGAAGAGACACAGACACATTGCTTGTATGCTTAAAATCCTTCTCTGAGGTTTATTGCCAAAATCAATTACAATAATATCATTCAAAAGGGGTGTAGACTTGAGGTTAACCAATCATTTACAATTTAACAATAACTCTGATTCAGCCAATAGCATACAATGAGAATATTTCATATTTGAGTCAATCACATACATACAATACATTTCAAATGCATTTTATAACTCTTCATTATATGCTTACGTCAGTTAACACCTGGTCTACTTCTCTGGCAAGTATACAATATTATCCTTATGAGCTGTTCTTTCTCATGAGAGAAAACATCAGTATCTATTTTATTCTTCCCTCCTCACTCCATTTCTTGTTTATGAACAGTCTTTTCATACTATTAATACTCCCCCAAGGTCAAACACACATTTGTCCGTATCAAACTCTAGATAAAAACTCAGAGAGACACATAGCCAGTTGAGGAACAAAATCAGCATTAATATACTTGTCTTATGCTTGTCTTAAAACAACATGACTTGTTATTCACTCAAACTAATTCTTTAAAACACAAAATGGAGACTTAATCCAAGAAGGAGTCTCATAGCTTGACCTGCCTAAGTAGAGTCGTGTGTTAATGAAACCTTCCCCTACCCATCCTATCCCCCCACCCCCACCTTTAGGAAAGACACGTGACACCGAGGTTGGATGTGAAATGGCCACAGCAGCCGTTTATTAATTTCACAGTTTTATAAAAACAATTTAAATCCGAAACCTTCGGATAACTAGTTAGGAATCCACCAGAGAATTCCTTCTAATAATTCACATGACCCAACATGGGTCAGAATCGTAAATAACAATTTAACGTTAACATTAACCCAAGCAGAGGAAGTCCTTGAAGCCCTTTCAGATATTCCTTTTTTAAGAACACACCGAGTTAGCCATCTGCAAACCACCAATTACCTCCAGCCGTAAACCAGCTCGGAAGCACCGTTCACCTCTGCAGATGGCTCCAACCACTAGAAGTCCACTTCAAGGGGATAACACCCGATGAAGCCCTCAAGTGATATACCGACCACTAGAAGTCCACTTCAAAGGGATAACACCCGATGAAGCCTTCAAGTGATATACCTTCCACCAGAAGACCACTTCAAAGGGATAACACCCGATGAAGTCTTCAACCATGTACCTTTTTTGGGGGACGCATACCCCCGATGCGACCCCCCCACCATTTTGTACTGACTGGCCTCAAGGACTCCCCCCGCCAGCTGCCATGACAACAGAACCTACTCCGGAAAAAGGAAAAACATGTTAAATAAGCACACAAATAAAACACAACACTCATAGACGGACGTACAAAGTAACAAACCAAGGGCGGGAGGGTGGGAGCTTGTCTTCCCTGTGCTACTCCTCCCGCTGCTTCCGGCTCAATGCCGAAAACAGCGGGAAGCGCAGCAACGGCCCCCTGACTCCTCCTTGTCCCCCCCTCCGACTCCCTCCAACTCTCCCTCACCTGTTAACCCTTTCCCTACCAGGGAGGTCATGGAGGCTTCCCCTTAAGCCCTGCAGGCTGCGTCCAGCCCCTTCTTGACCTGCCTAAGTAGAGTCGTGTGTTAATGAAACCTTCCCCTACCCATCCTATCCCCCCACCCCCACCTTTAGGAAAGACACGTGACACCGAGGTTGGATGTGAAATGGCCACAGCAGCCGTTTATTAATTTCACAGTTTTATAAAAACAATTTAAATCCGAAACCTTCGGATAACTAGTTAGGAATCCACCAGAGAATTCCTTCTAATAATTCACATGACCCAACATGGGTCAGAATCGTAAATAACAATTTAACGTTAACATTAACCCGAGCAGAGGAAGTCCTTGAAGCCCTTTCAGATATTCCTTTTTTAAGAACACACCGAGTTAGCCATCTGCAAACCACCAATTACCTCCAGCCGTAAACCAGCTCGGAAGCACCGTTCACCTCTGCAGATGGCTCCAACCACTAGAAGTCCACTTCAAGGGGATAACACCCGATGAAGCCCTCAAGTGATATACCGACCACTAGAAGTCCACTTCAAAGGGATAACACCCGATGAAGCCTTCAAGTGATATACCTTCCACCAGAAGACCACTTCAAAGGGATAACACCCGATGAAGTCTTCAACCATGTACCTTTTTTGGGGGACGCATACCCCCGATGCGACCCCCCCACCATTTTGTACTGACTGGCCTCAAGGACTCCCCCCGCCAGCTGCCATGACAACAGAACCTACTCCGGAAAAAGGAAAAACATGTTAAATAAGCACACAAATAAAACACAACACTCATAGACGGACGTACAAAGTAACAAACCAAGGGCGGGAGGGTGGGAGCTTGTCTTCCCTGTGCTACTCCTCCCGCTGCTTCCGGCTCAATGCCGAAAACAGCGGGAAGCGCAGCAACGGCCCCCTGACTCCTCCTTGTCCCCCCCTCCGACTCCCTCCAACTCTCCCTCACCTGTTAACCCTTTCCCTACCAGGGAGGTCATGGAGGCTTCCCCTTAAGCCCTGCAGGCTGCGTCCAGCCCCTTCTTGACCTGCCTAAGTAGAGTCGTGTGTTAATGAAACCTTCCCCTACCCATCCTATCCCCCCACCCCCACCTTTAGGAAAGACACGTGACACCGAGGTTGGATGTGAAATGGCCACAGCAGCCGTTTATTAATTTCACAGTTTTATAAAAACAATTTAAATCCGAAACCTTCGGATAACTAGTTAGGAATCCACCAGAGAATTCCTTCTAATAATTCACATGACCCAACATGGGTCAGAATCGTAAATAACAATTTAACGTTAACATTAACCCGAGCAGAGGAAGTCCTTGAAGCCCTTTCAGATATTCCTTTTTTAAGAACACACCGAGTTAGCCATCTGCAAACCACCAATTACCTCCAGCCGTAAACCAGCTCGGAAGCACCGTTCACCTCTGCAGATGGCTCCAACCACTAGAAGTCCACTTCAAGGGGATAACACCCGATGAAGCCCTCAAGTGATATACCGACCACTAGAAGTCCACTTCAAAGGGATAACACCCGATGAAGCCTTCAAGTGATATACCTTCCACCAGAAGACCACTTCAAAGGGATAACACCCGATGAAGTCTTCAACCATGTACCTTTTTTGGGGGACGCATACCCCCGATGCGACCCCCCCCACCATTTTGTACTGACTGGCCTCAAGGACTCCCCCCGCCACAGCGAAACAGGCCTTGACCACCTTAAGCCTGTGAGTTCCGCCACACCACCACCGCCCTTTCTATTCCTTCTGCTATCGCCAAGCCCCAAAGATCAATGCCAACCTCGGTCAGATGAACCTCGTCACTCCTCTAGAAATTCCCCACTCCTGACTCCAAATCCCTGTGCCTCACGCAAATGCCCCCGTTTTTTGCCACAAAACGGGACACCGCCCGATTAACTTTAATGCGAGCCTTATTGACTCTCTCCACAGACCTAGCCAACCGCCAATGTTTCCTTGGGACTATGTCACTATGACACTATTACCAACTTGGGATAAGAAACCCACAAACACAACATATCGTGTTTGATATCCCGCACCAACTCACGAAAGGGGCGGACTCCTAAGTCATTCCCTCCCACGTGCAACACTAAGACCTTCGGAACCCTATCAAGCCGGGCATATGTCTGGAATTCCGCCAACACCCTGCTCCAAGACATACCTCTAAATCCCAGCCAATGCACAACCGCATCCTGTCGCGGAATGCGCAACTGGCGACCGTCCGGGCGGACGTCCGCCCTCAAAGCCCCCCAGTGCACGGAAGAATGACCCAGCAACCACACCAAACACGGAGGCGAATCTGAAACGGAAAAAACAATTAGACACCACCATATAACATTTCTTAAGCGTTAACAACAAACCTCATAACAAATGGGGGCGGACATAGGACTTAAATCTGTTGGACTCCCAACGACCAATACGCCGCACCCCTTCATCATCCAACCCCCAGCGCCCCGCTTCTGTTGCTGCGCCAATCCTGAAGGAATGAGATGAATATGAGCCCGCCGCGACACCAACCGCCGTCAAACATTTTTTAAATACAGCTCCAAATTGAAACCTGGACAAAAACGACCCGTCCACATGACGTAACAAAGGCAAATCTGGAGACCCCCCTTGCGGCTTAAAACCCTGCATGCACTCTACTGGGCACATAACCGACCCCGGGAGGGCGAACAAAACTATCAGCTTACCCTTCCCTAATTGGTCAGTTTTCGACCGACGCAACCATACCTCCAGGCGATCTGCGAATAGGCTCACCTCCACAGATCTCAGCCCCCCTGCCTGTTTGGTACTTGGCGACACCAACTCACCTATCCTAAATGCCCCAAAGAACGCTAACGAAAAAGCTAACCGAAACAAATCCATTTCGTCTGAAGAACGACAGACCGATGCTAATGAACCGCCCAACGCGCTAAGCAAAGCAAACGACACAGGCCTTCTACTATCCGCCTCCACTCTACCTCGGTGCAACCCCTTCAAAGCCTGCAACACCAGAAATTCCTTCGATACATCCTGAAAGCCTCGCAACTTAAAACCAAACGCCACCGCAGATATGAACCGGTTCACCTTTGCCACTGAAAACCCCGCCTCCCAGGCGTCCCCTAACCAGTACAAAAGTGCCACCAACCTGTCTCTATCTGTATTGACGTCACCCAACTCTCTTACCCACTCCTCCCACTGCCTCCAACAGGCAGCATAAGCACTCCACGTCGTGCGCGCCAAAGACCTTTGTAACAGTTGTTCTACGGGACCGAGACCAGATCCCAAAGATGTTCCGGACAAGCCAAACCGAGACGTTCCGCTCCCGGTGCCAATTGCCGAAACCGGTCCCACTGCGAGCGAGAAAGAGCATCAGCGATACAATTCCGTACTCCCGGCACATGCACCGCCACCACCCACGCGTTCAACGACAAACACACCAACACTAAATGTCGCAACAATTGAACTACCGGAGGAGAGAACGCCGTGATGTTATTAATGGCCAGCACCACCCCCATGTTGTCGCAGTAAAAACTAACCTTCTTATCCCTGAGCCTGTCCCCCCAAATGGTCGCCGCCACCACGATGGGGAACAGCTCGAGCAGGGCCAGATTCCGCGTGAGTCCACTGGAAACCCAACTAGCCGGCCATTGACCTGCGCACCACGGACCTCCCCCGTAAGCTCCAAAACCGCCCGCCCCAGCCGCATCCGTAAAAATATTCAAATCACTCGTATCCTGCGCTGGGGCCATCCATAGCGAGCGACCATTGTACTGGCCCAAGAAGTCATCCCAAACCTGAAGATCAGCTCGGTGCTCCTCCTTGAGCCGCACAAAATGATGCGGCGCACGCACTCCCGCCGTTGCCGCCGCCAACCTTCTACCAAACACCCTCCCCATTGGCATAATCCGGCAGGCGAAATTCAACTTCCCCAGCAGCGACTGAAGCTCCCGCAGCGTCATTTTCTTCAGTCTACAAGCCCGCCGTACCTCCAGCCTCAAAGCACCCAACTTATCTATTTCAATTCCCAAAAAACAAATCGTCGCTACCGGGCCCTCCGTTTTTTCTGGCGCCAAAGGGATCCCAAAATCCCTTGCCACCTTCTGTAGTGCATAAAGCAAATTACCGCAAACCGGCGAACACCCCGGGCCAACGCACAAAAAATCATCTAAGTAATGGATCAACGAGTCGACCCCGGATACTCCCCTCGTTACCCACTCCACGAAGCTACTAAACGCCTCAAAGTATGCACAAGAAAGGGAACACCCCATCGGAAGGCACCGATCCACGTAAAAAGCCCCATTCCAAAAACAACCCAACAGCCGTTGGCTTTCTGGATGAACTGGCAACAACCTGAACGCCGCCTCGATGTCGGTTTTTGCTAGCAGCGCACCTGGACCCGCAGCCCGCACTAAACCCACCGCCTTATCGAATGAGGTATAGACTACAGAGCACAACTCGTGATCAATCCCGTCATTTACCGACGAACCCTTGGGATACGATAAGTGTTGAATCAAACGAAATTTCCCGGGCTCGCGCTTAGGAACAATACCCAACGGGGACTCAACATGCGACCCAACGAAACTTCTTTTAACAATTTCTCCGACACGACCTTGGCATGCAAGTAAGCCGATTTTAAATTCCTCCGCGTAACCGGAACCTCATAAGGAGGCGGAGGAATAACAAAACCAACACAAAACCCTTCGTAAAGCAACTTAGCCGCCGCCCTATCCGGATACTCATTTAGATAAGGGGCCATCTTTTCCACCCTCACCGGTGACACCCCCTTGACCAGCCGCGGAGGACTGGTTCCCTGACCTCTTTTTTCGCAGACATTTTGCCTCCCCGTGTGATGCACCATTACACTCGGAACACACGTGCTTGAACTTGCACGTGGCCCCGAACTTACACTGGCCTTCATTAAATTGCCAGCAAAAACCCGCCTTTCCCCCGCCGCCTTGTCCAACCTGACTAGACTGGCCTCCTTGGCCGGCACTCCCGGGAAAGGACTGCCTAACCGGAGCCGTAACCCGTAACCAGAGAGCAATATCCTTCTGGTCCCACCGAATCGCCGGCCGAACCGCTTTCCGCTGACGGAATTGCTCATCGTATCGCAGCCACGCCTGACCCCCATACGCCCTATGAGCCTCCCCAATGGCATCAAAATAACAAAACAACGCCGAACTATTTTCCGGCGCCTTTTCCCCTATCACACTAGCCAATATGGCGAACGCCTGCGACCAATTAACGAACGTCTGCGGAATAAGCCTATACCGCCGCCGTTCCTCCTCGTCCTTTTTACTCTCGTCCCGCTTGCTCTTATCCAAATTAAATTTAGCGAGCGGTAAGAGAGAAAAAATCTCAACATATTCGTCCTTCCAGATCCGCTCACGCACCTCCTGCTTTAAATGCGCCCCCAACGGACCTTCGAAACAAACGTACACCTCCCCACGAGCACGATCATCAATACGCACCCGATCGCCATCTTTTTTTGCCTCGGTCTGTACCGACACCGCGACCGCCTCCCTAACCGCCAGCACGGGCCGCGCCTGTAACAATCCCACGTCCCTGGGGCCCTCCCCCACTACCGCCGGGGACACTTCCGTGACTACCAGCACCGCCGCCCTATCTAGGCGCCCGACCAGCTCCCTCAAGCAACCCACTAAATCTGCCAGACCCGCGCCATCGCGCCCGCCCGCGCCACTACCGGCCACCGATGCGACGCTAGCAGCCCCCCGCCGACACCCGACATAAAAATCGCTGGATATGACATTGATGGAGTTACACACTCACCGGGCCGCACAGGCGCTGTGTTCCCGTCAGCCGGACCATCCTGACCTTGACGATACGCGTCCAGTTCACCTTCCTCCAGCTCTTCTCTCGCAGACGACTGGCCATCCCACCGACATCTACGGATCGGAGATGATGAAGCGCTGACCGATGGGCCGGCAACCTGCCGCCCGACCGATGGAACCCAGACTTCCGACCGGACCTGTTGCCTCAACGTCGCTGCAGATCTAGGCGTCCGTCTCGATGATCCTGAAGAAGCCTGCCCCCTGGCCGGAACATCACCAGGCGGGGCGGCCGTACCTTGTCCTCCAAATCTTCCATCCGATGGGGGAGGAGTGACAGGGAGCCCGGCCTGCGACTCCCTGCTTACAGCCGGACCCCGTCGCGACTTGGGATTCCTGCCAGGACGCAGGGCCTGGGAAGGGGCGGTCCTCCCAGCTGCCTGGCCTGCAGCGTCCGTGATCGGGCTCCCTCTGCAACGCCGTGTCCGCGGGACTGCCTCAGGACTGAGGCGCTCTGGAGGTCGGGACCGCCGGGAGGGATGGGTCGACCCGGCCTGAGTCGCTGTCACCCCCGGCAACGCTCTCTGCCTGCTCCGAGCAGGAGCGGTTGTTGCCGACTCCCCCCCCGCCGCCATGCTAGGAAGGGGGCCGGGGGAGGGGAGCCTGTCTCCTGCAACAGACCCCGAACGCCGGGCCTGACGTGGCGAAACGGCGTCCGGGATCCTCGCTAATGCAGCCACGGTCTCCTCCAGCCATCCGGGACCGTGGTGCACAGCAGCTGCACGCAGCTGCTCCAATAAAACTGCCTCCGACATATTTAAGAGCGCGGGCAACGGGGAGCTTGTCTTCCCTGTGCTACTCCTCCCGCTGCTTCCGGCTCAATGCCGAAAACAGCGGGAAGCGCAGCAACGGCCCCCTGACTCCTCCTTGTCCCCCCCTCCGACTCCCTCCAACTCTCCCTCACCTGTTAACCCTTTCCCTACCAGGGAGGTCATGGAGGCTTCCCCTTAAGCCCTGCAGGCTGCGTCCAGCCCCTTCTATACTTTTACACAAACGCGCGCACACGCACGCACGCACGCACGCACACACACACACGAAGAAATGTAATGTGAGGACTATTGTGCCAAGAAGTTTCATTAAGTTTATGGCGTATCAATATACAACAGATAAAATATATCTATCCATCCATATCTAAATCTTATATTATAAAATATAGCATTATATATCAGTCGTTCATACTTCATGACTTTTAACCCCTGTGAAACACAGGAAGTAAAACTTAGCATCTAATAAAAAAATTATTTCTACTGCCATCTACTGGTCTTTTCTTAGTATTATGTGTGCTCATTTAAAGAAAATATTACACTTGACTTCTTTCATTTAATGTTATAGCAGCCCATGCCGCCTTAGGACACAGATACCATTGCACACTATGACAGAGTTAGGAGGTATCTCGCTGCTTTGCCATAGGCTTTATGCCGCATTCGGTCTGCAGCCTATGAGGCGCAGGGTCAGCATACCTGCGCAGGCCGGCGTGATGACATTACTGGATCACGCCGACCTACGTAAAGATCCCGTCGGTGTTGAGGATATTCTCCATTCGTCAGGTGAGTATGTTTTTTTTGTTTTGAGACGATATGTCGTATTATATACAAGGGAGGTGGGAGCGCTATCTACAAGGGAGGGTCTGTATAGCACTGTCTACAGGGGGGCTGTATAGCACTGTCTATGAGGGAGGGCTGTATAGCTCTGTCTATGGGGGGCTGTATAGCACTGTCTACAGGGGGCGGGCTGTATAGCACTGTCTACAGGGGGGGCTGTATAGCACGGTCTACAGGGGATCGGGCTGTATAGCACTGTCTACAGGGGGCTGTATAGCACTGTCTACAGGGGGAGCTGTATGGCACAATCTACAGAGGGGCTGTATGGCACAATCTACATGGGGGCTGTATGGCACAATCTACGGGTGGGCTTTATGGGACTATCTACAGGGAGCACTATCTACAAGGGGGCCTGTGTGTGGCACCCAGGGGAGGGGGGGTCCAGTCAAAAGTTTGCTATGGGGCTCAGTTTTTCCTAGTTACGTCCCTGGTGTCAAGTGTAGAAATAGTCTAACCTTATCATATTTTTTACAGTTCTCCGCAGCATAAATGATCTACAGTGTTTTCCTAAGATACAGTTACACTGCTCATCAGCTACACTGCTTATCAGCTACACTACTCATAGGTTACACTTATCAGAGCACTGTCCACAGTGTTTCATAATAATAGCCATACTTGCCAATTTTGGAAAAGGCTTTCGGGAAGATTCTAAGACTGCGGCTTAAGTCACTCTCCTTTTGCAGACCATGCCTTTTTAAAAGGCATGCTATCCTGCGTTATCAGGCTGACATACCGTTCAACATTATAAATGTGGAGGGGGCGTGGTCTGGACAGCGTTGTAAGAGGATGCATGGTCCTGTGCTCCTGCACCAGAATCCTGTAAAATCTGCCCCATTCTGCTGCTAACGTGTTAAAGTTGCTATATTTTGGGGAAAATGTTTACCAGACTCAACCTCTACTGTCTCCCTCTGCCATGACGCGCATAATCCCTAAGGTCCAGGATGGGAAAGACAAGGAAACATCATGGCATGGCGGATGGAGATAAGCTGCAGGATGTGGGGCCCGCTTGGAAAGATTCACACACTCTAGTGCTGACTCCTCTCTGTCTCTGCAGGATGGATCAACGGCTGAATCTGGCGCAAGTCTGGTAGAACCGGCACTGGACACCTGCATGGCTGATACCTCCTTCTTGGGTGCACCCGATCACTGGAACAACTGCACGCCATCATTCCTGCTCCAGGGGTACGTAACCTGATGGCATTATCACCCAGCACATTAAATATGGGGGAGCCCACTATTAACCCCTTAACAACATGTCATGTACATGTACGTAGCAGCCGTAAGGGGAAGTATGGAGTGGGCTCAAATGCTGAGATCACTCCATACTTAGCTGGTGACGGTTGTGTAATAGAGCCGACACCTCACTGTAATGGGCGTAATCAAAGATCACTTTTATTCATTGGACAACTGGATTGTGTAGACACACAAGCCAAACATTTACTCCCACTAACTGTGTGGCAATAATTCCAGAAAAATAAGAAAAAACTTTATTAACGTCGCTAATTTGAAGATGTATTTAATAAATTTATTCACCACATACAAAACAGACAATTGTGTGTTAAAAAGTTTCCATGGTTTTCCATTAGTTAGCGATATTTATTACAGTCTCAATAATAGGGTAACAAGTGATAAATATTTTCGATTAATCCCCTTTTATTGAAAAATTATTTTTTATCTTTTTTCTTTCCTGAAGTATTTGATAGACTAATAAATAGAAAATTGAGGAATTCCTCCCAGTAGTACCATATGCTAATACAGAGGGACAATTGTTTTAATATTGCCCTATGGTTGTGAACGTTGGAATTGCCAAACGGATTTGCTACTTAAAAATGGAGGCATTCCTCCCATTATTGCTAATACCAGTGAACGATCACAAATATTGGCCTACAATTGTAATTTTTCAAACTCCTCAGGATAAGTGAATTACTAACTAGAGAATGGAGGCATTCCTACCATTCATATAGCGAGCTGAGCTTAATGCTCACTTCTACCTCTTCCCTAAATAAGTACCTATGAATTGTCTGGCTAGTCTACATGGAAAGTTATTATGTGTCTTGAGGTACGTATACTGATACTATACCGTGTACGATGTAATAGGACAGAGACCCCCAAACCAGACTGCATCCTAGACTACTATAGGTACATGGGAGGGGTGGACTTGTCAGATCAAGTGCTGAAGCCCTACAATGCAATGTGGAAATTGAGGGTGTGGTATAAGAAGCTGGCCGTGCACATGATACAGATGGCATTGTACAATGTGTACGTGCTACGTCGATGTACAGGCCAGACAGGAACTTTCCTGGCATTTCAAGAGGTGGTTATCACGAACCTAATATTTAGGGACCAAGAAGGAGGGCCACACGCATCGTACCAGGGTACCACTTTCCAGGAGAAGTTCCCCAAACTGGCAAGAAGGGAAAAAGTCAAAAGAGGTGCAAAGTCTGCTATAAGAGGAGGGATAAGGAAGGACACAATATATCAATGCGACACGTGTCCCGAAAAACCAGGTCTCTGTATGAAAGTGTTTTAAAATTTATCATACACCCCTTAATTTTCAATCTACCCCAGTTTTACTTACCCTGATGCTCTCCGCATAGCTTATCCCCCTCATATTTCCCTTCTGAACACTGTGCCCAGGCAGCTGTTAATAGCCACATGTAGGATATTGCCATACCCGGGAGTACCAACATTACAGTTTATGAGGTGTATATCTCCGGTAGCAAATGCTGGGCACAATATATCGGACACTGAAATGGCATATATGTATCGAAAATTGCAAATCTCACTCTGCACCATCTGTTGCGCATTATCTTTTACACAATACCTGTGGGGTCAAAATGCTCACTACACCTCTAGATGAATGCCTTAAGGGGTGTAGTTTTTAAAACAGGGTCACTTCTCAGGGGTTTCAACTGTACTGGTACCTCAATGGCTTCTGCATACATGACTTAGCACCAGAAAAGCTCCTGTAAGCCAAATGGTGGTCCTTTCCTTCTGAGCCCTCCCATGGGCCCAAACTACACCCCTCATGGAATGAATTCCTTGAGGGGTGTAGTTTCCAAAAAGGGGTCACTTCTGGTGGGTTTTCATTGCTTTGATACCTCTGGGGCTCTGCAAATGCGACATGGCACCCGAAAACCAATCCAGCAAAATCTGGACTCCAAAGAACAAATAGCGCTCCTTTCCTTCTGAGCCCTCCCATGGGCCCAAACAGCATTTTATCACCACAAATGAGGTATTGCCGCACTCAGGACAAATTGGACAACAAAGTGGGGTATTTTATTCCCTGTGAAAATAATAAATTTTGAGGCAAAACGACATCTTATTGGAAAAAAAAAAAAATTTCAGTTCACAGCCCAATTCAAATAAATTCTGTGAAAGAACTGTGGAGTCAAAATAGTAACAACAACCATAAATGAATTCCTTGAGGGGTGTAGTTTCCATAATGTCACTTTTGGGGGATTCCTACTGTTTTGGCACCTCAACACCCCTTCAAACCTGGCATGCTGCCTAAAATACATTCTAATAAAAAGAGGCCATAAAATGCACTAGGTGCTTCTTTGCTTCTAGGGCTTGTGTTTTAGTCCACGAGCACACTAGAGCCACACGTGGGACATTTCTAAAAACTGCAGAATCTGGACAATACATATTTAGTAGTGTTTCTCTGGTAAAACCTTCTGTGTTACAGAAAAAAATAGAATGAAATTGAAATTCAGCAAGAAAAATGAAATTTGCACATTTCACCTCCACATTGCTTTAATTCCTGTGAAATGCCTAAAGGGTTAAAAAACGTTATAAATGCTGTTTTGAATACTTTGAGGGGTCTAATTTTTTAATGGTGTGTTTTTATGGGGGTTTCTAATACATAGGCCCCTCAAAGCCACTTCAGAACTGAACAGGTACCTTAAAAAAAAAGGCTTTTGAAAATTTCTTAAAAATATGAGAAATTGCTGTTTATGTTCTAAGCCTTGTAACGTCCAAGAAAAATAAAAGAATGTTCAAAAAAACAATGCCAATCTAAAGTAGACTTATGGGAAATGTGAACTAGTAACTATTTTGGGTGTTATAACCATCTGTTTTACAAGCAGATGCATTTAGATTCAGAAAAATTCTATTTTTTCTAAATTTTGCAATTTTTCACAAATAAACACTGAATATATCGTCCAAATTTTACCACTAACATGAAGCCCAATGTGTCACGAGAAAACATTCTCAAAATCGCTTGGATAGGTTTAAGCATTCCGATGTTATTACCACATAAAGTGAAATATGTCCGATTTGAAAAATAGGCTCTGAGCCTTAAGGTCCAAAGTAGGCTGCATCCTTAAGGGGTTAAGGTTTCTATTTTTTTGGCGGAAACAATAGTGCAGTCGATGGTAATGCAAATGGAAGCTATGGTTTCCATTTGGTTTGCGTTCATGGGTTCCCCCTGACAGAAAGGTCTGACGGAAGCCATCAATGCAACCCCGACACAGATGTGAACATACCCTTACTGTATCAATAATGCAGTCAATTCAGAAGACGATGTGCAGAGAACTGCATCACTGATTTCTAGCGTGTCCAGGAATGTTGCAAGACCCATAGCATATGTTCCCCCTCTCACCCCAAAAAAAATTCTATATACATATACAGTTATTAAAACATACTACTATACCAGATGAAATATTACCTGCATACCGTTACTGAATTATACCTCCACACCATAACCACATAGTGACTGACTAATACCCCCATACTGTTACTGAATAAAAACCACTATACACAGACCAATATTATCTCCATATAGTAACCATATAGTGGAAGATGGCAGTTATACACAGTAGCTCTGCGGGCAATAAAAGTGATTACAGCACATTTACATCTAGTGACTCGCAGGTGATGTTTTCTCTGATTAGAGTCGATCAGTTTCCCTTTTTTTCTCCATCCGGCCCAGACCACTGTGACAACTTATTCCAGCCACGACTCATCTCTGCAGAATTTGATACACAGACATGTTGGTTTCTCACTTTTCAAGCATCCTCCACACCTATACCCCATCCTCTAAACAAAATCGTAATCCAGGGTGCCCCAGATGGTAATAATGACAGCCCCCCTCGCTTGTATATAGTACCACACAGCTCCCCCCTTGTATATAGCGCAACACAGCTTCCCTCTCGTGTATATTGCTATACAGCTCCCCCTCCCATGTATATACTGCCACAGTCCCCCTCCCTCGTATATAGTTATACACAGCCTCCCTCCATTGTATAAAGTGCTACACAGCCCCCCTTCCTTGTATATAGTGCTACACAGCCCCCTCCCTTGTATATAGTGCTACACAGAACCGACCTTGTATATAGTGCCACACAGTGCTCCACCCCTTGTATATAGTGTCACACAGCCATGGAGGGGGGACCCGGACCAGGAGAAATCTTCTCTGATAGAGTACAGAAAGCTGGCCATAGAAGTGGCACGTCGACTCACTCCTGACATCCACAAAACATTGGAATCTACGCTTCAGGCCTCCTTCTCAAGACTTCAAAATGAGGTGAGCCAACAGGGTACTGGGTTTATATGAAATGGAACAGAGGATTACTATGCTGGAAGACAATAAGCAAAATTATACACTCCACTCTTCGTAGATCATTGGCGGAATATAAACGCCTAGGGGATAAGATGGATGATGTGGAGAACAGGTCTCGCCGAAACAACGTCAGAATGGTGGGCCTGAAAGGTTTAAATCCTCGGACCTGCTACTATGCGAGAAGGAACTACCGAAAGCTTTGGGCTTGGAATTTTATTGCCGGGTGCAAAGAGCTCATCGTATAGGTCCTGATCCTACGTAACACATGGATAACCAGACCGCTCGCTCGTAAAGACCGAGACAAGTTATTAGGAAATTGTTGGACTTCAATGATAAGGTCTCACTACTGAGAGCATACCGTAAGAAAACACAACCACTGGAGCTTTGGGGTCCCAAAATTCTGCTATTTGAAGACTATTCCGCTGAAGTTGCGAAAAAGCAACGAGCCTTCAGCAAAATTTGCTCCACCCTATACTAGCGCAAGTAGTGTTTCCAGTTACATTATCCGGCTGTCCTACGTGTGTTCCTTACAGATGGACGTACAAGATCATTCTTCTCCCCAGAAAAGGCCAAGGAGGCTCTTGCTAAGTTACATTTACAGGGCAAGAATCGTAACAGTTCAACAGAGGAAAAGCAGCGGAGTGAAGAAGGAGAGGAAGGGAGTGGCCCTAGGAGACACAGGAAAGGAGAGCCATCTGAACCAGCACCTAGAGAACGGCGATCGCCACGTTCCTCTCGGAAGACTAGATGTCTGGACTGATCTCTAAATAGACTATTGGGAATGCTTGGTGCTGGTGGTGAGTCACGAATATGACTATGATGACAGCACTCACACTCACATAAGCCATTTGGCACACATCCCCTACATGACCAAAATAGATGTTGTCCCTGAAAGAGGATTGGGTACATGACACACACTACTCCATATACTTAGAAATGGTGGAGACTCTGCCACGCCGGAGTCACTACTCCCGTTCTGTTCCTGATGCCTCAAATCCAGGGGACGACGACGATCTTCTCTATAAGCTGGAAAAAATAGAAGTCCAGACACAGAAGAGAGTGTGATACATTTACTTTCTTTATCACATTCACTGATGTGCAGGCCCACAAGGTGCAAAGTTAACAAATGTTTCTATAAATATTGTGTTGGAATGTTCAAAGTTTTGGGTACTTTGTTGCCATTTATGATAATGACATGTTTATATACAGATACAGTGGGGGATCTCGCAGACACGCTCACTCTTCTACCACGACAATGGTTCCCTTATTGCTCAGGAGTATCCAAACCACTGAGATCATACTTGTAATATTCTCTTTATGAAAATAATTTCCTGGAATGTTAAGGGCCTTAAATCACCCAATAAAAGGATTAAAATCCTGAGACACATGAAACGGCTTAAATCGGATGTGGTCTTCGTGCAGGAAACTCATCTATCCATCCCAGATTTTTGAGCGAGCGCATAAGAAATTCTGGGTGGGATGTGTTTGCGGATCCCCGATGGCAGGGGCAAAGAAGGGGTCAGCCTAGTTCAGCAGCTGGATCCCCGGCCTAAATTTGCATCCGGAGCCGGGAGGCGGCTACTCCGGCCGTACCACACTGCAGCGGAGGCCTCTGAAAAAGGCCCACAATCTCTGCCCTGGTGTCTTATGACAGGGGAGGCCAGGACTAAGTGAGCTTCCTGAAGAAGACTGCGTTCTGGTGGAGGTGGCCGCCATTTCTGGAGAGAACTTCCTGATGGAGCCATTTTGCCTCTACATCTGCTCATAGCAGCTACTGGGAGGGGTGAGTGACTTTAGCAGCTGCCTGCTGACGACATTGTGGGTACACTTCACCTCCCCTGTGGTCCCCACTGACACAGTGCAGTTGCAATCCAGACATAATGTGAAGCATGGGGACCCCCCCCCCTTCCCTATGCCAATATTTCTCTGACGTACATTTGACTGTGCACCAGTCTGAGCTGTCTCTCTACTCCTACATAATCCTGCAATTTGGGGTGATTCCATAATGGCCCCCTCCAAACAATCTAAAATTAGGGACAAAATGGATAAATCCACTGGTCCTACATCTGGGCCTCATGAATTGCAGCCTTCTGAGGCCTCCACTTCTCCTTCCTCACCTGCTGACTCCCCTCCTGAACCGTCCATGTTGGACGTGTTCAAAGCTATTACGGAGTCCCGTACCATTCTCACTGAGAAAATTGATGCCCTTCAGACGGACTTTGGTGGTTTACAGGCTTATATACACACACTACATCAGAGGGCCACCGAGTCTGAGAGGCGTCTTTCTGACTTGGAAGATGTGGTGACTCCTCTGAGGTCAGGGGTCAACACTTTAGAAACACAGCAGTTCGGATGGCGGGCTAAACTTGATGACATGGAGAACTGTCCGCGGAGATGTAACATCCGTTTTGTCAGCCTGCCTTAAGGTGTGGAAAAACCTGACTCTGCAGCGTTCTTAGGAAATTGGCTCAAGTCAATATTTAGGGATACTGCGTTTTCCCCTAAGTTCTGTGTGGAACGTGAACATCGGATCATGACCAGAGCTTCTCTACCTGGGGCGCTGCCACGCACATTCATTGCCAAGTCTCTTAATTTTAAAGACAGAGACAAATTGCTGGAAGCTGCGAGGAAACAAGGGCCTCTAAAACACACTATCCAGGATATGAGAGTCTTTCCTCCCTTTCTTTCTTGTTTCTGATTTTATCACTATTTGATTTAGGATGTATTGGTACCTTGATTATGATGGTCAAAGGAATTTGAATGGAAATTTCCTTAAATTATCTGGTTATGAACTTTCCTGTGTTCTCTGTGGTGTATTCTTTGTCTTCTAACTGCTATATGCGTCTCCGGTGACGCACGCGCAGTGAGGAATGTATTTTCCGCCTCCGGGTTGGTGTTTGCACCGCACCATGGCAACAGCAAACATGACCGCGTCAACACGTGCTCGTGTGCCCCATGCACATGTTGTGGTGCTCGCACAACTTCTGGTTGGCGGGCGGACATGGCGCTCAGCTTGTACATCCGATAAATATACCGGTAAGTGCGTGATTATCAATACTTGAAGACATACACCTGTTTTCTGACAAATTTAATTGGCTAGTTCTATTTTAAAAGGCAGCATGTATTAGTATAACGCCACCCCCAGACGAAGGCAAGTGCGCCGAAACGCGCGTCGGGGTGGACGCTTATCAGCTTTTCCAGCACCTTATGCGTCAGTATGGTCATTATTCTATGATACAGACTATTATTGAATATGCACTTATATATTAATTTACATACTTCCTCTGTATTTTTATGCTATACTCCATCTGCATTTGTATGCTATACCTTTCCTCTGACCCATGCAGACATTGTGCATTACTCCATGTGTAGGGGTTTTTGATGATCGTCTTTCTTTTAGTTTGTCTGTGGAGCTTTTTACATGTTATATTTTCAATAACATTTATAAATTTTATATTTGATACATTACATTTGTGTTTTGCATCTTTTGTTTGTTTTTTGTTTGGTCATCTACTGGGATGCCTGTTAATGACCCCTTGGCTATCAATTACATCTTTGTTAAATTCTATTCTGATTTATATTCCTCTAAAGTTTCAAATAATCCACTTGAACTGATGGCATATTTAGACACCATTATGCTCCCCACCCTGGATAGCGAGGATGTTCAATTTTTGGAAGCTTACCTGACCATAGAAGAAATAGCGGAGGCTGTTGGCTCCTTTCCAAACAGGAAACCCCCCGGTCTGGACGGTCTGCCAATAGAATGCTATAAATTGCACATTGACCTGAATGCCCCGCCCCCCTTACTAACCCTTTTCCAATCCTTTAGTGGTGATACTACCCTCCCCTTTCTATGAGAGAAGCTCTTATAGTGATGATCCCCAATACCTGAAAAGATCCTAAAGACTGTGGTTCACACCGACCTATCTCACTCCTTAATTGTGATATTAAGATATTTGCCAAAATTCTAGCGATGCGTATGCAAAAGATCATCTCTCATATTATTCATCCAGACCAATCTGGTTTCATGCCAGGGAAAGCCACTGATGTTAACCTTCGGAGGGTCTTTACCAACATATCATCTACTGTAGGATCAAGTGGCATCAGAATTGTCGCCTCTTTGGGTCTTGAGAAGGCATTTTATTCGATGGAGTGGTCCTATTTATGGTCTGTACTAGGCAAATTTGGATTTGGCCCCAGATTTATCCAATGGGTACAGTTACTATACTCACAACTTATTAAAGTATTAAAACCAATTGTCATATTTCCCCCTCATTTATGCTGGCCCGAGGAACTAGGCAAGTTGCCCGCTATCTCCTTCCCTTTTTGCATTGGCCATTAGCACTAGCTATAAGAGCCTCTCCTGATATAAAAGGTTTTGAGATGGGTGGACGTGAAAAGCGTGTCTTTCTCTACGCGGATGATATGCTACTGTTCCTAAATTATCCAGGTCGATCTATACAGGCGATGCTATCTCTGATTGATTCATTTACGTCCTTCCCTGGACTTCGTGTGAGCTGGTCCAAATGTTTGGTAATGGCGATAGATGCTGCGGCTAGGGAGGCTACACTTCCTTCCCCTCTGCAATGGACGGACAAAATTACCTATCCCGGCATAGTGATTAGCTCTAATATATATAGTTTTATACCTGATAATATCACTTCTCTGATACAGTGTCTCAAGATTGACTTTGATAAATGGAAACACCTCCCCCTCACAGTTACTGACAGAATTAACTTGTTTAAAATTAAGTCCCTACCTA
The DNA here is from genome assembly GCF_050947455.1 of Rhinoderma darwinii. Lineage (NCBI taxonomy): Eukaryota > Metazoa > Chordata > Amphibia > Anura > Rhinodermatidae > Rhinoderma > Rhinoderma darwinii. The sequence goes on along the minus strand of NC_134696.1, from coordinate 62,191,103 downwards.
GACTTTTGTACCCTTTTCATAATTCCCCGGTTTGGCTACCATTACGGCTCTACTCTAATATTGACAAAGATCTTCGATCTTTTATTTGGGCAGGGGGTACTCCTAGAATCGCTCTGGGCACATTACAACTACCCACTGAGCAGGGTGGGCTGGCCCTCCCGAATTTATATCTCTGCTTCCTTGCTGGCCAGCTGGTTTATTTTTGGTGGTGGTTTACTCACAGACACTTTAATCCCTGTTCTGAGATGGAGGCCAACATACACTGAAGGTAATGGGAGGGGATATGAATACGGTGCTACATATGGGAGAGGATAGAAAGCGAATCACCCGAGATACAATCCCGCCGAGAGCTTTGGACATGGTCTTGCCCTCATTTCTAGGAGTAACGAATCTGGGGGATGTCTGGAGGGAAGCCCCCCAGACTGCAGAGAATACACACATTTTTCGCATGTACACCATTCCTGGTCTCACATGGATTATATTTTCAGCAGCACCCAGCTGTGGGGGAGGGTGGTGGACATTGGAGACATACTAATCTCCGATCATGCTCCGGTCTCAATCTCCCTTCTAGAAACTCATCCGAGGGGAAGCAATTACCTCTGGATGTTTCCCTCTTTTTTGACCAAGGACGATGCCTTCTTAGAAACCATGAGGGGTTGGTGGATAGAGTTCGGACACACTACTGCCATACATAGGGACAGTCCATTATATGGGACACAGCCAAAGCACTTCTGCGAGGAAGACTGCTAGAATACTTACGCACACATAAGAAGAAGGTGAACCAGCATTATCAGGTGGCTAGTGAACGCCTTAGATCCACATACACCACCTACCTAGTGTCACATCTAGACTCAGATGGAGAAGCCTTGAATGCGGCCCAGCATGATTTTGAACTCTGGCTGGAGAGGAGAGAAATTATGTCTGGAGCACACTTTGAAACTGAATTGTTCCAACATAGTTACATAGTTACATAGTTTGTACGGTTGAAAAAAGACACATGTCCATTAAGTTCAACCAAGGGACGGGAAAGGGGAAGTGGGATGGGAAAGGGGAAGTAAAAAATTTCTACACATAGCAGTTAATATTTTTTTGTTCTAGGAAATTATCTAAGCCTTTTTTAAAGCCATCTACTGTCCCTGCTGCGACCAGCTCCTGCGGTAGGCTATTCCATAGATTCACAGTTCTCACAGTAAAGAAGGCTTGTCGCCTCTGCAGGTTGAACCTTTTTTTCTCCAGACGGAGGGAGTGCCCCCTTGTTTTTTGAGGGGGTTTTACATGGAACAGGATTTCACCATATTTTTTGTATGCGCCATTCATATATTTATATAAGTTAATCATGTCCCCCCTTAGTCGTCTTTTCTCAAGGCTAAATAGGTTTATTTCTTTTAATCTTTCCTCATAACTTAGATTCTCCATGCCCCTTATTAGCTTCGTTGCTCTTCTTTGTATTTTTTCCAACTACAGGGCATCCTTTCTATGAACTGGAGCCCAGAACTGGACTGCATATTCTAGATGAGGCCTCACTAATGCTTTGTAAAGTGGTAATATTACATGCCTGTCCCGCGAGTCCATGCCTCTTTTGATACACGACAATATTTTGCTGGCCTTTGAAGCAGCTGATTGACACTGCATGCTGAAATTTAGTTTATGATTTACAAGTACACCCAGATCCTTCTCAACAATTGACTCCCCCAGTGTAGCTCCCCCTAGGACATATGATGCTTGCAGGTTTTTCGTACCCAGGTGCATAACTTTACATTTATCTACATTAAACTTCATTTGCCAAGTGGACGCCCAAACACTTAGTTTGTTTAAATCTGCCTGCAATTCACAAACATCTTCCATAGTCTGAACTATATTGCATAGCTTGGTGTCATCTGCAAAAATAGAAATAGTGCTATTAATCCCATCCTCTATATCATTAATAAATAAGTTGAATAATAGTGGTCCCAGCACTGAACCCTGGGGTACACCACTTATAACTGGGGACCATTCAGAGTAGGAATCATTGACCACAACTCTCTGGATACGGTCCTTGAGCCAATTCTCAATCCAATTACAAACTATACTTTCTAGACCTATAGTCCTTAATTTACCCATTAGATGTCTATGAGGGACAGTGTCAAATGCCTTTGCAAAGTCCAAAAACACTATATCCACAGCGGCCCCTCTGTCTAGGCTTCTGCTTACCTCTTCATAAAAACAGATTAGGTTGGTTTGACAGCTTCTGTCCTTTGTAAAACCATGCTGGCTGTCACTTATAATACTATTTATTGTCACATAATTCTGTATATAGTCCCTCAATAGCCCCTCAAACATTTTCCCCACAATTGATGTTAAGCTTACTGGTCTATAATTACCCGGCGAAGACCTAGAGCCCTTTTTGAAAATAGGCACCACATTTGCCCTGCGCCAGTCCCTTGGCACTATACCACTCATGAGAGACTCTCTAAATATTATGAAGAGGGGGACAGAAATAACTGAACTAAGCTCTTTAAGAACTCTAGGGTGTAACCCATCTGGTCCCGGGGCCTTGTGTACATTTATTTTATTTAATTTAGCTTGGACCATATCTACATTCATCCAATTCAGTATATCAACTGATATATTAACAGCACCGGCAGCGGCTACATCAGCTGCTCCTTCTTCTGTTGTATATACAGAGTGGAAGAACCCATTTAGTAACTCTGCCTTCTCTTGATCCCCTGTGACCAACTCCCCATTACCATTATCTAAGGGTCCTACATGTTCAGACCTGGGCTTTTTTGCATTTATATGCTTGAAGAATTTTTTAGGATTTGTTTTACTATCCTTGGCCACCTGCCGTTCATTTTGTATTTTTGCTGATTTTATTACATTTTTACAGATTTTATTAAGCTCTTTATATTTTACAAAGGCTGCAGATGTACCCTCAGATTTGTATTTTTTAAATGCCCTTTTTTTGTCATGTATTGCCCCTTTCACAGAAGGTGTAAGCCATATGGGGTTTAATTTTAGTCGTTTATACTTGTTACCTATAGGAATAAATTTTGCACTATAATTACATGGAAACAAGTCGGGCAGACTCTTGGCCAGACTGGCCAAAGGCAGAACCCCGGTTTCTCACATCACAGCTATAAGAGATATCAAAGGTAGGACACAAAGGGATCCCAAATGTATCAACTCTGTATTATGTGAATTCTATAAAAAAAATTGTACAAGGATGATAATCCAGACTCTCGCGAAGGGGAGGTCTTCCTTGACTCCGCCCATCTCTCATCTTTTACATTAGACCAATTAGACCAGCTCAATGCGGATATCTCTCTAGAATAAATTAGATGGGTAATAAAGACTTTACACGACGGCAAGTAACCGGGGCCAGATGGTTCACGGGGGAATTCTATAAGGCCATGTTGGAACAAATTACCCCTTCATTGCTGAATTACTATAACGCGGTGCTGACTACTGGTGCTTTACAGACAGGATCAAATATAGCATACATAAAAGTCTTACCCAAACCGGGGAAAGATTTGCTAAATCCAGGCTCGTATAGGCCCATCTCACTCATAGCCCAAGACTTATTCTGTAACCAGTCCCTGATTCATTAGTGTCTGGTATAGTGCCAAGGGACTGGCGTAGGGCAAATGTGGTGCCTATTTTCAAAAAGGGCTCTAGGTCTACCCCGGGTAATTATAGACCAGTTAGCTTAACATCAATTGTGGGGAAAATGTTTGAGGGGCTATTGAGGGACTATATACAGGATTATGTGACAAAAAATAGTATTAAAAGTGACAGCCAGCACAGTTTTACTAAGGGCAGAAGTTGTCAAACCAACCTGATTTGCTTTTATGAAAAGGTGAACAGAAGCCTAGACAGAGGGACCGCTGTGGATAGTGTTTTTGGAGTTTGCAAAGGCATTTGACACTGTCCCTAATGGATGCTTAATGGGTAAATGAAGGACTATAGGTTTAGGCCCCATGCACACGACCGTAAAAAATCTCATAATACGGTCCACAATTACAGACCCATTTAGTTCAATTGGCCGCGGACACCTTTCCGTATCGCTATGAATAGGTGTCCGTGCCGTGGAACTGTGTCGGGAATTATGGAGCATGTCCTACTTTTCGTATTTGACGGGCTGTGCTCCCATACTTTGTATGGGAGAATGGGCCGAAAATGTGGGCTGCGACCCGCGGCCGTCGGCGGCTGACCGTGCCCGCGGGCTGTGATTACGGGCAAACCGTGTGCATGAAGACTTAGAAAGAATAGTTTGTGATTGGATTGAGAATTGGCTCAAGGACCGTATCCAGAGAGTTGTGGTCAATGATTCCTACTCTGAATTATATCCGGTTATAAGTGGTGTACCCCAGGGTTCTGTGCTGGAACCATTATTATTTAACTTATTTATTAATGATATAGAGGATGGGATCAATAGCACTATTTCTATTTTTGCAGATGACACCAAGCTATGTAGTAATGTTCAGTCTATGGAAGATGTTCGTAAATTACAAGCTGATTTGAACACACTTAAGGCTTATTCAGACGAACGTGATATACGTCCGTGCAACGCGCGTGATTTTCACGCGCGTCGCACGGACCTATATTACTCTATGGGGCCGTGCAGACAGTTGCGTGATTTTTACGCAGCGTGAGTCCGCTGCGAAAAAGTCACGACATGTCCATTCTTTGGGCGTTTTTCGCACATCACCCACCCATTGAAGTCAATGGGTGCGTGAAAATCACGCGCACCACACGGAAGCACTTCCGTGGGACGAGCGTGATTCGCGCAACAGCTGTGAAAAGGATGAATGAAAACAGAAAAGCACCACGAGCGGAATCCCCAGCCACAGCGCTGCCGACCCTTGGGATTCCGCTTTTATCGTTAGCCTCTAACGTCACTGTCCATGTATGGACAGAGACATCAGGGGTCCCCTCTAGGAGCAGAATCCCCGGCCAGATGGATTCCACTGCTACAGGGACCTAGTGGTGCAATTTACAGGATGGGGTGCCAATTATGGGGGGGGTGCTGATACATACAGTGGGAGTGGCACTATCTACAGGGGAAGTGGCGCTATCTGCAGGGGGTGGTGCAATCTACAGAGGGGATGTTGCTATCTACAGGGGGATGTCACTATCTCCAGGGGGTGGCGCGATCTACAAGGGGAATGTTGCAGTCTGCAGGGGGAGGTGCTATCTGCAGGGGGATGGTGCGATCTGCAGGGGGCATGGTGCTATCTACAGGGGGTTTATACAAAAAAGAGGGGGAGACCCTAATAGTTGGCGGGTTTAAGAACATAATATATACAAATTTGCTTTTGGCAAAGTAAAACCTTTTCCTAACTAACCCTAAAGAATATTTTGTAACTTTTATTAGGCTATTGAAGCAAAACAGACGAACCACATATAGATTAAAAGTTAAACGTGCTTGCTGCTGCAACATAGTAACACCGTGGGACACTGCCCACGCAAGGTAAGGAATGCAATATCAATGAGGCCGGCGGCTGTAGAACGTCAGGCCCAATCTGAAGTGCAATTGATAGAGCCAGCAGCAGGAGCACGATATTTTTAAAAGTATAGAAACCCCCCCCCCCCCAACATGTTTCATCACACATTTGGCGTCTTCAGGGGTACTGTATTAGCCCCAGTACCCCTGAAGACGCCACTTGTGTGGTGAAATATGTCGGGGGGTCTTTTTCTATACTTTTAAAAATATTGTGCTCCTGCTGCTGGCTCTATCAATTGCACTTCAGATTGGGCCTGGCGTTCTGCAGCCGCTGGCCTCATTTATATTGCATTCCTTACCTTGCGTGGGCAGTGTCCCACGGTGTTACTGTGTTGCAGCAGCAAGCATGGTTAACTTTTAACCCCTTAAAGGGAATGTGTCGCTTTTTAGTTAAACAGTTAGTGTATAGGTGATTAAACATTGTTCTAATTTTTTGCATTTTTTCACGAGTCAGGTTATATTATAAATTAGATTCTAATTTATAATATTTCCCAGAGCTGGTCACTAGATGGAGCAATTCCTAAAATTGCAGCATTGAATGTGGTAAAGCAACCACATTGCTTTATGCTGCAAAATTTGAGAAAACTCACTCGCTCTAGTGAGCTCTCAGAATCCCCCCTCCTTTATCCTGGCTAGTGCCGGGAGAAATGAGGGGATTGAACGGTCAAACCTCCTACACTGTGTGTCGCCATTTTTTGAGCTAACACACAGTGTAGTAGGTTAACATACATTAGTAAACAAACAGTAAAACACGTACATACACAGACCTAACTTACCTGCTCCTACCGCCGCCGCTCCCTCCGGTCCGTCCGCTCCGTCTGCTACCTCCGCTCCAAGTGCACAAGTCCGGAAGCCACGACCGGAAGTAGTAATCTTACTGTCCGGCCGCGACTTCCAGTCCACAAGAAAATGGCGCGGGACATCGCGCAGTTCTGTTCCCACACAGACGGCGTACAGCATAGTGGATGGAACGGGCCCCGTTCGCATTCACTATGGGACTGTATGTGCCGTATTCCATGTCTGTATGTCGTTAATCGACACATACAGAGATGGGAAAAAAAATGGCAGCCCCCATGGACAAGAAAAAGTGAAAAAATAAAAAAAAGTAAAACACAAACACACAAATAAATAAAAATTTTTTTAATAAAACACTAAAAGCAAATTGGTCTAAAAAATTATTTTTTCATGACACTGGTCCTTTAATGACCGCCGATTAGCCTTTTCACAACGGTCATTAATGGGCTTTATTCTACAGCGCCGCTATTCCACGGCGCTGCATTAGAATAAAGTAAACAGAGCAGGGAGCCGTGAAATCTCCCTGCTCCCAGCTGCTAGAGGCAGCTGAGGGCTGGGGGCGTCCCTGCTCTGCCGGGTGAGATCGATATTCGTAGCGATCTCACCCGTTTAACCCCTCAGATGCGGTGAACAATAGCGTGCACCGCATCTGAGTGGCTTTGGAGAGAGGGAGGGAGCTCCCTCTCAACCCACCGACACCCGGCGATAAGATCGCCGAGTGTCTGTGTCTGCGATGGCAGCCGGGTGCCTAATAAAGGCCCCCAGGTCTGCCTGTAATGAATGCCTGCTAGGTCATGCCGGAGGCATGGCCTGGCAGATGCCTGACCGTTTAAAACGGACAGGTAGTAAGTAATACACTGCAATACAAAAGTATGATGATCGGATGATTGCATATGAAAGTCCCCTAGTAGGACAAGTAAAAAAAAAAAGTTGAATAAGGTTAATAAAAAAAAATCTGAAAAAAAAATATGAAAAACCCACTTTTTCCCCTTACAAACTTTTTATTATTAAAAAAACACAATAAAGCAAAAAGGTTACGCATATTTGGTATCTCTGCGTCCGTAACGACCCCAACTATAAAGCTGTTACATTATTTAACCCGCACGGTGAACTCTGTAAAAAATAAAATAAAAAACAATGGAAAAATTGCTGTTTTCTGTTAATCCTGACTTAAAAAAAATGTGATAAAAAGTGATCAAAAAGTCGCATCTACTCTCAAATGGTACCAATAAAAACGTAATAAAGTCGTTCCGGAAAAAACAAGCCCTCATACAACTGCATCGGCGGAACAATAAAATAGTTATAGCTCTTCGAACGTGACGATGGAAAAACTTAAAAAATGGCTTGGTCATTAGGGCCCAGAATGCAAGCAGGGTGAAGGGGTTAATCTATATGTGGTTCGTCTGTTTTGCTTCAATAGCCTATTACAAGTTACAAAATATTCTTTAGGGTTAGTTGGGAAAAGGGTTTTCTTTGCCAAAAGCAAATATGTATATCTACAGTGGGTGGCGCTATCTGCAGTGGGAGGCACCATCTACGGGTTGTGGGGTGCTGTCTACAGGGGGTGTGGCACTATTTACATGGGCACTGTGGAATTATATGGGCACTACCTATAGGGGACACTGTGGCGCTATCTACATGGGCACTGTGTGGCACTATCTACAGTGGGAACTGTGGCACTATGTGGGCACTGTGGCACTATTTACAGTGGGCACTATCTATGTGGGCACTGGCACTATGGACAGTTGACAATGTGGCACGATCTACATGGGTATTACGTCACTATATACATTAGCACTGTGGTGTTTTCAGGTGGCTGCGCCATAAAATCCCTAACAAATAAAATTCATCCCTTTTTTTAACGTCCATGAAAAACGGATGGGAAATGTCGGTGAAAAATGGTCAGACGGCCGGGAAATGGATTCAAATTTTGAGACACATTGATGCAAAACGGCCATGAAAAACTGACAGTTGATCCGTTGTTAAAGAGACTCTGTCATCACATTATAAGTGCCCTATCTCCTACATAAGGAGATCAGCGCTATAATGTAGGTGACAGCAGTGCTTTTTATTTTAAAAAAACGATCTATTTTTACCACTTTATTAGTGATTTTAGATTTATGCTAATGAGTTGCTTAATGCCCAAGTGGGTGTATTTTTAATTTAGACCAAGTGGGCGTTGTACAGAGGAGTGTATGACACTGACCAATCAGCCTCATGCACTCCTCTCCATTCATTTACTTAGCGCATAGGGATCCTGCTAGATCCTTATGTGCTGTCTTATACTAACACATTAACAATACTGAAGTGTTTAGACAGTGAATAGACATTCCACGGGATGTCTATTCACAATCTCTGCACTTCGTTACTCTGTCTGTGGTAGTTACAGCAGAGCAAGCGTAATCTCGTTGTAACCTGTCATTTACAGCGAGGGTAAGTGATGTCCGGAGTACCTAAATCCAAAAGTAACAAGTGAAGTTGAGGGGGTAAATCCAACCCAACAAAGACTTCCCCAAATTGCATTGTTGAGTCCCTGATAACAGGGGGATTGTAAAGGGAAGTGTCCCTTTTATTCTATCTATCTATCTATCTATCTATCTATCTATCTATCTATCTATCTATCTATCTATCTATCTGTTCCCCATGAGAGAGGGCTGCAGGAGCACAGCCCTGGCCATGGGAAATTACCCCAGGCAAAACAAGACAATTAGTCATTGTCTTGCCTTGTTTTCCAAAGGGAGACAGGAGAATCTGCCTTTGATCTCCTGTCTCCCTACTCTGCGGGGGGGGGGGGGGGAGGTAATTGGGGACATTTCCTGTGATTAATTCCTGAATCACAGGATGTCCCCACTAATTGCACTGCCCCTATCCCCCGCGTGCTCATGACTCGGACGGTGACGTCATATCACCGCGTCGACCCGTATGAGCTAGGTGCAATCAGCACTATTGTGCCTGCGCCTGGCTCAGGAGCAAGTGCACCGGCTGGTCTTAAATGGAATGTGTTGCGAATTAAAAAATAATTTTTATTGCAAAATACTAAATACAAAATACCTATTTTTTTAGGTGTATTTTTTTTTCCCTCCACAAGGTAGGAAGTATTAGAAATTAAATAATAATTTTACATGTTTTTCAATGTTGGCCACCAGAGGGTGCACTTCCCAAAATTACAGCAAGTTGAATCAGGCAAAGCAACCTGACTTACAGCTGCTATAAATGTGGGAGGGAGACTCACCCCCCTCCCCCACCCTATTTTTGGCTACAAGCCAGGAAGAGGTGTCTTCAAATTGTCAAGCATTGTCTCCATTTTTTAAGAGATTGTACAATGCTAGCTGGCAGCAGCTATAGGACACACCGAAAGGCTAAGAATGATAATCAAAAGGGAAGACCCTGTAGTGAATGACTGTTCAGTTGACAGGTTCACACGTATTTTACACATTTTCTGGCGCATTTTATGTGCTGAAAAACACATAAAAAACACTTGATTTAGCTTCCCATTTACATCACTGGGAAATTGTGCTGTTAGTACAAACAATGCGCTTTTTTACGCAAGAAATTAGAGGTCAATGAACGGTTGTTTGTATCGCGGCGCATGGAACCTAGAGATGCGCCAGAAATATTGATAGTTATTAATAATTCTGGCGCATCATGAAGCTCCCCCAACAAACCTCTCCCACACATGCAGCCGCTCCGCAAACCTCTGCACAACACCCCCCCCACACACACCAGCACGTCGACACCCCCCCACACACAAACACACACGTATCCCCCACACACACAACCCCCACACATATATGCATCCCCCCACAAACATAACCCACACACCAATATGTATTCCCCAAACACACGCACACACACCCGCATATGTATCCCCCCACACACACACCTCCGCATATGAACCCCCCCCCCCAAACATGCAAAACACCACCCCTCACACACACCATTCTTCACAAAAATGGCGCTGGCCTTCCCCCTACAAACCTGCTTCTATGCTGGGTCGCTCTGAACTGCGCATGCCACAGAGCATGTGCAGTTTACAGTTAGGGCTTGTCCACACGTAACTGAATTGCTGCACCAATTCCGCAGAAATTACGCACCATCGCCTGCATTTTTTACTGCAGAAAATGGTGCAGATTTACTGTGTTTTTTTTCAATGCTAGGAGATGGTGATATCTCCTCTGAAAAACGCAGTAATTCAGTCCACTTTCCGCAGCAGGAATTGACGTGCTGCGGTATGAAAAATACCCAACGCAGGTGAATTTCCTTAGAAATTTTAAGCAACGTGTGGATGAGTTTTGTTAAATCTCACCCAGTTTGCTGCTACTGTATTCTGCTGCGTATTTTCCGTCTAAAATTCCGTCCAGAAAATATGCAGCAATTCCGTTACGTGTGGACTAGCCCTTAGAACGGCAGAAGCTTAGGAGATAAATTTTACATTGTGCCATGACTAAGGACAGGTGATCTGTCAGAAACGCTTAGGCTTACTTCTGAGACAACCACCCTTACTTCTAGTGGATTTTAATGAAACAGCGCTGGATCAAATTCTTCCGTCTCTGATGTGCCTTTATGCATGTACTGTATATACATTACCGTTCAAAAGTTTAGGGTCACTTAGAAATGTCCTTATTTTTGCAAGAAAAGCACAGTTTTTTTCAATGAAGATAACATTAAATTTAATGTGCTAAATGACTATTCTAGCTGCAAACGTCTGGTTTTTAATGCAATATCTACATAGGTGTATAGAGGCCCATTTCCAGCAACCATCACTCCAGTGTTCTAATGGTACATTGTGTTTGCTAACTGTGTTAGAAGGCTAATGGATGATTAGAAAACACTTGAAAACCCTTGTGCAATTATGTTAGCACTGCTGTAAACAGTTTTGCTGTTTAGAGGAGCTATAAAACTGACCTTCCTTTGAGCTAGTTGAGAATTTGGAGCATTACATTTGTGGGTTCGATTAAACTCTCCAAATGGCTAGGAAAAGAGAGCTTTCATGTGAAACTCGACAGTCTATTCTTGTTCTTAGAAATGAAGGCTATTCCATGCGAGAAATTGCCAAGAAACTGAAGATTTCCTACAACGGTGTGTACTACTCCCTTCAGAGGAAAGCACAAACAGGCTCTAACCAGAGTAGAAAGAGAAGTGGGAGGCCCCGCTGCACAACAAGACAAGTACATTAGAGTCTCTAGTTTGAGAAATAGACGCCTCACAGGTCCTCAACTGGCAGCTTCATTAAATAGTACCCGCAAAACGCCAGTGTCAACGTCTACAGTGAAGAGGCGACTCCGGGATGCTGGCCTTCAGGGCAGAGTGGCAAAGAAAAAGCCATATCTGAGACTAGCTAATAAAAGGAAAAGATTAATATGGGCAAAAGCACACAGACATTGGACAGAGGAAGATTGGAAAAAAGTGTTATGGACAGACGAATCGAAGTTTGAAATGTTTGGATCACACAGAAGAACATTTGTGAGACGCAGAACAACTGAAAAGATGCTGGAAGAGTGCCTGACGCCATCTGTCAAGCATGGTGGAGGTAATGTGATGGTCTGGGGTTGCTTTGGTGCTGGTAAAGTGGGAGATTTGTACAAGGTAAATGGGATTTTGAATTAGGAAGGCAATCACTCCATTTTGCAACGCCATGCCATACCCTGTGGACAGCACTTGATTGGAGCCAATTTCATCCTACAACAGGACAATGACCCAAAGCACACCTCCAAATTATGCAAGAACTATTTAGGGAAGAAGCCGGCAGCTGGTATTCTATCTGTAATGGAGTGGCCAGTGCAGTCACCAGATCTCAACCCCATAGAGCTGTTATGGGAGCAGCTTGACCGTATGGTACGCAAGAAGTGCCCATCAAGCCAATCCAACTTGTGGGAGGGGCTTCTGGAAGCATGGGGTGAAATTTCTCCCGATTACCTCAGCAAATTAACAGCTAGAATGTCAAAGGTCTGCAATGCTGTAATTGCTGCAAATGGAGCATTCTTTGACGAAAGCAAAGTTTGAAGGAGAAAATTATTATTTGAAATAAAAAGCATTATTTCTAACCTTGTCAATGTCTTGACTATATTTTCTAGTCATTTTGCAACTCATTTGATAAATATAAGTGTGAGTTTTCATGGAAAACACAAAATTGTCTGGGTGACCCCAAACTTTTGAACGGTAGTGTATGTTCCAGTATGTGCATGTTTATATATGTGGTTCATTTTTGTTTGTGGAGGACAGCAATAGAGAGTCCCGCACAGGGCGCCATCCAACTTAAGGCCGGCCCTGCTGGTACCCCACTTGTTATGTTTGGTTAGTGGCCCAACGTAATTTAACCCTTCAAAAACACCAGAACTTATACAAATCATTAAAAAGTGGGCATCTGTCCACTGTGATGTCAGCTTTTATGTCCAGAACCACTATGGGCCAGCCTATACTCAACTGAATTTGATGCGGGGCATCACAATCTGTGTTTTGGCAGTGTTAGATTAGTGGCCCAAAGTCATTTATCCCTATAAATCACACTCTTGGTTGCCCACTTTTGTGCCAATTATTCCTGGTTTTCGGCTGCTTTCAACTTTATTCTCTGCAGGGCACCCGGTTCATTGTAATTTATCATTCAAAAAAATTCTCTATAATTACTGAACCAGTAAAAAAATAAAAATAATTTCCCCTTGAATAAGCAACCGATGAATAGGAAACCAACTTTATATACACACAGTCATATATTACCTAACCGTCTATGTAAGGTCTGTCATGTAGAAAGTTGGCGGATGAGATCCTATTACACTTCCCAATCCCAGGACCGCCGTGCAGAGGGTCAGGAACATAGTGTAGATAAGAAAGCAGCTGGTAACCCAGCTGCAGAAATCACGCAGGAGAGAGACAAAGCACAGACAGGACTCTCCGCCGACTGTTGTTCCATGACTCATAAGCCTTCCCCCCTCCCTATCTTTTTCAACCCGACAACTGGAGGAAGCTCCAGCTGTTGCTGTACACAGAGAGGAGATAATTTCCGTAAAGCTCAGGACTGTTGAGGATGTTCTGAATACAGTGTAAGTAATCTGTGCATTTTCCATTCATTTTTATTTAACTAAAAATGGCTTCCAGATCCCTACCAACTCCACCTGCACTCAGCCCCCCCCCCCAGCTATGCCCCTGCCGCACACTAGAACATAGTCAGATGCTGCGGCTGCTACTGCGGTAGTTATGTCCCTCCTGGGAATGCTGTAGTGAAAGGTGATGTAACATCACTTAATTAATAATAAAGCTTTGAAATTTGCCATAAGTTGTCCTGGTAAAGTAGGGTTCCCACAGTACAGATTTTGAATGAGTCAAAACAAGAATTGGATCCAGTAGAGCAGACCTATAAGGCCTTTCTTTATATATTTCTTCTGTTTAGGTTCCAATCCTGATTTTGGCTTAAAAAAAAACTGCATGCAAAATCTGTAGCAAATCTGCACTGTGGGAAACAACCTAATGGTGCACGTGTCCGATTTTGTCGCAGAAATTCTCTGCGACTGAAAATCCGTTTTATTCATCTGAATGTGGTTGTTTCTGCAGCAGATGCATGGATTAAGATGAATGGAACAAATTTTCAGTGACAGAAAATGTTTGTAGCAAAATATGCTGCGTGTGACAGTTTTGATGCAGTTTTTGGCTCTTTTGTTTGAGCCAAAGCCATAAATGGATCCAAAAGTAAGAAAAGACTGATCTTTTGTGGTCACTCCAGTGTTTGGCTTAAAGGACCAGTGTCACGAAAAAAAAAAATTTTATATCAATTTGCTTTTAGTGTTTTATTAAAAAATGTTTTATTTATTTGTGTGTTTGTGTTTTACTTTTTTTTATTTTTAACTTTTTCTTGTCTATGGGGGCTGCCATTTTTTTTTCCATCTCTGTATGTGTCGATTAACGACACATACAGACATGGAATACGGCACATACAGCCCCACAGTGAATGCGAACGGGGCCCGTTCCATTCATTATGCTGTACGCCGTCTGTGTGGGAACGGCGCATGCGCCGCTCCCACACAGTCCAAATTGAAGGTCTTCAGCCGAGCGACGTCCGGCGCTATTTTCTTGTGGACCGGAAGCCGCGGCCGGACAGTAAGATTACTACTTCCGGTCGTGGCTTCCGGAATTGTGCACTTGGATCGGAGGGAGCAGACGGAGCGGACGGACCAGAGGGAGCGGCGGCGGCAGGAGCAGGTAAGTTAGGTCTGTGTATGTACGTGTTTTACTGTGTGTTTACTACTGTATGTAAACCTACTACACTGTGTGTTAGCTCAAAAAATGGCGACACACAGTGTAGGAGGTTTGACCGTTCAACCCCCTCGTTTCTCCCGGCACTAGCCAGGATAAAGGAGGGGGGATTCTGAGAGCTCACTAGAGCGAGTGAGTTTTCTCAAATTTTGCGGCATAAAGCAATGTGGTTGCTTTACCACATGCCAATGCTGCAATTTTGGGAATTGCTCCATCTAGTGACCAGCACTGGGAAATGTTATAAATTAGAATCTAATTTATAATATTTCCTGACTCGTGAAAAAATGAGAACAATGTTTAATCACTTATACACTAACTGTTTAACTAAAAAAAAATTTTTATAGCGACACATTCCCTTTAAAAAACAATTAGCCAAAAAGCATTGTGTGAAATCCTGGTCTACACTACAATCACACTTGCAGTCTTTGTGGCAGTTTTTTTTTAGCAAAACACAAGAGAGTATCCAAAAAGTTGGAAAAGTATAAGGCCAGGCACCAAACATGAGGCGGGTTGAGGCACTGGCCTCAGGCGGCAGCCTGCAGCATAGTAGTGGGGGCCGCAAAAGAGAGGCCAACACACAGCGCTGTAAAATTAGACCAGTGTGCTGATTAAAAACTCTCTTGCTGCATCACGCAGGAACTTGTTTCTCTATCCTGCATCTCCCTTTCTCTGCTCCAGCTGTTCTATCATTAGATGTCAGCAGTCGATGATGAACAAGAGGGAGAGGAGTTCTGCAGAGACAGTGCAGGCAGAGAGTAGGTTAGGCAGAGAGTAGGTTATTCACATCAGGCTCTCCTCCTGTCATATCAGGCTGACCAATCAGTGACCAATCAGTGACCAATTAGCGTCATACACTTCTCATTGTTCCAGCCCAGCTTCTTTCACTGCACAATCACACTGTAACAATGGACTGGAACAATGAGAAGATGAAAAGTGTATGAGACTGATTGGTCAGCGTCATACACTTCTCTGTACAACGCCCAGTTGGTAAAAAGTAAAAACACGCCCAGTCGGTCATTAAGAAACTAATTAGCATAAATCTAAAATAGCTCATAACGTGCTAAACAATTATAATTTTTCAAAATAAAAACCACTGTTGTTATCTACATTACAGCGCCGATCAGACTATGTAGGAGATAGGGCACTTATAATCTGGTGACAGAGCTCCTTTAAGTTGATGTTTTTACCACACGGTAAAAGTCGTAAAAACAAAAACCCAAAAAACAATGGAGACCCACAAAGAATTTTTTTCCGTTTCCCAGTACATTATATGATACTTTAACCCCTTCGCTCTTTAGCCACTTTTGACCTTCCTGACAGAGCCTTATTTTTCAAATCTGACATGTTTTACTTTATGTTGTAATAACTTCGGAATGTTTTAACCTATCCAAGCGATTCTGAGACTGTTTTCTCGTGACACATTGGACTTTATGTTACTGGCAAAATTTGCTCGATACATACAGTATTTAAATGTGAAAAACACCAAAATGTAGCGAAAAATTGCAAAAATGTGCATTTTTCTAAATTTAAATGTATCTGCTTGTAAGACAGGCAGTTATACCACACAAAGTAGTCACTAATTAACATCCCCCACATGTCTACATTAGATTGACATCGTTTTTTGAACATCCTTTTATTTTTCTATGACGTTACAAGGCTTAGAACTTTAATAATTTTCTCGCATTTTCACGAAAATTTCAAATGGCTATTTTTACAGGGGCAGTTCAGTTGTGAAGTGGCTTTTAGGGCCTTATATATTAGAAACCTCCAAAAAGTCACCCCATTTTAAAAACTCCACCCCTCAAAGTATTCAAAACAGCATTTAGAAAGTTTCTTAACCCTTTAGACGTTTCACAGGAATTAAACCAATGTAGAGGTGAAATTTACAAATTTAATTTTTTGTTGTTGCAGAAATTCATTTTGAATCCATTTTTTTTGTAACACAAAGTTTTACCAGAGAAACACAACTCAATATTTATTGCCCAGGTTCCGCTGTTTTTAGAAATATCCCACATGTAGATCTAGTGTGCTTATGGACTGAAACACAGGCCTCAGAACTAAAGGAGCACCTAGAGGATTTTGGACACTCCTTTCTATTAGAATACATTTTAGGCACCATGTCAGCTTTGAAGAGGTCTTGTGGTACCAAAACAGTGGAAACCCCCCAAAAGTGACCCCATTTGGGAAACTACACCCCTCGAGGAATTTATTTAGGGGTATAGTAAGTATTTTGACCGGACAGTTTTTTTGCAGAAATTTTTGGGAAGTAGGCCATGAAAATCTACATTCTTTCAAATAAAATGTAGGATTAGCTAATTTTTGTTCATTTCCAAAAGGACTAAAGGAGAAAAACAACATTTGTAGAGTAATTTCTCCTGAGTAAAACAATACCCCACATGTGGTCATAAATGGCTGCTTGGACACACGGCAGGGCTTGGAACGGAAAGAGCGCCATTTGGCTTTTGGAGCTCAAATTTAGCAGGAATGGTTTTCGGAGGCCATGTCGTAGTTGCAAAGCCCCTGAGGAACCAAAACAGTGGAAACCCCCCACAAGTGGCCCCATTTTGGAAACTGCACCTCTTGAGGAAATTATCTAGTGGTATAGTGAGCATTTTGACAATGCAGGTTTTTTGCAGGAATTATTGGAAGTAGGCCGTGAAAATTAAAATCTACATTCTTTCAAAGAAAATGTAGGTTTAGCTAATTTTTTCTCATTTCCACAAGGACTAAAGGAGAAAAAGCACCGTAAAATTTGTAAAGAAATTTCTCCTGAGTAAAACAGTACCACATATGTGGTAATAAGCGGCTGTTTGGACACACGGCAGGGCTTAGAAGGAAAAGAGCGCCATCTGGCTTTTGGAGCTCAAATTTAGCAGGAATGGTTTGCGGAGGCCAGGTCACATTTGCAGAGCCCCTGAGGGGACAAAACAATGAAAACACCAAAAAAGTGACCCCCTTGAAGTATTCATCTACGGGTGTAGAGATCATTTTGACCCCACAGGTGTTTCATAGAATTTATTAGAATTGGGCAGTGAAAAAAAGAACCCCAACATTTGTAAAGCAACTTCTCCCGAGTACCGAAATACCCCATATGTGGTCATAAACTGCTGTTTGGGCACATGGCAAGGAACAGAAGAGAAGGAGCATTTGGCTTTTGGAGCACAGATTTTGCTGGATTTGTTTCTTGACACCATGTCGCTTTTGCAAAGCCCCTAAGGTACCAGTACAGTGGAAAATACCCAAAAGTGACTCCATTTATGATACTACACCCCTTCAGGAATTAATCTAGGGGTGTAGCGAGCATTTTGACCCCACAGGTGTTTCATAGATTTTATTTGAATTGGGCAGTGAAAATAAAAATGAAATTTTCCAATAAGACGTAGCTTTAGCGCAAAATTTTTCATTTTCTCAAAAAATAATGCAGAAAAAGAACCCCAACATTTGTTAAGCAATTTCTCCCGAGTACGGCAATACCCGAGTACGGCAATGTGGTTATAAACTCATTTTTCGGCACACGGCAGGGCTCAGAAGGGAAGGAGCGCAATTTAGCTTTCGGATTACAGATTTTGCTGGATTGGTTTCTGGTCGCTATGTCGCATTTGCAAGACCCCTGTGGGACCAAAACAGTGGAAACCCCCCAAAAGTGACCCCCATTTTGGAAACTACACCCCTCAAGGAATTTATTAAGGGGTGTAGCGAGCATTTTCACCCCACAGGTCTTTTCGATAAATAAATGCGCTGCGTATGGTGCAAAGTAAAAATGAAAATATTTCGCTAGATATGCCAATTCAGTGGCAAGTATGTAGTGCCCAGCTTGTGCCACTGGAGACACACACCCCAAAAATTGTTAAAAGGGTTCTCCCAGGTATGGCGGTGCCATATATGTGGAAGTAAACTGCTGTTTGGGCACACTGTAGGATTCAGATGTGTGGGAGCGCCATTTGGCTTTTGAAGCGTAGATTTTGATTGGTCGTAGTTTTGTTTGAGTATTACTGGTGTTTCCGTTTATAATGTGGGGGCACATGTAAGCTGGGCAGAGTACATCAGGGGCATTGTCAGGGGGTATAATAATGGGGTAAACAATAAAATAATCCATAGATGTGTGTTACGCTGTGAAGCAATCCTTTCTGCACAGGCCGGTGTCGACACTGATAAACGGTGTCTTTACTTATCCCCCTTTTGGTCCACACTCTGCACCTTTGCAGTTTGGGGAATTTTGCTAGGAAGTGTTGTCCTGGTAAAATACGGGCGGCCTCGCTTCTAGCAGATATGTTTGGGTCCCCCCTTCCTGGTTCCCTAATTTTAGAGCCCCGATAAATCGCCTCTTGAAACAGACGAAATGTTCCCCTCAGATCTGCACAACTGCATGTTTTTATTTCCTGACTTATTGGAGCCTTAACTAACTTTATTTTTTCATAGACGTAGTGGTATGAGGGCTGTTTTTTTGCGGAACAAGCTGTAGTTATTATTGGTACAATTTTGGGGTACATGTGACTTTTTTATCCTATTTTTTGAGAGGCAAGGTGACCAAAAAACAGCAATTCTGCCATAGTTTTTTAGTTTTTTTTTATACAGCGTTCACCACGTGTTATAAATTACATGTTAACTTTATTCTGCGGGTCAGTACAATTCCGGCCATACCTAATTTTTTACAACTTTTTGCACAATAAAATTACTTTTGTCGCCATGTTGTGAGAACCATAACTTTTTAATTTTTTCATCGACAAAGCTGTATGAGGGCTTGTTTTTTGCGAGACAAGCTATAGTTTTATAGGCATCATTTTTTGATACATGCGACTTTTTGATCCCTTTTTATTTAAATTTTTGTAGGGCAAAGTGACCAAAAAACAGAAATTCTGGCATTATTTTTTACGTTTTTTTTACGCCGTTCACTGCGTGGAATAAATAACATAATATTTTTATAGTTTAGGCTGTTACGGTCAAGGCGATACCAAATATGTATGGTTTATTTATTTTTTTCAATAATAAAGGAATTGATAAGCAAAAAAGAGAGATTGTGTTTTATTTTATTACTTAAAACTTTTATTATATTTTTGACAACTTTTTTTTAAATTTTTTTTACACTTTACTTTGGTCCCACTAGGGGACTTGAAGGTCCAACTGTCATATTTTTTTTCTAATACATTTCACTACCTACGTAGATTGCAGGGCACAGCTGCCGATCTGCTAGCAACCACAAAGATGCAGGGATCGGATCCGATCGCTGCATCTGAGGGGTTAATGGGAGGGATCGGAGCTAGCTCCAGTTCCTGCCGTTACAAGTGGATGTCAGGTGTAACCTACAGCTGATATCCACATCTCCTGAGCCGGCGCCATCTTGCCGGCGGCTACGGAAGCCCTTCAGGCCCCGCCTTCAGCCAGGGGCTGGAAGTTTTCCGTGCTAGGCACACCGGGAGGCCAGTATTAGGCCTCCGGTTGCCATTGCAGCACCGACACCCCGGCAATTTCATTGCTGGGGTGTCGATGAGCTGCAAACACCTTAAATGTAGCCATCGCATTTGACGGCTGCATTGAAGGGGTTAATGGCGGGGATCGAAGTTAACTTCGGTCCCCGCCATTACAGCAGGATGTCAACTGTCAGATACATCTGATATCCGGGGATGATGGCACCGACTCAGCTTCTGAGCCGGTGCCAAACATTTGGCGTAAGTATACGACATTTTGCGGGAAGCACTGGCTTTCCACGTCGCATACTTACGACAAATGTCGGGAAGGGGTTAAATGCTGGTAATAAAACTCCTCCCTGCAACAAATAAGCCCTCACAACACTCCATTGACGGAAAAATAAAAAGTTATGGCTCTTGGAAGGCGGGGAGTGAAAAATGAAAATGGAGAAGTAAAACATTTCTCTGTCCTGAGGCTCTAACTACCTAACCAGACTGTCTTCATGTGAAAAGTCCAGCTACCTAGAAAAAGTATATGTTTGTGTGTTTATTCTGTCTGTCTATCTATCAAAGGCCGATTCTAGCTTTTCTGCTGCCTGAGACAAAAATCGCTACCAGCTTCCTCCGTTTTATTCCCCTGGCATGCACAGTGCAGCGATGAAAGATGGGCAGCGTACACCTGGTGCGTCCCCATGGAGTACGAGGCAATGGCACATCCGAGAAAGTTGGAGGAAACAGGTAGTGATGTAGAACAGCCAGGGGCATGTCAATAAAGCAAGGAAAGGTATGTTTGGAGTCAGGACTGTGTGATTCTTCAGGATAGCGGCACCGATCCATGACCTTATAATGAGTAATTTGCATGCAAAGTGTGCTGTTTTAAAAGTTGATTTTATAGATTTTGCTGCGTCTGAAAAAAAATATACAGGGGAATGTTTGGAAAAATTGTCAGGTAATGTATTACCACATGGTGGTGTTTCAAGGGGTTAAAATTACCTGACAGGTTCCCATTAAATAGACAATGAATTGCAACAATTCCATTTGCCCCTCAATTTTACTATAAATATATCCTATGTAATTAAAGCAGCAGAACCAAGCTCTAACATATATACGGCACCAGTTCCAAGCTATGTACATAAATACAGCTCCAGAACCAAGCTTAGTACATAACTACAGCAACAGAACAAAGCTCAGTACATATATACAGCACCAGAACCAAGCTCAGTACATAAATACAGCACCAGAACAAAGCTCAGTACATAAATACAGCACTAGAACCAAGCTCAGTACATAAATACAGAATCAGAACCAAGCTCAGTACATATATACAGCACCAGAACAAAGCTAAGTACATAAATACAGCACCAGGACAAAGCTCAGTACATATATACAGCACAAAAAACAAGCTCACTACATATTTACAGCACCAAAAGCAAGCTCAGTACATAAATACAGCACCAGAACCAAGCTCAGTACATATATACAGCACCAGAACAAAGCTCAGTACATATATATATATACACAGCACCAGAACAAAGCTCAGTACATATATACACTACTGTTCAAAAGTTTGGGGTCACCCAGACAATTTTGTGTTTTCCATGAAAACTCACACTTATATTTATCAAATGAGTTGCAAAATGACTAGAAAATATAGTCAAGACATTGACAAGGTTAGAAATATGGATTTTTATTTGAAATAATAATTTTCTCCTTCAGACTTTGCTTTCGTCAAAGAATGCTCCATTTGCAGCAATTACAGCATTGCAGACCTTTGGCATTCTAGCTGTTAATTTGCGGAGGTAATCGGGAGAAATTTCACCCCATGCTTCCAGAAGCCCCTCCCACAAGTTGGATTGGCTTGATGGGCACTTCTTGCGTACCATACGGTCAAGCTGCTCCCACAACAGCTCTATGGGGTTGAGATCTGGTGACTGCGCTGGCCACGCCATTACAGATAGAATACCAGCTGCCTGCTTCTTCCCTAAAAAGTTCTTGCATAATTTGGAGGTGTGCTTTGGGTCATTGTCCTGTTGTAGGATGAAATTGGCGCCAATGAAGCGCTGTCTACAGGGTATGGCATGGCGTAGCAAAATGGAGTGATAGCTTCCTTATTCAAAATCCCTTTAACCTTGTACAAATCTCCCACTTTACCAGCACCAAAGCAACCTCAGACCATCACATTACCTCCACCATGCTTGACAGATGGCGTCAGTCACTCTTCCAGCATCTTTTCAGCTGTTCTGCGTCTCACAAATGTTCTTCTGTGTGATCCAAACACCTCAAACTTCGATTCGTCATAACACTTTTTTCCAATCTTCCTCTGTCCAATGTCTGTGTGCTTTTGAACATATTAATCTTTTCTTTTTATTAGCCAGTCTCAGATATGGCTTTTTCTTTGCCACTCTGACCTGAAGGCTAGCATCCCGGAGTCACCTCTTCACTGTAGACGTTGACACTGGCGTTTTGCGGGTACTATTTAATGAAGCTGCCAGTTGAGGACCTGTAAGGCGTCTATTTCTCAAACTAGTAACTCTAATGTCCTTGTCTTGTTGCTCAGTTGTGCAGCGGGGCCTCCCACTTATCTTTCTACTCTGGTTAGAGCCTGTTTGTGCTGTCCTCTGAAGGGAGTAGTACAGACCGTTGTAGAAAATCTTCAGTTTCTTGGCAATTTCTCGCATGGAATAGCCTTAATTTCTAAGAACAAGAATAGACTGTCGAATTTCACATGAAAGCTCTCTTTTTCTAGCCATTTTGAGAGTTTAATCGAACCCATAAATGTAATGCTCCAGATTCTCAACTAGCTCAAAGGAAGGTCAGTTTTATAGCTCCTCTAAACAGCAAAACTGTTTACAGCGGTGCTAACATAATTGCACAAGGGTTTTCAAGTGTTTTCTAATCATCCATTAGCCTTCTAACACAGTTAGCAAACACAATGTACCATTAGAACACTGGAGTGATGGTTGCTGGAAATGGGCCTCTATACACCTATGTAGATATTGCATTAAAAACCAGACGTTTGCAGCTAGAATAGTCATTTAGCACATTAACAATGTATAGAGTGTATTTCTGATTAATTTAATGTTATCTTCATTGAAAAAAACTGTGCTTTTCTTTCAAAAATAAGGTAATTTCTAAGTGACCCTAAACTTTTGAACGGTAGTGTATGTATGCACAGCACCAGGACAAAGCTCAGTACATAAATACAGTACCAGGACAAGCTTAGTAAATATGTACATCACCAAAACCAAGCTCACTACATATATACAGCACCAAAACCAAGCTCGGTACATAACTACAGTACCAGAACACAACTCAGTACATATATACAGCACCAGCACAAATACAGCTCAGTACAGAAATCATTTGCAAATTCAGTGTAACTCATACAGTGACTACAGTACTGATTAGAGGCAGAATAAACATTGAGTGGGGGCAGTGTGGAGCTATTTACAAGGGGGGGCAGTGTGGAGCTATTTACAAGGGGGCAGTGTGGACCTATCTACAAGGGGAGCAGTGTGGAGCTGTTTACAAGGGGGGCAATATGGAGCTATTTACAAGGGGGGAGCAGTGTGGAGCTATCTACAAGGGGGGAGCAGTGTGGAGTTGTTTACAAAGGGGACATTGTGGAGCTATCTACAAAGAGGGCAGTGTGGAGCTATTTCCAAGGGGGGCAGCAGTGTGGAGCTGTTTACAAGGGAGGGCATTGTGGAGCTATTTACAAAGGGGGGCTGTGTGGAGCTATCTACAAGGGGGGCAGTGTGGAGCTATTTACAAGGGGAGCTGTGCAGCGCTATTTACAAGGGTGGCAGTGTGGTGCTACTTACAAGGGGCGGCAGTGTGGAGGTATTTACAAGGGCGGATGGGTGGTGCTATTTACAAGGGGTGGCAGTGTGGTGCTATTTACAAGGGGGGGAAGTGTGGGACTATTTACAAGGGGGGCTGTGGGGCGCTATCTACAAGGGGGGGTTATGTGGCGCTATCTAAAAGGTGGTGCTGTGTGTGGCGCTATGCACAGGGGGCACGGTTAATGATAGAGCACTTTTATTGGGTTGAGCACTAAGGGATCATTATTAAAGTCTGGGACACCGTGGATTCTAAATTTGTTCTAGAGGATGGGGTATAGGTGTGGAGGGTGCTAGAAAAGCGGGAAGCCAACATGTCTGTGTGTCAAATTCTGTAGAGATAAGTCGTGGCTGGAATTAGTCGTCACAGGGGTCTGGGCCAGATGGAGAAAAAAAGGGAAAGTGAACGACTAATCAGAGAAAACATCACCTAAGCTAGAGGGAAAAAAGCTGCAGGCAAGGCTCTGATTGGTGAGTCACTCCTAGAACACTGCACAGTGCAAAGGCAATGATTTTGTAATGTGTCCGTAAAAATTTGGTCTGTCCGTAATTTTTAGCTCAGTTGTCCAGAAATTTCAGACATTTCTAATACAGCACCAGAACAAAGCTCAGTACATAAATACAGCACCAGAACAAAGCTCAGTACATAAATACAGCACCAGAACAAAGCTCAGTACATAAATACAGCACTAGAACAAAGCTCAGTACATAAATACAGCATCAGAACCAAGCTCAGTACATATATACAGTACCAGAACAAAGCTCAGTACATAAATACAGCACCAGGACAAAGCTCAGTACATATATACTGCACCAAAACCAAGCTCACTACATATGTACAGCACCAAAACAAAGCTCAGTACATAAATACAGCACCAGAACCAAGCTCAGTACATATATACAGCACCAGAATCAAGCTCAGTACATATATAAATTATATATATATATATATATATATATATATATATACACACATACATAAAGCACCAGAACAAAGCACAGTACATATATATGTATACACAGCACCAGGACAAAGCTCAGTACATGAATACAGTACCAGGACAAGCTTAGTAAATATGTACATCACCAAAACCAAGCTCACTACATATATACAACACCAAAACCAAGCTCGGTACATAACTACAGTACCAGAACACAACTCAGTACATATATACAGCATCAGCACAAATACAGCTCAGTACAGAAATCATTAGCAAATTCAGTGTAACTCATACAGTGACTACAGTACTGATTAGAGGCAGAATAAACATTGAGTGACTCACTGATGACGACTTCTCCCAGGCACGGCCCATTTCTGCAGCTTCCCACTTTTCAAACATTTCCGTACCTATAAACAAAGATGAAATTCTCATGGCGCCACACACTACGCTCCTAAATATAATAGCGCCATATACTGTGTCCCTGACTATAATAGCACCATACACTGTGTACCACACACTCTGTGCCCATTGTAGATAGTGCCCACTCATAGAGTCCCCTGTAGATAGAGGCACCCCCTGTAGATAGGGCCCCCTGTAGATAGGGCATCCATACATAGTGCCCCACTGTAGATAGTGTCCCCATACATCCCCCTGGAGATTGTGCCCCAATACAGTTCCTTGGAGATAGGGCCCCCTGTAGATAGTGCTTCCATACATGGTGCCCACTGTAGATAGTACCCCCATATATATTGCCCCCCTGTAGATAGTGCCCCATACAGCCCCCTGGAGATAGTGCCCCATATATAGTCCCCTGGATATAGAGCCCCCTGTAGACAGAGCCCCCTGTAGACAGAGCCCCCCCCAGAGTCCCCTGTAGATAATGGCACTCACACTTGCAACTAAAGAATAAAACAAAACTGACGTCATCGCGCCGCTTGCGACGTTGAAAGGTGCTGAATAGTAGGGCAAGGAACATCCGTGCCCTTCCATTCAATGACGCAAGCGGCACAATGACGTCATTGTGCGGCTTGCGTCATTGAATGGTGCTAAATGGCAGGGCAGGGATCTAATGCTCCTTGCCCTGCCTAGTGATACATGTTACTGTATCTGCATCCTATGGCGGCTGTTAGTGTCAGTGGCGCCGGCTGAGTAGAGACTCTCACCTCGCCTCAAGGATGGTGCGGCCCTGGCTGCTAGTACATGGAAGGGGAGTCGGACAGCAGTTCTTAGCTACAGTGCCGCCCCCTTCAGAAATGCTGTACCCTGCCGCCTGAGACTCATCTCGCCTCATGTCAGGTGTGGCCCTCTATCTATCTATCTAACAAACAAAAGGTCCAAAGCAACACTGTGTATAAAGCAGGGTTGCCAACCGTCCATAAATTTACGGACAGTCCGCAAAAAATTGGATTTTTCTTTATTCCCCCAGAACTTTGCACTGCGCATGTGCCAAAATGTACATGCACAGTGCAAAGGCTGCGGCCTGGCATATTTTCTTGACAGCGGAATCTGAAAATATGCTGCCAAGTGAGGTCGGTGCCTGGCATGGACCAATCCAGTCACCTGACCTCACGTCAGCGACATGAGGTCAGGTGACTCAGGTCAGGTGACTGGACTAGTCCACTCCCGGGCCGTCACTGACCCCAGCCAGAAGAGGACCTCCGTCGCATGACCACCTTGGCTCCTCGGTGAGTCACGTTAGGCAGAGCGGAGAGTGGTAGCGGTAAGCTACCACTACCGCTCTCCACTCTGTTTGCTGTGTGGAGCTATTTACAAGGGGGGGGGGAGTGTGGAGCTATTTACAAGGGGGGGCAGTGTGGAGCTATTTACAAGGGGGCAGTGTGGACCTATCTACAAGGGGGCAGTGTGGAGCTGTTTACAAGGGGGGCAATTTGAAGCTATTTACAAGGGGGAGCAGTGTGGAGCTATCTATAAGGGGGGCAGTGTGGAGTTGTTTACAAAGGGAGCATTGTGGAGCTATCTACAAAGGGGCCAGTGTGGAGCTATTTCCAAGGGGGGCAGTGTGGAGCTGTTTACAAGGGGGGAGGGATTGTGGAGCTATTTACAAAGGGGGGCTGTGTGGAGCTATCTACAAGGGGGACAGTGTGGAGCTATTTACAAGGGGAGCAGTGCAGCGCTATTTACAAGGGGGGCAGTGTGGTGCTACTTACAAGGGGCGGCAGTGTGGAGGTATTTACAAGGGCGGATGGGTGGTGCTATTTACAAGGGGTGGCAGTGTGGTGCTATTTACAAGGGGGGAAGTGTGGGACTATTTACAAGGGGGGCTGTGGGGCGCTATCTACAAGGGGGGGGTTATGTGACGCTATCTAAAAGGTGGTGCTGTGTGTGGCGCTATGCACAGGGGGCACGGTTAATGATAGAGCACTTTTATTGGGTTGAGCACTAAGGGATCATTATTAAAGTCCGGGACACTGTGGATTCTAAATTTGTTTAGAGGATGGGGTATAGGTGTGGTGGGTGCTAGAAATACGGGAAGCCAACATGTCTGTGTGCCAAATTCTGTAGAGATAAGTCGTGGCTGGAATTAGTCGTCACAGCGGTCTGGGCCAGATGGAAAAAAAAGTGAAAGTGAACAACTAATCAGAGAAAACATCACCTAAGCTAGAGGGAAAAAATCTGCAGGCAAGGCTGTGATTGGTGAGTCACTCCTAGAACACTGCACAGTGCACAGGCAATGATTTTGTAATGTGTCCGTAAAAATTTGGTCTGTCCGTAATTTTTAGCTCAGTTGTCCAGAAATTTCTGAAGTGGGGGTTGGCAACCCTGGTATAAAGTAAAAGGTTGGGTGCAAGCCTCAGGATCCACCATGTATAAAGTAAAAAACCAGCAGCACTCCAGTATGTCAAGGTGAAAATCAAGTCTAGAACTTTTATTCCATAAAAGGCCACGTTTCGGTTCAAAGTACTTGAGAAAGGTTCACTTGTGTTGAACCGAAACGTCGCCTTCTATGGAATAAAAGTTCTACACTTGATTTTCACCTTGACATCCTGGAGTGCTGTCGATTTTTTTACTTGATCTATCTATCTATCTACCTACCTGCCTGTCTATCTATATATTTATTTCATATTTGTCTATCACATACCTGTCTATCTATTTTATATCTATCTTTCTGTCTGTTTATGCATCTGATGTCTATTTATCTATCTATCGATCACATATCTATCTACCGATCTGTAACGTCCAATGGGGTTGTGGATCCACTGGGCTACTCTGCCGTAATGGAGTAGCTGCTGGCCAGACAGGTGTAATACAGTCACAGGTAGATGGTACCTTTTCGGCAGCTGGACACAGTCATATTGCAGGTAGTGGATACAAGCTGGTGCCGGATTACTGTAAGAGGATACTGGGTACAGGATACCGACTGGTCATGGACACAGGATACCAACTGGTCACAGACGCAGAGAAAAGAGAGTGTGAACAGCACAGCAGTACAAAAGAAGCCTCTAGGGCCCAGATGGGTGCCGACCTCCAGGGATCTGACTTTGTACATCCCACAATGTCCAAACAATTAGTAGAAAAGAGAGGCAGCACTCCAAACAGAGGTCGTCAGAAAAGTGGATTTATTCTCCCATCAGTGCAGTAAACAGTGCAAAGTTTCAGCTGCTCAATGCAGCCTCAATGCATGCTGGACAAAGGCTGCATTGAGCAGATGAAACGTTGCACTGTTTACTGCACTGATGGGAGAATAAATCCACTTTTCTGACGACATCAGTTTGGAGTGCTGCCTCTCTTCTCTACTTCTTGTTTGGTCACAGACACAGGATACCGACTGCTCACGGACACAGGGTAAGAAACCTTTGCAGACGAACACTGGGTTAATACAAGATTGCTCAGGCACTTTGGAGATGGTGAAGGTGCCTTAAAGGGAAGGTGTCATGTTTTTTTTTTTATTATTATATTGCTTTAAATAAAATATAAACCAAAATGTTATTTATTTATATACGAAAGGATACGGACGTATGACTCGAACACTTTTTCTTCTATTTCAGGGGTATGGGACGTGTGGAGGAATAGCTCACACTGCATAAATGTATGACGATTGATGTGATGTGTCCATGTGCTATATTTGTGGTATATTCGAAGATATAATCTGTAATGTATACCTGCTCTGTTTTTTATTACTGTATTTGTTATGGATATACCTGGTTGGTATTTGTTCTTCTGATCAATTTTTGCATTCCTTGTAAGCAATATGTATTTACGCAAGTATATGAGAATGTATTCTGTATTTTCACTTTGCAAATATTGAGATATGTGGTTATTGATCATGTTCTTTTCTGTTTGAAATTACCAATAAAAAGATTGAACCATAAAAATGTTATTTATTAGTGTTGTCATGTTCTAATTTTTTCGGTGTTCAAACTTTTACTTCTCTATGGGGGCTGCCATTTATTTTTTTTCATCTCTGTATGTGTCGATTAACGACACATACAAAGATGCTATACGGCACATACAACCCCATAGAGAATGCGAACGGGAGCCGTTCCATTCTCAGAAGCGTACGCCGTCTTGTGTGGGAATGGCGCATGCGCCGCTCCCACACAGACCAAAACGAAGCTCGTTCGCACAGCAAAATCTGGCGCCATTTTCATGTGAACCGGAAGCCGCTGCCGGACAGTAAGATGACGACTTCCGGCCGCGGCTTCCGGCCATATGTTCAGGCGCAAGGAATAGGAGCGTAGACCAGCGGAGGCAGGTAATTTATGTTCGTGTATGTGAGGTGTGTATTATGTTTGTGTGATACTGTCTGCTGAGCCCTGTATCTAATCCTCCTACACTGTGCAGTTGCTCAGAAAATGGCACACAGTGTAGGAGGTTTGAAGATACAAACTCTTCCTTCTCTTGGCACTAGCCAGAAGAAGGGAGGGGGATTGTGTGAGGACACTAGAGGAGAGTGTGTCCACCCCAAATTTGCAGCATAAATCAATGAGGTTGGTTTACCACAGTGACCATGCTGCAATTTTGGGAACTGCTCCCTCTAGTGGCCAGCACATGGAAATGTTATAAATTAGAATCTAATTTATAATATTTCCTGACTTGTGAAAAAATTTAAAACAATGTGTAATCACTCAAATACTAATTGTTTAACTGAAAAAAATATATAATCATTTCTAGCAACACATTCCCTTTAAGTAGTCCTGGGACGCAGCAGGGGTCTGTATGCATCACATATCTATCTGTCTATCTATGCATCACATATCTATTTATTTCATATCTATCTATCGATCTGTCTGTTTATCTATCTATAGTTACACAGTTGATAAGGTTGAAAAAAGGTCCATCAAGTCCAACCTATAATCCTACCCAGTTAATCCAGAGGAAGGCAAAATCCCATGAGGTTGATGCCAATTGCCCCATTAGGGGAAAAATTCCTCCCTGACTCCAAATATAGACATCAGAATAAATCCCTGGATCAACGTCCCATCTCCAGAATCTGGTACTCATAACCTGTAATATTATATTTTTCAAGAAAGGCATCAAGGCCCTTCCTGAACTTGTTCAAAGAATCAACCCCCCCAACATCCTGTGGCAGAGAGTTCCACAGTCTCACTGCTCTTATAGTAAAGAATCCCAGTCTGTGATGATGATGAAACCTTTTTTCCTCTAGACATAGAGGATGCCCCATGTCCTTTTTACAGGCCTAGGTGTAAAAAGATCATTAGAAATATCTCTGTACTGACCAATTATATATTTGTACATTGTAATCAGATCGCCCCTAAGCCGTCTTTTTTCTAAACTGATTAGCCCTAAGTTTGATCACCTTACTTGGTACTGAATTCCACCCATTCCCATAATTACCTTAGTCACCCTTCTTTGCACCCATTCTAGTTCAGCCATGTCCTTTTTATACACAGGTGCCCAAAATTGTACACAATGTTCTATATGTGGTCTGAATAGTGATTTGTATAGAGGCAAAACTATGTTCTTGTCATGAGCATCTATTTGCCTTGGCAGCAGCTGCCTGGCACTGATTACTAAACGTAAAGGCATCTATCTATCTATCTATCTATCTATCTGTCTGTCTGTCTGTCTATTTGTCAGTATCTATCTATATATATCTCATATCTATCACTTATCTATACATCTCATATCTATTGATCGATCTATCTAATATCTATTTATCTATCTGTCTAATATCTATCTATATATCTGTCTGTACGTTTGTCTGTTTATCTATCTATCTATCAAAAAACTTAATCAGCTCCTCCTGAAACATAAAATGAATATGCAGGTGTGAATCTGCCGTGACGCACATTAACCAACACTGCAATCCGGCAGCGAGGCAGGGACTCCTAGCATCGTACATAACTATGATGCTAGGAGCCCGGCTCCCTGCACTGTGTTCGGTCCGGTACTTGCGGTCCGAAATACGTCCGTCAATTACGGACGTAATGACCTCGTGTGAACATACACTAAAAAGGGCTCTGCCCTTTCATTCCTTGCCTGAGAAATTCCCTGCAAATGGTCCTTTAGGCTATCCTGTTCCCTGTATTCTCCTGCCCTGCTACCTGTATCCTGTTTCCCTTGCTGTGTTTTGTTCCTGAGCATGTATTTGAGTCGTGTCCTGCTGCACCTACTGTCGTCCGCCAAGTCTGGCGCAACCTGCCGCACCTACTGTCATCTGCCACGTCTGGCGCAACCTGCTGTCATCCGCCACGTCTGGCACAACCTGCTGCACCTGCTGTCATCCGCCACATGTGGCGCTACCTGCCACATCCAGCCCAATCCGTGCTAAAGCTTCTGCCAATTGTCTGTACTATCTCAGGACAGGAGTTCCGATGAAGTCCTCCAATGGGACCCCAAATGCCTTAACTGCTGCCTGCCACAAGTTCGCCCGGTTTTGCCCCCACTGCCTAAGTCACTCTCCGATCTACCCTAACACTGTGCCAGTTTTGCGGACGTATTCAGCAAAAAGGAGGCAGAGACTCTTCCTCCCCATCGAAGCTACAATTGCCCTGTTGAGTTACTTCCTGACGCCTCACCACCCCATGGGCGAGTCTATCCCCTCTCCCTGCCAGATACCCTAGCTATATCTGCCTACGTTAAGGAGAATCTGGAGAGAGGGTTCATCCGGAGATCTTCCTCCCCGGCCAGACAGAGATTCTTCTTTGAAGAAGGTTGGATCCCTTCGTCCATGTATCGATTAGCATGGTTTGAACCAAATCACGGTCACGAATAAGAACCCCTTGCCGCTCATTTCAGAACTTTTCAAAAGAATTTGCGGGGCCAAGGTGTTCACGAAGCTGGGTCTACCCGGGGCCTATAACTTGATCCGTATCCGCAAGGATGACGAGTGGAAAACCGCATTCAACACCTGAGACGGTCACTAGGAATACCTCGTGATACCCTTTGGACTGTGTAACGCTTTAGCTGTATTCTGGGAGTTCGTGAATGCCATCTTCCGAGATCTGCTGTATGTCTGTGTGGTAGTCTATCTGGACGACATCCTGATCTACTCACCTGATTTGATGACGCATCGGAGGCATGTTCGCCAAGTTCTGTCTCGGTTAAGGGGGAATCTCCTGTATTCTAAACTTGAGAAGTGTGTGTTCGAGGGGAACTTTCTGCCCTTCCTGGGCTACATTGTATCCGACCGTGGACTCAAGATGGATCCAGAGAAAGTACAATCCGTCTTCGAGTGGCCACGTCCACAGGGGCTTCGGTCCATACGATTTCTAGGATTCGCAAACTTCGATCGCCAATTTATCCCGAACTTCTCGTATCGGACTGCCCCAATCTCTGCCCTCACCAAGAAGGCGGTGAACGCCAAGGTTTGGCCTCTGAAAGTAGAGTCAGCAGTTATAAACCTCAAAAATGCTTTTACCTCAGCCTCCGTTCTTCATCACCCTGATGCATGCTGGATGGTCTGGGTAGTAGTGGATCGTTTCTCTAAAATGGCACATTTTATTCCGTTGACTGTCATTCCGTTGACTGTCCTTCCGTCTGCTCCTCGCCTGGCAAACCTGTTTATTCTCCACATTTTCCGTCTGCACGGACTTCCTCTGCACATTGTCTCGGATTGGGGTGTACCGTTCACGTCCAAGTTCTGGAGAGCCCTCTGCAACCTGCTAGATGTTAAGCTGGAATTCTCTTCTGCCTACCACCCACAATCCAATGGTCAGGTGGAAAGGACCAATCAAATTTTGGAGAACTATCATAATCTTGTTTCTGCCCAACAGGACAATTGGGTACAACTTCTGTCTTGGGTGGAATTCTCGTACAACCACCACACAAGTGAATCTACTGCTTAGTCTCCCTTCTACATTGTGTACAGCCAGCATCCTCAAGTTCCTCTTCTTGTGCCAGCCATGACTCAAGTACCGGCAGCTAACTCCTTATTTGGGACTTTCATTTACATCTGTCAGCAAACTAAGGCTACCATTCTCCAATCAGTGGCACGCATAAAAAAGCAGGCCGATAAAAAAAAACAAAAAAAAAACAAACATTTTCCTCCTCAATCCTCTCCTGGAGTCAAAGTCTGGCTATCCTTGAGAAATATTAGACTCAAAGATGCTTTGTCACAAATTTGCTCCCAGGTTCCTCGGTCCTGCAAAGGATAAACCCTGTATCTTATAAGCTTTGGTTGCTTCCTACGCTCAAGATTCTCAACTCATTTCACGTGTCCCTCTTTAAACCTGTGGTACTGAACCCAGTAACACTCCTTGAACTGTGGTTGCTCCCAGCAGTACATCTGATGTGTTTGAGGTGAAGGAGATCCTGGACTGCAAGAGGGTAGGAGGAAGGACTTTCTATTTGGTGGACTGGAGAGGGTTTGGTCCTGAGGAGAGATCCTGGGAGCCAGAGGAGAACCTAAATGCTCCCACCCTCATTAAAAGAATGTCTCTCTCGCTCTGGACCCAAGAAGAGGGGGCATAAGGGGGGGGGGTACTGTTACGGCTGCGGTCATGGAGCGCAACCTCCACTTACCTGCCGCCCGCAGATCTTCCTCTTCCTGCCGTTTCCCTCCCCAGAGACTTCAGCACATGTGGCCGCTCTGTCCATTACAGGGCGCGCATGCTGGTTCCCAGCCTTAAAAGGGCCAGTGCGCGCATATTTAATTATGCTCCAGATCATCTTTAACTATAAATTTATATTTAACTATATATTTAATATTCCTTGCCTGAGCATTGTTTGTAAATCCCATGTTAGTCTTCAAATTGTCCCTTAGCCGTACCGTTTTCCCGTGCCCTGCTACCTGTATCCCATGCGGTGTTATGTTCCTGAGCCCGTCTAGTGATTGGAGTCGTGTCCTACTGCACCTGTCGTCTGCCACATCTGGCAGAACCTGCCGCACCTACTGTCATCCGCCACGTCAGGCGCAACCTGCTGGCACCGGTCATCCGCCGCAACCCGCCACATCTGGCACTACCTGCCACATCCGTGCTAAAGCCTCTGCCAATCGTCTGGACTAGCTCAGATACTCTCATGCAACGTATTTATTGAATAGACTTGTGCATTGACTAACTTGGACAGCTGCCTCTCCGCTACGGCGGAGCAGCCTAGTGGGTCCACATACGCCGAGATCGTGGCAGACGTTCAGCAGGATTATGTTTGTACTGTGGCCACAAGGGTCATTATGTGAGTCAATGTCCACAGAAGCCGGGAAACTCCAGCACCTAGGGTAGATTGGAGAGACTACCCTAGGTGGATTGACGCCAACTGCTAAATTCTCTCCCAAACTATCTATTCCCGTGACAATCTTCTCTGGTGAAGAATCACACTCTATCCCCGCTTATCTGGATTCTGGAGTGACTCCACAGGCCCTAATAGTCCTGGAAAACTACTTTAATTTTAAAATAGTATATAAAAAAAGTTACATTACTTCAGGCATGTGAATGTGTGCCTTTAGGCCTGTAATATGGTGCACAATACGCAGGAATAGTCACAACTCGTTCCAAAATACAGCATTCGATGGAGCATGCTGTGATTTTTTTTTAATGCGGACTCCGCATGCGCTTACCACCGTATTTTGTTCAAGTGGTATGCATGGCCCCATTGAAATGCATTACTACTGTATTCAGGATTCGTGGGATATAGATTTCAAATATGTTTGTGTGCATGAAGCCGGACTAGGATTTCTTTCTTATTACGGAACAAACAGCATTCACTCACGACCAATAGAAGAACGGTTGCTTGTATATGGTTCAACCTTCATTGACCAATTCCAAGATAAAATTTGTCTGGCTGAGTTACTAAGGGTGAGGGCAGAGATTTGCTGCATAACCAACCACTGGTGTGCAGTTCTTCGCATGTGTACCAGGTAGAACGGATTTACGAAAGAAACACAAAAACTCAAACTTTGAAGCTTTACATTTTGTTTATTGCATAGATCTAATGTATTTGTTCAGATAAATTACATAACATTACAGGCCTGTAGACACGTTGTATTTAAACATTCCGTTAAATTTAGACAGTAAATGAAAAAGGAAAAGTACTATTACTATATCAGTAGTTTATTATATTCGGATTAAGAGAGATCTCTAACCCAACAGAAAGGCACCTATGTACCTATCAAATGTGGAATCAAAAGGACTCAACTGCAAATAATCCCCTACATTTAAGGATTGCCAGTAAGTGCCTACTAAAAGGGAAAACTGCTCCTGATCCGGTGGAACATGGTCGGAAATTGGAAATCGAGTCCATGTTTAAACAGCTTGTAGGTGGATTAACTCTTTAGTTGGGTGCCGGTTTTTATGCTCATTTTCATTTCTCTTTCTTTTGCCAAAACCAGGTGTGGATTATAAAGGAAGGGGGATTAAAAAAGAAAGGCCCTTTTCAGTTCAGAACGGAGCCATAATAGCTATGCTTGATTCATTTTTGTACAGATCCCGATTAACCCCATTAACTCTTTAGGAAGTCTGTCAGTTTCTGTCAGGGTTTCAGTATTTTTGACAGCAAGAACAGCATTGTAGCTTGCACTATTCTTGCCATCAAAAATATAAGAACCTCTGGTGGAAAGGGGGAGAAAAACCAGATGTGAATAGATCAATCAAGCAGAGTCGGGCAGAGAGAATTAAGACTTTTTAAATCTATGTTTTCCATGAAACGCTAAAGCGCTACAGAGCAAAACATAGTTGAGTGTAGTCAGGGCACCGGTCGCTATTTCAGGTTGCCTATAGTCCGCCTAGAGTTCCCTTTAAGTTGCAGTTTGTTGGGTTGGCAGAAGGAGTAGTATTGTTGGGCTGTTCAGTTATAGTTTTCTTGTAGCAAACACAAAGTGAATTGAATACAGTATGTACATGTAATGGCAATAAACTAAAAAAAAAAAAAAAAAAAGTCAAAATTCGAAAACCTGAACTAGGTCAGTGCATTCAAGAATAGCAGAGCTTATGAGATGCTTTACATTTTAAAATCAATGTGGAGTCTGAACTTGCAAGTAACAGAACATAAATATTACATACATAAAAAAAAAAAATATATAATGAAGGCAAAATAAAAAATTATTAGAAAACGTAGAAGACCACCCATAGTTTTCTACATGGAGTGAACACAAGGGCTGGGTTCACATTGCACATTTTTATTACATTTTCAAATGCTGCAAAAAAAACGCATCTGAAAAAACGCATGCTTTTTTTTCAGATGCATTTCTTTTTGAAGCGTTGGAAAGCGCAACACAAAATATAAATGTGTATCCAGTCTTAGGAGTTGTCTGGTTCAGACAATCCCTTTACACATAACAGGTGCATTAATAATGAATTGTTATAGCCGGAGGATGCCATCAACTAAGCCTCATTTCCCTGCCAAAATGCTGCGATAGTGTTGGGTGCCCTGAAATCACATTAAAGGGGTATTCTAGACTCCAGCATTTTACACCTAACCACTAGATAAGTAAAAAATGCTACATCAGTGGGGTCCAACCGCTGGAAAGTGGAATAGCACTTTCTGTTCAACATATCCATATTGACACTGCTATTGCAATACGCGCAAGCTTCAAGAGTTCGTGTTTTTCCCGGATATCAACATTAATGGCCTATCCTTAGGAATGGCCATCAATATTAGATCGGTGGGGGTCATGGCCCAGGTAATCAGCTGTTTAAAGGTCCCTTGAAACGGACAACGCTGCAATACCATGCACAGCCACTACTAAAGTAATGAGGTGTGCAAGTACAAAACAGAATGAAAAATCGGAGTTAAACAATGAAGAGGCTACAGTGCTTGTATGAGCACTGTAAGGATAGGCCATCAGTTTTGAAATCCTGGATAACCCCTTTAAGGAATTTTTTAGATTTCAAGACAGCAATGTTTAGTTTTAGTGATCAAATTGAGAAAGAGAATTAAAACGGTCTACCTGCTTAGGGAATTGTGTGTATATCTTGTCCTGGGTAGGATAGGCTGAATGTGTTTGTGCGAGTTTCCTCCCACACTCACACAAAAAACATCCAGACTACACCACAAATATGCATAGTCAACCACACTCCGAACTACATCATAACCATGCATGTTTATTTTATTGAGAGGGGAATAAAGGGGGTTTTACACTGGGCAATTATCGGGCAGACAAGCGTTCATAGAACGCTCGTTGCTGATAGTTGTCCTGTGTAAACAGGGCAGCGATCAGCAGATGAACGAGCAAACACTCGTTCATCTGCTGATCGTATCGTTTTAACAAAGTAAAATATTCTCAGTCGGCAGCACATCTCCCTGTGTAAACATGATAATGTATGGGGATGAGCGATCGGGGTAACGACCGCTTGTCCCCATACATAGCTCCTTGGGACAGGAGCAGATGTGCGCCGATCAACGAGCTGTATCGAACGGCGCTCACTGCACCGGCCAAAGTAATAGGGCCTTTGGCCCTGTTTTTTCTCCTGACATGCTATCATGGAACAGTTGGCCTATCTTGAACAGATAATTGGCCAAATTTTATGGAGAGCGAGAGAGTATGAGAAATCACGAGACCATGGCTGCATAGACTTGCATACAGCAGTGTCTATAGACATGCAACATACAAACTTCAATGCATAGAACAGCTCCATAAAAGCAGTTGTATGGGTATACAGGAGTAAACAAACATTGCATGCCCATAAAACCCACTGTCTCTTCGGTGGCATGTATATTACTATCACTACTTTAAGATCTAAATTAATGCTTAGGTGTTCAAATTAGACAACCTCTATACATCATAATACACGAGCACGCAATATATCAGAAAATAAACCCGAAACTCTTTTTACGTAGGGTACATTTGTGCACATTTTTCCACAATGACTCAGACTTGAGGAATGCAGCCAGAGTTAGGAAACATTTCCTTTAACAGTTTCAAAGTCCTTGGTCATTTAGCACCATTGTCCTTGATTATGTTTTGGGTACAGTGTGACACATGAAGAATGCATTCACATCTCCTCTGCAATATATGCCTTACATTCGTACATGAAATTTTTGATTTTGAAGGATTTACCCATTTTAAGGAATATGATTTGCAACATGAACAGCTCAGTATCTGAAAGACTTGCTTTGCACAGAAAATTACTTACATCTCCAGCTATTTTCCGAATCACACTTGTAATGCAATTCCTTGTGTCCATGTGAATGACATTATGTACAATACATTAGTCTGCCCTGAAAAACGAGACAAGCTAATGTAACTATACAAGTATTTCTAGATTTTAACCAGAGAATTCATGTTTTTCTCCCTTTTTTCTTTAGGAAACAGGTGTTTCCCGAAAGACGCGAGATAAATCCACTTTGAAAAGGGGTTTCCCTTGATTTGAAGAGATACAATGACTCAGTGCTTTTATTTCAGTACAAAATTAAGAAAAATTATCAGGCAGCTATTGTCCTTTGCTTGTGTATCACATTTCCATGTGTGAATGTCTATTAAACTTAATGCCAAATAAATCTGGGGAAGGAACATCTGGCAATTGCCTATTGTGTATATGGCTCAAAACGGCTTTAGGAACAAGTTCATTTGAAGGTTATCAGCAGCCTCTGTGTAGCCCAGAGAATCAGGAAAGAGGTCACATCTTAACAAGAAATGTGCTTTCACAAAATTTTAAATGTCAATTTATAAAATTTAACTTAGATGTGTTGGTGTCCACTTGAAGATTACATACATACATACACACATATATATATATATATATATATATATACATACATATACACACACACACACACACACACACACACAAAGTCAATGGTTCCTGATGACATGGTTGGAGTCCTCATCTCTCAACTAGGCATGAGCCAGTATTGTTCAAACAGCGTGTGCAGATGGATAATACAGGGAGCTTGCGGCTATGTTCACACGGGGTATTTTGCCGAGTTTTTTGACGCGGAAACCGCGTCGCAAAACTCGGCAGAAACGGCCCGAGAACGCCTCCCATTGATTTCAATGGGAGGCATCGGCGTCTTTTTCCCGCGAGCAGTAAAACTGCCTCGCGGGAAAAAGAAGCGACATGCCCTATCTTCGGGCGCTTCCGCCTCCGACCTCCCATTGACTTCAATGGGAGGCAGGAGAAAGCGTATTTCTCGCTGTTTTATGCCCGCGGCGCTCAATGGCCGCGGGCGAAAAACGGCGCGATAATTGCCGCGAAAATCGGCGTGCAGGGAGAGGAATATCTGCCTCAAAGTTCCAAACGGAATTTTGAGGCAGATATTCCTCCCCCAAAATACTCCGTGTGAACATAGCCTTCCTCCTGCAACTTTGCTACATACATTTTTGTTGATTATTTTCAGCATTTGTTTCACATATTTATTGTGGTACATCCAGGGGCATAGCATCACTAGGCACAACTAGGAGGGAAGGTGGGGGGGGGGGGCACCAACTCTCTGGCCGGGATTCTGCTCCTAGAGGTAGCCCTTGATGTCACTGTCCATATATGGACAGTGACGTCAGGGGCTCTTCCAAGAGAGGAATTCCCAGCCAGAGGGTCAGCAATGCCACCTAGAGGGAGGGTGAGTGGCACTATCTACAAGAGGAGGTTGTTTTAATTGTCACCATAAGGTCTTACTAGCCTTTCTATTTTCTTTTAATTTATTGTTATGTTAACTACTTTAAATATAACTATATTGCTTGTAAAATGTACAAATTAAATTATTTACTTTGATATTACATTTTATATAGTCATTTATTGTATGGAGCGTTGTCACGAGGGGTGACTTATCAGGGTCAGCACTCTTGTCTTTTGTTTATGTTCTGCTCTGCTACTTTTTTATGGGTGTATCACATTTAGAACACTAATAAAGATTCGGGGACCAGCCTTTGTTTTTGCTTGTCCTAAATTTCCCTAATATATAGAAAACTCAATTTGCTCCCTTTACAAGCGAGATATATTTTGTTGTCCCCCTCTTCCAAAGGTCATGTATTCTGTGAATGTGGGGAGGAGTAGTTGTCACAATCTACAGCTCATATCCTCCCCCTATTAACAGAATAGTCCTAATATTTGAATACGTTTAGAAACAGCACCACTTTTGACCATAGTCGATGTCTGGTATAACAGTTCAGTGAATAGAGCTAACCTGCAATATAAGACAGTCCACGTATAGGAGTGGTACACGCAAGCAACTGTTTATCTGTCAATAGCCAGATTTCTGTAGATTTGCCACAAGTCAACACACATAACTGCATCTTTAGTGGTTGCTGCAGGTTTTGGTAAAACTCAAATTGTTTCACGGGCAGGGATTTTCATTATTAGTCACGTTGTAGGTTTCCTGCTTCACCGATTTAAAATTGCTGTGGAATATGTTAGAGCTATATTAAAGGTTACTATCAGACTTATTTTATTACAATAAAATTTACAGTAAGCAGGTGAAGTATTACAAGGTTTCGAACATGTAGTTTATATATCTGCTATGCAGTAGTCTAGGGGTCCAGCTGTGTGTACAAACAGATTTTTTTGTTGATTCAGACAATGGTTATTTGGGCACGCCATACGTGCCTAAGGTGGGAAAAACACTTTAAAGGGAAGGTGTCGAGAAAATTTTATTTTTTTTTAAAAATATACATTTGCTTTTAGTAGGTTATTAAAATACATTTTATTTATTTGTGTTTTTGTGTTTTACTTTTCTATGGGGGCTGCCATTTTTTTTTTTAATCTCTGTATGTGTCGATTAACGACACATACAGAGATGACATACAGCACATACATCCCCATAGAGAATGTGAACGGGAGCCGTTCCATTAACTATAGTGTACGCCGTCTGTGTGGGAACGGCGCATGCGCCGCTCCCACACAGTCCAAAAGGAAGGTCTTCAGCCGAACTACTTCCGGTCGCGGCTTCCGGACATATGTTCCAGGCAGCGAAGACGCGAGGAGTAGGATCGGAGGCAGCAGCGGCGGCAGGAGCAGGTAAGTTATGTTTGTGTATGTGATGTGTGTATTATGTTCGTATTATACGGTCTGATTACCACTGTATCTAATCCTCCTACACTGTGCATTCGCTCAGAAAATGGCGGCACACAGGATTAGAAGATTCAACCACCTCCTTCTCCTGGCACTAATAGAGCAGAGGGAGTTGAGCAGGTTGAGGTTTATTTTTATAGCAAAAGATTCAGTAGAATGTATTAATTTAACCCCTTAATGACAAGCTAAATGTTTTGGTTTGTGCCCCTCTGCCTTTCAATAGCCATAACTTTTTCATTGACGTGGCTGGATGAGGCCTTGTTTTATGCGGGAGAAATTGTAATTTGTTTTGCGCAGTTTTTACAGCGTGAATATAGGAAAAAGTGATTCTTGTCATTGGTTTTTTGTTTTTACCTGCTCATGTTTCACGCTAAACCTGTTAAATTAATTTTTCTGATTCTTATTGTTGTGTAGATACCTAATATTGTTTTTATGTAATGTATGGGGAATAAAATAGGTTTTCAAAATAATGACTTTTTTTGGTATTTTTTAGTTACAGACGTCGCTGCAGAAGCACCTGCACCGCCTGCTGTCAATAGACCGTAGGCAGTCGTTAAACCTCTGCTCATTCTGGGCAAGCCTAAGCACTGTGACAGCTATCTCTGTATTCACACTCATACGGAGATAGCTGTCAATCACTGAGTAGGACCGCCCACTGGACTCAAGCCCAGAATGAGCAGAGGTTTAAAATGAATAAATTACAACTTACACTGAATCTTTTCGGCAAAAATACATAAAATCAACCTTCTCAGCTCCCCCTGCTCTATGCTACCCGGAGATTGGACTGCATGTTCAATGTGACAGGCTCCCTTTAAGGCCACAGTTCAGATGGGGTAGATTTGATGCAGATTTTGCACCACAGTACAAAACAATGCATGTGAACAGGGTTTTACAAAAAACTCTATCCATGTTTGGAAGTGAAATATCTACATATCCATAAACAAATCCCCAACATGCTCTTAATATTGCAATGTATTGAATGTAACATACAGATTTTGCAATGGATTAAAAGCCAGGAAACCTGATATCGTGGATCCTGGTAAAAATATAGGGAACTATGACACTGTTGTGTTTATGATGGCGCTTCATAGTGTCAAAGTCTCCCATACAAAACTGAAGGGTATTACAGTAGCAGCACAGTGAATGAGATTTTACCAAATCTTATCTACACTTTGGAAAGTGCAGATCTCATATCATTCAATGAGAGTGGTGAAATTTGCAGTGAAAACCGCCACAAAATTCACAGCAAGAAAATTGTAATTTTGCTGCTGCTACTCCACAAATTCTGCAGGTGTATTGTCGACAGGATTTTCATTACATGTGGAATATCTTCACACTTGCGGTTTTTCACTAAATGTTTTTACATTTTGTCAGGAAGCGGGTGTTTTCTTGTAGGTACCGCAGGGAGAGAACATATCGATTACAATGAGTTATTAACCAGCTGATATGGCAGAAATTAAAATAGTGACTGTAAAAGTCAATTTGTTCAGGAAATAATTCGTTTGGAGGCATCTTTTCCTGCAATTCAGAGAGCCGTAAAGGTCTGCACTGCCTAAATTAAATCTTAGACCGGATTCACACGAGCATATTCGGCCTGTGATACACGGATTGTATGTCAGCAGTATTTCCTAAACCGAACAAACTTCAGGGAGCCGGGCTCCTAGCCTCATAGTTATCTATGAGGCTAGGAGTCCCTACCTCGCTGCGGGAAAACGGTCCCATACTGTAATCATGTTTTCAGTACGGGGCATTTTCCCGCAGTGAGGCAGGGACTCCTATTGTCATACATAACTATGATGCTAGGAGCCTATCTCCCTGTAGTGTGTTCGGCCCGGGAAATACTGCTGACATATGGTCCGTATATCACAGACCGAACATGCTCGCGTGAATCCGGCCTTATTCAACTTCTTTAAAGACATTGTCTAGCAATCTTGTTTTGCCATTTGTAGCTTAAAAGGGAACCAGTCACCAGCATTTCACCTATTGAACTCTACTCACCCTCATCCTTTTGACAGCAGCTGGCAACTGCGGTCAATAGTTCATTGCCGTTATCCCCTCTCCTAAACTCGTCCTCTGATCATAAATAACGGTCTGCAAACAGTTTGCGCCTTTTATGGTTAGTCTCATTCGTTCCTCTTCTTAGGCCCGCCCACTGCCAAAACATGGCCTGCCCTAAATGCCCAAATCTAGTCTGAGATAGCGCGCATGTGGCAGTCATGAGTGGTCCGACACCCTTACTTGCTTTGTCTAGGCCCCAAATCTAGTTACTGTGCATGCACCCCTATGGTGTCCCATTGTGCGCACGCACCAGAACAGGACACCTATGCGCAAGTGCAGGATTTCATGTGTGCTGGGGGCAGGCGAGGAGCGATCAATCAAAATTGAGGAGGCGGGAGTAACTCTGAAAAGCTTGAGGAACGAAGATATGACTCTTATGCTCATTAGCATATGGCACGGGAATACTAAAAAAAATGTAATAGTAAAAAAAAGTACAGAGCTACTTAGGAGATAATTATAGGTTACATAAAAATAATTTTTTTACCAACTTCCACCAGGTATTTTAATAGGCGTAATGCTGGGGTTTTCCCATCAGGGACATTTATGACATTCACAGGATGTGTCAAAGTTTAGTTGCGGTTCCCACCTCTGGTACCTTAACCTATCTCTAGAACGGGGCCACCTAAACCCC
Organism: Rhinoderma darwinii; assembly: GCF_050947455.1. Classification (NCBI taxonomy): domain Eukaryota; kingdom Metazoa; phylum Chordata; class Amphibia; order Anura; family Rhinodermatidae; genus Rhinoderma; species Rhinoderma darwinii. Next base: position 62,147,341 of record NC_134696.1, on the reverse strand, counting down.
ATTCCACCGCTCTGTGTTGCGGCTGAAGCATGTGCTTTCCGACCATGACGAAAACAGCGTAGCTCGCTGAGCTCCACTGTTTCCGTAACTACCATTCAGTTCGTAACTATCAGACATTTATGACATATCCTGTGGATATGTCATAAATGTCCCTGATGGGAAAACCCCTTTAAAGCATACCTAACTTTTCTTGCTCTCTCTAATTCGGTTTTCTCTGAGCTAGTGGGTGGAGCCTAACTACTATCATGTATTTTTTACACTATCGCTCTTCTCTGAATGCAGAGAGAGAAGCTGCAGCAGCTTAGAGGAAATTATACAGCAGTAATGAGCAGTGTAGCTGAGAATCCAGCATTGGCGTGACATAACTTAACAGCAGCCTGTGTCTCCTCTCTCTGCTCTCCCTCCCCTTGTTATAGACTTCTTTTGGTAGAAGCATCTGTGTGTCTCTCAATCTGTCCCCCTCCCATAGATTTCTATGACCAGCAAAATTCAGCTTGTGGCCAAACACATGAGCTTCACATCTCCCCAAAGTTAACTATCTGAATGCCACCATTTTGGAGATCCCCATTATCTACTAGACTACAGCTGAAGCCATTGCCAACCTGAAAACCTGGGCCAAGCAGCACTGGCATGAGCCAATCACTGCAGTATATATCCATAGGAGCTCACACAAGTGTTGCTCAATGACCAAGTTGTCATGACTGGCAGAGGCTTCAGGTGCTGTATTCAGGTACTTAAAACTTTGGGGAGATTTAGCGCTCCATGTGGCTAAAAGCTGAATATAATTTTTTTGCCTGGCATTTCACTTTAAACTAATATTTGCATGTTCACTATAAAGTGCTTGTTGGTTTCACAGTAATTCTTTATACGTATTGTAAGGATTATTAAATTAGCGCTATTGTGAGGTGGCAAACTATACAAAAAACAATTGCTGTAATAAATAAAAATGTCCTCATCCCGTCAGATGTTGATGTCAGTGCATATGCTTTTAAACCTTCACTTAAAAATATAACCCCTCTACAAATCGCACGAAAAACACAAAAAAGCAACATTTTACATAATCTTGTAAATTGCATTAACAGTATTTTAATAGTAATTATGGTTAACAATGCATTAATAATGCTATAGTAATAATAAATTAATCACAATTCACAACACGCCAGGTCAGACGTAATATCAGATTCTCAAACTAAATCAGATCCTTCCTGAGATTTTGGTCACTATAGAAATTGTTAAATTTAGTGCAAAACGCTAGTCATGACGTCATGAATTACAGTAAATGAAACAAACAATCCGTTGTTTTGACAGAAGCAATACCATATATAGATTCCTTCAAACGACGGAACCCTAGCACAACGGAGACAAACGGAAACCATTTGAACCGGATCCGTCACTATTGAAGCAAATGGAAAACTATGGTTTCCGTTTGTTTCAGTCAGGGTTCCATTCTGACTGAACGCCAGAACGGAGCCCTGAACAGATGCGAACGAAGCCTAACACGGATCCTGAGCTGTATGTTCTAGAAGGCAAAACAGATACAAACATGCTATCTAATATACAGGCTGACCACTAGGCCCCATTCATAGCTGGCTTAAATATAAAAAAAAATTACGCAAAAAGATTCAAAATTCTGTGCCGATTAAGGTCTTGATATATTGTTTTGTGCAACATTCAAAATACTTTTTATTAAAAATTATTTTCACTTTGAGATAAAGATAATCACTGAGATAAAGTTATGAACTTAGATCTGATAGAGGCCCATTGACAACTGGTCAGTTTTGCAAACCTGACAGATTGAGCGCTAGATACAGCTGCTCTATATACCAATTACAGAGCAGCTGTATCTCAAAAAGTAAAAATCTTTTTTTTAACAAAAAGTATATTGACAGTTGCGTTGATACAGTTGCGTGACAATGATACGTTTATTTAAAAAAAACAAAAAAAAAAACTGTACATAGCCTTTAAAAGGCCCCATGCACACGAATGTGCCCGTACACTGTAGGGCGCGGACAGCCATCCGCATTTACGGACATTGCTTCCATCATAAAAGTATGGGAGCACGGCGCTATAAAATAAAAAAATAGAACATGTCTGAATGGGTCCGTAATTACGGGCAATTTTATGGTCGTGTGCGTTAGAGCGAACTGCATAAGGTTATCCATTAAACTCCATAATAAAAGAAAGTCAGTATGCAGTAAGCTCCCTCAAATGGCGGCATTCGGTAGCCAGCATGTTATCATCTAAATCTATACCTATGTAGAAGATTTGGAGTTGTGTGTAAGAAAAAATATCAGATGGGCTTAAAAAGGTAGATATTTACTTTTAGTTGGGGAGACTGGATGGATCTCCCAACTACGTATGGAGGTAGCCCAACATCTGCCATTGGGGTAAACAAGGATTGAGCATTTTGTATGTCCACCTTCGCTCCTTCAGAAGAGAAGCACTGCTAGGTGGTCTTCTTTCCCTAAACCTCTGACTGTAAACATACTGGTCTGCCTCAAGGGCACGAATGTTTATGTGGAAGTAGGGGAAATAGCGGTCGCCAGACTGAGCATACAAATGTACGTCTATACACTCCAAGTAAAAACAGAACTGCAGCTTCCATAATAAAAGAAAGAAACTGCGGCACTCCAGTAGAAAAAAAGTTTTTGTATTTATTCCCCAAGCATGCTTGAGAAAGACCCTGACCGGGTGGAAACGTTGCAAGGTCATGCTTGGAGAATACATTTTTCTACTTGCTCTCTTATTATGGATCTGTGAATCAATTTGGACCAAAGGAATATTTTGTTGCGCGTACCTCCCTATATTTGGGATCTTTAAACAAATGCTGGTAGTGCTGCGGATTATCTGTAAAGCTTCACTTTATCATGAAGGAAGGTAAAAAACGTAGACGTTGAGGGACAGTCGGGCTGTCTACATACACATTAAAGTGCTGGCAGATGCGTAGAAATCCCAGGGATTAGACCACAAATATCGACTGTGTATGGGTTGCCATGAATTCAGTCTGTGTGACAAATGCCACGTACTACTCACTAATGCCCCCTGTGAAATAATAGCAGTCAGTAAAAGCAGTGGTTTTGGAGTATAGAAGACTTGGGGAAGCAGTCCAAAGGGGGATATTTAGAAATCGACAAAAGCATTCTGACTTCATGTTGCACCTTAACAACCATTCAATACATCAATGCAAGGCTCATGGATTCATTTAACTAAGGCATACAAGATCGTAAGGCCAGGGAAAACACCTATAAACTGGCAGAGAGAGCAGTCAAAAAGGTTTGGATCTTTTTTCCAAAGTTCCCAGCAATCTCCTCAATGAAAATATGTCCGTCATCCACAAACTTCAGATTTGCTCTGCCAGATTATTTAGAGTTGGACACCACCGGTAACTCCACACAGGACATTTACTTGGAGCTCTTCTTTAAAGGGGATCAGCGATCAGGTCGGTAGGCATGACATTTAAGCCATATAGCAGCAAAAAGTTCCCCTTATCTTCAGCTGTTCGAGTCCTCAGAAAAGAGATCACATGCTTGTGTAGGTTGATCGTGTTGGTTTTCTCTAATGGCCAAGTACATCTGAATACATTAATTTGCATTTCTGTGCTTCATTTGTAGGTTATTGCTGATTATCACATTCATTAAGGAGGTGAGGAGAGCCATTAGTGGTTAGGGCGATCTAGGCGTACTGGCTATTACTGTAATTGAACAGCCTTACTGCAGAAGTACAAACTGAACTCTATTGCTATTAAATACATTGAAAAGGCTCAGAGAAGAAAATCAAAATCCCTAGCATGACCTATATGCCCAATAACCATAAATTACATCTATCACTCACTGACACTCTATCCAAAAACAGAGACAAGGCAGAATATCCAAAAATAAAAGGGAATTTATTCACCCAAGTATGCAACGTTTCAGTCCAGCAGGACCTTTCTCAAGCATCTTTGCCGCTCTTTTTGGATTTCATTAAGGGACTTTGGATCAAGTCCTGTTGAGGCCTGCACCCATTTTACTTTATTTATCTGGTGCGGTGATACTCTTCTGTTTTGCTATACTCTTTCCAGTAATTAGGCCAAAATGGACTCATTAAGAGCATGCATCAGATGAACATACCATCAATTATTCGGAAGCGCATATAAAAACGGAAAAATTACAACTAGTATGACTCTTCCAGCAAGCAGCCCTATGGAAGTTCAGTTTTAAAAATATAGCTTGCCTAATGTGTTATTCTAGCAGATTTACCATATAAAATAGACACATAAGTAGCATATTTAAAGACATGCTCCTGCTGGTGACTAGCACCAGGAAGATAAAGTAGGCACATGCCACAAAATAAATTTTGCTATAGTTTCTAGCCCTGTACTTGTATTTCAAAACCAATAATGCGAAGCAAAGCTGCAAGAAACTCTGAATTGCACAAAGCCATGTGGAGAGAAGCAAACCTTAGAAAGAGGTCATACGAATTCTGTCAGATCCAGTGATAATATTTGAAAGTCCATTATGGATTTGAGCCTGAATTGGGCCATACGCCACCCTCTCACCGTCCACAGTCAGAATCCCCTTTTGCGTGAGAGGCTCTAGACGGAACGCTCGTACAGGCACGTGTACAAAGTATGGACACTCAATTCCAATGTGGGTCCCTTTTTCCATCGCCAAAAAGAGCCGCACAAGGGCTGTCCGAGAGATTCCGGCTTTAACAAAAAATAAATGTATTAAACCATCATCAAAGCAGGAAAATGGTGCTGTAAACAAGTCAGCCCCAAGATGAGTCTGATATATACCCAATACTAGAACAAAATCTTCTTCCACAGTGACCCAGGACTTGGGCACAGGTTGATTCAAGGGCGGCAAGAGATCATCCTCGGGTCCATTCACATGATTATGTGCAGAAGGCTCTTTGTCATGTGGCAATAAAAGATCTTGTTGCAGTTGGTCATCAGAAACAGAATCAAATGTGAACCTAGAGGTGTTCAGTGCAGTAGGCGAGCCCGGAGAAGGTGACGTCTCAAAGCTTGGCAGCTCACCAGTGTCAAATGCAGCAGAGCTTCGTTTGCACATAACATTACGCTCCTCACAGAGACCCATGTCTGAAATGGTCCTCTGCAGCTGAGATCTTTTCAGCGGAGAAAGATTCCCATTAGGAGATAAGGTGATACTTCTACAGATGGGACGGTGAGCATCCAGTACCGGGAGGTAAGAGAGCCGGCCTCTGTAAGTGCGCAGTGAAGCCACTCTAACCATGGTCCCTACAGTGAAACGAGCTGATCCCATGTGTCTATACTTTTCACTTTCTATGTCCACATCAGAAATGAATCCCCAGGCAACACTCAAAAATGAAAAAAAGCGAGCTCCTGAGCAGGTGGTCACAGACACGAGGTCCATAGGCATAACAGTACCACGGCACAGCAGCAAGATACAGTTAAGTAGCAGCTCAGACCCCATCGCCTGGTCAAATCTGTAAGAAATTATGTAAACAAGCTTAGGAAACATTAGAGTTGACAATACACAAATATAATAAACACATGGAAATGTTCAACTGATAGGTCAAAATACAAACCATCGAAATGCAATAACTAGTGGAGCAGCACTATAAAAATACATGGAGTTCTGTGAGAGCACTACAACTACTAGGAGGATATAGCTATAGTGCCTTCATAGTGACCCCACAGTAGTTAAAATAAGTACTGTTGGAACATGAAAGGGGCTATAGCTACTGGGCAGGCATGGTAGAGCAACTGTATGGTCACCTCTGAGACTGAAGCCATCCCCATATAAAGGCTGTAGCAGTGGATGAAACTAAGCAGGGGCTCCTATAAAAGTATTTAACAGTATGGGGTAGGAGCAGATTTTAGTGTGACAAATATTAAATACTGGTCATTGCAAGCTTCCCATAGAGTTCTCCCAATGACGGATATTGGCCCCTGCCTTCATTATATCGTTTCAGAATGGGGAGCACTAACTGTACTTTATAAAAGGTCACCCCAATTAAGCAGCGCTGAGCAGGGTCATCTGTAATACCGATTAATAACAATTATTTACCATGTATTTTGGTAACCTACTACTGTATGAACTTAATAATGGAGTAGGAATTTCTAATCGGTAGTTGGTCCGACAAAGAACCTAAAGCACATCATTTGCATAAACCATGGTGTGCTGCACATCAAATTATTTTTTCTTTATCTGTAAACAGGACCAAACATGATGTTTCGAGGGGTGTACAATTTCACGATAACGTCCGACCGGCTGCCTTGGGATTATACTGGACTGACACCTTCACTCCCTACATTAATGCAGATCTATTACCATATCACGCTGCCCTGTTTAAGCAAATTGGGCTAATAGAACCTAAGAATACAGTGGACGCATTCATGAGCGGAGCGCTCTCCCTGCCTCCTCCTGCCCCTCTCACCAGTGACTGACAGTCGGATAGAGGGAGCGTGTTCGGGCTAACAATACAACGGACCTGGCCCCATAGTATCCTGCCCTGAACAAGGCAGCATAGTATGGGGAGAGTCACTTTTGAAATTATTTTTTTTCCACTGAAAATAAAAAATCTACAAGTTAAACAATAAAGCTTTGAGCGGTCCTGTCAGGTAGTGATCAATGGAATTTTCTTTACATCTTCATTGTGGTTGTCGCTTGGCTTTCCTGTGAATCTGAAATCTAAGCAGCAGCAATAAGTGAATAGGAGATGTATTGTAGATAGTGACATCTCTCTAGGAGTCTGGCAAAGATGGGTGATGGGAGCTGAAATGGCTATTAGAAGATGAGGAAAAAACAAATGCTTTTGCTGTACTGAAAACCATACCCTGTTCCATACAATATCATAGGCCTGCGTTTCTGTTTTTCTTGCAATGAACCGGGCAGACATAACCATACAGTAGCACCCTTTAAGCAGGTGGGATAACTGGTAAAATAATGTGTAATATGTTGGAGCTACACCTATAAAAGACACATTACTATGTCCTAAAAGACAATGACTTTAATAGCCATTAAATAACAAATAATGCAAAACATAATTGACCTAATGTATAAAAACTGTGTAGGGAAATCTTACAACTATATGGGTTAAAGGGGGTTTTCCACTACCGGACAACCGATAACCTACCCACCGGATAGATCATCAGTATATGATCTGTGGGGGTCAGATACTCGGACCCTGCACCGATCAGCTGCTTTTTGGCTGCCTGCGGGCAGCGGATGTTATTGCACAATATGCAATGTACGGAGCCGGAAGCATTAGGCTCCGTACATTGCATAGCGGCCGTTCTGCAGAACTCCAGCTGTGCTCCAATTCACTTAAATAGGAGCAGAGATGCAGTACTGCAGCTCCACCACTATTCAGTGACCGGGGCCATCTGCTTCTGGCATGGACGTCTGGTGCCTGGAAGCAGCTGATGGGTGCGGGGTCCGGGTGTCAGACCCCCCACTGATTGTACACCGATGACCTATCCGGTGGATAGGTCATCAGTAGTCCAGTAGTGGACAACCCCTATAATCATTTGCTAAATCTTTTCCATTGACAAAAAAACAACAACTTTGCATTCAGTGTGAGAACGGTTCCCACGTCTTACCCTGCATTATAGTTAATTGCTCCAGCCAAGGCATTTCCTGAGCCACAGGGAAGAATTCCAATAGGCATTTTTATTGCATCTTCCCAATCAGATCGTTCCATTAAACCATTGACAACCTGGGCAGAATTTATAAAAGACAATGTAAGACATTACCAAATAGTAAATAGTTTACACACAGAACGATGACTTCTGCGGAGTTCACAACTCCATTTCTCTCTTACATCAGAATTCAAGCGGAGATGGACACCAATGGCAAAAGGATCCTATTGACTTATAGTGGGGTCCGTCAGGTTGCATCATGGAGTCTATTTTGCTGGGGAAAAAAATAGCATGCATGCTGCGCAATTTTTTCCGTCAAATGCGATAGAATCTGGGATAGAGCCTCAAACACAGATGTGAACAGAGCCGCAGAACACAGACTTATGGCCGGTTACTTTCACTACACAATAAATATTCGTATCAACATGGACTAGGGAACGAAGGGAGTTTTGTCTGTCACTTAGTAAAAGCCTGCACGTTAGTTGTTATAAGTAACCAAAACGGCTTTTGTTAAAGTGTAACTAAACGTTCAACAAACTTCTGACATGCCATAGTGACGTCAGAAGTTTTGATTGGTGGGGGTCCGAGCACGGAGACCCACACCAATCGCTAAAACGAATCGGCAGAGGAGCTCGTGCGAGTGCTGAGCCGTTTGTTTCTGTTCGGCTTTTTACGGAAGTCGATGTAGCGGTGTATGAACTCAATAGAAAGTCTATGAGCCCGTACTCCGCTACATCGGCTTTCCGGAAAAAGCCGAACAGAAACTAAGCGGCTCAGCGCTCACACAAGTAGTTTCTGCCGCTTCGTTTTAGCGATTGGTGGGGGGGTCACAGTGCTCAGACCCCCACCAATCAAAACTTCTGACATGTCAGAAGCTTGTTGAATGTTTAGTTACATATTTGTGGCTGGAATACCAGTTTAAAGAGTATAACCTACTCACTGGATAGGCGAGAAATGTTAGATAGGTGGCATGTCTACTCCAAACGTGGCAAGCAGCGGTTTGAATGCTTTATCTGTATATATTTATGGTGAAAAGAGCTATTATTTACAGAGCTATGGGAAGCAATAGTACTGGATTTGTATCAAGATCCCAGAATTTTTGTAAAACCAATCTGTAGATTAATAAAATGATTCATACACTATATAATGTGGGTTGTCTGCAATAAGTCATATGCCTAGATTTCCCCGCAAGAGAGAGAGCAAGTTACACCCACACAATACAACACGATACATGAAGCACATGCATTGTGAATTCTTCTGAATTGTGTGGGAATAACTTTATTTTCTCCTTCGCACAGTAAGAAATATACAGACTGTGGTACATTTATCAATAGTGTTAAGCGGTGCACCGTGGCCTAGGTTCACTCATCGTGTAAATATTACACTGTTGAACCGGCCTAGAGATCAGCGTCAAAATCTGCATGTGTTACATGCAGATTCGTTGCGAACGTAGTCGGGGATTTCACTCACTGCACTGGAACAAATGAAGCCCACAATGGAAATCCGTTGTATGTCTCGAATCCACTGCAGATTTTTTATGCTGCAAGTGAATGGTGTCTGATAAAGACCTCATTTACTTATATTGTGTTGTACGAGTCGTAATTTGGCACATATTGTGCCAAATTTATTTGAATAATGGAGTGATTCTCAGCAGAATAGACACTATTCTTATTAAGCAACCTGAATGGCTGTAGTACGTGCACGCTGGTATCTGGTAGCTACATTTCTGGTGCAAAACACCACTTTTGGAGCAACCCAGGGGCACAGCTACAGTACAGAGGTAGCAGCTGTATACAGGACTCTCTGCCATATAAGACACCAGAACTATAAATGGCGATGGTCAGTGAGGAGCCCTCTTACAGATTATGCCTCGGGGCCTGAAGCCTCTGGTGCAAACCTCTTAAGTTATTTAGCCACACTCCTTTAATCTTTTCCTACCAAGTCTGTTGTACACTTTGCAGAAAAGAGTTTAAAAGGTGTCGGTCACTTCATAAAAATATTTCCTAAAAGTCCATAAACGGTTTGCCGGGGCACAAACTGTAAAGCTCCTGGAAAAACTTTACCCTAGCTGCACCGTGTGCAGGCAGACTAGCAATGGTAAGTCCAAAGGGTAAAATCCGTTCAGTTCATCCGATCAGTTTTTTTGCACATTTTTATGTGCGATTCTTAAATTTTGATGTGGAAATAGGTATTGTTCGTAACATCCATGTTATGCTGCAGATTTTGGTGCGTTTTTTTTATAAACTTGTCCGATACAATTCTGAGACGGAAACACGGGATAAATTAACATTCTGCAGATTTTAAAATACGCACCGCAGGTCAATTTATCTGCTGGTATCTCCTGGGTTAGGGTTTACTTTGCCAGTAACTATTAGGCTGGGTTCACACGACCTATTTTCAGACGTAAACGAGTCGTATTATGCCTCATTTTACGTCTGAAAATAGGGCTACAATACGTCGGCAAACATCTGCCCATTCATTTGAATGGGTTTGCCGACGTACTGTGCAGACAACCTGTCATTTACGCGTCGTCGTTTGGCAGCTGTCAAACGGCGACGCGTAAAAATACAGCCTCGTCAAAAGAAGTGCAGGACACTTCTTTCAGACGTAATTTGAGCCGTTCTTCATTGAACTCAATGAAGCACAGCTCAAAATTTACGGCGGTCAGAGAAGCCTCGCAAAATGCGAGGAGGAGCAATTACAGCTGAAACGAGGCAGCTGTTTTCTCCTGAAAACAGTCTGTCTTTTTAGACGTAAAAGCCTGCCGCCGTGTGCACATACCCCAACACTGTGGATTTGTTGCAGAAAAATTTGTGTGGCAAATCCGCACGAAATCCGCATGGTGTGCATGTCGCTTAAGTGATACAAACCTCTAACAACTTTGCAACTTTATGGTTTGGGTGACTTGTAAAACTTGTGTGAAGCTACCATGTAAGTTTAATTTTGCTTACAGTTTACAGGTGGAGTGAAGAAATCTGGAAGGGCTTAAAAAGGTGGTGTCTCCCGAAGAAAACTCCTTTAAAAACGAACCTGGCCCAGATGTACTTCTCTTACCACCGACAATCAACTGTTATTGCAGGGGAGAAAACTGCCTGGCAAGCCATGTAATACAGACGGGGTCCAGCAGAGCAAAAGCGGCTCTAGCCCTTTATGAAATCTATCTGCTCTAAGGGTAAGTCCAAACATAGCGGCCCTGACACGGTCACAATGTGGGCGACAACCGCGCTGGCACCATGTTCGGCGCGGCTGTCAAATAGCCCGTTAATGGCTATGTGAGATTGCGGGTAAAACGGCTCTTTACCTGCAAAAAATCTAGCAGTTATCAACACACTATTTATGGTCACATTTTGCAGGTAAAGGGCCGTTTTACCCGCAATAACACGTGGCCATTAATAGGCTTGTTGACAGGCACACCGAACATGAAGCCGGCGTGGTTGTTGGCCGCGTGGCGACTTTGTCAGGGCTGCTCCATTCGGACTTACCCTAAAAGGGGTTTTCTTCGTGAGACACCCCCATTAATAGCAGTTAAAGGTAGGTTTCACATAAGTGTAATACGAGCGCAATTATGGAATCTAAAGTACGATGATGTTAGTTTGGACCTGGTAAACACTCAAGAGGCAGCGGTGACTAACCCCGCAGCCCCTTCAGTCAGCTGATCGGCGGGGATACCGGGAGTCAGACCCTCGCTGATCTGATATTGATGACCTTTCCTATAGGCCATCAATAAAAAACATCCGGACAACCCCTTTATGCTCTGCCACAGTGGATTTAATATATATTTCCGCTTATTTGCTCCACCTGGTGCTGTTCCCTATATTGCTCCAGCATAGATTGATTCTGGCATAACATGGACTTCATACAGAAGTTCACTGCATCGCTATGTTAGTCTATCCTCAGTTTGTCCCCCTCTTGGCCTCCGTTGTTCGTTCACGGCGTCTGATCCCCATGGTTACCGGAGGCCTGGTCCGGCAGTTGGCTTTCGATTGGATAATTCTGGGGTCCACACACCATGGCTACACCAAATCAGTGAGTCAAGTTGCTTATGGCCGCAACATATACTCTTGCGGAGTGCTGGCAAATAGTACACCCTTCCTTGGCGGCTGTATCACTGGTAAATAGTGATCGCCATACAGCTCCCTACATCGACCTAGGGGGCCTCCTATTTTCCGAACATAACTCAACGCTCATAATTAACCCCTAAATAATATTCATTTCGCGCTAACCCTAATTAACTTGTCGTACCTATGGTCTATAGGTGACTTGATTTATGTACACTATTGACGTTGTTTTATTAGAGGTTTAGATGTATGTTTATCACACGGTCTCCAATAAAACTCGCCCATGAACAAGTGACTTTTCACCTGCCACTACTGTGTGTTTGGCATTAATGTGTTTGTGTTTTTGTATAGTTGGTCTGATGAAGCGACACTAATAAATCTGGATCATCCTAATGTACCCTGACTTCGATACCTAGTAGGGCTACCAAGCTTGCATTCTATTTCTCCTACTCATCTATTACTGCACCGTATAAATACACCCTTAGGCCTCATTTACACGAGCGTGTGCGTTTTGCGCACGCAAAAAAACGCAGTGTTTTGCGTGCGCAAAAGGCACTTGACAGCTCCCTGTGTCATCAGTGTATGATGCGCGGCTGCGTGATTTTCGCGCAGCCGCCATCATAGAGATGAGGCTAGTCGACGTCAGTCACTGTCCAGGGTGCTGAAAGAGTTAACTGATCGGCAGTAACTCTTTCAGCACCCTCGACAGTGAATTCCGATCACAATATACAGCAACCTGTGAATAAAAAAAATAAAAAAAAGACGTTCATACTTACCAAGAACTTCCTGCTTCCTCCAGTCCGGTCGTTGCCTTGGTGACACATCCCTCTCTTGACATCCGGCCCCACCTCCCTGGATGACGCGGCAGTCCATGTGACCGCTGCAGCCTGTGATTGGCTGCAGTCTGTGCTTGGCCTGTGATTGGCTGCAGCTGTCACTTGGACTGAATTGTCATCCCGGGAGGTCAGACTGGAGGAAGAAGCCGGGAGTTATCGGTAAGTCAGAACTTCGTTTTTTTTTACACGTTCATGTATATTGTGATCGGAAGTCACTGTCCAGGGTGCTGAAACAGTTTAACTCTTTCAGCACCCTGGACAGTGACTGTCTCATGACATTGCGTACCGCAAATTTTTTTGCCGGGTTCGGTCAAAACGAGTTCGGCCGAACCCGGTGAAGTTCGGTTCGCTCATCTCTAAGACACTCCGTTTGGATGTTTGTAAACAGAAAAGCACATGGTGCTTTTCTGTTTACATTCAGACTTTGACAGCTCTTGCGCGAATCACGCAGTTCGCACGGAAGTGCTCCCGTGCGACCTTCGTGGTTTTCACGCACCCATTGACTTCAATGGGTGCGTGATGCGTGAAAAAACGCAGAAATTTAGAACATGTCGTGAGTTTTTTTCAGCGCACTCACGCTGAGCAAAACTCACGGACTGTCTGCACTGCCCCATAGACTTGTATAGGTCGTATAAATGAGGCCTTATGCTTGTTATACTTTCATGCAGTGTAATTAACTCCTTCAAAATTAGTGACCCAGAAAATTTGGGCGAGACTAGTAGCGCAATCTGCCAGCAGTATCTTTTTAGGTAAATATCCATTATAACATGCTGAAAATCAATAAAACAATAAGGCTTAATATCTAGTATCATTATTGCTTTTACAAATTATCTGGCAACTTACCTCAAAGAGAAGTCCATCTCCGGAGATTACCACTATACCATCCCACTCTTCTAAATTAATACTCTGCACCAGCTCTCGGGCATGATTTTGTCTTTCTTAAAAAGGAAAAAAAAACACCAAAAACATGAACAGCTACAGGGAAAAGGATAGCGCTACTGTATTATAGTAATATAGTATGGTAAAAGGTCTACCTGTTTGTATAAGATTATAGCTGATGTCTGCTTCTGTAATAATGGGCAAGATCTGTGTGTGACACTGTTGCAGGGCATTGCCTCGTCCACCAATTGGATTCAGTAAAAGCATTAAACGCCGGGGTTTGGGCTGAAGACTTGGAGAAATCTCTGAAGGAAAAATATAAATTACATTTTATTTGAGCCAAAACATACAGGCAGACAGCTTGCAAAGTTACCACAGGGCAGGATCAAGTACACATTACATTCCTGGAACTCCCAAAGGGGTAACAGCATCCAGACCCTTATTCACTAGATCTTTAGGCCATGTTCAGAAGCGGATTGCTTGCCGATTCCACCCTGTCAATCTGCAACAAAGTACAGTTTGATATATGGGAATGGTTTTCAAGATGCCATTCACATGTAGCAGAAAAATTGTGTGCGGATTTAGAGGACCTGTCACCTTTCCTGACATGTCTGCTTTAGTAAATACTGGTATTCCCCATGAAATAACAATTCTGGATTATCTTTCCTTAGAACTCTGCATTGTGCAATTCCTCGGTTATTCCTCCTAAAAATGCATAGATAAATTGACAGCTAGGTGTTACCAGTATTGACAGCCCAATCAGCCGTAGAAAGGACATGCCGCTTTTTCTTCCCGCGAGAGGCTAAAAAGGCCTTTGCCGCCATTGAAATCAATGGGGGATGATTTCAACCATTTCCTTGCGCTGATTCCGACGTGATTTCCGCATCAAAAAGCTGTATGAAAAGGACCTAAAAACACACCTATTTCCGCATCAAAATCTAAAAAGCACACTTAAAAACGCATCAAAATACGCACTATTAAGCCATGTTCCCACACACCGGATACGCTGCAGATTTTCTGCAACAGAGAATCTGCGGTAGAAGATCTAGAAAAATGCTGGTAAATCAGTCACAGAAATATGAACCAAATAGTGAGTTTTTCCTGCTCATATTGCTGTGGAAACGCTGCGTTTTCTTCCACAGCGGTTTTAGTGTTAAAGAGGCTCTGTCACCACATTATAAGTGGCCTATCTCGTACATAATGTGATCGGTGCTGTAATGTAGATTACAGCAGTGTTTTTTTATTTAGAAAACCGATCATTTTTGTTATGACCTATATTAGATTTATGCTAATGAGTTTCGTAATGGACAACTGGGTGTGTTACTTTTTGACCAAGTGCGCGTTGTGGAGAGAAGTGTATGACGCTGACCAATCAGTGACCAATCCGCTTCATACACTTCTCTCCATTCATTTACACAGCACAGTGATCTTGCTAGATCACTATGTGCAGCCACATACACACACATTAACGTTACTCAAGTGTCCTGACAGTGAATAGACCTCACTACCAGCCAGGACGTGATGTCTATTCAAAATCCTGACACTTCGGTAATGTTTGAGTGAAATTTACAGCACAGCAAGCGTAATCTCGTTTTAAATGACAGTTTACAGTGTAATCTCGCGAGATTACGCTTGCTGTGCTGTAAATTTCAAACACGTTACCGAAGTGTCAGGATTCTGAATAGACATCATTAGTTTGCCAGGTGTGCCCAATCAAAGGAAAACTACTTAAGAAGGACGTTCCACATTATTAAGCATGCCACAGGTTTCAAGCAATATGGGAAAGAAAAAGGATCTCTCTGCTGCCGAAAAGCGTGAAATTATCCAAGGTATTGCACTAGGTATGAAAACATTGGATATTTCAAGAAAACTGAAGCGTGATCATCGTACTGTGAAAAGATTTGTGGCCGATTCAGAGCACAGACGGGTTCGTTCAGATAAAGGCATAATGTGGAAGGTTTCTGCCAGACAAATTAATAGGATTAGGAGAGCAGCTGCTAAAATGCCATTGCAAAGAAGCAAACAGGTATTTGAAGCCGCTGGTGCCTCTGGAGTACCGCAAACCTCAAGGTGTAGTATCCTCCAGAGGTTTGCAAGTGTGCATAGAGCTATTAGTCGGCCAGCCCTAAACAATGCTCACAAGCAGAAACTGTTGCAGTGGGCTCAGAAATACATGAAGACTAATTTTCAATCAGTGTTGTTTACTGATGAGTGCCGTGCAACCCTGGATGGCCCAGATGGATGGAGTAGTGGATGGTTGGTGAATGGCCACCATGTCTGAACAAGGCTGCGATGCCAGCAACGAGGTGGCGGAGTCATGTTTTGGGCTGGAATCATGGGGAGAGAGCTGGTAGGCCCCTTTAGGGTTCCGGACGGTGTGAAAATGACCTCTGCAAAGTACGTAGAGTTTATGACTGACCACTTTCTTCCGTAGTACAAAAAGAAAAAAAAAAACGTGCCTCCCGTAGCAAAATTATCTTCACGCATGACAATGCACCATCTCATGCTGCAAAGAATACCTCTGTGTCATTAGCTGCTATGGGCATAAGAGGAGAGAAACTCATGGTGTGGCCCCCATGTTCCCCTGACCTCAACCATATTGAGAACCTTAGGAGCATCCTCAAGCAAAATATCTATGAGGGTGGGAGGCAGTTCACATCAAAACAGAAGCTCTGGGAGGCTATTCTGACATCCTGCAAAGATATTCAAGCAGAAACTGTCCAAATACTCACAAATTCAATGGATGCAAGAATTGT
Organism: Rhinoderma darwinii; assembly: GCF_050947455.1. Classification (NCBI taxonomy): domain Eukaryota; kingdom Metazoa; phylum Chordata; class Amphibia; order Anura; family Rhinodermatidae; genus Rhinoderma; species Rhinoderma darwinii. The sequence goes on along the minus strand of NC_134696.1, from coordinate 62,131,203 downwards.
GAAGGAGATAGCAAAGAAGGGGTCCTATGTTAACATGTAACTTGGCCTGCTAAGTTTTTTTTTTTATTGAAAGAACTTTTGATTTCTGTAAATATGACCTCCTGATGCTGCAAATTCAACAAATTACCATTTTAGTTCTCTTTATAACCTTTAAAATGTTTTGATCTCCATTGTGCATAATAATTTGAAACCTTGCATTTTGAGTTTTTTACTTCTAAAAAAAATGTGTTCAATAAAATTTGCATTATACTCCAACGGTTGATGGCTTGAAGATTATACGGACTGTCATTTGCATCAACTATTTAGGAAAATCAGCGAAAAATAACATTTGCATAATAATTTGGAACGCTGTGTATGTGCTGTGTAAATGAATGGAGAGAAGTGTATGACGCTGATTGGTGACCGATTGGTCAGCGTCATACACTTCTCTCCACAACGCCCACTTGGTCAAAAAGTAAAACACGCCCAGTTGTCCATTAAGAAAGTCATTAGGATAAAGCTAAAATAGGTAAAAAATGATCGTTTTTCTAACTAAAAAACACTGCTGTAATCTAAATTACAGCGCCGATCACATTATGTAGAAGATAGGCCACTTATAATGTGGTGACAGAGCCTCTTTAAACATAGGTTATAGCAAAGTATATGTGCTCCTGCGGATTTCCAGCGGTTTTTAGGTTAAGTTCTCACGGGGCAGAAACACTGCGTAATAGCATGTAGCGTATCCGTCCTGTTCAATGTGGTGCAGTTTTTCGCCCGGAACGTCCGCTGTGAAAATCTGCAGCACTTGGCTGGCCATCCTGGTATGACATCTCATCCCAGGAGACCACTGCAGCTTGTGATTGGCTGCAGCGGTGGTCACATGGGATAAGGCGTCATTCCAGGAGGATGAAACACAGACTCCTAGGCAAGTTTAATATAGTTTTCTGAGTTGCGTTTTTTGCAGCGGGATCACGGTGAGCCTGCCGCCAAAAAACGGAACTGCTATTCGATGCAGGATTTACATCCCTATTGAATTCAATGGGGAAATACCGCAACAAATAAGCGTTTACGTAAAGACAATTGTCATGCTGTGGAATAAAATTGAGCACCGCAGGTCAATTTCTGAAAGTATTTACACAGCGTGTGGATGAGATTTGTTTTATTCTATCCACTTTGCCGCTACTGTATTTGCTGCGGATTTTCCGCAACTAATTCAGTTGCGGAAAACCCAAAGTATTTACGCAGTGTGTGAACTGGCCCTTACAGAGTTTCCGCTGCGTAAACGCTGTAAAAACCGCAACAAGTCTGTTGCGGAATTTCTGCTCCCCATTAAAGTCTATGTGCCAAAACGCAGGATCTCTGCACAGAACATGCAGCATAAATGGACATGCTGCGGAATTGAAAAATGCACCGCAGAACCCTTTCTGCGCGACTTGTGCGTTTTTAACCGCAGCGTGGGCATGAGATTTTCTAAATCTCATTCACTTCGCTGTTACTGTAAATGCTGCGGAAGTTCCAGAGAATTTAGTTGCGGAAATTCTGCAGCTTTTACGCTACGTGGGAAGTAGCCCAAGGATACATAATCATGACATATTTTCAGGCCTATTTCGGAGCATAAAACGCTTGTTTTACGCTCCTAAATATACTTGAAATACGCCTGCAGTTTCATATTCATTTTAATGGGAAATACACTGTGTAGTTCACGACACGTATTTCTATGCAGCCGAATTTAAAAAAAAGCCTTGTGAAAAAGTAGTGGCATGTCACTTCTTGAGAAGTTTTAGAAGTTGATTTTCCATTGACACTATGAAGACCGATTCCAAAACACTGAAAATCAGCTCCAAATCGCCTGGATTCAGAGGCCGTTTCCTTTTTAAATCAAACTCGTATGTTTCTGCCTCAAACATAGGCCATGTGAATCTACCTGGGGAGTCCGGGCGCTGTTAACTCCTCACGACGTATACCTCCAAAAGGAGGAAAATAACGTGAAAGCACAAAAAGGCCTTTTCTTTTTGTGCTTTTGTAGTAAATATAAGTCCTTTTTTTGGGGGGGATTTTTTTTAGATGTAGGGAGCGAAGAGTTCTAGTGTAGGGACTCACAAGACGGTGAGGACCCTTGACGCGGGTTGCGAGCTTGAGTATTTTGGCCAAAATATCAACTAATACCTCCTGTTTATCATTGATATTTTTTTTTTCGGGATGCAGCCAGGCCTTGTAAAGTTATGGGAGAATAGTTAATCAGCCTTTAGTGTGGCGCACCTGGAATGTGCTGGAATACTATGGGCGTAACCATTGGGCTGTAAGCCAGCACCACACTATATCATGCGACAGACATACTTGTGGAAGCCTTATTTGTGTGAAGTGATAATACTAAGCAGCCACCCCCCTCAAGCATAGTAGGCGTGAGAGGGACTATCAGTATTTTGCACCTGTGGGATCTCCCCTTATATAATAAAGAAATTGTGGCTTGTCTGCATCCTGTTGGGAAGTGTTCTTTGAACCTGCCCTTGTATCAAGCAAGTATGGCCTTTTCTTTTTGTACTTTTGTAGTAATATATGTTCCTTTTTTCGTTATAGGGAAAATAATGCGACGTGAACCAGGCTATATAACTGCAGCTTAAAGAGGCTCTGTCACCAGATTCTCAAACCCCTATCTCCTATTGCACGTGATCGGCGCTGCAATGTAGATAACAGCAACGTTTTTGTATTTTTTTTAAAAACGTTCATTTTTGGCCAAGTTATGAGCATTTTTATATCTATGCAAATGAGCTTTGAAATGGAAAACTGGGCGTTTTTTTCCCGTTATGTCCAACTGGGCGTGTAGTGTGTTTTTAACTGGGCGTGTTTATGTGTATGACACTGACCAATCCGTGACCAGTCAGCATCATACACTCCTCAACATGTGCACGCTCCTCTCCTGAAATATTCTGTGCTGCTGTGAACTCTGCTCTTACCATTACGTAGCTTTCAGTCTGTTACCTCTCCTCCACTTCTGTCCTCAATAACACCTTCACATGATTGGCAAGTCACCACCCCGCACAAGATCCTACTGCACGGCTGACAGCCGTCAGCTGTATAGCTAACAGCACGGTTGTGTTGGAAGCGCGTCCTGCTGTGTCTCACTTAGCAGCTGGGTGTGTTCCCCTCATCTAGCTGCTACGTTCTATCCTGACCGCCGGTGAATTCTCCGTGCGGTCTTCGCAGTGCTGCTACCCCGTTTACCTACGGGAGCAGAACGTGACTCCTGAAATACTCTGTGCTGCCTTAAACTCTGTGGACAGATCAACCTGACCTGTCCACAGAGTTTAAGGCAGCACAGAGTATTTCAGGAGCCGCGTTCTGCTCCCGTAGGTAAACGGGGAAGCAGCACTGCGAAGAATTCACCGGCGGTCAGGATAGAACGTAGCAGCTAGATGAGGGGAACACACCCAGCTGCTAAGTGAGACACAGCAGGGCGCGCTTCCAACACAACCGTGCTGTTAGCTATACAGCTGACGGCTGTCAGCCGTGCAGTAGGATCTTGTGCGGAGTGGTGACTTGCCAATCATGTGAAGGTGTTAAGGAGGACAGGAGTGGAGGAGAGGTAACAGACTGAGAGCTACGTAATGGTAAGAGCAGAGTTCACAGCAGCACAGAATATTTCAGGAGAGGAGCGTGCACATGTTGAGGGGTGTATGATGCTGACTGGTCACGGATTGGTCAGCGTCATACACATAAACACGCCCAGTTAAAAACACAATACACGCCCAGTTGGACATAACGGAAAAAAAAAACACCCAGTTGTCCATTTCAAAGCTCATTTGCATAAATATAAAATAGCTCATAACTTGGCCAAAAATGAACGTTTTAAAAAAAACAAAAAAAACGTTGCTGTTATCTACATTGCAGCGCCGATCACATGCAATAGGAGATAGGGGTTTGAGAATCTGGTGACAGAGCCTCTTTAATGGTCTAGCTGATTTAGGGCTCAGAAACGAGGCCCTATTATGGATCTTTACAAGCAAAGTTGCACAAAGATGGAATACGGCACTCACAGAACTCTGAGAATGTGTGGTACCTCTGCCTCCAATTTCATACGGGGGCATACAGGTTTTTTTTCTGTCAGATTTCATATGGCCTCAGTGCAATATGGAGGAACTGAGTGAGTACAGAGCCATATGGTTCTCTATGTACCACCATACAAGCTCTACCGTGCGCATGAAAGCCTTAAGGCCCTTTCACATTGGCCAAATGAGCGTTCAAAGCACGCTCGTTCCCAATAATTGCCCTGTGTAAGCAGATGAACCAGCAAACGATTGTTCATCAGCTGATCGTATAGTTTTAAACGTGTAAAATTGTATCGTGTCATAGTGCTGCCGACATGACACAAACATATGGGGACAAGTGATCGGAGTAACGTTCACTCGTCCCAATACTAGCTCCTTGTGAGGAGCAAACGAGCGCAGATCGACGAGCTGTCTCGATTGGTGCTCGTTGCACCGGCCAAACTTTGGCTGGTGTAACATTACCTTTAGGGTAGGAAAACAAGGCGTAAACCCTGCAGATTTTTCGCAACTAAATTTATTGCTGAAAATCTGCAGCGTATTACAGTAGCAGCAGTCCGGGTGAGATTTCACCAAGTCTCGTCTCTACACAGCAGAGAAAAAAGTGGCGGCTGAAAAAACGCAAATAAATTGACCTGCGGTGCATGTCAATTAATGCTGCAGAATCGCTGCTCTTCTGTTGTGGGTTTTCCCTATTAAATTCAATGGGGTGCCTAAACCCGCAACAAAGTAGTGTGTGTGTTGCGCCATTTTTTTTTTATACTTAGCCAGAGTTCCGTTTCTTCTTCAGTCCAGCCCCCTGGGATGAAGTTTCATCCCATGTGACCGCTGCAGCCGTCACATGGCCTGCAACGTAATCCCATGCGGCCGGACCACGCACAAAAGAGAGGGAGAGGGTAAGGCTAGATTCACACGAGCATGGAGTAACTCAGATGTTAAAAAATCTTGGCTTTTTCACCTCCAAGGCGCCCCCGTTTTCACAGATCCTCATAGACTTGAGCCTAAGGAGGGATCTGTGAAAACAGAAAATAATAGGACAGGTTCTATTTTTCAACAGAGCCTTCACAGGGTTGTTTTAACGGCCATCACACGGACGTACTCAACGCTCGTTGTGAGTCAGGCCTAAGTGTGAATGTTTTTTGTGGATTTTTCCGGCGCTGCTTTCCGCAGCAGAAAATCCGCCCAAATAAAGCACGCAGTGTGTGTTCCTACCCTTAGGCCTCATTTACACGAGCGTAATATACGCGCGTGCGACGCGCGTGCTTTTCACGCGTGTCGTACGCACCTATATTACTCTATGGGGCAGTTTAGACGATGCGTGAATTTTGCGCAGCGTGAGTGCGTTGCGTAAAACTCACGACATGTTCTATAATCGTGCGTTTTTCACGCAACACGCACCCATTGAAGTCAATGGGTGCGTGAAAACAACGCATGCCACACGGACGCTACTGCGTTGCATGCGCGAAAATCACGCAAGAGCTGTCAAAAGGATGAATGTAAACAGAAAAGCACCACGTGCTTTTCTGTTTACAAACATCCAAACGGAGTGTCAAATTAGGGATGAGCGCACCGAACTTCACCGGGTTCGGCCGAACTCGTTTTGACCGAACCCGGCAAAAAATGTTCGGGTACGCGACGTCAGGAGACAGTCACTGCCCACGGTGCTGAAAGACTTAAACTGTTTCAGCACCATGGACAGTGACTTTCGATCGCCATATACATATACGTGTAAAAAAAAAACAGAAGTTCGGACTTACCGATAAGTCCCGGCTCCTTCCTCCAGTCCGACCTCCCGGGATGACAATTCAGGCCAAGTGACAGCTGCAGCCAATCACAGGCCAAGCACAGGCTGCAGCCAATCACAGGCTGCAGCGGTCTCATGGACTGCCGCGTCATCCTGGGAGGTGGGGCCGGATGACAAGAGAGGGACGCGTCACCAAGGCAACGGCCGGGAGACCGGACTGGAGGAAGCAGGAAGTTCATGGTAAGTTTGAACGTCTTTTTTTATTCACAGGTTGCTGTATATTGTGATCGGCATTCACTGTCGAGGGAGCTGAAAGAGTTACTGCCGATCAGTTAGCTCTTTCAGCACCTTGGACAGTGACGGGCGTCGACTAGCCTCATCTCTATGATGGCGGCTGCGCGAAAATCACGCAGCCGCGCATCATACACGGATGACACACGGAGCTGTCAAATGCCTTTTGCGCGTGCAAAACGCAGCGTTTTTTGCGCGCGCAAAACGCACACGCTCGTGTAAATCAGGCCTTAGACAGAGAATCTGCAGGAGGGGAGATGTATGTCAGGGGATCACCTTATTCTTTGCTGCTGTGCATTTACCTCAGAGATCTGCCGCTCTGCGTATTCTGCTGCATTCTTCTTCCTATCTTATCAGTTAATGACTTCCTGTATTGGCGAGCAGCGTGTACACATGTAATAAGCACAATATCCGTGGTCATATTTCCTATATGAACTACTAGGTGGCTCATGCCGTTGATACTAAGCGTTATATTGTCATTGTGTGATACTGTTGATAGTAGTAGCATTTCCTAGGCTAAGGGACCTTTTACACAGGCAAATACGGACCGTGAAAACGAGTGCAGATCCACAATACAGCACGTTGACCAGCATTCGTCTGCTTCTTTCACAAGAAGCAATGATTGTTTATGCATGGGGACGAGTGATTGTTCGTCACCATACATCTCCAATATGTTGGTAGCACCTCTGCCTTTTTAAAGGGAAGGTGTCACAAAATATTTTTTTTATATGTTATTTGATTTGTGTTGTACTTTTTTCTTTCTTTTATTTCTCTATGAGGGCTGCCATTTTTTTTCATCTCTGTATGTGTCGAAACAGAGAGATGGAATATGGCACATACAGCCCCATAGAGAATGCGAACGGGAGCCGCTCCATTCACTATAGCGTACGCAGCTCCCACACAGTCCAAAAGGAAGGTCTTCGGTAGAGCGACATCCGGCGCCATTTTGATGTGGACCGGAAGCCGCGACCGGACAGTAAGAGGACTACTTCCGGTCGCGGCTTCCGGCCATATGTTCAGACGCAAGGACTAGGAGCGGAGGCAGTGGCGACAGCAACAGGTAAGTTATGTTTGTGTATGTGATGTGTGTGTATGTTCGTGTTATACGGTCTGATGACCACTGTATCTAATCCTCCTACACTGTGCATTCGCTCAAAAAATGGCGGCACACAGTGTAGGAGGTTTGAAAATTCAACCCCCTCCTTTCTCCTGACACTAGCCAGAATAAGGGAGGGGGGATTGTTTGAGGACACTAGAGCGAGTGTGTCTTCTCCAATTTTGCAGCATAAAGCAATGAGGTTGCTTACCACATGCCAATGCTGCAATTTTGGGAATTGCTCCCTCTAGTGACCAGCACATGGAAATGTTATAAATTAGAATCTAATTTATATTTCCTGACTTGTGAAAAAATTAAAAAAAATTAGAACAATGTGTAATCGTTTATATACTAAGAGTTTAAAAAAAAAAATTTTTTCTAGCGACACATTCCCTTTAAACGGAGATTTGCTGTCAAATAGTGATAATTTTGTTGGCCGTGTAAACAATTATATCAGCCGTTGAAGTAGCGTTTGCTCGTTCATCTGTAGATAGTTGCCCTCTTTACACAGGGCACACAAGGGTTTATATGAAAGCTTGTTTGACGGATCATTGGCCCGTGTAAGGGGTCATTTACAGCGTAATCACGCGAGATCACGTTTGCGGTCATTAAGTCCCACACAAACGTTACCAAAGTGTCGGGATTGTGAATAGACATCGCGTCCTGGCTGGAAGCGATGTCTATTCACTCTCAAGACACTTCAGTAATGTTAATGTGTGATCTAGCAGCCAAGATCACTATGTGCTGAATAAATGAATGGAGAGAAGTGTATGATGCTGATTGGGCACTGATTGGTCAGTGTCATACACTTCTCTTTACAACGCCCACTTTGTCAAAAAGTGAAAACACACCCAATTGTCTAAGAAAGTCATTAGCATAAATCTAAAATAGGTCGTAACTCAGTCAAAATTGATCGTTTTTCTAAGTAAAAAACACTGCTGTAATCTACATTACAGCGCCGATCAGATTGTCTAGAAGATAGTCTCTGTCACCACATTATAAGTGGCCTAACTCCCTGTACTCTGTTCAATTGTCAGGGGCAGCTCAGGCTTCAGTGTCTACCTGTATAAATAAGTTTCATCATGAAACGCTCTTTAAAATCATTATCTTTGCAAATGCCATCTATATCAGATATGGGGACTTGCGAATTCTACTCATATCAGCCTGAATCTCAGCCACTCAACCTTGTACTTTATCCTTATTTGTTAGATTAGATAAAAAGTAACAAAGTGATTTATACTGTACTAAATAATAAAATATTGTTTTTTCCTCCAATATTTTCATAAATCAAATAAAAAAGGCCACTTGCACGTTTTTTCCCCATATGGAGACCGAGTTAGAAATTTTACCGCAATTCGCAGGCATCACCGCGCAGCCCTTGCATTACATGGATATGTTATATGCATATTTTATTGTGCTGAGGTAACCGGTGCTTTCACTTCAGGTTCCTACTGCTTACGCATTTGTGTTCCACCAGGCCAATTCCTTACATGGAATCTAGAAGAACAGCACAAGGAACAGACAAGATGACCTGTTGGAACTACACAATTCAGTCGTGCATGCCTGCCTACTCAGAACCTGCTTTTCTCTAAGACGATAATACAAGTTCTGGGCTACAATCCAAGAGCAAATCAATGGCAGCCATGTTCCACCCATAGGCGGATTAAAAATTTCCCACGGCCCAAGGACTGAATGAAGAGCAGCACAGGTTACAGCAGCTCAAGTCGGGGGTGATCCTTCATGACTACTTTACTTTAACCACCTCATCATTTTTAATCTGTCTATATGTCCTGCAGATGCAGCAGAGCCAAATTTGTCGTTTAGCTCTTTGGGAGCCACGTTGTGAAATGACACTATTTTAAGGGGCCACAATAAAACGTTGATAATATGCAACGCCCAGCGGTCCGCAAAAACGGAGTCATTCACTTTCATTGAACACTGACACCTTTCCGTAGCACTATGGAAGGGTGTCCGTGCCGTGGAAATGTTCCGGGAATTATGGAACATGTCCGTTCTTTCGCATTTTGCGGGCCGTGCTCCCATACTTTGTATGGGAGCACGGCCCGAAAATGCAGCTGTCAGTCAGCGGCCGGCCGTGCCCGCAATCGCGGGCCGTAATTGCGGGCACGGTCGTGTGCATGGGGCCTTATAATGGGGTCTGTCCAGTTCCGGCGAGACATGTCATTTTGACAGGAAAAATAGTACTGCATACAGACGTAAACATACCCTAATGCAAGCATTTGAGCCCCGTGCACACAGCGTAAACTACGTGGAATTTTCCCGTGCGTAAAGTCTGCAGCATATGCGAAAGATAAATGGACACGCTGCAGGTTTTTCTGCAGTGTGCGGATAAGATTTGTTAAATCTTATCCACTTTACGGCTACTGTAATACGCTGCGGAAATTCAGCAGGTACATTTTGGATAGAAATTCCGCTGCATTTACAGAACGTGTGCAGGAGGCCTAAAGGTATGCCCACAGAGAATTTTCAGGCGTACTTTGGGGAATAAAATGGTTGCGATACACTCAAATACGCCTTGAACCGCCTGGAAATAGCTTACTATTGTTTTCAATTGTTAAAAGCTAGTTAGTGCATATCCGGCATAAATTTACATCGCTGTTACAAAAAAAGTGCATGTCAGTTCTTGAGGCGTTTTTTTGAGGCAGATTTTGACCATTTCCGGTGGACAATGCCATTTGTGATTTGAAGAAACACTACAAAGACGTTTGGCAAATCTACATAAAAAACGGCTGCTTTTTAGAGGCGGTTTTCTCTTGAAACGTGTGAACATACGTTTATACTTCTCTTCTTTTTATCTACCTGGATGCAAAATACTGACTAAATCAGAAATGTGTGCATAAGACCTCACATGGTGACATGGATTACAATGTTGTCTTATGCCTTCCTGCCCCAGCCAATGATTGGGCCACCTTGGAATTAATAGGACTATAAACACAGTACAACATGTTGCCCACTTCATGGTCCCATGGTATCATACGTGGGACTAGCAAAATACTAAAAGTAGCCATCCTGCTGAAGTGGCGGTGTGGTGCCACAGTGAAAAGAACAGCAGGGCTTTAGGGGCCAAATATTACCATATAGCTGTAGCCTAAATGCCCCTAGAGCTACTTTAGGGCCCTAAGCTCTGCCAGATTCAGGGCCAGCATTAAAACAAGACGGGGCATACACACTGAATTGTGACCACATGGCCTCCAAGTTGTGCAAGTCTGACCTAGAATGTAAGTTTCTGCTAGTTAAGAAAATGTTAAATAGCGAAGACTAGCTTCCCAGTTGCCAAATCACAAAACTTGTTTGACAACTTTTTTTCAAAAATTACAGAAGAACCAGAACCCATTTTTGGTATTCATTACCTGTGTCACTTGTGATAGGCACTCCTTGTATAAGACACTTTATAGCTGTTGCCCACTTTTCAGCAATGACTTGGTTCTGCTCATAATTTACAGCCTCGTCCACCCTAAATGTTCGAACCAACCTTTGGCGTGTACGGGTTGATCCCATTGCAACTTTTTTCTTCTTTAATGGATAGGAATAGATTGAAAAATAGGCAAAAACATCACTGGAGCCACGACTGCGCATGGTGTGACATCCCACCATGTCAAGAATGGGGAGTACTGTACGCTGGTCATCCTCAGGTTTGGGAACTAGCCTCTGGATGTGGAGGCCTGAAGGTGTCAGACTAAGTGCACAGCGTATACCTTTAGATGGGTAGACCCCGAATTCTCCATGGAGAAGGGTTTCAGATGACTGGTTGTAATCCTTAGACATTTTACCTTGGTGGGATGTAGCTCACCAGTGTGGATTCAACCATAAAATCAATGAAGAAAAATAGAACAAGTACATAAAACTCGGATTGGTAATGCATAAAGGCAGAGAGAATGACAATCAAAACCGCAAACGTATGAGCCAAGATTTTGTACCCATTATATTTTCCAAAAATATGGTATTATTTGAGCTAGAAATCTTGTCTGTGTAAATATGAAACAACGGATTAGGGCTAGAAACGCTGAACTCCAGGCCTCCAATGTTATCCAGTGCTGTAGAGCGTGTTGTGTTCATTCAGGTGCAATGCTGTGGAGAAATACAAAATACAACGTTACTAAAATAATCGGCTTATTGAAACCACGCACGCATAGAATTAAAACGCAAATATTAAAGGATTAAAGCATGCCTAACTTTCAGAATAAGCTGTGAAGTGTGTGCACGAGGAATAACACGATTTCTGACCTTTATGACTTGTATTCTGCATTATTCAGCAGTTTTCCCCTCTGCAGGCTCTACCTCGGTTGTCTCTGAGCTAGTGGGCGGAGCTTAACTGCTATCATGTCTTATATACACTGCGCACAGAGAGGAGGATCCGTCTCTACTATCTCTATCCATCACATATAGAACCTACAGCAACAAAGAGGAGATTACATAGCAGTACTGAGTAGTGTAGTTGATAATTCAGCACTGGGGTGATATGTAAATCTTACCAGAAGCTGCAGCACGTGTGTGAGACACTCTGCTCCCTCCTCCTTCTATGGGCAGTGTATGTGTCTCACACCGTGTTATTGCTCCCCCTTTTACTGTCCAACGACTTATGGGCAGCGTGTCTGTTTCTCTCACCCTGCTCCATCTTCATGCTCCCCATCCCCTATTCATAGACTTGTATGGGCAGAATAATCCGTGTCTCCTCACCCCTCCATAGACTTCTATGGACAGTCAACGTCTCTCTCTCCTTCTGCTCCCCCTCCACAAAGAGTGTGAAGAGACAAACCCCCACTTGCTGCAGTCTGTTTCCTCAGCTCTGTAACCAAGAATGGATTTTGCTTGACAACGAGGGATGGACAGCAAATTGCAGGAAGGGAGGCACTGAATAGCAGTAACTTCACACAGAATTTGCATGTATAAAAAGTGAATTTTAACAGTAAATTACAAAGTTGTTTTATACAAGGTATACTATTAGATCAGCATCAGTGGTTTCAAAAGTTAGTCTCTCACCAGTGTAGTCAACTACTGCGGAGGCTTCATATTCTATCCCTCTAAACTAAGCTAGACAGTCAGCCTTCATTTTATGGTGATCATGCTCTGGTTACATGACCCAGTATACACTGGCACTTACAAGATAGCAAATCAGTTACTAGGGCAGTTAACAATCAATCAAAGACCAAGGTCTAATCACAAGCGCATTCTGTACTGAAGTCGTCATTCATTTAAAGAGGCTCTGTCACCAGATTTTGCAACCCCTATCTGCTATTGCAGCAGATCGGCGCTGCAATGTAGATTACAGTAAAGTTTTTATTTTTAAAAAACGAGAATTTTTGGCCAAGTTATGGCCATTTTTGTATTTATGCAAATGAGGCTTGCAAAAGTACAACTGGGCGTGTTTACAGTAAAAGTACAACTGGGCGTGTATTATGTGCGTACATCGGGGCGTGTTTACTACTTTTACTAGCTGGGCGTTCTGATGAGAAGTATCATCCACTTCTCTTCAGAACGCCCAGCTTCTGGCAGTGCAGACACAGCGTGTTCTCGAGAGATCACGCTGTGACGTCACTCACAGGTCCTGCATCGTGTCAGACGAGCCGGCACCAGAGGCTACAGATGATTCTGCAGCAGCATCGGCGTTTGCAGGTAAATCGATGTAGCTACTTACCTGCAAACGCTGATGCAGCTGCAGAATCAACTGTAGCCTCTGGTGCCGATGTGGCCGACACAATGCAGGACCTGTGAGTGACGTCACAGATCTGCACTGCCAGAAGCTGGGCGTTGTGAAGAGAAGTGGATGATACTTCTCGTCAGAAAGCCCAGCTAGTAAAAGTAGTAAACACGCCCCGATGTACGCACCTAATACACGCCCACTTGGACTTTTACTGTAAACACACCCACTTGGACTTTTGCAAGCCTCATTTGCATAAATACAAAAATGGCCATAACTTGGCCAAAAATGCTCGTTTTTTTAAAATAAAAACGTTACTGTAATCTACATTGCAGCGCCTATCTGCTGCAATAGCAGATAGGGGTTGCAAAATCTGGTGACAGAGCCTCTTTAAGGTGGCCACAGACAAGCCAACATTTGTAGCTGGTCCGTCAGACTGATGATTGGGACGTGTAGGAGGCATGATGAGCGCTACCGATGAACACATGGATATTGCTCAAGAGAGATTTGTATATCTCCAAGCAAATCCTTCTCTTTATCAGGTCACCAGTGCAGCAAGGGTTCAGAGGACGGTAGAAATGTCACTGGTAGTTGATATCTTACATTATATTTGGCAGTAATAACAGTACTCCATTCTTATCCATCATATTATTATTAAAGGAAGTCAGGCCCTTCATGGCAACTATGCCAACAACAACGCCGGGTAGGGGGACTTAGACGTCGCATTTTAACGTTTGTTTATCTTTGGTCAAAAGTATATTTAAAGAGAAAAATAACTTTAAATATGCAAATTAGGTCGCAAGTGCCCTGTGGGCAGTCCCAAGCCAGGAAAGTGCTGCGGCTTTGTGAGTGAACACGCTTAACGCCTCCCCCTGGCCATGATTGACAGTGACATCGCCAAACGCTGGAGCAATCAATCAAAGCCATGGGGGAGGCAATAGGCAGGGTTTACTCACAAAGCCACAGCACTTATACCAACAAAAAAGTTATTTTTCTCTGAATTACTAGGACTATCTGCAGCCACAATGGTATGTCTGAATATATGTTTAAAGAGGCTCTGTCACCAGATTTTCAAACCCCTATCTCGTATTGCAGCAGATCGGCGCTGCAATGTAGATAAGAGTAACGTTTTTGTTTTTTAAAAAACGAGCATTTTTGGCCAAGTTATGACCATTTTTATATTTATGCAAATGAGGCTTTCTTAAGTACAACTGGGCATGTTTAAAGTTAAGAAAGCCTCATTTGCATAAATATAAAAATGGTCATAACTTGGCCAAAAATGCTCGTTTTTTAAAAAACAAAAACGTTACTCTTATCTACATTGCAGCGCCTATCTGCTGCAATACGAGATAGGGGTTTGAAAATCTGGTGACAGAGCCTCTTTAAGAACCTACCTGGAGCTGTAATTGGCTTAGTTGCCATTAAGGACCTGACAGTTTTCCTTTAAAAAGGAACACTTCGGGTCAAACAGATACACGGTGTTATGCCTAGTGCAGGGACTGAGGGGGCGGTGCATGACACAGGGATTTAAAAACAATAGAGGGAATCCCGGTCATGCACCGCTTGCATCAGCTTTATTATATATAACGTAATTATTTCTCAGGTTTGTTTTTTATGAAGGGCAAAAACATAAGCAAAAGAGGAAATCAGAACTGCTTGTATTTTTCCTACATACAAAAACAAAGTACAAAAAAAGAAAAGAAAAATCATGTTTAGGGTGTATTCACATGGTGCATTCTTACCACACTGCTAAAAACCACATGGCAAAAGCACGCCGTGTGAATAAACCCAAGAGAACTTAGCCTATCAATAACTTGGTCTTTCCATGGAACTGTACTGTTGAGCAAAAACACCCATATTAGGAAGTTTAGTCAGCCAAAAAAAATGTTTAAATCAATTTTCTGACAACCAAGCGTCTGGCAAAAAAACTATCCAACAAAACAGGCAGAAAGCATGGAATATCTTACTCGCTAAGTTGGAAGGTCTGTAACATGATGTCCTCCTATGTACTGTACAGACAGGTAGACGCTGTATATTATCGATTATTTTTATCACAGTGACTAGAGCTTCTCTTTATTTCAATTTACAGGCATAGAGAATGGTATCGATGATTAACCCCCTAAGGTTATCGCCTGCTTTGGTCTTATGGACCAGGCCGATTTTTTCAAATCTGACACGCGTCAGTTTAAGTGGTAATAACTTTGGAATGCTTTTATTTTTTCAAGCGATTTGAAGATTATATTCTCGTGAGACATTGTACTTTAAGTTATCGGTAAAATTTGGTGGATAGAATCAGCGTTTATTTGTGAAAAAACCCAATATTGAGAAAATTTGCATTTAGCAATTAGGCCAGTGTTTCAGTCAATTACCACGCTAGGGCCACATCTGGGATATTTCTAAAAACTACAGAACAAGGGCAATAAATATTGAGTTGCGTTTCTCTGGGAAAATCTTCTGTGTTACCGAGAAAAATGGATAAAAAAATGAATTTCAGCAAAAAAAAACAAAAAAAAACGACATTTGTGAATTTCACCTCTACTTTTCTTTAATTCTTTCGAAAGGGTGAAGAAACTTTATAAATGCTGTTTTGAATTCTTGGAGGAATGCAGTTTTTAAAATGGGGTGATATATGGGGGTTGTATTGTATGGGCCCCTCAAAGTCACTTCACAACAGAAGTGGTCCCTTTAATTTGCAATTTTTCAGTACATTTTGGTGCTTTTCCCAATTAAATACTGAATGTATCAACAAAACTTTACCACGAACATAAAGTCCAATGTGTCACGAGAAAACAGTCTCAAAATCACTTGGATAGGTAAAAGCATTCCGAAGTTATTACCACATAAAGTGACAGGTCGGATTTGAAAAACAAGGCTCTGTCAGGAAGGTCAAAAGTGGCCAAAGAGTGAAGGGGTTAAAATTGACAAATACATCAAGTTTATGCAAAGACTCAATATTTACAATGTTGACCCTTCTTTTTCAAGGCTTTTGAAATTCGCTTTTGAGAATCATTGAGTCCCATGTACCCCAAAAAAGTACCAATGAAAACTACGCCTCGTCCTGCAAAAAACAAGCCCATTCAGACCATTCCATGGGGAGAAGCTACAGTCGGAAGTTATGGCGCCAGCCATAGTCATGATTTCCAATATAACCACAATAGCGGCATTTTGCTGCAACCACAATCTGCACGGGGCGCACGTGTCTGGACTGGACGCAGCTATCATTTTGGACTAGATAAAGTTCTGATATTTTGTGAAAAAAATATCCTCTGA
This sequence comes from Rhinoderma darwinii, assembly GCF_050947455.1. Lineage (NCBI taxonomy): Eukaryota > Metazoa > Chordata > Amphibia > Anura > Rhinodermatidae > Rhinoderma > Rhinoderma darwinii. The sequence goes on along the minus strand of NC_134696.1, from coordinate 62,115,121 downwards.
CTTGAGGGTGGCAATAAATGTATAACTTGCTCTACAGAGAAGATTCACCAAACCCAAATGTACGAGCCTCACATATAGCGAGTAATTTTTTAACCAATCGCATGACAAGTAGGGTTGCTTACGTGTCATGTGAAGAGGGCTCCTCAACGTGGATTTAGTATGGGCAGTTGGGAAGAATTCAGGGCACCAGTTAGACTCATTATTAGTATTGATCGCCACCTTCTGCTCATTTCAAAGTGAAAAATTAATGACCGGTCCACTTTAGAATGAAAATACGGAACATCACGTTTATAGGGCCAATATATTGTGGGGGACTGTACGCAGTAGAACAACAAGTAAATACATACAAAGCACCACAGCGTGAACTAAACGCATAATACCCTTCTTCAGGAAACCAAATCTTTACATCCCTATTTACAGCGAGGGAGAGGGTTCAGACATATGACTAATGGGCTCGTGGCGAGACTCAGTGATGAAATCACAGGAACCGATTGTCACACCAGGATCCAGACGTAGCACAAACTCAGCGGCACTGATGGTTTTCACCAGCAAAGAATCTCATTGTTGGACAAGGGCAGGAACATATTAGGAAGAAATCGTTGCTATGTACTAGTGAATTCTAGACATGTACGTACACGGCAGCACTAGGAACAAGAGACGAGAACCAAACAGCAGCCATGACACCATGCGGGGACAAGACACCCCTGATCTAGAGATGCGTGGGTGTCCCACAGCTGTGACTTGCATCTATCAGACATTTAGGACATAAATGTGAAATGAGAATAGCCCTTTAAAGTCAATGGGTTCTATAGGGAAACGTTGACAGCGCAGAACCACCCAAATAGAAACGCAAATGTGAACAGAGCCTTAAAGGGGTATTCCACTCAAAGACCATGCGGCTCAAGGAAACAGTCAAGCACTGTGCTAGGCCGGTTCTGTCAGCCCCATAGACATTGAATGGAGCCAGCGGCACCACGCATGAGCCCCAGAATATGATCAAACCTGTTTATCAATAGAATACAAGTAATAACGTTTCCAGCATAGTTGTACTCGTCGTACTAAGATCACAAGCATTTTAATTCATGCCGCTAGGACTCTGTACATTATTATATTTATTACTACAATATCAGAGGAAGGAAAAAAAAAGAAGAAAAGTCATTAAAAAATAAACAGCACAATGGTAAATGCTGCCTGCACACACAAGCACGCGCTACTCTCCCTGCTGCCTGCGCTCGCCACTCTCCCTGCGCGCACACACAAGCACGCGCTACTCTCCCTGCACACGCCACTCTCCCTGCACACGCCACTCTCCCTGCGCGCACACGCGACGACTCGCCACTCTCCCCGCACACACACGTGCTTCGCCACTCTCCCCGCGCCTCGCCACTCTCCCTGCGCACACACGCGCCTCGCCACTCTCCCTGCGCACACACGCGCCTCGCCACTCTCCCTGCGCACACACGCGCCTCGCCACTCTCCCTGCGCACACACGCGCCTCGCCACTCTCCCTGCGCACACACGCGCTTCGCCACTCTCCCTGCGCACACACGCGCTTCGCCACTCTCCCTGCGCACACACGCGCTTCGCCACTCTCCCTGCGCACACACGCGCCTCTCCCTGCACACGCTACTCTCCCTGCTGCCTGCACACACAAGCACGCGCTACTCTCCCTGCACACGCTACTCTCCCTGCTGCCTGCACACGCCACTCTCCCTGCACACGCCACTCTCCCTGCTGCCTGCACACACAAGCACACGCTACTCTCCCTGCACACGCAAGCACACGCTACTCTCCCTGCACACGCCACTCTCCCTGCACACGGCACTCTCCCTGCTGCCTGCACGCACACACCTCTCCCTGCACGCACACTCAATACTCTCCCTGCTGCATAATTTTATATATATATACACACACACACACACGCACATCAGGAATAGTAGTGTATGTGCAAGCAGCAGTGAGAGTAGTATATATATGCTGCTTGCAACATACACCACATACACTACTATCCCTGATAGATAGATAGATAGATAGATAGATAGATAAGAGTCAACCCTCCCTGTTGCCTCCACATAAACGAAGATGCCCGATAGATATATAGATATATATACACACACACACACACTACTCACCCGGTATCTTGTATGACAGACAACTTGGTAAAATACAGGCAGCCGAGAGAGGACGGACTGTCACATCCACAGAATAAAACTGCAATGACACGGCGAATCATTGAGCACAAAGCGCCCTGTGTCCTGACTGCTGCTCCGGCTCCCACTACTTTGACTCAGCTTCTACTAACAGGAAGTGATAAGGAGAGCCGCAACTCTTTGGAGAGGGGAGAGGTTTGATCCTGGTGATGACGTCACGGTCATGTGAGCGGTCACGTGAGGGGAGGTGCGGTACTGGTCGCTGGAGACGCTTATGGTGCGCGCGCGTCTGGAATTTCTAGTTCTCATGTTATACACTGTTATGTATCGTCAAATAGTAGTACTTGTAGTTCTACATGCAAACTCCTGACCAATGTTTTCTGGTCTCTAATGACAGCTCGCACAGGTAAACACAGCAACACATCGTGTACAGTTTTCGCACTAATGTAATTGCGTCACATCGCAGGGCAACATCGTATATAATGCAATTGATGTGATGCAGATGCAGTTTTATATGATATCACAAAATGCTTTTCATTATTTTACCTTCAAAAACAATGTGAATCTGAATGTAATTTTACATGCAATTCGCTGCAGTATCGCAATATATTAACTGCATACAATTTTGTGCCACAATCTCATACAAGATCACACCAGAAAAATGCATTCGATTATACATTTTAATTTGTAGGTGATGGCGCGGGACATCACATGTGATAGGTTATAGTAGAGCCCCAGCGTTGTGCCAGGCTAGACATCTATCACATATCCAAAAGGCAGGAGAGAAATGTGATTGCTGTGGGCCCTACCGCTGGGAGCCCCACTGATCACTAGAACGAGCACTCAGCGGTTTTCGGTTCCATTCACATTGAACAAGGCATCAGGGCGCATGCAGTACCACCGCTCCCCACTGTGGGTGTGCAGCGAGGATGACTGAGGCGCTCACGACTCCTCCTGATCGATGGGGTCCCCGGTGATTAGACATTTATCACCTACTCTGCGGATAAGTGATAAACGTAAATTATTAGTCACCTTCTCGAGGTTAGGATCACACATACGCAGGTTTTTGATGCAAACACAGAAGTGGACACAAAAAGAAAGAAGATGCATTAGTCTACTCTTTATACCTTTCCCGCCTTTTGGATCCACTTCTGGTTTTGGCTCAAAAACAATAGAATCCTATAGCGCTGGCGGCTGTTCTGGATACGGAAGCCACGGAGACGAGCGGGACGCCCTGTCTCCTACTGCCTAGTTATGAGCAGCCGACAGAACGGACTTACCACAGCCCATGCTGCTGCTAGAAGCGAGACAGCTCATACAGGTGATAGAGAAAAACAATTATTGTGCCCACTCCTACACTATAATGCCTCGTGCACATGACCGTTGTGCCACTAGGGCCGTTTTTTACTGCATCCGAGTGGCACCCGATAGTCTTCACAGTCCCATTCACTTTAGCGGGTGAATCGGGTCCGTGAAAAATGGTCCGAGTCTCTCTGATCTGAGGAAAGATAGAACATGTCCTATCTTTCCTCGGATCACTGACGGGACTCGGACAGTACACGCAGTCGTGTGCAGGAGACCTAACCTTTTTTCACTGAAAGTAGAGATACACTTTAAGGCCGTATTCACAGGGATGTGTCCATCTGCGCGCGCAAAAAACGCTGCGTTTTGCGCGCGCAAAAGGTCCGTTTGGCATCAGCATATGGTGCGCGGCTGCGTAATTTTCGCGCGGCCGGCATCATTATGACACTCTGTTTTTATGTTTACAAACAGAAAAGCACGTGGTGCTTTTCTGTTTTCATTCATTGTTTTTACTACTGTAGCGCGAATCACGCACGGCACCCGGAAGTGCTTCCGTGTGCCGAGCGCGATTTGCACGCACCCATTGACTTCAATGGGTGCGTGCTGCGCAAAACACGGGCAAGTATAGGACATGTTGTGAGTTTTACACAGCGCACATATCCTACGTGAAATTCACTGACAGTCTGAACGGCCCCATTCACTAACATAGGTCCGTGCAACGCACGGGAAAATCACTCGCGTAGCACGGACGTATAACACGTTTGTGTGAATAAGGCCTAACGATGTACTAGATTTCTTACTATGGGATTCTTTTTCACTGCTGTGATCTTGATGCTATGTAGACTGTGACTTGTAAACTCTGTTGTTTGAAGACGTTTACATTTGTGTTACGCTTCTATTACTCATTGCTGGCTCCCCACATGGGGGCAGTGAGGTTTGTCTGCAAAAACTCTAATAAAGTGTTTTGAAAAAACAAAAACTGCATAAAAAACGGCATATGTGATTCCAGCCTAAGGCCCAGTTCCTACGGGTCGGATACGCTGCAAAAAGCTACGACCTAGAACCCGCATCACATTCAGTCCGAAAAAACAGATTTTTGGGGGCGGAAAGCAACGCTGGGAAAAAAACGTTCATACTTACCCCGGTCGTAGTCATGGCGACGTGTCCCTATGTTGTCGTGCAGTCCAGCCTCCTGAGATGACGCTGCAGCCGATGTAACCGTAAGTCATTTTATGAACGTTTTCGCTACGTTTTTTAAGCAGCGTGGGCATGAGATTTTCTAAATATTCTCTTTGCTGCTACTGTAAATGCCGCAGAATTTCCACACAGATTTCCATTGCGGAAATTCCACAGCGTGGGACCCGGCCTAAATGTAGAATATGTGAATAAATTGACCTGCTGTGCTGATAATAAATCCGCAGCATGTCAATTTATGCTGCGAATTTACTGTGCATTTGTTGTAGAATTTCCCCATTATGGGGAAGTAAAATTTTGCAACAATTGCCATTGTTTGTGGAATTTGCTCCGATTCTGCAGCATATTTGGCATTATATAGGTTAAAAAAATAAATAAACCTATAGTGCCCTCTCGTATAGCTGCCATAGCAACAATTCCCTGCTCTTTCGGCTGCTTTGTGTCCGCACTCCTATGATGTTATTTCATCGCATGTGACCCCCTGCATCCAATCATAGGCTATGGCAACTCCAGGAGAGGTGAGTGTAGGCCTTTTCTTTTCTGGCATCCGTTTTTCGCAGTGGTCAATCCAGACTGGCTGGAGATTTTTCCGCAGCATATCCAACCCGTGTGAATATACCGTAAAGAGTATTCCAGGTCCTAACCCCAAGGGGGAGATCTATCAAATGAAGTGTGCTGTAACGTGCATTATAGCTATGGTACAAGTGATACGTGCCATATTTATGACAGACTTATGCCAGGATTGAAAAAATAAGGGCTTGGCTTAACAATTCACAATGATCGTGCCAAATTTATTATGGACTAGTTAATCGCAGACACAATATAGGGCCACCATCAGGCCCACCCTGCTGGTACTCTTACAGGGGTACGGGCAAAAAATAAAATAAAAAATTTGGCCCCAGCAGCCCATCAAAGTTATACCCAGCAGTAGTTAGTTTGGAGAATCCAAAATAACTATCGCTAGGGCCCTGCTTTCCAGGTCCTGATCAATGTTCCCTCTAAGTCTTGGCAGAGCAGTTAGTGAGCAGGGCAAGTCTCCATCAATGGTGGGCAATCTGATGACCTAACTAATGCCCCCAGTAAACGCTAATATAGCATACTAAATAGGAGAAGAAAACTTATTTTAAATTAGTTTTAATTACTTTTTAAATACTATAATATTACAAGTACACCTGTAAAATAAACAGTTATAAACACCAATTATAGACATCAATGAAAGAATCCCTCATTACACCGCTGCCCCTATAGATAGTGCCACACCCCCTCCCTGTAGATAGCGTCACACACACATCCCTGTAGATACTGCCACACATAGCCCCCTGTAGATAGAGCCACACAGCCCCCCTGTAGATAGTGTCACATAGCGCCACACACAGCCCCCTGTAGATGGTGCCATGCAGCCCGCCTGTAGATAGCGCCACGCAACCCCTCTGTAGATAATGCCATACAGCCCCTTGTATATACTGCCACACAGCAATCCCCCTCCCCTTGTATATACTGCCAAACAGCAATCCCCTTCTCCTTGTATATACTGCCAAACAGCAATCCCCCCTCCCCTTGTATATACTGCCACACAGCAATCCCCCCTGTATGTACTGCCACACAGAAATCCCCCTCCCCTTGTATATACTGCCACACAGCAATCCCCCCTCCCCTTGTATATACTGCCACACAGAAATTCCCCCTCCCCTTGTATATACTGCCACACAGCAATTCCCCCTCCCCTTGTATATACTGCCACACAGCAATTCCCCCTGCCCCTGTATGTACTGCCACACAGCAATCCCCCTCCCCTTGTATATACTGCCACACAGCAATCCCCCCTGCCCCTTGTATATACTGCCACACAGCAATCCCCCCTGCCCCTGTATGTACTGCCACACAGCAATCCCCCTCTCCCCTTGTATATACTGCCACACAGAAATCCCCCCTCTCCTTGTATATACTGCCACACAGCAATTCCCCCTCCCTTGTATATACTGCCACACAGCAATCCCCCATCCCCTTGTATATACTGCCACACTGCAATCCCCCGTCCCCTTGTATATACTGCCACACAGCAATCCCCCCTCCCCTTGTATATCCTGCCACACAGCAATCCCCCCTCCCCTTGTAAATGGTGCTACACAACAATCCCCCCGTATATAGTGCTACACAGCCCCCCTCTCCCCTTGTATATATTGCTACACAGCCTCCCCTACCCTTGAATACAGTGCTACACAGCAATTCCCCTCCCTGTATATTACCACAAAGCAATCCCCCCTGTATATACTGCCACACAGCAATCCTCCCTCCCCTTGTATATAGTGCCACACAGCCCCCCTCTCCCCTTGTATATACTGCCACACAGCAATCCCCCCCCCCTGTATATTACCACACAGGCCCCTCAAAAAAACCAAAATTGTACTTACTTTGCCCCGCTCCCGGAGCGCTACACTGCCTCTCGGGCGGGACGCATGTTTAGACCGGCGTGATGATATGACGTCATCACGCCAGCCTGCGCAGGGAGTCTTCCCAGCGCCTTATAGGCTGCAATCCTAACGTGGCCTGCAGCCTATAGTATTCATTTGTATCTGCGTCCTGAGGACACACATACAATTGAATGTGGCTGTCGCTAGCACCGGAACCCCCCTCACTGCATCTGCCCGACGCCCATGACAGTGCACAGGCTTTAAACTTTAGTGAGCGGACGGACTGCGGAAGGTGCACGGTTCACCTTATAGGGAACACAGGTCCTGCTGGCCAGTGTCAGGATGTTTTGTGCAGCAGTGCATACAATGCTGGGAACTTGTGAAGCAGGGCCCCAGCATCAGGATCGTGAGGCATCAAAAGTGTTGGGGCATCCAGCTAAATGTGGAGGCTAGAGGACCCGGGAATGGTAAGTACATAGGGGGTCTGAATTTATTTTTTTGGGGTCTGGTCTGGGGTAATTAATAAGGGATCTGATTGGGGGTATAAATTAATTCAGGGTTTTGATTGAGAGTGAAGTAATTTAGTGGTCTGGGGGTCTGTATTAATGATAGGGTCTGGTCGGAAGTCTGAATTATTTAGGTCTGGTCGGGGGTCTGAATTAATTTAGGGGTCTGGTCTGGGGTCTGAGTTAATTTAGGGGTGATGTCAGGAGTCTGAATTATTTAGGGCTCTGGTTTGGGGTCTGCATTAATTTAGGGGTCTGGTCTATACATTAATTTAGGGGTCTCATCTGGATTATGAATTAATTTAGGGGTCTGGTCAGGAGTCTAAATTAATTTAGGGAGACAGTAGCGGAAGCACGACTTGACTTTCACTGCGGGTGGCAGAGTGGATGCAGCGGAAGACACGACTTGACTTTCTCAGTAGATACGATAGCACGGGATATAGGGTACAGGCAGCAGGAAAGGGTAACACTGGGAAACACTGGGAGACCACTTGCAAGACAAACTTAGGTATACAACAATGCTCAGGCGAGGAACAAGTGGGCAGAGACCCTTTTTATAGTCCAGCGGCCATTTGGGCTAATTATTGTTTGGTGACAGCTGGACGCGTACTGGCCCTTTAAGGCCGTGCATGCGCGGGCGCGCGCGCCCTGCGGGAAACAGTCCGAGGACCCGGAAATGAGTGCCGGCATCTTCCGGGGGGGAGCTGACGCCGAGAAGACAGATGTCCATGGCCGTCAGAGGGTAAGTCGGCCCCCGGACATAGACGTTACACTACTCAGACCACAGCATGGCGTATGCCTCCTCGGCGCTAAACAACTTCCTCGCCATAACGTCACTAACACTAACTAAACAAATTTTTTATTTTTTATAAAACACAAACTAAGGCCTCATGCACACGACCGTAAAAACTCCCGTTATTACGGGTCGTAATTACGACCCGTAATAACGGGCTCATAGACTTCTATTGGCCACGGGTACCTTCCCGTTTTCTTACGGGAAGGTGCCCGTGCCGTTAAAAAAGATAGAACATGTCCTATTTCAGGCCGTAATAACGGCACGGACAGTCCATAGAAGTCTATGGAGCTCCCGTAATGACGGGTGGCTACATGTGTGCACCCGTCATTACGGCAGCGTTGCTAAGCGACGTCAGTAAATAGTCACTGTCGAGGGAGCTGAAAGAGTTAACTGATCGGCAGTAACTCTTTCAGCACCCTGGACAGTGACTACCGATCAGAATAAAGAGCAACCTGTAAAAAATAAAAATAAAAGACGTTCATACTTACCGAGAACTTCCTGCTTCCTCCAGTCCGGTCTCCCGGCCGTTGCCTTGGTGACGCGTCCCTCTCGACATCCGGCCCGACGTCCTGGCCGTCCCTGGATGATGTTTCAGCCCATGTGACCGCTGCAGCCAATCACAGGTCAATCACAGGCTGCAGCGGTCACATGGACTGCCGCGTCATCCAGGGATGTCGGGCTGGATGTGAAGAGAGGGACGCGTCACCAAGACAACGGCCGGGTAAGTATGAATTTCTTTAACTTTTATTACAGAAAGGGCTGTCCCTTCTCTCTATCCTGCACTGATAGAGAGAAGGGGCTGCCGATTAGTGCAGTGCTATTTTGCCGCCAAAAACGTGCCCGTAAATACGGGTGGAATACGGGTGACACCGGACCCATATTTACGGGCACGGGTCCGTAAATACTGGTGCAAAACGGGTCGAATACGTGTGACACCGGACCCGTATTTACGCCAGTATTTACGGGTGGGAAAAAATACGGTCGTGTGCATGAGGCCTAACTGGTATATATATCTACGCTACCGCTAACAAACAAATAAACCGCTATTGCTATATATATTATATATATGTGGATATATATATAATTATATACTCCCTACCTGCCTATTCTCATAGAATAAAAGAAAGAAAGATAGATATATATATAGAAAAAAAGATAGATGGATAGATAGATTGTATAGATAGATAGAAATCTATCTATACAGAGAATGTTTTATAGTGTAACTGTATTTTTTTTTCACAGGATTCTTCTGGCAGCAATTCTCTCGAGTCTCTTCTTCTCCTCAAACTGAAACAATGTTTGAGGAGAAGAAAAGAGGCAGGAGATTTACTGCCAGAAAAGTCAAAATAAAACAAATGTGGTCGCTGTGGTTTTCACAGCGACCACATGTTCAGGGACCATCAGATTGGTCCCTGATACTCTGCCCAGTGCCCAGAGCTGTTGGTAACAGCGTGGGCACAGGGCTGTGTGCACGCGATCGCGTGCACACTGTTTTATACGCAGAAATGCATGTGATCGCTGTGATTGGTTGTCACAGCGATCACATGTTCAGGGGCCAAAAGATTGGCCCCTGACATTCTGCCCAGTGCCCATGGCTGTTAGCAACAGCCAGGGCACAGAGCTGTGTGCACGCGATCGCGCGTGCACAGTCTCTGAAGTGCCGCTGTAATTAGTCTATACGGCGGACTTCAGAGAATGCTGGCCGTATATATACAGCCAGCGGTCGGGAACCTGTTAAAATACTTGACAAACCATAAACTGTGTCTGATAATTTAACCTTTCGTGAGAAGTGCAGTCAAAACGCTACTTAACAATGATCGTATTGTTATCTGGTCTTCAGGTAAAGGAGAGGGTATTGTCATTCAGGACAAATCCAATTACCTAGGTGAAACATCTAGACATTTAGCAGATGACACTTTTTTTTTTATAAAAAACTCACAGATAACCCGCTCACATCCTATATGGCAGAATATAATCCATAAATCCCACACTAATACACCTGGCTGCCCCATTATCTCGGGCATAGGATCACTTACTAGTAATCTGTCTCATTTTGTTGGTTTACACCTCTAACCATTTGCATTGATATTGCCATCTTATTTAAAACCCCTTTAGGACACAGCCTGTTTTGGCCTTCTGGACACAGATGATTTTTTCAAATCTAACGTGTCACTTTATGTGGTAATAACTCCGGAATGCTTTTGCCTATCCAAGCGATTCTGAGATTGTTTTTTCATGACATATTGTACTTTATATTAGCGAAAAAATTTGGTCGATAAATTCAATATTTATTTGTGAAAAACGTCAAATTTTAGCAAAAATGTGCATTTCTCTAAACTTAATGTGATGGCAGGAAGGAGGTGAAGGGAAAGTGAGCCCTAATCTACCCACCGCCCTGTCCCTGCCTACTTGCAACGACCCGCCCTAGGCGACGAGGTACAACTGGGCGGCGGTCCCTACGCTGTCTAAGTGCACAGGAAAACAAACAGGGAACACGCAAGGGAAGGGGCAGTAGCCACGGAACGACACGAGGAAACGGAGCGGCGAACGAACAGTCAGGACCAGGACGAAGTGAGTAACCCGAGCGGGCACGGAGACAGAAGCAAGCCAGGGGCAAAGCAAAGCAAAGCAAGTCAAGTCAAGGAGAACTGCAGCAAGGCAGAAGCACGGCAGAAGCAGGCTGGAGCAAGCAGCAGTGGGGCCAGGAATCCAAAAGAATAACAAGCAATGAGGAAGAGAAAACTGCAGGTATAAATGGACAGGGGGCGGAGCTAACTCTGACTGACCAGGCCGCGATAGGCTCTCCCACTCCTGAGCCTGCCACCCTGATTGGTGGGAGCCGGTGTCAGTCTAAGAGGTCTGGCCTCAGGTGTCGGCTGATTAACCCTGGGAGTCTCCACAGACGTAGTGCCTGGCAGATCCTTTACAGTACTCCCCCTTTTATGAGGGGCCACCGGACCCTTACTAAGAGGACCCGGTTTAGTGGGGAAGAGAAGGTGGAACCTCCTGACCAATACCCCAGCGTGAACATCTCGAGCAGGTACCCAAGTCCTCTCCTCCGGCCCGTATCCTCTCCAATGGACCAGGTACTGGAGGGAGCCCTGGATCATCCTACTGTCCACAATCTTGGCCACCTCGAATTCCACCCCCTCAGGGGTGAGAACGGGAACAGGAGGTTTCCTAGAGGGGGACCAGGACGGGGAGCAGCGTTTAAGGAGGGAAGCATGAAAGACGTCGTGTATGCGGAAGGATGGGGGCAGCTCCAGACGGAAGGATACAGGGTTGAGGACTTCAATGACCTTATAAGGCCCAATAAATCGGGGAGCAAACTTCCTGGACGGGACCTTAAGGCGCAAGTTCCTGGACGACAACCAGACCAAATCCCCGACGACAAACCGGGGGTTAGCAGAACGTCTACTATCCGCCTGAATCTTTTGTGCGCTCTGGGACGCCTCTAGGTTCTTCTGAACCTGGGCCCAGACAGTGCACAGTTCCCGATGAACATCCTCTACCTCAGGATTATTGGAACAACCAGGGGAGACGGAGGAGAACCTTGGGTTAAACCCGAAATTACAGAAAAACGGGGAGACCCCTGACGAGTTACTGACCCGGTTATTCAGGGAAAATTCAGCAAGGGGAAGGAATGAGACCCAATCGAATTGACAGTCAGAGATGAAACACCTTAAATATTGTTCCAGGGATTGGTTGGTCCTTTCCGTTTGGCCGTTAGTTTCGGGATGGAAGGCGGAGGAGAAGGACAGATCAATCTCCAACTTTTTACAAAAGGCTCTCCAAAATAAGGAAACAAATTGTACCCCTCTGTCCGAAACGATATTGACTGGGGCCCCATGGAGACGCAGGATGTGTTTCACAAACAAAGAAGCTAACGTCTTGGCGTTAGGTAGCTTCTTAAGGGGCACAAAGTGGCACATCTTGCTGAAGCGGTCGACTACCACCCACACCACCGACTTGCCCTGAGATGGAGGCAAATCGGTGATAAAATCCATGGAGATATGGGTCCAAGGTCTCTGGGGAATGGGCAAGGGACGTAGTAGGCCCGCAGGTCGGGACCTAGGGGTTTTGGACCTAGCGCAAACCTCACAAGCGGCGACGTAAGCCCTAACATCTTTAGGCAACCCAGGCCACCAATAGTTTCTGGTAATGAGGTGTTTGGTGCCCAAGATGCCAGGATGACCAGATAGAGCGGAGTCATGGTTTTCCCTGAGTACCCTCAGCCGGTATTGCAGGGGAACAAACAGTTTGTCCCCAGGGACGTTCCCGGGAGCTGCACCCTGATCAGCCGCGATATCAGAAGCTAAATCAGAATCCGTGGCAGAGACGATTATACCAGGGGGTAAAATACAAGCGGGATCCTTCTCGGAAGGAGGATTGGCCATGAAACTACGTGACAGAGCATCAGCCTTAATATTCTTGGACCCAGCCCTATAGGTAACCAAGAAATTAAATCTGGTAAAGAATAGTGCCCACCGAGCTTGTCTAGGATTAAGCCTCCGGGCCGATTCTAGGAAAACCAGATTCTTGTGATCCGTAAGGACCGTTACCTGGTGTCTGGCCCCCTCCAGGAAGTGCCGCCACTCTTCAAAAGCCCATTTAATGGCTAGAAGTTCACGGTTGCCAATATCATAGTTACTCTCCGTGGGCGAAAACTTCCTAGAGAAGTAAGCACAGGGGCGGAGATGGGTGAGGGAGCTGGTACCCTGGGACAAGACGGCCCCCACTCCCACCTCGGAAGCGTCAACCTCCACAATAAATGGCTCCTCTTGGTTGGGCTGAATCAGCACGGGGGCCGAGATAAAGCACTTCTTGAGAGTCTCAAAGGCCTGGACGGCCTCAGGGGGCCAATGGAGGACATCAGCACCCTTGCGGGTAAGGTCCGTAAGAGGCTTAGCGACGACCGAGAAGTTGGCAATAAATCTCCTGTAATAGTTGGCGAACCCTAAAAAACACTGTAACGCCTTAAGGGAGGCAGGTTGGACCCATTCCGCCACAGCTTGAACCTTGGCAGGGTCCATGCGGAATTCATGAGGAGTGAGGATTTGCCCTAAAAATGGTATCTCCTGTACCCCAAAGACACATTTTTCAGTCTTAGCAAACAGATTATTCTCCCGAAGGACCTGGAGCACCTTCCTGACATGCTCCACGTGAGAGGACCAGTCCTTGGAAAACACCAGTATGTCATCAAGGTACACAACAAGAAAATTACCCAGGTACTCTCTCAGGATTTCATTAATAAAATTCTGGAAGACAGCAGGGGCGTTACACAACCCAAAGGGCATGACCAGGTATTCGAAATGACCCTCGGGTGTGTTGAACGCAGTTTTCCACTCATCCCCCTCTTTGATGCGGATAAGGTTATATGCCCCCCGTAGATCGAACTTAGAAAACCATTGGGCTCCCTGAACCTGATTAAAAAGATCCGGAATCAAAGGAAGTGGGTACTGGTTCCTTACGGTGACCTTATTCAGGTTACGATAATCAATGCACGGCCTAAGACCACCATCCTTCTTCCCCACGAAGAAGAAGCCAGCACCTACAGGAGAAGTCGAGGGGCGAATGAAACCCTTGGCCAGGCATTCCTGGATATACACCCTCATGGCTTCACGTTCAGGACATGAAAGATTAAATATCCTACCTTTAGGAAGCTTGGCACCAGGCACCAAATCGATAGCGCAATCGTAATCTCTATGGGGGGGCAACACCTCGGAGGCCTCCTTAGAAAACACATCGGCGAAGTCCTGAACAAACTCAGGAAGCGTGTTTACCTCCTCCCGGGGAGAAATAGAGTTAACAGAAAGACATGACATAAGACATTCATTACCCCATTTGGTGAGATCCCCAGTATTCCAATCAAACGTGGGATTATGCAACTGCAACCAGGGAAGGCCTAAAACCAGATCAGACGATAATCCCTGCATCACCAGTACAGAGCACTGCTCCAAATGCATGGAGCCAACCAGGAGTTCAAAAACAGGAGTATGCTGAGTAAAATAACCATTAGCAAGGGGAGTTGAGTCGATACCTACTACAGGGATAGGATAAGGTAAATCAATACAAGGCATCTTTAGAGACATAGCAAATTCCACAGACATGATATTAGCAGATGAGCCAGAATCCACGAAAGCACTGCCCGTGGCAGACCGGCCAGCAAACGAGACCTGAAAGGGAAGCAAAATTTTATTGCGTTTCACATTAACGGGAAATACCTGTGCGCCCAAGTGACCTCCCCGATGATCACTTAGGCGCGGAAGTTTTCCGGCTTCTTATTCTTGCGCCTGGGACAGGTGTTCAGTAGATGCTTGTCGTCCCCACAGTAGAAGCAGAGACCGTTCATTCTGCGAAACTCCCTACGTTGTTGAGGGGACATGGAGGCCCCGAGTTGCATAGGTACCTCCGAGTCCTCCGTGGAGGGGCGAGGAGGCGGGACCTCGGGGGGGATCGCAGAAAAGTCAGAGGGGAGCACACTGAAGCGTTCTAGCTGACGTTCCCTGAGACGTCGGTCAAGTCGTACTGCTAGGGCCATAACCTGGTCAAGAGAGTCAGACGAGGGGTAGCTAACCAGCAGATCCTTCAGGGCGTCAGATAATCCTAACCTAAACTGGCACCTTAGGGCCGGATCGTTCCACTGAGAAGCTACGCACCACTTCCTAAAATCAGAACAGTATTCCTCAACCGGTCTCCTACCCTGACGTAAGGTCACCAACTGACTCTCGGCTAAAGCAGTCCTGTCAGTCTCGTCGTAAATGAGTCCGAGGGCAGAGAAAAAACGATCAACAGAGGAAAGTTCAGGGGCGTCAGGAGCCAAGGAGAAGGCCCACTCTTGGGGCCCTTCCTGGAGTCGGGATATGATGATACCCACCCGCTGGTTCTCGGAACCTGAGGAGTGGGGCTTAAGGCGGAAATATAGTCTGCAACTCTCCCGGAAGGAGAGAAACGTCTTACGGTCCCCTGAAAACCGGTCAGGTAACTTGAGGTCGGGTTCTAGAGGTGAGGTGGTGCGCCCAACCCTTTGGGCCAGGGCCTGGACCTGTAGGGAGAGGCCCTGCATCTTCTGGGTCAGGGTCTCAAGGGGGTCCATGATAGCGACAGCGTAGGAGAAATGGTAGACTAGGTAAGGGCTTGTTATTCTGTGATGGCAGGAAGGAGGTGAAGGGAAAGTGAGCCCTAATCTACCCACCGCCCTGTCCCTGCCTACTTGCAACGACCCGCCCTAGGCGACGAGGTACAACTGGGCGGCGGTCCCTACGCTGTCTAAGTGCACAGGAAAACAAACAGGGAACACGCAAGGGAAGGGGCAGTAGCCACGGAACGACACGAGGAAACGGAGCGGCGAACGAACAGTCAGGACCAGGACGAAGTGAGTAACCCGAGCGGGCACGGAGACAGAAGCAAGCCAGGGGCAAAGCAAAGCAAAGCAAGTCAAGTCAAGGAGAACTGCAGCAAGGCAGAAGCACGGCAGAAGCAGGCTGGAGCAAGCAGCAGTGGGGCCAGGAATCCAAAAGAATAACAAGCAATGAGGAAGAGAAAACTGCAGGTATAAATGGACAGGGGGCGGAGCTAACTCTGACTGACCAGGCCGCGATAGGCTCTCCCACTCCTGAGCCTGCCACCCTGATTGGTGGGAGCCGGTGTCAGTCTAAGAGGTCTGGCCTCAGGTGTCGGCTGATTAACCCTGGGAGTCTCCACAGACGTAGTGCCTGGCAGATCCTTTACACTTAAATGTATTTGCTTGTAAAACAGATTAGTAATACCACACAAAATAGTTACTAGTTAACATCCCCCATATGTCTACTTTATGTTTGCATCGGTTTTTTTTTCATGTCCTTTTATTTTTCTAGGACATTACAAGGCTTAGAACTTTAGCAGCAATTTCTCATATTTTAAAGAAAATTTCAATAGGCCGTTTTTTCAGGGACCAGTTCAGTTCTGAAGTGGCTTTGAGGGCCTTCTATATAAGAAAGTCCCATAAATCACCCCATTTTGAAAGCCTCAAGGTATTCAAAACCACATTGAGAAAGTATTTTAACCCTTTAGGCGTTTCACAGGAATTAAAGCAAAGTAGAGGTGAAATTTCATTTTTTTTGGCGAAATTCATTTGTAATAAAAAAAAAAATCTGTAACACAGGAGGTACTCAATAGAGCAATGCAACGCAATATTTATTGCCCAGATTCTGAAGTTTTTAGAAATATCCAACATGTGGCCCTAGTGTCCTAATGGACTTAAACACAGGCCTCAGAAGCAAAGGAGCACCTAGTGGATTTTGGGGCCTCCTTTTTTTTAGGAATATATTTTAGGCAATATGAATGAGAGAAATGAAAATGCGGCACTCACCCGTTTGCAAATCTTTTTAACTTTATTGTGTCACCTTGGCGAGGGTAAAAGCATTACAGGGAGGACAGCTAGTTGTAGGTTACAGCCTGTTTCGCGCTGGAGATTCTTCTGACCTCTATTCTGACATATATTTTAGGCACCATTTCAGGTTTGAAGAGGTCTTGTGGTACCTAAACAGTCGAAACCCCCAAAAGTTACCCCATTTTGGAAACTACACCCCTCTAGGCATTTTTCTAGGCGTATAGTTAGCATTTTGACCCCACAGGTTTTTTGCAGAATTTAGTGGAATTAGTCTGTGAAGATGAAAATCACCTTTTTTTCGGTGGAAACATAGAATTTTTTCATTTTTACAAGGAATAAAGGAGAAAAAGCACCCCAACATTTGTAAAGCAATCTCTCCCGATTACGGCAATACCCCATATGTGGTCATAAACTGATGTTTGGACCCACAGCAGGGCTCAGGAGGGAAGGAGCGCCTTTTGGATTTTGGAGCGCAGATTTTGCTGGATTGGTTTTCAGTTCCATGTCGGGTTTGCAACGCCCCGGAGAGACCAAAACAGGTGAAACCCCCCAAAAGTGACCCTATTTTGGAAACTACACCCCTCAAGGAATTTTTCTAGGGGTAGAGTGAGCATTTTGACCCCACAGGATCTTTTGTGGCGCTAAGGTGACCAAAATACAGCGATTTTGGCGCTTTAAATTCTTTATTTCTTACAGCGTTCACCGTGCGCAATAAATTATGGTTTACTTTATTCTGCCGGTCGGTACGATTATGGCGATACTATATGTGTATAGTTTTTTTTACGTTTTTCAACGTTTGCCCAATAAAATTACGTTTCTATAAAATAATTTATTTTCTGAGACACCCTATTCTGAGCCGTAACCTTTTTATTTTTTCGTCAAAAAAGCTGTGGGAGGTCTTGTTTATTGCGGGACGGGTTGTAGTTTTTATTGGTACTACTTTTTATTCTATATCTTGGGAGGGGTGGTGACCAAAAAATAGCGATGCTGACATCGTTTTCCATTTATTTTGTTTGCGCCGTTCACCGTGTGGAAAAAATAACATTATAGTTTTATAGTATGGGTCGTTACGAACACGGTGATACCAAATATGTGTACTTTTTTTTAACGTTTTAATTTTTTCCCTATAATAAATGACTTATTATAGGAAAACAAAAACTTTTATTTTTACACTTTTATAAAACATTTTTATTAACTTTTTTTTACTTTTTACACTTTATTTTTTTTACCTGCAGCTCTGATCGCTGCTAGAATATATTACACTACCTAGGTAGTGTAATGTATTCCAACTGCCAGTGTGACGTCACAGTCACTCTGACAGTAAGTCTACGAGGGCCAGCCAGAGGCTGGTCCTCATAGGCTTCCATACATGGCAGACCCGGAGACCGTTGCCTGGCCCCCGGGTTCCATCACTAGCATCAGCAGCCCCCACAATTGCATGGGGGCTGCTGATGTGCTACAAACCCCCTAAATGTGGTGATCGCAATAGAGCACCACATTTATCGGGTTAATTGCCGAAATCAGCGACGATGAGCCGCTGATCGGCAACACTGGAGTGTCAGCTGTCGGGGACAGCTGATGTGATGGCAGGAAGGAGGTGAAGGGAAAGTGAGCCCTAATCTACCCACCGCCCTGTCCCTGCCTACTTGCAACGACCCGCCCTAGGCGACGAGGTACAACTGGGCGGCGGTCCCTACGCTGTCTAAGTGCACAGGAAAACAAACAGGGAACACGCAAGGGAAGGGGCAGTAGCCACGGAACGCCACGAGGAAACGGAGCGGCGAACGAACAGTCAGGACCAGGACGAAGTGAGTAACCCGAGCGGGCACGGAGACAGAAGCAAGCCAGGGGCAAAGCAAGACAAGGGGAACTGCAGCAAGGCAGAAGCACGGCAGAAGCAGGCTGGAGCAAGCAGCAGTGGGGCCAGGAATCCAAAAGAATAACAAGCAATGAGGAAGAGAAAACTGCAGGTATAAATGGACAGGGGGCGGAGCTAACTCTGACTGACCAGGCCGCGATAGGCTCTCCCACTCCTGAGCCTGCCACCCTGATTGGTGGGAGCCGGTGTCAGTCTAAGAGGTCTGGCCTCAGGTGTCGACTGATTAACCCTGGGAGTCTCCACAGACGTAGTGCCTGGCAGATCCATTACAGTACTCCCCCTTTTATGAGGGGCCACCGGACCCTTACTAAGAGGACCCGGTTTAGTGGGGAAGAGAAGGTGGAACCTCCTGACCAATACCCCAGCGTGAACATCTCGAGCAGGTACCCAAGTCCTCTCCTCCGGCCCGTATCCTCTCCAATGGACCAGGTACTGGAGGGAGCCCTGGATCATCCTACTGTCCACAATCTTGGCCACCTCGAATTCCACCCCCTCAGGGGTGAGAACGGGAACAGGAGGTTTCCTAGAGGGGGACCAGGACGGGGAGCAGCGTTTAAGGAGGGAGGCATGAAAGACGTCGTGTATGCGGAAGGATGGGGGCAGCTCCAGACGGAAGGATACAGGGTTGAGGACTTCAATGACCTTATAAGGCCCAATAAATCGGGGAGCAAACTTCCTGGACGAGACCTTAAGGCGCAAGTTCCTGGACGACAACCAGACCAAATCCCCGACGACAAACCGGGGGTTAGCAGAACGTCTACTATCTGCCTGAATCTTTTGTGCGCTCTGGGACGCCTCTAGGTTCTTCTGAACCTGGGCCCAGACAGTGCACAGTTCCCGATGAACATCCTCTACCTCAGGATTATTGGAACAACCAGGGGAGACGGAGGAGAACCTTGGGTTAAACCCGAAATTACAGAAAAACGGGGAGACCCCTGACGAGTTACTGACCCGGTTATTCAGGGAAAATTCAGCAAGGGGAAGGAATGAGACCCAATCGAATTGACAGTCAGAGATGAAACACCTTAAATATTGTTCCAGGGATTGGTTGGTCCTTTCCGTTTGGCCGTTAGTTTCGGGATGGAAGGCGGAGGAGAAGGACAGATCAATCTCCAACTTTTTACAAAAGGCTCTCCAAAATAAGGAAACAAATTGTACCCCTCTGTCCGAAACGATATTGACTGGGGCCCCATGGAGACGCAGGATGTGCTTCACAAACAAAGAAGCTAACGTCTTGGCGTTAGGTAGCTTCTTAAGGGGCACAAAGTGGCACATCTTGCTGAAGCGGTCGACTACCACCCACACCACCGACTTGCCCTGAGATGGAGGCAAATCGGTGATAAAATCCATGGAGATATGGGTCCAAGGTCTCTGGGGAATGGGCAAGGGACGTAGTAGGCCCGCAGGTCGGGACCTAGGGGTTTTGGACCTAGCGCAAACCTCACAAGCGGCGACGTAAGCCCTAACATCTTTAGGCAACCTAGGCCACCAATAGTTTCTGGTAATGAGGTGTTTGGTGCCCAAGATGCCAGGATGACCAGATAGAGCGGAGTCATGGTTTTCCCTGAGTACCCTCATCCGGTATTGCAGGGGAACAAACAGTTTGTCCCCAGGGGCGTTCCCGGGAGCTGCACCCTGATCAGCCGCGATATCAGAAGCTAAATCAGAATCCGTGGCAGAGACGATTATACCAGGGGGTAAAATACAAGCGGGATCCTTCTCGGAAGGAGGATTGGCCATGAAACTACGTGACAGAGCATCAGCCTTAATATTCTTGGACCCAGCCCTATAGGTAACCAAGAAATTAAATCTGGTAAAGAATAGTGCCCACCGAGCTTGTCTAGGATTAAGCCTCCGGGCCGATTCTAGGAAAACCAGATTCTTGTGATCCGTAAGGACCGTTACCTGGTGTCTGGCCCCCTCCAGGAAGTGCCGCCACTCCTCAAAAGCCCATTTAATGGCTAGAAGTTCGCGGTTGCCAATATCATAGTTACTCTCCGTGGGCGAAAACTTCCTAGAGAAGTAAGCACAGGGGCGGAGATGGGTGAGGGAGCTGGTACCCTGGGACAAGACGGCCCCCACTCCCACCTCGGAAGCGTCAACCTCCACAATAAATGGCTCCTCTTGGTTGGGCTGAATCAGCACGGGGGCCGAGATAAAGCACTTCTTGAGAGTCTCAAAGGCCTGGACGGCCTCAGGGGGCCAATGGAGGACATCAGCACCCTTGCGGGTAAGGTCCGTAAGAGGCTTAGCGACGACCGAGAAGTTGGCAATAAATCTCCTGTAATAGTTGGCGAACCCTAAAAAACACTGTAACGCCTTAAGGGAGGCAGGTTGGACCCATTCCGCCACAGCTTGAACCTTGGCAGGGTCCATGCGGAATTCATGAGGAGTGAGGATTTGCCCTAAAAATGGTATCTCCTGTACCCCAAAGACACATTTTTCAGTCTTAGCAAACAGATTATTCTCCCGAAGGACCTGGAGCACCTTCCTGACATGCTCCACGTGAGAGGACCAGTCCTTGGAAAACACCAGTATGTCATCAAGGTACACAACAAGAAAATTACCCAGGTACTCTCTCAGGATTTCATTAATAAAATTCTGGAAGACAGCAGGGGCGTTACACAACCCAAAGGGCATGACCAGGTATTCGAAATGACCCTCGGGTGTGTTGAACGCAGTTTTCCACTCATCCCCCTCTTTGATGCGGATAAGGTTATATGCCCCCCGTAGATCGAACTTAGAAAACCATTGGGCTCCCTGAACCTGATTAAAAAGATCCGGAATCAAAGGAAGTGGGTACTGGTTCCTTACAGTGACCTTATTCAGGTTACGATAATCAATGCACGGCCTAAGACCACCATCCTTCTTCCCCACGAAGAAGAAGCCAGCACCTACAGGAGAAGTCGACGGGCGAATGAAACCCTTGGCCAGGCATTCCTGGATATACACCCTCATGGCTTCACGTTCAGGACATGAAAGATTAAATATCCTACCCTTAGGAAGCTTGGCACCAGGCACCAAATCGATAGCGCAATCGTAATCTCTATGGGGGGGCAACACCTCGGAGGCCTCCTTAGAAAACACATCGGCGAAGTCCTGAACAAACTCAGGAAGCGTGTTTACCTCCTCCCGGGGAGAAATAGAGTTAACAGAGAGACATGACGTAAGACATTCATTACCCCATTTGGTGAGATCCCCAGTATTCCAATCAAACGTGGGATTATGCAACTGCAACCAGGGAAGACCTAATACCAGATCAGACGATAATCCCTGCATCACCAGTACAGAGCACTGCTCCAAATGCATGGAGCCAACAAGGAGTTCAAAAACAGGAGTATGCTGAGTAAAATAACCATTAGCAAGGGGAGTCGAGTCGATACCTACTACAGGGATAGGATAAGGTAAATCAATACAAGGCATCTTTAGAGACATAGCAAATTCCACAGACATGATATTAGCAGATGAACCAGAATCCACGAAAGCACTGCCCGTGGCAGACCGGCCAGCAAACGAGACCTGAAAGGGAAGCAAAATTTTATTGCGTTTCACATTAACGGGAAATACCTGTGCGCCCAAGTGACCTCCCCGATGATCACTTAGGCGCGGAAGGTTTTCCGGCTTCTTATTCTTGCGCCTGGGACAGGTGTTCAGTAGATGCTTGTCGTCCCCACAGTAGAAGCAGAGACCGTTCATTCTGCGAAACTCCCTACGTTGTCGAGGGGACATGGAAAACAAACAGGGAACACGCAAGGGAAGGGGCAGTAGCCACGGAACGCCACGAGGAAACGGAGCGGCGAACGAACAGTCAGGACCAGGACGAAGTGAGTAACCCGAGCGGGCACGGAGACAGAAGCAAGCCAGGGGCAAAGCAAAGCAAGACAAGGGGAACTGCAGCAAGGCAGAAGCACGGCAGAAGCAGGCTGGAGCAAGCAGCAGTGGGGCCAGGAATCCAAAAGAATAACAAGCAATGAGGAAGAGAAAACTGCAGGTATAAATGGACAGGGGGCGGAGCTAACTCTGACTGACCAGGCCGCGATAGGCTCTCCCACTCCTGAGCCTGCCACCCTGATTGGTGGGAGCCGGTGTCAGTCTAAGAGGTCTGGCCTCAGGTGTCGACTGATTAACCCTGGGAGTCTCCACAGACGTAGTGCCTGGCAGATCCATTACAGCTGATCTCCCAGTTCCTGATACACACCTTGTCACTCTGACAGGAAGCCTATCAGGACCAGCCGAAGGTTGGTCCTGAGGGGCTTCCGTCCATGGCAGACACGGAAGAAATTGTTTGGCTTCCATTTGCCATACTAACTATCAGCAAACTCCGCGATTTCGGACCGGGGTCTGCCGATATGCTAGAAACCCCTAAAATTTGGCAATTGCAACCGATCGCCGAATTTAAGGGGTTAATTCGCCGAAATCAGCGGCAAAGGACCGTTGGCCGGCAAGAGTGGAGTGTCAGCTGTCGGCAACAGCTGACCTCCCGGTTCCCGGTGCACACTGTCGTCGACAGTGTGCATCGGAAACAACTCAGTAACTGTACGTCCTTGTGCGGGAAGTAACCTCCCGCAACGACGTACAGTTACTTACTCGTGCGGGTAGGGGTTAAACACAAAAACAAAATATGCTTTTTCCTATAATAACATAACTTATTTTTCCACTTTTATAAAACATTTTTGTTACTTTTTTTTTACTTGCAGCACTGATAGCTGCTATAATACATTACACTACCTAGGTAATGTAACGTATTATAAACGGTCAGTGTAACGCTGAGTGTCACACTGACAGGACGCCTATCAGGACCAGCCTGCTTCCATGCATGGCAGACCCGGAGGCCGTTGTATGGCCTCCGGTTTTGCCATGACAACAAACGGTAGCACCCGCAATCGGTCCCCGGGAAAGTTTGTTGTAGCAAAAAACTTTCCAGTTTGTTGCTGCAACAAACTTTCCCTGCGATCACATGATCGGGACCTGAACCAATGAGGTCCTGATCATGTCTCTGGGACCAGAGGCCAGTGTTAACAGCGTGATCCGGGTGTCAGCGCTACTCTGAGACACTCGATCGCACTGTTGACACACCGTGAATTCACGTCGGCGCTGCACAGAGCCCAGCAAGCGCCGACGTGAATTTAATGAGCGGTCGGGAAGCGGTTAATTGTGTGGGGACAACTGAGGAGCTGTAATTGTTTTTGACTGTATTCTCTCTCCTCAGAAGAAGTCACACTGACAGAAGGCAGGGGGAGAGAGAACGTTATAAACATCAAGTGCCGGGAAAGTTTGTTACTACAACAAAATGTGGTCATTCACGCTATTTGTGTTGTGGAAACATTACACATAGGAAGGACACTTACACCTCTTCTGTGACCTCTGAATCCTTTCTCAATTGCGGTAGTGACTTTGTAATCTATCTACTTGAATGTTCTTGTAACCTGCAATATATAGGTAGGACCACACAGGCCTTACGTACTAGAATTAACAAACACTGTTTTAATGTTAATAAATGGCTTCTTAACCCCTTCCCTCTTTAGCCACTTTTGACCTTCATTACAGAGCCTCATTTTTCAAATCTGACATGTTTCACTTTATGTGGTAATAACGTCGGAATGCTTTTACCTATCCAAGCGATTCTGAGATTGTTTTCTCGTAACACATTGGACTTTATGTTACTGGCAAAATTTGCTCGATGGGTTCAGTATTTAATTGTGAAAAACACCAAAATTTTGCGAAAAATTGCAAAAATTTGCATTTTTCTCAACTTAAATGTATCTGCTTGTAAGACAGGCAGTTAGTTATAACACACAAAATTGTTGCTAACTAAGATCCCTCATATATCTACTTTAGATTGGCATCGTTTTTTGAACATCCTTTTATTTTTCTAGGACGTTACAAGGCTTTGAACTTTAGCAGCAATTTCTCACATTTTCAAGAAAATGTCAAAAGGCTATTTTTACAGGGGCCAGTTCAGTTGTAAACTGGCTTTGAGGGCCTTATATATTAGAAACCCCCAAAAAGTCACCCCTTTTCAAAAACTTCACCCCTCAAAATATTCAAAACAGCATTTAGAAAATTTCTTAACCCTTTAGACTTTTCACAGGAATTAAAGCAACGTAGAGGTGAAATTTACAAATTTCATATTTTTTTGCAGAAATTTTTTTTTTTTTAATCAATCCAATTTTATTGATACGAACACAGAAATGAAATAACACATTAACATTCACATTACAATTTTCCAACATCGTATGCAATAGTTACAGCATATAATGAAATCCCCAACTTTCCCCCCTCCCCGCACAGCCCCCCACTATATCTCCGCCCTTTGTTTCTAGTACCATTCCTGGTCAGAACACATTTCTCTTATCAAGGTTCCCCACCACCCCTTCTTTGCTCCAGACTCTATCACCTCCAGTTCCTCAGACGACTCTCGCCCTTAGTCTGCTCAGTTCAGGTGACAGCACCTCAGGACAGGCCAACCATCTGCTCCATTGTTTCTCAATTTTTTTTTCCGTGCCCCTTTTAGAAAATATCTTATGCTCCATCAGGATATTATAATTCAACATTCCTACAATTTCCCTCATCCCTGGTGGCTCCGCGTCCAGCCAGTGTTTAGCAATGCATTTCCTCGTTTGATATAATATCTTGGCAATTGCCAAGCTTGCCATTCTGTCACTCTCCAATTCTCCCACCGCTCCCAACAACATAACTTTAGGGTCTGCCGCCAATTCCCGACCATACACCTGCTTTATCAGGTCCAATATTTCCCCCCATAGGATCCTCAGGGCCTCACATAACCAAAACATATGCAATATGTCCGCCTTCTCCTCCGTGCACCTAGGACATTTAGCATCCGCTCTAATACCCATCTGTTTTAATACCCATGGGGTGCAGTACACTCTATGTATCAGGAAGAGTTGTGATCTCCTCTGCGCCAGACTGAGCGATAAGTGACATGTGGACGCTAATATCTCTTCCCACTCCTCCTCGGTCAATGGACCGACATCCTGTTCCCATTTCGCTTTTACCAGCACCATTGGGTTTCCCAAGTGTTTGGACAGTAAGCTCCTGTACGCCATTGAGATCAGGCCTTTGGTCGTGTCAGCCCGTCCCACTTACTCTAGGACCCCAAGAGCACATACCGTCAGGTCAACCACATGCGCCTGTAGGGCATGACGGATCTGCAAATATTGGTAAAACATATTGTGCTCCAGTGGAAATAGGTCTTTCAACTGCTGAAATGATCTCAGCCCGTTATCATCATACAGGTGTTGTAATCGCTTAACCCCTGCCTATTCCCATTTTTGCATGCCCTCTAATTGGTATAATTCCCATAAAACCGGATTATGCCATAGGGGAGTATATTTGGTACACATTCCCACTCCCAGGATCTATTTGCATTGCCACCATATTTTATGTATCAGGAGTAACGTTGGTTTAGCACTCGCCAATCACTTAAAGGTATGCGCTTCCAGACCCTCTAGTGGGTTGAGTCCTCCCCCCAAATATGACAATAACCGTGCACTGGAGCCCCAGGTCTCTGTGTCCTCCCACCCCTTAAACTGTTGGCTCTGGGCAGCCAGGTAATATATCCAGGCATTTGGCAGCGCGACACCCCCCCCCCCCCCTTCGTCTTTAGGCAATTGCAATTTCTCCAATTTAATCCTTGGAACCCCTTTTTTCCAGACCAGATCCCGAAAGAGATTGTGCAATCGTCTGAACCAGTGTTTAGGTATCCATACTGGGGAGTTATGAAGAATATATAAAACTTGAGGCATAAGGATCATCTTGATTAGATTAGTCCTCCCCAGAGCAGAGAGCGGGAGCCTGTTCCAGGCATCCACCTTATGTTTCACCTTTAGCAGCAGTGGTAAAACATTCAAAGACATATAGTCTTGGACACTAGCCGTCACCTTAACCCCTAGGTACGTAAATTCAGAGACTATCGGAATCCGAGGTCCCACTCCAGTATCTACAATATTCACCGTGTCAAGTGGCATCAGAGCAGACTTGGTCCAGTTAATATTTAATCCTGAGAACTCCCCAAACCTTGTGATCGTATCCATTACTACCTTCAGAGTATTTTCAGTGTCCGTAATATATACTAAAATATCATCTGCATATAGTGAAATTTTTTCCTCCATTTCCCCATATTGCAAGCCTCTTATACGCTCCTCCTGTCTTATGAGGCACGCCAGTGGCTCTACCGCCAAGGCGAATAGCAATGGTGACAGTGGGCACCCCTGGCGCGTACCCCGGGCCAGTGAAAATCTCTCGGACATTGCACCATTCACCCGTATGCGGGCTGTAGGGGCCACATACAACAACTGTACCCACTTCACGAAGTTAGGGCCGAATCCCATCTTTTCTATTACCCGCCATAGGTACCCCCATTCTACGCAGTCGAACGCTTTTGCGGCGTCTAACGTTAGCACCGCCCTTCCTCCTTGATCATCCGGTGTCGCCTGAAGATTTATAAACAGCCGCCTGAGGTTGACAGCCGTCGATTTGGAGGGCATGAACCCCCAGAAATTAATTTTTAATCCAATTTTCTTTATAACACAGAAAGTTTTACCAGAGAAATGCAACTCAATATTTATTGCCCAGGTTCTGCAGTTTTAGAAATATCCCACATGTGGCCCTAGTGCTACTGGACTGAAGCACCGGCCTCAGAAGCAAAAAGAGCACCTAGTGAATTTTGGGCCTTCTTTTTATTAGAACATATTTTAGGCACCATGTCAGGTTTGAAGGGCTCTTGCGGTGCCAAAACAGTGGAAATCCCCCAAAAGTGACCCCATTTGGGAAACTACACACCTCAAGGAAATTATCTAGGGGTATAGTGAGCATTTTGCAGGTTTTTTGCAGAAATTATTGGAAGTAGGCCCTGAAAATAAAAATCTAAATTTTTTCAAAGAAAATGTAGGTTTAGCTAATTTTTTCTCATTTCCACAAGGACTGAAGGAGAAAAAGCACCGCAAAATTTGTAAAGCAATTTCTCCCGAGTAAAACAATTCCCCACATGTGGTCATAAACGGCTGCTTGGACACATGGCAGGGTTTAGAAGGGAAAGAGCGCTATTTGGCTTTTTGGAGATCACATTTAGCAGGAATGGTTTGCAGAGGCAATGTCACATTTGCAAAGCCTTTAAAGGGACAAAACAATGAAAACGCTCAAAAAGTGACTCCATTTAGGAAACTTCACCCCTTAAGGAATTCATCTAGGAGTGTAGTAAGCATTTTGACCCCACAGATGTTTCATAGAATTTATAAGAATTGGGCAGTGAAAATAAAAACAATCCTTTTTCTTCAATAAGACGTAGCTTTAGCGCAAAATTTTTCATTTTCTCAACAAATAAAGGGAAAAAAACAACATTTGTAAAGCAATTTCTCTCAAGTACGGCAATACCCCATATGTGGTCAGAAACGGCTGTTTGGACACATGGCAGGGCTCTGAAGGGAAGGAGCGCCATTTGGAGTGCAGATTTTGCTGGATTGGTTTCTGGGCGCCTGTGGGACCAAAACAGTGGAAACCCCCCAGAAGTGACCTCATTTTGGAAACGACACCCTTCAATTCATTTACCTAGTGGTGTAGTAAGCATGTTAACCCTGCAGGTGTTTTGTAGAAATTAGTGTTCACTCGATGTTGCAGAGTGAAGATGGGATTTTTCCATAGATATGCCAATATGTGGCGCCCAGCTTGTACCACCATAACAAGACAGCTCTCTAATTATTATGCAGTGTTTTAGAAACACCCTACATGTGGCCCTAATCTTTTGCCTGGACATTCGACCAGGCTCAGGAGTAAAAGCGTACCATGTAAAATTGAGGCCTAATTTGGCGATTTACAAAGTATTGGTTCACAATTGCAGAGGCTCTGATGTGAAATAATAAAAGAAACCAATGAGAAGTGACCCCATTTGGAAACTACACCCCTCAAGGCATTTATTAAGGGGTGTAGTGAGCATTTTCACCCCACAGGTCTTTTCCATAAATAAATGCGCTGCGGGTGGTGCAAATTAAAAATGTATATTTTTCCCTAGATATGCCATTTCAGTGGCAAATATGTCATGCCCAGCTTATGCCACTGGAGACACACACCCCAAAAGTTGTTAAAAGGGTTCTCCCGGGTATGACGATGCCATATATGTGGATGTAAACTGCTGTTTGGGCACAGTGTAGGGTTCAGAGCGGAGGGAGCGCCATTTGGATTTTGGAGAGCGGATTTTTCTTGGTAGTAGATTTGTTTGAGTCTTGCTGGTGTTTCCATTTATAATGTGGGGGTACATGTAAGCTGGGCAGAGTACATCAGGTGCATAGTCAGGTGGTATATTAATGGGGTAAAAAAACAATAAAATGATCCATAGATGTGTGTTACGCTGTGAAGCAATCCTTTCTGCACATGCCAGTGTCGCACTGATATATGGCGTCCTTTCTTATGCCCCTTTTGGTCCACACTTCGCACCTTTGCAGTTTGGGGAATTTTGCTGGGAAGTGTTGTCCTGGTATAATACGGGCGCTCTCGCTTCCAGCAGATATGTTTGGGCCCTCCCCTTCCTGGTTCCCTAATTTTAGGTCCTTGATAAATTGCCTCTTGAAACAGAAGAAATTTAGACATAGTGGTATGAGGGCTGTTTTTTTGTGGGACGAGCTGTAGTTATTATTGGTACCATTTTGGGGTACATGTGACTTTTTGATGACCTTTTATCCTATTTTTTGGGAGGCCAGATGAACAAAAAACCGCAATTCTGCCATAGTTTTTTTTTGTTTTTTTTAAACAGCGTTCACCATGCGTTATAAATTACATGTTAACTTTATTCTGCTGGTTCGTACAATTCCGGCGATACCTAATTTATAGAACTTTTTTATGTTTTACAACTTTTTGCACAATAAAATTACTTTTGTAGAAAGAATGTATTTTTTCTGTCGCCAAGTTGTGAGAGCCATAACTTTTTAACTTTTTTGTCGACGGAGCTTTATCTGGGCTTGTTTTCTGCGAGACGAGCTATAGTTTTTATAGCTACCATTTTTGGATACGTGCGACTTTTTGATCACTTTTTATTCCAATATTTGTAGGACTAAGTGACCAAAAAACCAGAAACTCTGGTATAGTTTTTTACGCTGTTCACCGCGTGCAATAAATAATATAAAATTTTGATACCTCAGGTCGTTACGGTTGCGGGGATACCAAATACATATGGTTTATTAATTTTTTGCAATAATAAAGGACTTGATAAGAGAAAAAGGGGGATTGTGTTTTATTTTATTACTTGAAACTTTTATTGTTTTCAAACTTTTATTTTTTTCACTTTTTTTTATACTTTTCTTACACTTTTTTTCAAGTCGCACTAGGGGACTTGAAGGTCCAACTGATGTTTTTTTTTAATACATTGCACTACCTACGTAGTGCAATGTATTAGATCTGTTAGTTATTCACTGACAGCAAGTCGATTAGGCTTCGCCTCCCGGCGGGGCCTTATCGGCTTCCGTAATGGCAGAGCAGAAGGCCATTGTGTCTCCTGTTGGCATAGCAGCAGTCGCCAGTCCTGATTGCCTGTCAGGGCTGGCAATCTGCTAGCAACCGCTAAGATGCAGGGATCGCTTTCGATTGCTGCATCAAAGGGGTTAATGGCAGGGATTGGAGCTAGCTCTGGTTCCTGCCATTACAGGTGGATGTCAGCTGTAACATACAGCCGACTTCCACCGCTGATGACGCAGGATCAGCTCCTGAGCCGGCGCCATCTTGCCGGCGGCTACGGAAGCCGATCAGGCTCCACCGCCGGGCGGGTCCTGACCGGCTTTTGTTCCTAGACAGACCGGGAGGCCAGTATTAGGCCTCCGGTTGCCATTGCAGCCACCGGAACCCCGGCAATTTCATTAAGCACCTTAAGTGCATCGATCGCGTTTGAGCGCTGCACTTAAGGGGTTAATGGCGGTGATCGAAGCAAATTTCCGGTGCCAAACATTTGGCGTACGGATATGGCAATTTGCGGGAAGTCATGGCTTTCCATGGCTTACCCATACGGCAAATGTCGGGAAGGGGTTAAACACAGTGTTTCACGTCACTGTGCCCATACACACAATTGGCAATTTTATATAATTCGTGTATTACCCCTATTGAACAAATCTCTTTCGACACCTGCAATAGATTTAATAAACTCAAACAACGTGAAAATTATTGGATTTTTAAACTTTCTCATTTACTGGTGATGATCCAGCTGTTGTGGTCCATGTGGGTACCAACGACAGAATACATGGCAGGTGGAGGAGCCTTAAGAATAATTGTAAAGAACTAGGCTACAAGCTGAAGGGAAGGACCTCCAAGGTTGTATTCTCAGGAATACTGCCTGTGCCATGCGCATCACAGGAAAGACAGCGGGAGCTCAGGGAGTTAAATGCATGGCTTAAGTCTTGGTGTAGAGGAGAAGGCTTTGGGTTCCTAGAGCACTGGGCTGACATTTCATTGGGGTACAAACTGTATTCTGCAGATGATTTGCACCTAAATGAAAGGGGGTCTGCTGTGCTGGGGGAGGGAATTCTAGCTGGGGTGGCAGAGTATTTAAACTAGGGCTAGGAGGGAGGTCAATGTAGAAAATAAAGGGGTAGTCAGGTTAGAGAGGGGTCAGACTATTTTGGTGGTGGGAGAAACAGACTGTGGGGAGAGGACTAGACAATAGAATAAGGAGATCCCTTTGTTACAAAACAGCAGTGAAAATAAAAATGCCCAAATAATCACATTTCTGATACTGAAAGTGAAACATTTAGGCTTGGTACTCTCTCAGGATTTCATTAATAAAATTCTGGAAGACAGCAGGGGCGTTACACAACCCAAAGGGCATGACCAGGTATTCGAAATGACCCTCGGGTGTGTTGAACGCAGTTTTCCACTCATCCCCCTCTTTGATGCGGATAAGGTTATATGCCCCCCGTAGATCGAACTTAGAAAACCATTGGGCTCCCTGAACCTGATTAAAAAGATCCGGAATCAAAGGAAGTGGGTACTGGTTCCTTACAGTGACCTTATTCAGGTTACGATAATCAATGCACGGCCTAAGACCACCATCCTTCTTCCCCACGAAGAAGAAGCCAGCACCTACAGGAGAAGTCGACGGGCGAATGAAACCCTTGGCCAGGCATTCCTGGATATACACCCTCATGGCTTCACGTTCAGGACATGAAAGATTAAATATCCTACCCTTAGGAAGCTTGGCACCAGGCACCAAATCGATAGCGCAATCGTAATCTCTATGGGGGGGCAACACCTCGGAGGCCTCCTTAGAAAACACATCGGCGAAGTCCTGAACAAACTCAGGAAGCGTGTTTACCTCCTCCCGGGGAGAAATAGAGTTAACAGAGAGACATGACGTAAGACATTCATTACCCCATTTGGTGAGATCCCCAGTATTCCAATCAAACGTGGGATTATGCAACTGCAACCAGGGAAGACCTAATACCAGATCAGACGATAATCCCTGCATCACCAGTACAGAGCACTGCTCCAAATGCATGGAGCCAACAAGGAGTTCAAAAACAGGAGTATGCTGAGTAAAATAACCATTAGCAAGGGGAGTCGAGTCGATACCTACTACAGGGATAGGATAAGGTAAATCAATACAAGGCATCTTTAGAGACATAGCAAATTCCACAGACATGATATTAGCAGATGAACCAGAATCCACGAAAGCACTGCCCGTGGCAGACCGGCCAGCAAACGAGACCTGAAAGGGAAGCAAAATTTTATTGCGTTTCACATTAACGGGAAATACCTGTGCGCCCAAGTGACCTCCCCGATGATCACTTAGGCGCGGAAGGTTTTCCGGCTTCTTATTCTTGCGCCTGGGACAGGTGTTCAGTAGATGCTTGTCGTCCCCACAGTAGAAGCAGAGACCGTTCATTCTGCGAAACTCCCTACGTTGTCGAGGGGACATGGAAAACAAACAGGGAACACGCAAGGGAAGGGGCAGTAGCCACGGAACGCCACGAGGAAACGGAGCGGCGAACGAACAGTCAGGACCAGGACGAAGTGAGTAACCCGAGCGGGCACGGAGACAGAAGCAAGCCAGGGGCAAAGCAAAGCAAGACAAGGGGAACTGCAGCAAGGCAGAAGCACGGCAGAAGCAGGCTGGAGCAAGCAGCAGTGGGGCCAGGAATCCAAAAGAATAACAAGCAATGAGGAAGAGAAAACTGCAGGTATAAATGGACAGGGGGCGGAGCTAACTCTGACTGACCAGGCCGCGATAGGCTCTCCCACTCCTGAGCCTGCCACCCTGATTGGTGGGAGCCGGTGTCAGTCTAAGAGGTCTGGCCTCAGGTGTCGACTGATTAACCCTGGGAGTCTCCACAGACGTAGTGCCTGGCAGATCCATTACAGCTGATCTCCCAGTTCCTGATACACACCTTGTCACTCTGACAGGAAGCCTATCAGGACCAGCCGAAGGTTGGTCCTGAGGGGCTTCCGTCCATGGCAGACACGGAAGAAATTGTTTGGCTTCCATTTGCCATACTAACTATCAGCAAACTCCGCGATTTCGGACCGGGGTCTGCCGATATGCTAGAAACCCCTAAAATTTGGCAATTGCAACCGATCGCCGAATTTAAGGGGTTAATTCGCCGAAATCAGCGGCAAAGGACCGTTGGCCGGCAAGAGTGGAGTGTCAGCTGTCGGCAACAGCTGACCTCCCGGTTCCCGGTGCACACTGTCGTCGACAGTGTGCATCGGAAACAACTCAGTAACTGTACGTCCTTGTGCGGGAAGTAACCTCCCGCAACGACGTACAGTTACTTACTCGTGCGGGTAGGGGTTAAACACAAAAACAAAATATGCTTTTTCCTATAATAACATAACTTATTTTTCCACTTTTATAAAACATTTTTGTTACTTTTTTTTTACTTGCAGCACTGATAGCTGCTATAATACATTACACTACCTAGGTAATGTAACGTATTATAAACGGTCAGTGTAACGCTGAGTGTCACACTGACAGGACGCCTATCAGGACCAGCCTGCTTCCATGCATGGCAGACCCGGAGGCCGTTGTATGGCCTCCGGTTTTGCCATGACAACAAACGGTAGCACCCGCAATCGGTCCCCGGGAAAGTTTGTTGTAGCAAAAAACTTTCCAGTTTGTTGCTGCAACAAACTTTCCCTGCGATCACATGATCGGGACCTGAACCAATGAGGTCCTGATCATGTCTCTGGGACCAGAGGCCAGTGTTAACAGCGTGATCCGGGTGTCAGCGCTACTCTGAGACACTCGATCGCACTGTTGACACACCGTGAATTCACGTCGGCGCTGCACAGAGCCCAGCAAGCGCCGACGTGAATTTAATGAGCGGTCGGGAAGCGGTTAATTGTGTGGGGACAACTGAGGAGCTGTAATTGTTTTTGACTGTATTCTCTCTCCTCAGAAGAAGTCACACTGACAGAAGGCAGGGGGAGAGAGAACGTTATAAACATCAAGTGCCGGGAAAGTTTGTTACTACAACAAAATGTGGTCATTCACGCTATTTGTGTTGTGGAAACATTACACATAGGAAGGACACTTACACCTCTTCTGTGACCTCTGAATCCTTTCTCAATTGCGGTAGTGAGTTTGTAATCTATCTACTTGAATGTTCTTGTAACCTGCAATATATAGGTAGGACCACACAGGCCTTACGTACTAGAATTAACAAACACTGTTTTAATGTTAATAAATGGCTTCTTAACCCCTTCCCTCTTTAGCCACTTTTGACCTTCATTACAGAGCCTCATTTTTCAAATCTGACATGTTTCACTTTATGTGGTAATAACGTCGGAATGCTTTTACCTATCCAAGCGATTCTGAGATTGTTTTCTCGTAACACATTGGACTTTATGTTACTGGCAAAATTTGCTCGATGGGTTCAGTATTTAATTGTGAAAAACACCAAAATTTTGCGAAAAATTGCAAAAATTTGCATTTTTCTCAACTTAAATGTATCTGCTTGTAAGACAGGCAGTTAGTTATAACACACAAAATTGTTGCTAACTAAGATCCCTCATATATCTACTTTAGATTGGCATCGTTTTTTGAACATCCTTTTATTTTTCTAGGACGTTACAAGGCTTTGAACTTTAGCAGCAATTTCTCACATTTTCAAGAAAATGTCAAAAGGCTATTTTTACAGGGGCCAGTTCAGTTGTAAACTGGCTTTGAGGGCCTTATATATTAGAAACCCCCAAAAAGTCACCCCTTTTCAAAAACTTCACCCCTCAAAATATTCAAAACAGCATTTAGAAAATTTCTTAACCCTTTAGACTTTTCACAGGAATTAAAGCAACGTAGAGGTGAAATTTACAAATTTCATATTTTTTTGCAGAAATTTTTTTTTTTTTAATCAATCCAATTTTATTGATACGAACACAGAAATGAAATAACACATTAACATTCACATTACAATTTTCCAACATCGTATGCAATAGTTACAGCATATAATGAAATCCCCAACTTTCCCCCCTCCCCGCACAGCCCCCCACTATATCTCCGCCCTTTGTTTCTAGTACCATTCCTGGTCAGAACACATTTCTCTTATCAAGGTTCCCCACCACCCCTTCTTTGCTCCAGACTCTATCACCTCCAGTTCCTCAGACGACTCTCGCCCTTAGTCTGCTCAGTTCAGGTGACAGCACCTCAGGACAGGCCAACCATCTGCTCCATTGTTTCTCAATTTTTTTTTCCGTGCCCCTTTTAGAAAATATCTTATGCTCCATCAGGATATTATAATTCAACATTCCTACAATTTCCCTCATCCCTGGTGGCTCCGCGTCCAGCCAGTGTTTAGCAATGCATTTCCTCGTTTGATATAATATCTTGGCAATTGCCAAGCTTGCCATTCTGTCACTCTCCAATTCTCCCACCGCTCCCAACAACATAACTTTAGGGTCTGCCGCCAATTCCCGACCATACACCTGCTTTATCAGGTCCAATATTTCCCCCCATAGGATCCTCAGGGCCTCACATAACCAAAACATATGCAATATGTCCGCCTTCTCCTCCGTGCACCTAGGACATTTAGCATCCGCTCTAATACCCATCTGTTTTAATACCCATGGGGTGCAGTACACTCTATGTATCAGGAAGAGTTGTGATCTCCTCTGCGCCAGACTGAGCGATAAGTGACATGTGGACGCTAATATCTCTTCCCACTCCTCCTCGGTCAATGGACCGACATCCTGTTCCCATTTCGCTTTTACCAGCACCATTGGGTTTCCCAAGTGTTTGGACAGTAAGCTCCTGTACGCCATTGAGATCAGGCCTTTGGTCGTGTCAGCCCGTCCCACTTACTCTAGGACCCCAAGAGCACATACCGTCAGGTCAACCACATGCGCCTGTAGGGCATGACGGATCTGCAAATATTGGTAAAACATATTGTGCTCCAGTGGAAATAGGTCTTTCAACTGCTGAAATGATCTCAGCCCGTTATCATCATACAGGTGTTGTAATCGCTTAACCCCTGCCTATTCCCATTTTTGCATGCCCTCTAATTGGTATAATTCCCATAAAACCGGATTATGCCATAGGGGAGTATATTTGGTACACATTCCCACTCCCAGGATCTATTTGCATTGCCACCATATTTTATGTATCAGGAGTAACGTTGGTTTAGCACTCGCCAATCACTTAAAGGTATGCGCTTCCAGACCCTCTAGTGGGTTGAGTCCTCCCCCCAAATATGACAATAACCGTGCACTGGAGCCCCAGGTCTCTGTGTCCTCCCACCCCTTAAACTGTTGGCTCTGGGCAGCCAGGTAATATATCCAGGCATTTGGCAGCGCGACACCCCCCCCCCCCCTTCGTCTTTAGGCAATTGCAATTTCTCCAATTTAATCCTTGGAACCCCTTTTTTCCAGACCAGATCCCGAAAGAGATTGTGCAATCGTCTGAACCAGTGTTTAGGTATCCATACTGGGGAGTTATGAAGAATATATAAAACTTGAGGCATAAGGATCATCTTGATTAGATTAGTCCTCCCCAGAGCAGAGAGCGGGAGCCTGTTCCAGGCATCCACCTTATGTTTCACCTTGAGCAGCAGTGGTAAAACATTCAAAGACATATAGTCTTGGACACTAGCCGTCACCTTAACCCCTAGGTACGTAAATTCAGAGACTATCGGAATCCGAGGTCCCACTCCAGTATCTACAATATTCACCGTGTCAAGTGGCATCAGAGCAGACTTGGTCCAGTTAATATTTAATCCTGAGAACTCCCCAAACCTTGTGATCGTATCCATTACTACCTTCAGAGTATTTTCAGTGTCCGTAATATATACTAAAATATCATCTGCATATAGTGAAATTTTTTCCTCCATTTCCCCATATTGCAAGCCTCTTATACGCTCCTCCTGTCTTATGAGGCACGCCAGTGGCTCTACCGCCAAGGCGAATAGCAATGGTGACAGTGGGCACCCCTGGCGCGTACCCCGGGCCAGTGAAAATCTCTCGGACATTGCACCATTCACCCGTATGCGGGCTGTAGGGGCCACATACAACAACTGTACCCACTTCACGAAGTTAGGGCCGAATCCCATCTTTTCTATTACCCGCCATAGGTACCCCCATTCTACGCAGTCGAACGCTTTTGCGGCGTCTAACGTTAGCACCGCCCTTCCTCCTTGATCATCCGGTGTCGCCTGAAGATTTATAAACAGCCGCCTGAGGTTGACAGCCGTCGATTTGGAGGGCATGAACCCCCAGAAATTAATTTTTAATCCAATTTTCTTTATAACACAGAAAGTTTTACCAGAGAAATGCAACTCAATATTTATTGCCCAGGTTCTGCAGTTTTAGAAATATCCCACATGTGGCCCTAGTGCTACTGGACTGAAGCACCGGCCTCAGAAGCAAAAAGAGCACCTAGTGAATTTTGGGCCTTCTTTTTATTAGAACATATTTTAGGCACCATGTCAGGTTTGAAGGGCTCTTGCGGTGCCAAAACAGTGGAAATCCCCCAAAAGTGACCCCATTTGGGAAACTACACACCTCAAGGAAATTATCTAGGGGTATAGTGAGCATTTTGCAGGTTTTTTGCAGAAATTATTGGAAGTAGGCCCTGAAAATAAAAATCTAAATTTTTTCAAAGAAAATGTAGGTTTAGCTAATTTTTTCTCATTTCCACAAGGACTGAAGGAGAAAAAGCACCGCAAAATTTGTAAAGCAATTTCTCCCGAGTAAAACAATTCCCCACATGTGGTCATAAACGGCTGCTTGGACACATGGCAGGGTTTAGAAGGGAAAGAGCGCTATTTGGCTTTTTGGAGATCACATTTAGCAGGAATGGTTTGCAGAGGCAATGTCACATTTGCAAAGCCTTTAAAGGGACAAAACAATGAAAACGCTCAAAAAGTGACTCCATTTAGGAAACTTCACCCCTTAAGGAATTCATCTAGGAGTGTAGTAAGCATTTTGACCCCACAGATGTTTCATAGAATTTATAAGAATTGGGCAGTGAAAATAAAAACAATCCTTTTTCTTCAATAAGACGTAGCTTTAGCGCAAAATTTTTCATTTTCTCAACAAATAAAGGGAAAAAAACAACATTTGTAAAGCAATTTCTCTCAAGTACGGCAATACCCCATATGTGGTCAGAAACGGCTGTTTGGACACATGGCAGGGCTCTGAAGGGAAGGAGCGCCATTTGGAGTGCAGATTTTGCTGGATTGGTTTCTGGGCGCCTGTGGGACCAAAACAGTGGAAACCCCCCAGAAGTGACCTCATTTTGGAAACGACACCCTTCAATTCATTTACCTAGTGGTGTAGTAAGCATGTTAACCCTGCAGGTGTTTTGTAGAAATTAGTGTTCACTCGATGTTGCAGAGTGAAGATGGGATTTTTCCATAGATATGCCAATATGTGGCGCCCAGCTTGTGCCACCATAACAAGACAGCTCTCTAATTATTATGCAGTGTTTTAGAAACACCCTACATGTGGCCCTAATCTTTTGCCTGGACATTCGACCAGGCTCAGGAGTAAAAGCGTACCATGTAAAATTGAGGCCTAATTTGGCGATTTACAAAGTATTGGTTCACAATTGCAGAGGCTCTGATGTGAAATAATAAAAGAAACCAATGAGAAGTGACCCCATTTGGAAACTACACCCCTCAAGGCATTTATTAAGGGGTGTAGTGAGCATTTTCACCCCACAGGTCTTTTCCATAAATAAATGCGCTGCGGGTGGTGCAAATTAAAAATGTATATTTTTCCCTAGATATGCCATTTCAGTGGCAAATATGTCATGCCCAGCTTATGCCACTGGAGACACACACCCCAAAAGTTGTTAAAAGGGTTCTCCCGGGTATGACGATGCCATATATGTGGATGTAAACTGCTGTTTGGGCACAGTGTAGGGTTCAGAGCGGAGGGAGCGCCATTTGGATTTTGGAGAGCGGATTTTTCTTGGTAGTAGATTTGTTTGAGTCTTGCTGGTGTTTCCATTTATAATGTGGGGGTACATGTAAGCTGGGCAGAGTACATCAGGTGCATAGTCAGGTGGTATATTAATGGGGTAAAAAAACAATAAAATGATCCATAGATGTGTGTTACGCTGTGAAGCAATCCTTTCTGCACATGCCAGTGTCGCACTGATATATGGCGTCCTTTCTTATGCCCCTTTTGGTCCACACTTCGCACCTTTGCAGTTTGGGGAATTTTGCTGGGAAGTGTTGTCCTGGTATAATACGGGCGCTCTCGCTTCCAGCAGATATGTTTGGGCCCTCCCCTTCCTGGTTCCCTAATTTTAGGTCCTTGATAAATTGCCTCTTGAAACAGAAGAAATTTAGACATAGTGGTATGAGGGCTGTTTTTTTGTGGGACGAGCTGTAGTTATTATTGGTACCATTTTGGGGTACATGTGACTTTTTGATGACCTTTTATCCTATTTTTTGGGAGGCCAGATGAACAAAAAACCGCAATTCTGCCATAGTTTTTTTTTGTTTTTTTTAAACAGCGTTCACCATGCGTTATAAATTACATGTTAACTTTATTCTGCTGGTTCGTACAATTCCGGCGATACCTAATTTATAGAACTTTTTTATGTTTTACAACTTTTTGCACAATAAAATTACTTTTGTAGAAAGAATGTATTTTTTCTGTCGCCAAGTTGTGAGAGCCATAACTTTTTAACTTTTTTGTCGACGGAGCTTTATCTGGGCTTGTTTTCTGCGAGACGAGCTATAGTTTTTATAGCTACCATTTTTGGATACGTGCGACTTTTTGATCACTTTTTATTCCAATATTTGTAGGACTAAGTGACCAAAAAACCAGAAACTCTGGTATAGTTTTTTACGCTGTTCACCGCGTGCAATAAATAATATAAAATTTTGATACCTCAGGTCGTTACGGTTGCGGGGATACCAAATACATATGGTTTATTAATTTTTTGCAATAATAAAGGACTTGATAAGAGAAAAAGGGGGATTGTGTTTTATTTTATTACTTGAAACTTTTATTGTTTTCAAACTTTTATTTTTTTCACTTTTTTTTATACTTTTCTTACACTTTTTTTCAAGTCGCACTAGGGGACTTGAAGGTCCAACTGATGTTTTTTTTTAATACATTGCACTACCTACGTAGTGCAATGTATTAGATCTGTTAGTTATTCACTGACAGCAAGTCGATTAGGCTTCGCCTCCCGGCGGGGCCTTATCGGCTTCCGTAATGGCAGAGCAGAAGGCCATTGTGTCTCCTGTTGGCATAGCAGCAGTCGCCAGTCCTGATTGCCTGTCAGGGCTGGCAATCTGCTAGCAACCGCTAAGATGCAGGGATCGCTTTCGATTGCTGCATCAAAGGGGTTAATGGCAGGGATTGGAGCTAGCTCTGGTTCCTGCCATTACAGGTGGATGTCAGCTGTAACATACAGCCGACTTCCACCGCTGATGACGCAGGATCAGCTCCTGAGCCGGCGCCATCTTGCCGGCGGCTACGGAAGCCGATCAGGCTCCACCGCCGGGCGGGTCCTGAACGGCTTTTGTTCCTAGACAGACCGGGAGGCCAGTATTAGGCCTCCGGTTGCCATTGCAGCCACCGGAACCCCGGCAATTTCATTAAGCACCTTAAGTGCATCGATCGCGTTTGAGCGCTGCACTTAAGGGGTTAATGGCGGTGATCGAAGCAAATTTCCGGTGCCAAACATTTGGCGTACGGATATGGCAATTTGCGGGAAGTCATGGCTTTCCATGGCTTACCCATACGGCAAATGTCGGGAAGGGGTTAAACACAGTGTTTCACGTCACTGTGCCCATACACACAATTGGCAATTTTATATAATTCGTGTATTACCCCTATTGAACAAATCTCTTTCGACACCTGCAATAGATTTAATAAACTCAAACAACGTGAAAATTATTGGATTTTTAAACTTTCTCATTTACTGGTGATGATCCAGCTGTTGTGGTCCATGTGGGTACCAACGACAGAATACATGGCAGGTGGAGGAGCCTTAAGAATAATTGTAAAGAACTAGGCTACAAGCTGAAGGGAAGGACCTCCAAGGTTGTATTCTCAGGAATACTGCCTGTGCCATGCGCATCACAGGAAAGACAGCGGGAGCTCAGGGAGTTAAATGCATGGCTTAAGTCTTGGTGTAGAGGAGAAGGCTTTGGGTTCCTAGAGCACTGGGCTGACATTTCATTGGGGTACAAACTGTATTCTGCAGATGATTTGCACCTAAATGAAAGGGGGTCTGCTGTGCTGGGGGAGGGAATTCTAGCTGGGGTGGCAGAGTATTTAAACTAGGGCTAGGAGGGAGGTCAATGTAGAAAATAAAGGGGTAGTCAGGTTAGAGAGGGGTCAGACTATTTTGGTGGTGGGAGAAACAGACTGTGGGGAGAGGACTAGACAATAGAATAAGGAGATCCCTTTGTTACAAAACAGCAGTGAAAATAAAAATGCCCAAATAATCACATTTCTGATACTGAAAGTGAAACATTTAGGCTTGGTTCACACGACCACATTAACGTCCGTAATGGACGGTCGTATTTCGGCCGGAAGTCCCGGACCGAACTCAGTGCAGGGAGCTGGGCTCCTAGCATCATAGTTATGTACGATGCTAGGAGTCCCTGCCTCTCCGTGGAACTAATGTCCCGTACTGAAAACATGATTACAGTACGGGACAGTTGTCCTGCAGAGAGGCAGGGACTCCTAGCATCGTACATAACTATGATGCTAGGAGCCCGGCTCGCTGCACTGAGTTCGGTCCGGGACTTCCGGCCGAAATACGTCCGTCCATTACGAACGTTAATGTGGTCGTGTGAACCCAGCCTTAAAGGCAAGTTAAAGTGTATGTTCACAAATGCCAGAAGTCTAGCAAGCAAAATGGGGGAGCTGGAGGCCTTGATACTGGAAGAAAATATAGATATAGTTGGTGTTGCTGAAACATGTCCGGAATCTTCACATGACTGGGCTGTAAATTTACAGGGTTTTACACTTTTTCGGAAAGACAGGACAAATAGGAAAGGCGGTGGTGTGGTGTATGTCTGTATGCGAGAAGTGATATGAAGGTGAGTGTGAAAGAGACAATAGTAGGTGAAGACTGTGAGGAGGTTGAAACCTTGTGGGTGGAATTACAAAGGGAGGTAAACACTGAAAAAATTACTTTTGGTGTAATCTATAGACCCCCAAATATAACTGAGGATATAGAAGGTCAAATATATAAACAGATGGAGCGGGCTGCACAGGCTGGTACTGTAGTGATAATGGGAGATGTTTTTTTAAATTTATGTATTTTTTATTTTTGCAAACGTTACAAAGAAAGAATTAAGATGTCCCATGACAACAGCATTTATGAACATGTATACCATTATTGCACATATTATATCGTATACATCAAATGATCATTGATAAAACAACGATAGGGTCAGAGATTTTGCCCTCAAAACAAATTGAAAAGTGTCAAAAAGTCACAGGACATAACACACTAAATAAACCATAAGGAAAGGGGAAGGATAGAGGGGGGGAAGGGGAAGGGAGATGGACACGTGTATCCTCCATAGTCATCATGAGGTAGTACAGATATTAACCCCTTCCCGACATTTGCCGTACATGTACGTCATGGAAAGCATTGACTTCCCGCATCTTGCCGTACATGTACGCCGAATGTTTGGGACCGGCTCAGAAGCCATCATCACCGGATCTCAGCTGTATCTTACAGCTGACATCCGGCTGTAACGGCGGGGACCGAAATTAGCTTCGATCCCCGCCATTAACCCCTTAAGTGCAGCGCTCAAACGCGATCGCTGCACTTAAGGTGTTTGCAGCTCATCGGAACCCCAGTAATGAAATTGCCGGAGTTCCGGTGGCTGCAATGGCAACCGGAGGCCTAATACTGGCCTCCCGGTCTGCCTAGCACCGAAGCCGGTCAAGATCCGCCCGGCGGCGGAGCCTGATCGGCTTCCGTAGCTGCCGGCAAGATGGCGCCGGGTCAGGAGCTGATCCGGCGTCATCAGCGGTGGAAGTCAGCTGTACTGTACAGCTGACATCCACCTGTAATGGCAGGAACCGGAGCTAGCTCCGATCCCTGCCATTAACCCCTTCGATGCAGCAATCGAAAGCGATTGCTGCATCGTAGCGGTTACTAGCAGATCGCCAGCCCTGACAGGCAATCAGGACTGGCGACTGCTGTTATGGCAACAGGAGACACAATGGTCTCCTGCTCTGCCATTACGGAAGCCGATTTAGGCCCCGCCGGGAGGCGAAGCCTAATCGGCTTGCTGTCAGTGAATGACTGACAGATCTAATACATTGCACTACATAGGTAGTGCAATGTATTAGAAAAAAATAAAACTGACCGTTGGACCTTCAAGTCCCCTAGTGGGACTTGAGAAAAAGTGTAAAAAAAGTATAAAAAAGTGTAAAAAAAAAGTGCAAATAATAAAAGTTTGAAAACAATAAAAGTTTCAAGTAATCAAATAAAACACAATCCCCCTTTTACTCATATCAAGTCCTTTATTATTGAAAAATAATAATAAACCATATGTATTTGGTATCGCCGCGACCGTAACGACCTGAGGTATCAAAATATTATATTATTTATTGCACGCGGTGAATAGCGTAAATAAAAAAGGAAAAAACGTTACCAGAGTTTCTGTTTTTTAGTCACTTTGCCCTACAAATGTTAGAATAAAAAGTGATCAAAAAGTCGCACGTATCCAAAAATGGTACCTATAAAAACTATAGCTCGTCCCGCAAAAAACAAGCCCTCATACACCTCCGTCGACAAAAAAATTAAAAAGTTATGGTTCTCACAACTTGGCGACAGAAAAAAAATACATTCTTTTTACAAAAGTAATATTATTGTGCAAAAAGTTGTAAAACATAAAAAAGTGCTATAAATTAGGTATCGTCGGAATCGTACTGACCCACAGAATAAAGTTAACATGTAGTTTATAATGCGTGGTGAACGCTGTATAAAAAAAAAACGAAAAAAGCTGTGCCAGAATTGCGTTTTTTTGTTTACCTGGCATCCCAAAAAATAGGATAAAAGGTGATCAAAAAGTCGCATGTACCCCAAAATGGTACCAATAATAACTACAGCTCGTCCCGCAACAAACCAGCCCTCATACCACTACGTCTATGAAAAATAAAATTAGTTATGGCTCCAATAAGTCAGGAAATAAAAAAATATGCAGTTGTGCCGGCCCGAGGGGAACATTTCTTCTGTTTGAAGAGGCGATTTATCAAGGACCTAAAATTAGGGAACCAGGAAAGGGAGGGCCCAAACATATCCGCTGGAAGCGACGGTGCCCGTATTATACCAGGACATCACTTCCTAGCAAAATTCCCCAAACTACAAAGGCGCGGAGTGTGGATCAAAAGGGGGATAATAAAGGACGCCATATATCAGTGCGACACTGGCCTGTGCAGAAATGATTGTGTCACAACGTAACACACATCTATGGATTATTTTATTGTTTTTTTTACCCCATTATTA
This sequence comes from Rhinoderma darwinii, assembly GCF_050947455.1. NCBI lineage: Eukaryota > Metazoa > Chordata > Amphibia > Anura > Rhinodermatidae > Rhinoderma > Rhinoderma darwinii. The sequence goes on along the minus strand of NC_134696.1, from coordinate 62,070,585 downwards.
TACCACCTGACTATGCCCCCGATGTACTCTGCCCGGCTTACATATGCCCTACATTATAAACGGAAACACCAGTAAGACTCCAAACAAAACTACTACCAAGCAAAATCCACGCTCCAAAAGCCAAATGGCATTTCCTCCCATCTGAACCCTACAGTGTGCCCAAACAGCAGTTTACTTCCACATATATGGCATCGCCATACCCGGGAGAACCCTTTTAGCAATTTTTGGGGTGTGTGTCTCCAGTGGCATAAGCTGGGCACGACATATTTGCCACTGAATGGCATATCTAGGGAAAAATAGAAATTTTTAATTTGCACCATCCACAGCGCATTCATTTATGGAAAAGACCTGTGGGGTGAAAATGCTCACTACACCCCTTAATAAATGCCTTGAGGGGTGAAGTTTCCATAATGGGGTCACTTCTCAGGGGTTTCTTTTTATTATTTCACATCTGAGCCTCTGCAGTTGTGAACCAATACTTTGTAAATCGCCAAATTAGGCCTCAATTTTACATGGTACGCTTTCACTCCTGAGCCTGGTCGACTGTCCAGGCAAGAGATTAGGGCCACATGTAGGGTGTTTCTAAAACCAGGAAACCCAGCATAATAATTAGAGAGCTGTCTTGTTATGGTGGCACAAGCCGGGCACCACATATTGTCCACATATCTGTGGAAAAAAATCCCATTTTCACTCTGCAACATCGAGTTCACACTAATTTCTACAAAACACCTGCAGGGTTAACATGCTCACTACACCCCTAGGTAAATGCATTGAGGGGTGTAGTTTCCAAAATTGGGTCACTTCTGGGGGGTTTCCACTGTTTTGGGCCCACAGGCGCCCAGAAACCAATCCAGCAACATCTGCACTCCAAATGGCGGTCCTTCCCTTCTGAGCCCTGCCGTGTGCCCAAACAGCAGTTTATGACCACATATGGGGTATTGCCGTACTCGGGAGAAATTGCTTTACAAATGTTGGGTTCTTTTTTTTCCTTTATTTGTTGCGAAAATGAAAAAATTTGCGCTAAAGCTACGTCTTATTGAAGAAAAAGGATTGTTTTTATTTTCACTGCCCAATTCTAATAAATTCTATGAAACATCTGTGGGGTCAAAATGCTCACTACGCCCCTAGATGGATTCCTCAAGAGGTGTAGTTTCCTAAATGGAGTCACTTTTTGGGCGTTTTCATTGTTTTTTCCCCTCAGGGGCTTTGCAAATGTGACATGGCCGCTGCAAACCATTCCTGCTCAATGTGATCTCCAAAAGCCAAATAGCGCTCTTTCCCTTCTAAGCCAAGCCGTGTCTCCAAACAGCCGTTTATTACCACATGTGGGGCATTGTTTTACTCGGGAGAAATTGCTTTGCAAATTTTGTGGTGCTTTTTCTCCTTCAGTCCTTGTGGAAATGAGAAAAAATTTGCTAAACCTACATTTTCTTTGAAAAAATTTAGATTGTCATTTTCAGGGCCTACTTCCAATAATTTCTGCAAAAAACCTGTGGGGTCAAATCGCTCACTATACCCCTAGATAATTTCCTCAATGGGTGTAGTCTCCAAAATGGGGTCACTTGTGGGGGGTTTCCACTGTTTTGTCTCCTCAGGGACTTCGTAAATGTGACATGGCCTCCGCAAACCATTCCTGCTAAACTTGAGCTCCAAAAGCCAAATAGCGCTCTTTCCATTCTCAGCCCTGCCGTGTCTCCAAACAACCGTTTATTACCACATGTGGGGTATTGTTTTACTCGGGAGAGATTGTTTTACAAATTTTACGGTGCTTTTTCTCTTTTAGTCCTTGTGGAAATGAGAAAAAATTAGCTAAACCTACATTTTCTTTGAAAAAATTTAGATTGTCATTTTCAGGGCCTATTTCCAATAATTTATGCAAAAAACCTGTTGGGTCAAAACGCTCACTATACCCCTAGATAATTTCCTCAATGGGTGTAGTTTCCAAAATGGGGTCACTTGTGGGGGGTTTCCACTGTTTTGTCCCCTCAGGGGCTTTGTAAATGTGACATGGCCTCCGCATACCATTCCTGCTAAACTTGAGCTCCAAAAGCCAAATAGCGCTCTTTCCCTTCTCAGCCCTGCCGTGTCTCCAAACAACCGTTTATTACCACATGTGGGGTATTGTTTTACTCGGGAGAAATTGCTTTACAAATTTTACGGTGCTTTTTCTCCTTTAGTCCTTGTGGAAATGAGAAAAAAAATCGCTAAACCTACATTTTCTTTGAAGAAATGTTGATTTTAATTTTCACGGCCTACTTCCAATAATTTCTGTAAAAAACCTGTGCGGTCAAAATGCTCACTGTACCCCTAGATAATTTCCTTGAGGTGTGTAGTTTCCCAGATGGGGTCACTTTTGGGGGATTTCCACTGTTTTGGCACCGCAAGAGCCCTTCAAACCTGACATGGTGCCTAAAATTTATTCTAACAAAAATAAGGCCCCAAAATCCACTAGGTGTTCCTTTGCTTCTGAGGCCGGTGCTTCAGTCCAGTAGCACTCTACGGCTACATGTGGGATATTTCCTAAAACTGCAGAAACTGGGCAACAAATATTGAGTTGCATTTCTCTGGTAAAACCTTCTGTATTATAAAAAAAATTGTACTAAAAATTTATTTCTGCAAAAAAATATGAAATTTGTAAATTTCACCTCTACTTTGCTTTAATTCCTGTGACATGTGTAAAGGGTTAAGACATTTTCTAGATGCTGTTTTGAATACTTTGAGGGGTGAAGTTTTTAAAATGGGGTGACTTTTTGGGTGTTTCTAATATATAAGGCCCTCAAAGCCACTTTACAACTGAACTGGCCCCTGTAAAAATGGCCTTTTGAAATTTTCTTGAAAATGTGAGAAATTGCTGCTAAAGTTCTAAGCCTTGTGAGGTCATAGAAAAATAAAAGGATGTTCAAAAAACGATGTCAATCTAAAGTAGACATATGGGGGATGTTAATTAGCAACAATTTTGTGTGGTATAACTGCCTGTCTTACAAGCAGATACATTTAAATTGAGAAAAATGCTAATTTTTGCAATTTTTCACTAAATTTTGGTGTTTTTCACAATTAAATACTGAACATATCGAGCAAATTTTGGCAGTAACTTAAAGTCCAATGTGTCACGAGAAAACAATCTCAGAATCGCTTGTATAGGTGAAAGCATTCCGGAGTTATTACCACATAAAGTGACACATGTCAGATTTGAAAAATGAGGCTCGGTCAGGAAGGTCAAAAGTGGCTAAAGAGGGAAGGGGTTAAGGAATCATATTGTAATCGGTGCCACACCAGTCAGCTGATGTTCCAGATATGAAGTTGTGGAACCAAAGCATGCAATTACTTTGTTTTATATGAAGTGGTAAGAGAGGTATAAAGTTCTGCCTTAACTTAAAAAAGTTTCAGTTTTGTGCTGTTTTCGAAGGGAGGTTTCCACCCAATCCATTCTGAAGAGGTATGATACTTTTTCTAGGAAAATACAATGTGTGGGGGTGCATTGTTTATCCATAACTGGAGGATCGCCTTCCTAGCAGCCGCAGAGATATAATAGTTTTTTGTTAATCTTCGGGAGAGGGGTCATGGAAGGTGGCAGTATCTCAAATAGACTCCATTGCTGGGTGGAGGGGCATTGTATAGACAGGGTGTTTGATACAAAATGCTGTACTTTTTGCCAAAAGTCAACAAAATGTAATAAGTCTGCGTGCGGTGCTCCGCACTTTAAACACGAATGGTCAAAGGAGTTACCAATGAGAAAGCCCCTGTGAGGGGAGACGTAAGCCCTATGAACTATTTTAAAAGACATTTCCCAGTTCATGGCTGATGGGAGGTATTTGGCAGCCTGATTTACAGATGACAGGTTGCAGATGACAAGTTGATCTAAGTGGTCGACCCAGTAAGATATTTCTGTTCTCGATTTAGTGTAGTCAAATGGTTGTCGTAAAGTGTTATTATAGGTAGTAATCAGACTTTTTTGGCATTGATGAGATGGGGTTAAGTGACAGAAGACGTCAACCCAATCTTGATCCTGTAAGTGTCGAATGACCTGCATGTAATAAAATGGGTGTTGTCCCAAGAAATCGCATTGTATACCTATTTCATTAAATGAGTAGGGACGACAAGTAAGCATGTCCATTATCTGGTTCATGCAAGTTAACCCCTTCAGAGCCCATCTACGAAAGACCGTATGGAGATTGGCGTTTTGGAATTCAAAATTATCGATCCAAGGAAGGAGTAAGGAAAATCTAGGGTTTAAATCTAAGTGTTGTCCGACCTTGGTCCATGTCTTCCAGGATGACATAACTAGGGGGTTAGCTCGTTGACCGGGTGACCGAGCCGTGTAGGGAGTGTGTAGGAGACACGTTAAAGAAATAAGATAGGAGATAGGAAAAAAAAGGACCAATAAAAGGCGCTGCTAAACCAATGTAGGTTTTAATAGGCTACGCGTTTCGACGCAGAAATTGCGTCTTCATCAGGCCATCACGATGGCCTGTTGAAGACGCAATTTCTGTGTCGAAACGCGTAGCCTATTAAAACCTACATTGGTTTAGCAGCGCCTTTTATTGGTCCTTTTTTTTCCTATCTCCTATCTTATCACCAATGGTGAATTTACGTTCACCGGTTTTGGACCTTGGCAGCAGCTATACCTCGCACCTGGCTGTACACACCCTGGGTGTGTCTTCTCCACACGGATCCTCTCAGTGTCGTGCTTGCTGGAGATCTCTTTTTACTGTTCAACAGCGTTGTGCCTGGTCAGCATAACTTGTCCAGGTGAGTGCATATCGCCTTACCATTGTTGTTTCCCATGACCATTGGATAATTGCACTATGTGGCGCCGTGTGTTTTTTCTCCTTTTCTAGTACGTTAAAGAAATGGGTCTTGAAAATTGTAGGTCTAATGTAGAATCAGTAAAGCAAGAGCTACCAGTTATCAAATCTCCAATCACTCGCAGTTGAGCTGCCATATTGTATAAGTGAATCTGGGGAAAGTTAATCCCACCATGTTCACGATGTTGCTGTGATATGCATAGGCTTACTCTTGGTCTTTTGTTTTGCCAAATGTAGCCACGAAAGAGAGCGTACAGTCGCCTAACGTCCACCGGTCTCAAGTATATAGGTAAGGATTGCAGTAAATATAACAATTTAGGAAAGATAACCATTTTTAATAAATTTGCTCTACCCAAAAAAGACAGAGTAAAGTGCCTCCAAGTGGGATTCCAAACATGCAATAAAGGGATTTAGGTTTTGTTTATATAGACGTGATGGTTGCATCGTGATGCATACCCCCAAATAGGGAATGTGATCGGAGTTCCATTTAAACGCATGCTTCGAGGACCAAAGTGGCCTGGAGGGACCCTTAAGAATTAGGGCTTCCAATTTTTGTATATTGATCTTGAAACCTGACAGGGAACCATAAAATGAGATATCCTGAAGGATCTAGTGCAGATACCGTGGCTGCTACAGCCTGACGGATACCTTTAGTTGAATGTCTGTGCCTTAAGAAACCCAGCTTGGTTGGGGCAATGATCGGTCCAAGCATGGTTTGGAGACGGTCAGCCAGGATCTTTGTTAGGAGTTTGTAGTCTTGGTTTAAAAGGGAAACCGGGTGGTATGAGAAAAGAAGAGTTGGGTCCCTGTCAGGTTTGGGAATCAATATGGTCCTAGACTCATGGAAGGCAAGCATATCAATCTCCCTGCTAAATATGGCTTGTAAAGTCGGTACAATGTCCGGTAAAAGTTTGTAGTATCCAGCAGATAGGCCATCAGGACCCAGTGTTTTATTATTGGGCAGTTTAGAGAGTGCCAAAGCAACCTCCGCCTCCATGATATCATTATTTAAGATTGTTCTACTTTCTTCGGGTTAATTTGGGCAGATGAAGCTTACACAAGAATGATTTAGTTTCCTCCTGATTATAGGATGTCGTCCGATAAAAGTCCGCAAAATAATTCAAACTTCCGTCGGACGAGATCCGAGTCTAAAATCTCAGAACGAGACACAGCATCCACTAGTTTCACAATGTTGTGGTTCGAGTGTTTAGGTCTGTGAATTTTTGCCAGTAGGGAGCCGACACGATTACCCCATCTAAAATATCTGTTATTGGTCATATCCATGCCCCATCTAGCCTGACCCTGTATATAAGTCTCCAGTAGGGATTTAGTTGCTAAATACGCTGTTTTGGCTTCGGGAGTGTGGGATTCCACCAACAATTTATGAGCCTAGATATGGTCCATATTTAAGGTATGGAACTTCTTGCGATATTCCCTACGTTTAAAATTAACATAAGAGATAATGTGTCCTCTCATAACCTCCTTGGACGCAGACCAGAAAAGGGCCATCTCATCTAGGTGGGCAATATTGTCGTCTACATAATGAGACCAGTGGACTTCAGGTACTTGCAGAAGTTCTCAAAGGTCAACAGATAGGAAGGAAAGCGCCAATTACGACTTTATGATGTTGGAGTGCCCGTGGTAAATTCCATACATACTGGAGCATGATCCGAGATACATATGGGTGTCAGGTCCGCTGAGGTAAGTGATGGAAAAAGGGAATCGGATATAAAAAAAACAGTCAATTCTCGAGTGAGTGTTGTGGACATGTGAAAAGTACGTGTATTCCCGGGAGGCGGTATGGGTTACACGCCAGGGATAACACAATGATAGGTGTTCCATGAGTGTAAGGAGAACTGAGGCCCCAGCGCGGTCTTGTGTAGACGGGTTGGATCGGTCTACTTCGGAGTTTAGGGTGAGGTTAAAGTCACCTCCCAGGATCAGAGTATATGTTAACAAGGCTATATCTGTGCATGTTAATGGTAACATCAATATACAGGAAATGTCCACCCGGGTCTGAGTATGTATCGTGAACAGTCAGGTCCAGAGATTTGTGAAAAATAATCGCCACCCCTCTAGATTTAGGTATATGAGGCTGTGTAATAGTCACCAAACTATGGGGCCCTCAAGGAACCCCCATCACCCTCACACCAGTGTGTCTCCTATAGGAAAATTACATGGGGTCTCAGTCACTTCAGGTGTGTTACTACCTTTTTACGTTTGACTACAGTGTTCAGGTCGGCAATGTTCCAACTGACCATTCGTAGTGCGGAAGGCGTGATAGCAGGTGTGTCTATAGTGCTATAAAGGGTACTCAAAGTCTCATTGTAGTTAAAGGGAAGGTGTCATGAAATTATTCTTTTTTTTATCATATTGCTTTTAATATGATATTAACATAAATTGTATTTATTTGTGTTCTCATGTTCTACTTTTTACTGTGTTCTTACTTTTACTTCTCTATGGGGCTGCCATTTTTTTTAAATCTCTGTATATGTCGATTAACGACACATACAGAGATGGAATACGGCACATACAACCCCATAGAGAATGCGAACGGGAGCCATTCCATTCTCAGAAGCTTTCGCCGTCTGTGTGGGAACGGCCCTTTTAGCCGCTCCCACACAGACCAAAACGAAGCTCATTCGCAGAGCGAAATCCGGCACCATTTTCATGTGGACCGGAAGCTGCTGCCGGACAGTCAGATGATGACAGTCAGGCGCAAGGAAGAGGAGCGTAGACCAGCGGAGGCGGCGGCGGTGGCAGGTAATTTATGTTTGTGTATGTGATGTGTGTGGCGTGATGTGTGTGGCCACTAGCTAGAAGAAGGGAGGGGGGATTGTATGAGGACGCTAGGGAGAGTGTGTCCACCCCAAATTTGCATCATAGATCAATGAGGTTGCTTTCCCAAATTGACCATGCTGCAATTTTGGGAACTGCTCCCTCTAGTGTCCAGCACATGGACATTTTATCAATTAGAATCTAATTTATAATATTTCCTGACTAGTGAAAAAAATCAAATAATTAAAACAATGTGTAATCACTCAAATAATAATTGTTTAACTGAAAAAAAAAATTCTAGCGACACATTCCCTTTAACCCCTTCCCTCTTTGGCCACTTTTGTCCTTCCTGACAGAGCCTCATTTTTCAAATCTGACATGTTTCACTTTATGTGGTAATAACTCCGTAATGCTTTTACCTATCCAAGCGATTCTGAGATTGTTTTCTCGTGACACATTGGACTTTATGTTACTGGCAAAATTTGCCCGATACATTCAGTATTTAATTGTGAAAAACACCAAAATTTAGCGAAAAATTTCAAAAATTTGCATTTTTCTCAATTTAAATTTATCTGCTTGTAAGACAGGCAGTTATACCACACAAAAATGTTGCTAACTAACATCCCCCATATGTCTACTTTAGATTGGCATCGTTTTTTGATCATCATTTTATTTTCTAGAACGTTACAAGGCTTAGAACTTTAGCAGCAATTTCTCACATTTTCAAGAAAATTTAAAAATGCTATTTTTACAGGGGCCAGTTCAGTTGTGAAGTGGCTTTGAGGTCCTTAGATATTAGAAACCCCCAATAAGTCACCCCATTTTAAAAACTGCACCCCTCAAAGTATTCAAAACAGCATTTAGAAAGTTTCTTAACCCTTTAGACATTGCGCAGGAATTAAGGCAAAGTAGAGGTGAAATTTACAAAGTTCATTATTTTTTTCCAGAAATTAATTTTGAATCCATTTTTTTTGTACCACAGAATGTTTTACCCAAGAAATGCAACTCAATATTTATTGCCCAGGTTCTGCAGTTTTAGGAAATATCCCACATATGGCCCTAGTGCGGTAATGGACTGAAACACCTGCCTCAGAAGCAAAGGAGCACCTAGAGGATTTTGGGCCTCCTTTTTATTAGAATATATTTTAGGCACCATGTCAGCTTTGAACAGGTCTAGTGGAACTAAAACAGTGGAAACCCCCCATAAGTGAACCCATTTGGGAAACTACACCCCTCGAGGAATTTATCTAGGGGTGTAGCAAGCATTTTGACCAGCCAGTTTTTTTGCAAAAATTTTTGGAACTAGGCCATGAAAATGAAAATCTAAATTTTTTCAAATAAAATGTAGGTTTAGCTAATTTTTTTTCATTTACAAAAGAACTAAAGTAGAAAAAGCACCACAATATTTGTAGAGCAATTTCTCCCGAGTAAAACAATACCCCACATGTGGTAATAAACGATTGTTTGGACACACGGCAGGGCTTAGAATGGAAAGTGCGCCATTTGGCTCTTGGAGCTCAAATTTAGCAGGAATGGTTTGCGGAGGCCATGTCGCATTTGCAAAGCCCCTGAGGTGACAAAACAGTGGAAACCCCCAACAAGTGACCCCATTTTGGAAACTATACCCTTTGAGGAAATTAGGGGTATAGTGAGCATTTTGACCCCACAGGTTTTTTGCAGAAATTTTTGCAAGTAGGCTATGAAAATGAAAATCTACATTTTTTCAAATAAAATGTAGGTTTAGCTAATTTTTTTTCATTTCCACAAGGACTAAAGGAGAAAAAGCACCATAAAATTTGTAAAGAAATTTCTCCCGAGTAAAACAATTCCCCACATTTGGTAATAAACGGTTGTTTGGACACACGGCAGGGCTTAGAAGGGAAAGAGCGCCATTTGGCTCTTGGAGCTCAAATTTAGCAGGAATGGTTTGCGGAGGACATGTCGCATTTGCAAAGCTCCTGAGGGGACAAAACAGTGGAAACCCCCAACAAGTGACCCCATTTTGGAAACTACACCCCATGAGGAAATTATCTAGGGGTACAGTGAGCAGTTTGACCCCACAGGTGTTTTACAGAACTTATTGTAAGTAGGCCGTAAAAATTAAAATCTACATTTTTTCAAAGAAAATGTAGGTTTAGGTATTTTTTTTTCATTTCCACAAGGACTGAAGGAGAAAAAGCACCGCAACATTTGTAAAGCAACTTCTCCCGAGTAAAACAATACCCCATATGTGGTCACAAACATCTGTTTGGACACACGGTAGGGCTCAGAATGGAAGGAGCACCATTTGGATTTTGGAATGGTTTCTGGGTGTCATGTCATATTTGCTGAGCCCCTGTAGTACTAGTACAGTGGAAACACCCCAAAAGTGACACCATTTGGGAAACTGCACCCCCTGAGGAATCATCTAGGGGTATAGTGAAAATTTTGATCCCAAAGGTTTTTTGCTGAATTAATTAGAATTAAGCCATGAAAATGAAAAATAATTTTTTTTTCCAACAAGATGTAGTTTTAGATACACATTTTTCATTTTTACAAGGAATAGAGAAGAAAAAGCACCCCAACATTTGTAAAGTAATTTCTCCCGAGTACGTAACACCCCATATGTGGTTATAATCAGCTGTTTACGTATATGGGAGCATTCAGAAGAAAAGGAGCGGTATTTATCTTTTGGAGTGTAGATTTTGCTGGAATGGTTTGCGGACGCCATGTTGCATTTGCAAAACCCCTGATGTACCAAACAAAAGTGACCCCGTTTTAGAAACTACACCCCTAAAGGCATTTATCAAGGGGTGTAGTGAGAATTTAGACTCCACAGGTGTTTTTCAGAAATGAATACGCAGTGGATTGTGCAAAGTGAAAATTACAATTTCTCCACTGATCTGCCCATTCACCGCACAAGATGTTGTGCCCCTAGAGAATCTTACCCCATAAATTGTTAAGCGGGTTCTCCCGGGTATGGTAATGCCTTACTTGTGGTCATAAATTGCTGTTTGGGCACACTGTAGGGCTAAGAAGGGAAAGACCGCCATTTTGAGCATGGATTTTGCTTGGTAATAGTTCTGTTTGTGGTTTTGCTGGTATTTCCGTTTATAATGTGGGGCCATATGTAATCTGTGCGGAGTACATCAGGGCATAATAAGAGGGTATAATAATGGGGTAAATAATACAATTATCCATAGATGTGTGTTACGCTGTGAAGCGATCCGTTATGCACAGGCCGGTGTCACACTGATAAACGGTTTTCTTTCTTATCCCCCCTTTGTAACGCTCTGCACCTTTTGGGGACTTTTTCTCCTTCGTAGTTTGGGAAATATTACTGGGAAAGTTTTGTGCTGGTAAAATATGGGCACCCTCGCTTCCAGCGGATGTGCTGTGTCCATTCCCTTTTCTAGTTCCTAAATACTAGGGCCCTGAAACTGAAGGAATGTTCCCCTCCGGCCTGCGCATTGAGATGTTTTTTCATCACCGCATTACTAGTGCCATAACTTTTTTGTTTTTCAGTTGATTGAGCGGTGTGCGAGCTTGTTTTTTGCGAGACGGGCTGTAGATTTTATTGGTACCATTTTAGAACACATACGACTTTTTGATCACTTTTTATTTCATTTTTTGGTAAAGGAAATTACCAAAAACAAGCAATTCTGGAATAGTTTTTTATTGTTTTTTTTCTCGGCATCCACAGTGCGCCCTAAATTACATGTTAGCTTTATTCTGCGGGTCCATACGATTACGGCGATACCAAATTTATCTAATATTTTTTATGTATTGCAGCTTTTGCACAATAAAATCAAGTTTTTTATAAAATCATTTGTTTTCTGTGTCGACATATTCTAAGACCCATAACTTTATTATTTTTGCGTGCACAAAGCGGTGTCAGGGATTATTTTTTGCGGCACGGATTGTCGTTTTTATTAGTACTATTTTGGAGTAAATGTGACTTTTTGATCACTTTTTATAGCATTTTTTGGAAGGAGATGTGACCTAAAAACAAAGATTCTGGCGCTGTTTTTCATGTTTTTGTTTTACCGCGTTCACCGTGCGGGATAAATTACATAATAGTTTTGTAGTTTGGGTCGTTACGGACGCGGCGATACCAATTATGTATAGTTTTTTTGATTTTTACGGTTTTTCCCATAATAAAAGTCTTACTATGGGAAAAAAGTCAGTTTAGCTTTATTTTTATTTGAAATGTGTGTGTTTTTATTGTTTTACCACATTTTTATTTACTTTTTTTTACTTTTTTTACTTGTCCCACTAGGGGACATGAGGGCCTGATGCCCCGATCGCTATTCTTATACACTGCACTACATACGTAGTGCAGTGTATTAGCGCTGTCAGTTATTCACTGACCGCAAGCCTATGAGGACACGCCGCAGGCGGGTCCTCATCGGCTCCCGTACAAGGCAGACTCGGACGCCATTTTCTGGCGTCCGATTGCCACAGCAACCCAGCGATTGCATCACTGGGTTGCCGATCGGGTGAAAACCTATCAGATGCTGCGCTCTATTGAGCGCAGCATCTGAGGGGTTAATCTGCCGGATCGGAGAGTAGCTCCGGTCCTGGCAGTTACAGGAGGGTGCCAGCTGTATAATACAGCTGTCACCCCGCGGTGATAGTGCCGGCTCTGCTTCTGAGCCCGCACCATCACTGCGCCGTACATATACGGCGCTTTGCGGGAAGCACCTCCCGACAGCGCCGTATATATACGGCGGATGTCGGGAAGGGGTTAAGATGCATTACTGTTTGCTTTATGTATGGCCTGAGGAAGATGCTAGTCCAGCGTTGAAACGAGTAGCCTTATTATTAAATATACCTTTTATAATCTCAATTGCTTTTGGGTTATATGTGTAGCAGCGCCATTTATGGTTCAAAGTTTTTGTGGAATATCATTCTATATGTTGCGGTGACATCTATTGTTTACCTTTTCGGACCTTGGCGGCAGCACACCTATACTTACTTTTCCACATCTACATCAGAGTTGTGTCTGAACGAGCACAACCATAATAGGTGAGCATAACCTTGTCTCGACCTATATGTCCAACTCTCCCTGGTTTACGTGCACCATGTGGCGTCGTGCTTATTTAGATCATAGTGACTAAGGAATAAATGGAAACATGCTTCTTATATACACCTGTAGAACCAGATAACTTAAAGAAAACACCCAGTATGGTGTTTAACCCTTGCATGTTGTATTAGAATATATATAAAACATGCAAATTGCTGTTTTTTGGTCACATTCGCTCTCCAAAAAGGAATTAAAAAAAGTTATCAAAAAGTCGCATGTACCCCAAAATGGTATCGGTGAAAACTACAGCTCGCCCCGCAAAATTTAAGCCCTCACAACTTTAAATGATGTAAAAATAAAAAAAACTTATGCCTCTCAGAATATGACGACACAGAACATTTATTTTTTTTAGCAAATAGTTTTATTAATCAGAAATACACTCCACCCCAAATTTGCATCATAAATCAATGAGGTTGCTTTCCCACATTGACCAATTTTGGGAACTGCTCCCTCTAGTGCCCAGCACATGGAAATGTTATAAATTAGAATCTAATTTATAATATTTCCTGACTAGTGAAAAAATTAAAAAAATTAAAACAATGTGTAATCACTTAAAAAATAATTGTTTAACTGAAAAAAATAGCAAATAGTTTTATTTTTTTTAAAAGTAGTAAAACATAAAACAAAACATAAATTTGGTATCGCCGTAATCGTATAAACCTGTAGAATTAGGTGAATATGTCGTTTTTACCACCTGATGGACGCGGTAAAAACAAAACCCCCCAAAAAAATGGTGTGATCGCTTTTTGCCATAAAACCCCCAAATAAATGGTGCCATGAAAAACTCCAACTTGTCCCGCAAAAAACAAGCCCTCATATGGCTATGTCGACTAAGAAATTGTAAAGTTATGGCTTTTGGAAGGCGGGAAGGAAAAAACGAAAATGAAAAAACTCAAATTCGCCTGGTCTTCTGACTATGCGGTGTGTCTGACATCAACACAGGTAAGTGGTCAGTAATGAAAAAACATGACCTTTTATTATTTTACTGTAAGTTAATATACACTACCGTTCAAAAGTTTAGGGTCACTTAGAAATTTCCTTATTTTTTAAAGAAAAGCACAGTTTTTTTCAATGAAGATAACATTAAATTAATCAGAAATACACTCTATACATTGTTAATGTGCTAAATGACTATTCTAGCTGCAAACGTCTGGTTTTTAATGCGATATCTACATAGGTGTATAGAGGCCCATTTCCAGCAACCATCGAGTGATCTAATGGTACATTGTGTTTGCTAACTGTGTTAGAAGGCTAATGGATGATTAGAAAACACTTGAAAACCCTTGTGCAATTATGTTAGCACCACTGTAAACAGTTTTGCTGTTTAGAGGAGCTATAAAACTGACCTTCCTTTGAGCTAGTTGAGAATCTGGAGCATTACATTTGTGGGTTCGATTAAACTCTCAAAATGGCTAGAAAAAGAGAGCTTTCATGTGAAACTCGACAGTCTATTCTTGTTCTTAGAAATGAAGGCTATTCCATGCGAGAAATTGCCAAGAAACTGAAGATTTCCTACAACGGTGTGTACTACTCCCTTCAGAGGATAGCACACACAGGCTCTAACCAGAGTAGAAAGGGAAGTGGGAGGCCTCGCTGCACAACTGAGCAACAAGACAAGTACATTAGAGTCTCTAGTTTGAGAAATAGACGCCTCACAGGTCCTCAACTGGCAGCTTCATTAAATAGTAACCGCAAAACGCCAGTGTCAACGTCTACAGTGAAGAGGCGACTCCGGGATGCTGGCCTTCAGGGCAGAGTGGCAAAGAAAAAGCCGTATCTGAGACTGGCTAATAAAAGGAAAAGATTAATATGGGCAAAAGCACACAGACATTGTACAGAGGAAGATTGGAAAAAAGTGTTATGGACAGACGAATCGAAGTTTGAGGTGTTTGGATCACACAAAAGAACTTTTGTGAGACGCAGAACAACTGAAAAGATGCCGGAAGAGTGCCTGACGCCATCTGTCAAGCATGGTGGAGGTAATGTTATGGTCTGGGGTTGCTTTGGTGCTGGTAAAGTGGGAGATTTGTACAGGGTAAAAGGGATTTTGAATAAGGAAGGCTATCACTCCATTTTGCAACGCCATGCCATACCCTGTGGACAGCGCTTGATTGGAGCCAATTTCATCCTACAACAGGCCAATGACCCAAAGCACACCTCCAAATTATGCAAGAACTATTTACGGAAGAAGCAGGCAGCTGGTATTCTATCTGTAATGGAGTGGCCAGCGCAGTCACCAGATCTCAACCCCATAGAGCTATTGTGGGAGCAGCTTGACCGTATGGTACGCAAGAAGTGCCCATCAAGCCAATCCAACTTGTGGGAGGAGCTTCTGGAAGCATGGGGTGAAATTTCTCCCGATTACCTCAGCAAATTAACAGCTAGAATGCCAAAGGTCTGCAATGCTGTAATTGCTGCAAATGGAGCATTCTTTGACGAAAGCAAAGTTTGAGGGAGAAAATTATTATTTCAAATAAAAATCATTATTTCTAACCTTGTCAATGTCTTGACGATATTTTCTAGTCATTTTGCAACTCATTTGATAAATATAAGTGTGAGTTTTCATGGAAAACACAAAATTGTCTGGGTGACCCCAAACTTTTGAACGGTAGTGTAGATACATGAAATAATTTTTTAGGTTTAGACCTGCTTCACTATTTAGGAGTAGGCTTTGCCAATCCCCCCCTCTAATGGGCTTATACACTTTTTCTATAGCAAACACTCATAAGGAGTTGTTGCCACCCCCATATTGTTTTAAAAAATGCTGTGACGCTACAGAGAGACTACGGGTGCCAGGGTTGGTGATTGAGGAAAAGTGTTCACTGATTCGTTTTTTAGGGGTGCGTGTGGTGCAACCCACATATTGCAAATGACAAGACTGGCATTCTATAATATAAACCACATAAGTGGAATCGCGGTTGAGCCTATTTTATACTCTTGAGGGTGATGTACTGAACAAAAGTTTTTTTTGGTGTGCATAAACGCAGAGATGCCACATCTGGGTTTGGCACACTTGTAAGAACCCTGGGTAGATACCCAAGATCCAGATTTGGTTTTTTAATGTGAATTATACAAACTTGGAGAGACTATATTGCCTAGTGTGCTCCCTCTCTTGGCCACAAATTTTGTGCCAGACTGTAAAATGTGTGGTAACTTATTGTCCCTATGTACTAAGGGTAAATAACGTTTTATAATAATACGGATCTGATTATATTGGGCACTATACGTGGTGGAAAACACTGTCTGATGGCTTAATTTCTCACTGGATGAAGTGCTGGATTTTTCAATTGCCTTTTATCAAGTTTCTTTCAAGAGGTTGAAAATCATGGTGTGAACCTAGCTTTATATCATGATATATTAACATTATATATTAACATAATTAAAATTGCGATTTTTTTTTTTTGTTCACCCCCTCCCAAAAAAAGGAGTAAAAGTTAATAAAGGAGTTATACGTCCCGCAAATAGTATCAATGAAAACTACAACTCATTCCGCAAAAAATAAGCCTACATGAAGCTCTATCGATGGGAAGAAAGAAAAAATAGTTATGGCTCTCGGAATGCGGCGACACAAAAACAATAGATTTTTTGAAAGTGTTTGTATTGTGCAAAAGTAGTAAAACATGAGAAAAATGCATAGATGTGGTATTGTCGTAATCATAATGACCTGCAGAATAAACTTAAAGGGTAACTAAACTTTTAACAAACTTCTGACATGTTATATGAGCCCGTGCACCGCTACATCGGATTTCTGAAAAAAAAAAAAACAGAACCGAAGCGGCTCACATGAGCACTTTTGCCTCTTCGTTTTAGCGACTGGTGCGGGTCTCAGTGCTCTGACCCCCACCAATCAAAACTTCTGACATGTCAGAAGTTTGTTGAACGTTTAGTTACCCTTTAACATGTCATTTATACTGCACATTGACTGCCATAAAATAATAAATTGTTGTGTCCACAAGGCCAAAAATAACTGCGTCCTTAAAGGGTTATTCCCAGCTTATAAAGTGATGGCATATCGCTAGAATATGCCATCACTTTATGATTGGTGGGGGTGCAACCTCTGGGACCCCCACCGATCCTGATAAAGAAGGGGCTGCAGGGCTGATTTAGCACTGTGTCCCCTGTGGGCGCCGCTGTGCAGAGAAAAACAGTTAAAGAGGCTCTGTCACCAGATTTTGCAGCCCCTATCTGCTATTGCAGCAGATAGGCGCTGCAATGTAGATTACAGTAACGTTTTTATTTTTTAAAAACGAGCATTTTTGGCCAAGTTATGACCATTTTCGTATTTATGCAAATGAGGCTTGCAAAAGTACAACTGGGCGTGCTGAAAAGTAAAAGTACAACTGGGCGTGTATTATGTGCGTACATCGGGGCGTGTTTACTACTTTTACTAGCTGGGCTTTCTGAAGAGAAGTAACATCCTCTTCTCTTCAGAACGCCCAGCTTCTGGCAGTGCAGATCTGTGACGTCACTCACAGGTCCTGCATCGTGTCGGCACCAGAGGCTACAGATGATTCTGCAGCAGCATCGGCGTTAGCAGGTAAGTCGATGTAGCTACTTACCTGCAAACGCTGATGCTGCTGCAGAATCAACTGTAGCCTCTGGTGCCGACACGATGCAGGACCTGTGAGAGACGTCACAGATCTGCACTGCCAGAAGCTGGGCGTTCTGAAGAGAAGAGGATGATACTTCTCTTCAGAAAGCCCTGCTAGTAAAAGTAGTAAACACGCCCCGATGTAACACATAATACACGCCCAGTTGGACTTTTACTTTTCAGCACGCCCAGTTGTACTTTTGCAAGCCTCATTTGCATAAATACGAAAATGGTCATAACTTGGCCAAAAATGCTCGTTTTTAAAAAATAAAAACGTTACTGTTATCTACATTGCAGCGCCGATCTGCTGCAATAGCAGATAGGGGTTGCACAATCTGGTGACAGAGCCTCTTTAAGGTGCCACATAGCTAAATTAGCGATACGTCCCTTTTATTCTGAGGATCAGTAGGGGTCTTAGTGGTTGGACCCCCCTGATCATGAAGTGTTGTTATATCCTAATGATATGCCATCTATATATAACATGGGAATACCCCTTTAAAGGGTAATAAAAATCCTGAATACATGACCTGTTGGGGTTCCTTGAGAACTGGAATGGGAAACATTGCTCTTCACTGTGACATCACTGTGGGCATCATCTCTGTTGTGACTCTTAGGCTGGGTTCACACGACCATGTTACGTCCGTAATGGACGGAATGTATTTCGGCCGGAAGTCCCGGACCGAACATCAGTGGCGGATTAAGTAGACCATGGGCCCTGGGCTGTTACCCAAACTTGGGCCCCCCTTCCTCACCGCCGCCCTGCCGCGCCGTAACTATTTTTAACACTACCTTTTTGGGCAAGCATTAACAGTGTTACGATTTCCCTTGTCACAGCGCGGTGTCCCTACATACTGACAGTATCACACTGTGCAGGGACACAACCTCCTGACAAGGGGAATTGTCTATCAGTCCTGGACTGCAGAAAGACTTTTTGTGAAATACAAGGATTCCTATAATAAAAATGTCAGGAGAGGTGACAGATTCTCTATAAATCTAGTGACTCACAGGTGACGACGTCTCAGATTCTAGTAGTTTTTTTCCTCTTTTCTTCTCCATCCGGTCCAGCGCTCATGACGACTTCTCCCGGCCATGACTCATTTCTGCAGAATTTGCCACTCAGACGTCTCCTCACTTTTCCAACATTTCCACACCTATAAACGAAAATAAAGTTATCATGGTGCCACATACTGTACCCCTAAATATAATAGCACCAAACACTGCGCGCCTGAATATAATAATACCACACACTGTAAAACACCACATACACACAGCCCCCTGTACATAGTGCCACACACAGCCCCTGTAGATATTACACAATCCCATAGATCGCGCCACATAGAGAACCCTGTAGATATTACACACCCCCATAGATATCGCCATACACAGCCCCCTCTATATATCACACATCCCCCCCATAGAGAGCGTTACACACAGCCCCCTATAGATAGTGCCATACAGCCCCCCTGTAGAGAGCGCCACACAGCCCTCCCCCTTGTAAATAGCACCAAAAAGCCCCCCCTATAAAGAGCGCCACACACATACCACTGTGGATAGCACTACACAGCCCCCCCCCCTTGTATATAGTGGCACACAGCGCTCCCCCTTGTATATAGTGGCACACAGCGCTCCCCCTTGTATATAGTGGCACACAGCGCTCCCCCTTGTATATAGTGGCACACAGCGCTCCCCCTTGTATATAGTGGCACACAGCGCTCCCCCTTGTATATAGTGGCACACAGCGCTCCCCCTTGTATATAGTGGCACACAGCGCTCCCCCTTGTATATAGTGGCACACAGCGCTCCCCCTTGTATATAGTGGCACACAGCGCTCCCCCTTGTATATAGTGGCACACAGCGCTCCCCCTTGTATATAGTGGCACACAGCGCTCCCCCTTGTATATAGTGGCACACAGCGCTCCCCCTTGTATATAGTGGCACACAGCGCTCCCCCTTGTATATAGTGGCACACAGCGCTCCCCCTTGTATATAGTGCCACAAGGTTATGTACACATTTAAAAACTTTATATTATATATATATATATATATATATATATATATATATATATATAAGTATGTGTGTGATTGATTGATTTCATTAAAAAATATTTTCACTTTTTGAGATACAGCTGCTTTGTATCCTGTATCCGTCAGGTCAGCAGGACTGACAGGATCAGTGACACGCAGGATCCACCTCAAATCTATCACATCTAAGATTATAATTTAGCGCAGGGCCCGTTTCACTGATCCCGTCAGTCCTGCTGACCTGACGGATACAGGATACAAAGCAGCTGTATCTCAAAAAGTGAAAATATTTTTTAATAAAACGGAATTACAAGTTGCACCAAACACACATTTTTATAAAAAATAAATAAAAATGACGTGATTTTTGCGACGTTTTTTCCGTAGACAATTGCTATTTTAGAATTTTTATTCATAAAGTTTGAAAATAATAGTAAAAAAATAAGCTTTTTTACGTTTCAGCTATTTTTTTTGGTAATAACACAGTTTTACCCTAAAATAGACCTTTTATTTGTAATCGTCATTGTTTACCGTAAATTTTAATATATTACATGTCTATATTAGGGTAATTGGGTCAGCGCTAGCGTTACAACAATGTTTGGCGGGGGGGGGGGAACGTTTTTATTTTGGGTTGGGTATTTTATGTGTATTTATTATTTCTTTTTTTTTTGCACTTTACTTTACTATTTTTTTATTACTATGGTCTGTCCCCCAAAGGTCAAAGAAGACCTTTGGGGAACTTTATATATATTTTTTCTTTATTTTACACCAGGTTTTTCCACTGTAACTGGGGCTGCACAGCAGCCCCAGTTACAGGGGAAATCAGCCCTCTCATAGTGACGATTGTCACTAATAGGGCTGTGCTGGGTCTAGTTAGACCCAGCAACAGTCTGTCACTAACGGCACCCGGTGATCATGTGACCAGTCACATGATCACCGGGAGGAATAGAGACAGCGCCGCTGCTGCTGTCTCTATTCCTATACATAGCGTTCATTGAACGCTGTGTAAGAAGACATCGGAGAAGACAGAAGCAGCGAAAGCTGCTTCTATCCTCTCCTCAGGGTCCCCGGCAGTCACTGACAGCCGGAGACCCGACATTCAGCTGCCCGATCGCGCGGGCAGCAAGTTAAAACCCGAGCCGTAGAAAGTCTATGGCTCGGGTTTTAAGGACCCATCCCTGACCGCTGGCCGTAAAAATACAGCCAGCGGTCGGGAACCAGTTGGGTAGGAGGATAACTAACCTCAGCGCCGGTGACCGCCCGGCTCTTCTCTTCTCTTGCAGCTTTGGAGTAACAGAACAGCCGTCCGTCGCTGTTCTGTTACTCAATGGCGCACTTGTCAGGGAGGCGTGTCCTACCCCTTTCCCGGCCAATTCCCTGCTACTCCCCTCCTCATCTTCGGAAGTTAGCAGCGCTAGCGCGCTGAATAGGTTTGGAAGATGTGCGGTTCGGGCTGCCATGGGCCCCCTGGGAGCCTCGGGCCCCGGGCGGCCGCCGGATTCGCCCATATGATAATCCGCCACTGCCGAACATAGTGCAGGGAGCCGGGCTCCTAGCATCATATTTATGTACGATGCTAGGAGTCCCTGCCTCGCTGCAGGACAACTGTCCCGTACTGAAAACATGATTACAGTACGGGACAGTTGTCCTGCAGCGAGGCAGGGACTCCTAGCATCGTACATAACTATGATGCTAGGAGCCCGGCTCCCTGCAGTGTGTTCGGTCCGGGATTAGCGGCCAAAATACCTTCCGTCCATTACGTACGTAATGTGCTCGTGTGAATCCAGCCTTATTCCTGTGCATTACCCTTGTGCTGTGACATCACTATCATTATTATTTCTATCTTTATATCACTGTTTTTATCGCTGTATTGTGACATCATTGTAATTATGTGTTTAGTATACCTGTATTGTGACTTCAGTGTTTATCATCACTGTGGTGGGATATCATTGTGTGCATTTTAATATTGGTCCCATGGTTGCCAGTTTAGGGGGCTGTCACTGTTTTAGGAACAATGTGGCTGTCACTTTATCTGTGTGCACCATTGCTATCACTGTATTTAAGGAAATCTTGCTGTCACTACTCATATGCCAAAAGCACATCCTTTCTAACCTGCATTATGTAATAAAGTGTTCCATCTATTTTTTTCTATCATTTATTAAGTGTGTGTGTTTGCAATGTCAATTTTGGGCTGTTTTTCAGATTACCTTTCACTGGTTTTGAACTTTAGACCTGGAAACTCTGAATGCTGTCATAGACTTGAGTGAAGAGAGCTGTACACATGCGCTGCCACCTCTCCATTAAGTCTGTCGGATGCCCACCTATCAGATATTTATATGATATCAGATATCCTGTGGATATGCCTTAAATTTCTCAAATGGGGAAACCCCTTTAATTTATCGTTCTGCTTGGCTGTTTGGCCAAGCGGGACCACGTAGCTACATCCATGACACTTTAATTTGTATGTAAAGAAAAAATAGTGTGTTATGTAAAGAAAATGTAGGACATGATAAGAGTCAAAACTCTCAACTGTACAGTTTTTTTTTTACCTTCCTCTGTAGCACTGTATATGGTGTATTTTAGTGTCTAGAGCCTGATTTCTTAATGTAAAGGAGTTTGGCTACTAACCTCACCAGTTCCATGGAGATAGCAGTGAAATGTATAAGGAGTGCCAGAGGTTCTTAATTTTTTGCCCTTCGCTTTTCGTGTTCCTATTCCCATAAAGTCAATGCAGAAAAAAAGATAGCGGAGCTGCTGTCATTTCACTCTCCATTCTCTCAGATCAGCAAAAGAGGCAACAAAAATACTACTGGACCTTGGGAGATATTAAACGTTAGATCGACTATGCCAAAACTGACCATAATGCCTTCATTGTGTTATCATCCTTAAAGAGACTCTGTCACCAGATTTTGCAACCCCTATCTGCTATTGCAGCAGATAGGCGCTGCAATGTAGATTACAGTAACGTTTTTATTTTTAAAAAACGAGCATTTTTGGCCAAGTTATGACCATTTTTGTAGTTATGCAAATGAGGCTTGCAAAAGTCCAAGTGGGTGTGTTTAAAAGTAAAAGTCCAAGTGGGCGTGTATTATGTGCGTACATCGGGGCGTTTTTAATACTTTTACTAGCTGGGCGCTCTGACGAGAAGTATCATCCACTTCTCTTCAGAATGCCCAGCTTCTGCCAGATCACGCTGTGACGTCACTCACAGGTCCTGCATCGTGTCAGACGAGCGAGGACACATCGGCACCAGAGGCTTCAGTTGATTCTGCAGCAGCATCGGCGTTAGCAGGTAAGTCGATGTCGCTACTTACCTGCAAACGCTGATGCTGCTGCAGAATCAACTGTAGCCTCTGGTGCCGATGTGTCCTCGCTCGTCTGACACGATGTAGGACCTGTGAGTGACGTCACAGCGTGATCTGGCAGAAGCTGGGCGTTCTGAAGAGAAGTGGATGATACTTCTCGTCAGAACGCCCAGCTAGTAAAAGTATTAAAAACGCCCCGATGTACGCACATAATACACACCCACTTGGACTTTTACTTTTAAACACACCCACTTGGACTTTTGCAAGCCTCATTTGCATAACTACAAAAATGGTCATAACTTGGCCAAAAATGCTCGTTTTTTAAAAATAAAAACGTTACTGTAATCTACCTTGCAGCACCTATCTGCTGCAATAGCAGATAGGGGTTGCAAAATCTGGTGACAGAGCCTCTTTAAGCAACATGACAATTTGTCCATGATCCCTATAAAAAGGAAAGCTGACAATGGAGCAAATGCAAACACATGAATGTCTCACTATGCATTGCCATTAAATGCTTAATGTTAAGTCTCCTAGAAATGCATAAAAAAAGTGACTTCCGATCTACACAGCGGACATGGCGAGTCACGTGACATAACACAGCCCAAAATGAAGATAGTTTGGCACTATAGTGCCCTGTAAGAGAATTACCTGTCCTACCTTTTAACTGGTATACATTTCAAACAGAGGCAAAGATAAAAGATTTTCACATGCGGACTCTCTTTTTGCTATTAGGGACATGAGGTGGTTAAATAGCAATAACATTATTATTTGTTAGGCTATTAGAGGGGCTGTTACATTGACACATTTTAGTTTGCAGTTTTTCACGTCCGAGGTGAACCTGTGCTGTACCCTGCGGGACGTGTATTCACGCATCCCCCATAGACTAGAGTCTATGGAGGGATGCGTGAAGCGGAAAAAAATAGGACATGTCCTATTTCCTCACGGACCCTTCACACGAACCATTGAAACAACGGCCGTGTGAACGGCCCCATTGAATTACATAGGTCCGTGTGACGGCCGTTGTTTCAACGGCCGCCACACGGACGTATTCAATGCTCATGTGAATAAGGCCTTACAGAAATAGTATTTTTAATATTTTTTTTAATTTAATTTTTATGTAAATACAGGGCACAGCGTCAAAAACATAGTGGGTACAAAAAGTATTGCAAGAGCAAAAACTCATACATACATACCGCATCGTAGACTGGCAATTCCAAAAGATTGGGGAGGACAGGAGCAGTGCTAAACCAAAGTACAACCTTGAAAGCTGAGACATATAAAACCATTGCAGTACATTATATACACTATGCGGACAAAAGTATTGGGACACACCTCCTAATCATTGAATTCAGGTGTTTTATTCAGTCCCATTGCCACCGGTGTATAAAATCAAGCAGTCTCCTTCATAAACATTTGTGAAAGAATGGATTGTCCTAAAGAGCTCACTGAATTCCAGCGTGGTACTGTAATAGGATGCCGCCGTAGCAACAAATCAGTTTGTGAAATCTCTTCCCTCATAGATATTCAAATGATAAACTCTGGGTGGTATTATTACAAAGTGGAAGCGTTTAGGAGCCACAGCCACTCAGCCACGGAGTGGCAGACCACGTAAAGTTACAGAGCGGGGTCGCCAAATGCTGAGGCGCATAGTGCATAGAAGTCACCAATGCTCTGCTGACTCAATATCCGCAGAGTACCTCCTCTGGCGTTAACATCCGCACAAAAACGGGAGCCTCGTGGCATGGGTTTCCACACAAGCAGCAGAGGAGCAGTGAGCAGCTGCACACAAGCCTTACATCACCAAGCACAAAGCCAAGTGGTGTAAAGCACGCGGCCACTGGACACTGGAGCAAGGGGGACATGTTCTGTGGAGTGACGAAACACGCTTCTCTATCTTGCAGGCTGATGGATGAGTCTGGGTAATGTTACCTGCCTGACTGAATTGTGCCAACTGGAAAGTTTGGAGGAGAAATAATGCTATGGGGTTGTTTTTCAGGGGTCGACCTAGGGCGCTTAGTTCCAGTTAAGGGAAATCTTAATGCTTCACAATAACAAAAAACATAGAGAACAGCTTGGGGAAGGCCCTTTTCTGTTCCAGCAGGACTGTGCCCCAGTGCATAAAGCAGGGTCCATAAAGATATGGTTGGGCAAGTTTGGTGTGTAAGAACTTAACTGGTCGCACAGAGCCCTGACCTGAACCCCATCCAAAACCTTTGGGATGAATTAGAACAGAGATGTGACCCATGCCCTCTTCCCCAACATCAGTGTCTGAACTCACAAATGCTCTTCTGGATGAATGGGCAAAAATCCTACAGACAAATCTTGTAGAAAGTCTTCCCAGAAAAGTGAAAGCTGTTTTACCTGCAAAAGGGGGGGGGGGGGGGGGGAACCAACTCCAAGTTAATGCATATATATATACACACTACCGTTCAAAAGTTTAGGGTCACTTAGAAATTTCCTTATTTTTGCAAGAAAAGTACAGTTTTTTTCAATGAAGATAAAATTAAATTAATCAGAAATACACTCTATACATTGTTAATGTGCTAAATGACTATTCTAGCTGCAAACCTCTGCTTTTTAATGCAATATCTACATAGGTGTATAGAGGCCCATTTCCAGCAACCATCACTCCAGTGTTCTAATGGTACATTGTGTTTGCTAACTGTGTTAGAAGGCTAATGGATGATTAGAAAACACTTGAAAACCCTTGTGCATTTATGTTAGAACCGCTGTAAACAGTTTTGCTGTTTAGAGGAGCTATAAAACTGACCTTCCATTGAGCTAGTTGAGAATCTGGAGCAGTACATTTCTGAGTTCGATTAAACTCTCAAAATGGCTAGAAAAAGAGAGCTTTCATGTGAAGCGCGACAGTCTATTCTTGTTCTTAGAAAAATGAAGGCTATTCCATGCGAGAAATTGCCAAGAAACTGTAGATTTCCTACAACGGTGTGTACTACTCCCTTCAGAGGACAGCACAAACAGGCTCTAACCAGAGTAGAAAGAAAAGTGGGAGGGCCCGCTGCACAACTGAGCAACAAGACAAGTGCATTAGAGTCTCTAATTTGAGAAATAGACGCCTCACAGGTCCTCAACTGGCAGCTTCATTAAATAGTACCCGCAAAACGCCAGTGTCAACGTCTACAGTGAACAGGCGACTCCGGGATGCTGGCCTTCAGGGCAGAGTGGCAAAGAAAAAGCCATATCTGAGACTGGCCAATAAAAGGAAAAGATTAATATGGGCAAAAGCACACAGACATTGGACAGAGGAAGATTGGAAAAAAGTGTTATGGACAGACAAATCAAAGTTTGAGGTGTTTGGATCACACAGAAGAACATTTGTGAGACGCAGAACAACTGAAAAGATGCTGGAAGAGTGCCTGACGCCATCTGTCAAGCATGGTGGAGGTAATGTGATGGTCTGGGGTTGCTTTGGTGCTGGTAAAGGGTAAAAGGGATTTTGAATAAGGAAGGCTATCACTCCATTTTGCAACGCCATGCCATACCCTGTGGACAGTGCTTGATTGGAGCCAATTTCATCCTACAACAGGACAATCACCCAAACCACACCTCCAAATTATGCAAGAACTATTTAGGGAAGAAGCAGGCAGCTGGTATTCTATCTGTAATGGAGTGGCCAACGCAGACACCAGATCTCAACCCCATAGAGCTGTTGTGGGAGCAGCTTGACCGTATGGTACGCAAGAAGTGCCTATCAAGCCAATCCAACTTGTGGGAGGGGCTTCTGGAAGCATGGGGTGAAATTTCTCCCGATTACCTCAGCAAATTAACAGCTAGAATGCCAAAGGTCTGCAATGCTGTAATTGCTGCAAATGGAGCATTCTTTGACGAAAGCAAAGTTTGAAGGAGAATATTATTATTTGAAATAAAAATCATTATTTCTAACCTTGTCAATGTCTTGACTATATTTTCTAGTCATTTTGCAACTCATTTGATAAATATAAGTGTGAGTTTTCATGGAAAACACAAAATTATCTGGGTGACCCCAAACTTTTGAACGGTAGTGTATATATATTATATATTGTGGGGATTTAGCTCACTGGCCAGAGCGAAGTCAGACTTTACAAAAACAAGTATCCAAAGCTCGGGTCCTTTCCGGCTTTTATTGCTAGCGTAGGTGCTTTCAAGAAATATACAGGTTGCACAAAGCAAAACAAAATCCTGCTTGTCCAAGCACTGACTAAACAGTATAAAGTTCCCTCTCTATCTTACAGACAATATAGCATCAGCCTGTACCTGCAGTTTGTACACAGCTTGTGAGCAGCAACACTGCTCTTCCCAGAGAAACCTTACACAGTGCAGCTTAAAGAGGCTCTGTCACCAGATTATAAGTGCCCTATCTTCTACATAATCTGATCGGCTCTGTAATGTAGATAACAACAGTGGTTTTTATTTTGAAAAACGATCATTTTTGAGCAAGTTATGAGCAATTTTTGATTTATCCTAATTAGTTTCTTAATGCCCAACTGGGCGTGTTTTTACTTATGAACAAGTGGGCGTTGTAAAGAGAAGTGTTTGACGCTGACCAATCAGCGTCATACACTTCTCTCCATTCATGTCCATTTGTACTCAGCACAGCATGATCTTGCTAGATTACGCTGTGCTGTCACATACACCCACATTAACTTTACTAAAGTGTCTTGAGAGTGAATAGACATCACCTCCATCTAGTGTGAATAGACATCGCGTCCTGGCTGGAGGTGATGTCTATTCACTCTCAAGACACTTCAGTAAAGTTAATGTGGGTGTATGTGACAGCACAGCGTGATCTCGTAAGATCACGCTGTGCTGAGTACAAATGGACATGAATGAAGGGAAGTGTATGACATTGATTGGTCAGTGTCATACACTTCTCTTTACAACGCCCACTTGGTCCAAACTTAAAAAACGCCCAGTTGGGCATTAAGAAACTAATTGGCATAAATCGAAAATTGCTCATAACTTCCTCAAAAATGATAGTTTTTCACCATAAAAACCACTGCTGTTATCTACATTACAGAGCCGATCAGATTATGTAGGAGATAGGGCACTTATAATCTGGTGACAGAGCCTCTTTAAATAAGCCTCAGTACAGCTGCATTTAGTAATGAGGCCAATGCAGAGGAAAATAGGTACTGGACTGGGAATGGAGGCTTTATCCCATCCAGGACACTACAAAACCTCCAAGCTCCAAGTTCCATACCTCACACACAACATGGAAAAAGACTAGCAATGTCTTTTTTCTACTGCTTTGTGTACTTGGAGCCCCACACCGTGTATAGGAGAGAAACCTTGGTGGAATATAGACACCATCAACCACCTTTCTAGTCACTTCCTTACTATATATATATATATATATATATATATATATATATATATATATATATATATATATACATACACTACCGTTCAAAAGTTTAGGGTCACTTAGAAATTTCCTTATTTTTGCAAGAAAAGCACAGTTTTTTTCAATGAAGATAATATTAAATTAATCAGAAATACACTCTATACATTGTTAATGTGCTAAATGACTATTCTAGCTGCAAACGTCTGGTTTTTAATGCAATATCTACATAGGTGTATAGAGGCCCATTTCCAGCAACCATCACTCCAGTGTTCTAATGGTACATTGTGTTTGCTAACTGTGTTAGAAGGCTAATGGATGATTAGAAAACACTTGAAAACACTTGTGCAATTATGTTATCACAGCTTTAAACAGTTTTGCTGTTTAGAGGAGCTATAAAACTGACCTTCCTTTGAGCTAGTTGAGAATCTGGAGCATTACATTTGTGGGTTCGATTAAACTCTCAAAATGGCTAGAAAAAGAGAGCTTTCATGTGAAACTCGACAGTCTATTCTTGTTCTTAGAAATGAAGGCTATTCCATGCGAGAAATTGACAAGAAACTGAAGATTTCCTACAACGGTGTGTACTACTCCCTTCAGAGGACAGCACAAGCAGGCTCTAACCAGAGTAGAAAGAGAAGTGGGAGGCCCCGCTGCACAACTGAGCAACAAGACAAGTACATTAGAGTCTCTAGTTTGAGAAATAGACGCCTCACAGGTCCTCAAGTGGCAGCTTCATTAAATAGTACCCGCAAAACGCCAGTGTCAACGTCTACAGTGAAGAGGCGACTCCGGGATGCTGGCCTTCAGGGCAGAGTGGCAAAGAAAAAGCCATATCTGAGACTGGCTAATAAAAGGAAAAGATTAATATGGGCAAAAGCACACAGACATTGGACAGAGGAAGATTGGAAAAAAGTGTTATGGACAGACAAATCGAAGTTTGAGGTGTTTGGATCACACAGAAGAATATTTGTGAGACGCAGAACAACTGAAAAGTGCCTGACGCCATCTGTCAAGCATGGTGGAGGTAATGTGATGGTCTGGGGTTGCTTTGGTGCTGGTAAAGTGGGAGATTTGTACAAGGTAAAAGGGATTTTGAATAAGGAAGGCTATCACTCCATTTTGCAACGCCATGCCATACCCTGTGGACAGCACTTGATTGGAGCTGATTTCATCCTACAACAGGACAATGACCCAAAGCACACCTCCAAATTATGCAAGAACTATTTAGGGAAGAAGCAGGCAGCTGGTATTCTATCTGTAATGGAGTGGCCAGCGCAGTCACCAGATCTCAACCCCATAGAGCTGTTGTGGGAGCAGCTTGACCGTATGGTACGCAAGAAGTGCCCATCAAGCCAATCCAACTTGTGGGAGGGGCTTCTGGAAGCATGGGGTGAAATTTCTCCCGATTACCTCAGCAAATTAACAGCTAGAATGACAAAGGTCTGCAATGCTGTAATTGCTGCAAATGGAGCATTCTTTGATGAAAGCAAAGTTTGAAGGAGAAAATTATTATGACATCCGCATTATAATGACATCCGCATTTTCGGGCCGTGCTCCCATAAAAAGTATGGGAGCACGGCCCGCAAAATGCAAAAGAACGGACATGTTCTATAATTCCCGGAACATTTCCGCGGCACGGACACCCTTCCGTAGTGCTACGGAAAGGTGTCCGCGTTCAATGAAAGTGAATGGGTCCGTTTTTGCGGACCGCAATTGCGGTCCGCAAAAACTGAGGTTTTTTACGGTCGTGTGCATGGGGCCTAAGAGAAGTGTGTCAGATGAGAGGTTTCAAGGCTGTCCGAAGTTATAGGGTCTTCCAAGTCAAGTTTTGGAGGATAAGTAGGGAAAAATCCCCATAGTGAAGGCATGGAGTAGTTTGGGCATAGCTCCTGACAGTAAGTCACTTGCGCAAATCTACATATGGTAGATTTCAGGTAGTTTGTGCCTCGGAGGGGCGTTAGGCCTTAGTCAGGAGCATAAGCCTCAAATGTATAAAATCTCATGTATGTCTGTGACTGAAACTTGAATCCAAGCAAGGCATGCACACAAGATCTGCTGTTAACCCCTACCCGCACCAGGACGTAACTGTACGTCGTTGCGGGAAGTTACTTCCCGCACGAGGACGTACAGTTACTGAGTTAATCCCGGTGCACACTGTCGGCGACAGTGTGCACCGGGAACCAGGAGGTCAGCTGTCGCCGACAGCTGACACTCCCCTCTTGCCGGCCAGCGGTCCTTTGCCGCTGATTTCGGCGCATTAACCCCTTAAATTCGGCGATCGGGTGCAATCGCCGAATTTTAGGGGTTTCTAACATATCGGCAGACCCCCGTCCGAAATCGCGGGGTCTGCCGATAGTTAGTATGGCAAACGGAAGCCAAACAATGGCTTCCGGGTCTGCCATGGACAGAAGCCCATCAGGACCAACCTTCGGCTGGTCCTGATAGGCTTCCTGTCAGAGTGACAGAAAGTCACTGTGCCGTTCCCGATGCACACTGTCGGCGACAGTGTGCATCGGGAACTTGGAGATCAGCTGTCCCCGACAGCTGACACTCTCCAGTGTTGCCGATCAGCGGCTCATCGCCGCTGATTTCGGCAATTAACCCGTTACATGCGGGGCTCGATTGCGATCTCCGCATGTAGCGGGTTTGTAGCGCATCAGCAGCCCCCATGCAATCGTGGGGGCTTCTGATGCTTGTGATGGCACCCGGGGGCCAGACAACGGCCCCCAGGTCTGCCATGTATGTCAGCCTATGAGGATCAGCCTCTGTTGATCCTCGTAGACCAACTGTCAGAGTGACTGTGACGTCACACTGACAGTTGGAATACATTACACTACCTAGGTAGTGTAATGTATTCTAGCAGCGATCAGAGCTGCAGGTCAAAAAAAGAAAGTGTAAAAAGTAAAAGAAAAGTTAATAAACAAAAATATAAAGTGTAAAAAGTAAAAAAAAGTTAATAATTTTTTTTTATAAAAGTGTAAAAATAAAAGGTTTTGTTTTCCTATAATAAGTCATTTATTATAGGGAAAAAATGAAAACGTTAAAAAAAAAGTACACATATTTGGTATCGCCGCGTTCGTAACGACCCAATCTATGAAACTATAATGTTAATTTTTCCGCACGGTGAACGCCGCAAACAAAATAAACGGAAAACTGTCAGCATCGCTATTTTTTAGTCACCACCCCTCCCAAGATATAGAATAAAAAGTGATCAAAAAGTCGCATTTACCCCAAAATGGTACCAATAAAAACTACAACCCGTCCCGCAAAAAACAAGACCTCCCACAGCTTTTTTGACGAAAAAATAAAAACGTTACGGCTCAAAATAGCGTGTCCCAGAAAATAAATTATTTTATAGAAACTTAATTTTATTGTGCAAACGCTGCAAAACGTAAAAAAATCTATACACATATGGTATCGCCATAATCGTACCGACCGGCAGAATAAATTAAAACGTAATTTATTGCGCACGGTGAACGCTGTAATAAATAAAGAATTTAAAGCGCCAAAATCGCTGTTTTTTGGTCACCTTAGCTCTAAAAAAGATCCTGAGGGGCCAAAATCTCACTATACCCCTAGAAAAATTCCTTGAGGGGTGTAGATTCCAAAATGGGGTCACTTTTGGGGGGTTTACACTGTTTTGGTCCCTCCGGGGCGTTGCAAACCCGACATGGCACTGAAAACCAATCCAGCAAAATCTGCGCTCCAAAATCCAAAAGGCGCTCCTTCCCTCCTGAGCCCTGCTGTGGGTCCAAACATCAGTTTACGGCCACATATGGGGTATTGCCGTAATCGGGAGAAATTGCTTTACAAATTTTGGGGTGCTTTTTCTCCTTTATTCCTTGTAAAAATGAAAAAATTCTATGTTTCCACAGAAAAATAGGTGATTTTCATCTTCACAGACTAATTCCACTAAATTCTGCAAAAAAACTGTGGGGTCAATATGCTATCTATACCCCTAGAAAAATGCCTTGAGGGGTGTAGTTTCCAAAATGGGGTCACTTTGGAGGGGTTTCGGCTGTTTAGGTACCACAAGACCGCCTCAAACCTGACATGGTGCCTAAAATATATTCCTAAAAAAAGGAGGCCCCGAAATCCACTAGCTGCTCCTTTGCTTCTGAGGCCTGTGTTTCAGTCCATTAGGACACTAGGGCCACATGTTGGATATTTCTAAAATCTGCAGAATCTGGGCAATAAATATTGAGTTGCGTTTCCCTGGTAAAACCTTCTGTGTTACAGATTTTTTTTTATTACAAATGAATTTCGGCAAAAAAAATGAAATTTGTAAATTTCACCTCTACTTTGCCTTAATTCCTGTGAAACGCCTAAAGGGTTAAAATATTTTCTGAATGTGGTTTTGAATACCTTGAGGGGTGCAGTTTTCAAAATGGGGTGATTTATGGGGACTTTCTAATATATAAGGCCCTCAAAGCCACTTCAGAACTGAACTGGTCCCTGAAAAAATAGCCTTTTGAAATTTTATTGAAAATATGAGAAATTGCTGCTAAAGTTCTAAGCCTTGTAACGTCCTAGAAAAATAAAAGTACGTGAAAAAAAATGATGCAAACATAAAGTAGACAT
The DNA here is from genome assembly GCF_050947455.1 of Rhinoderma darwinii. Taxonomy (NCBI): domain Eukaryota; kingdom Metazoa; phylum Chordata; class Amphibia; order Anura; family Rhinodermatidae; genus Rhinoderma; species Rhinoderma darwinii. The sequence continues at coordinate 62,038,097 of NC_134696.1, read as the reverse complement.
ATAGGGGATGTTAACTAGTAACTATTTTGTGTGGTATTACTATCTGTTTCACAAGCAAATACATTTAAATTTAGAAAAATGCAAATTTTTGCAAATTTTTGCTAAAATTTGAAGTTTTTCACAAATAAATATTGAATTTATCGACCAAATTTTTTCACTGACATAAAGTACAATATGTCACGAGAAAACAATCTCAGAATCGCTTGGATAGGTAAAAGCATTCCGGAGTTATTACCACATAAAGTGACACATGTCAGATTTTAAAAAATAGGCTGTGTCCACAAGGCCAAAACAGGCTGTGTCCTAAAGGGGTTATGATGGATCAAGTTTTTGTATACCACACAAGTCCACATCTACATGAGCATACCTTGTTTACATTGGCTAAAGCTGTGACAAAATGGCTGTTGCAGCCAGTGGCAGATTAAGTAGACGATGGGCCCTGGGATGTTACCCAAACTTTGGCCCCCCTTGCGCACCGCCGCCCTGCCGCGCCGTAACTATTTTTAACACTACCTTTTTAGGCAAGCATTAACAAATGGGTGTTATGGATTCCCCTTTTCACAGGGCTGTGTCCCTACATACTGACAGTATCACACTGTGCAGGGACACATCCTCCTGACAAGGGGAATTGTCTATCAGTCCTGGACTGCATAAAGACTTTTTGTGAAATACAAGGATTTCCTATAATAGACATGTCAGGAGAGGTGACAGATTCTCTATAAATCTAGTGACTCACTTGTGACGACGTCTCAGATTCTAGTAGTTTTTTTCCTCTTTTCTTCTCCATCCGGTCCAGAGCACATGACGACGTCTCCCGGCCGTGACTGATTTCTGCAGAATTTGCCACTCAGATGTATGCGGCTCCTCACTTTTCCAACATTTCCACACCTATAAATGAAAATAAAGTTATCATGGTGCGACATACTGTGCCCCTAAATATAATAGCACCAAACACTGCGCGACTGAATATAATAATACCACACACTGTAAAACACCACATACACACAGCCCCCTGTACATAGTGCCACACACAGCCCCCTGTACATAGTGCCACACACAGCCCCCTGTACATAGTGCCACGCACAGCCCCCTGTGGATATTACACCCCCCATACATAGCGCCACACACAGCCCCCTGTAGATATCACACATCCCCCCCATAGAGAGTGTTACACACAGCCCCCTATAGATACAAATGAATATCCCCCCCAAACGGAAATCTTTAGTAAAGTTTCCATCACCATTGAGATCAATGGTGATGCAAACGGAAGCTAAGGTTTCCATTTGCCTTTCCGTTGAGGGGTTAACCAGACGGAAACCCACAACGGAAGGGCGGCGGTGATGTGAACAGGGCCTTAGATACAGGGCCCATGTGCATGTGTGATACTGTTTGTTGGACCCTGTATCTAAGCCTAATGTAGGCTTAGATACAGGGTCCAGCAGACAGTATTCTTATGCAGTATAAGCTGGGCCCTGTATCTAAGCCTAACACACTTTAGGCTTAGATACAGGCTTTAAAGGTTTAAACATTGATGGCCTACCTTCAGTATAGGCCATCAATAGCTGATGGGTTGGGGTCAGACACCCGGGACCCCCGCTAATTAGCTGTTTTGAAGGGGTTGCAGCCGCTCGTACTAGTGCTGCTTCCACTTCATTTCCCTCACTTGCTCACACTGTGAATCGCTGACACGTCCGTGTCGGCGATTCAGTGTGAGAAAGTGACCGGAATGAAGGGGAAGTAGCGCTCGTACGAGCGGCTGCAACCCCTTTAAAACAGCTGATTAGCGGGGGTCCCGGGTGTCTGAGCCCAACCCATCAGGAAAACAATAAAACTAAACTTACCTCCTCTTCGGCCGCTGCATCAACTGTCGGGACGCTGTGCGCGGCGCATAGCATCGTGACGTTATGCGCTGCGCACAGCGCTGTGATGTCACAACCTCCGATGCGCTCCAGGAAGAGGAGGGGTAAGTACTGTCAGTTACTATAGTAACAGGGGCCCGTGTAGTTTATTACATAGGCGCCAGTTATGTCACACAGGGCATGAGGGGGGCCTTTCAATCATGGGTAGTTCGGACGGCCATGGGCCCCCCCGGGCGGCCGCCGAACCGCCCTAATGATAATCCACCACTGGCTGCAGCCAATCTCTGACTGAGTACGGCATGTGGCCCCTGAGTGGCTGGTATGTCATGTTATCCAATGTAAACTTAGACCAGCGAGGGACCATGGATGGTGATAGAGCGACAGGGGATTAAAAGGTGAGTATGAACTTTTTTATATAGGTTATCAGATACGCAGCTCAAAGCTTATTTTTCAATTAGTGTTATGCTGCTTTGTCTTCTAACATGCAAACCATTTTGCAAGGAAATGTCTGGTAGATAGCTTGCCTCGCAATCTAAAATGGCAGGAGACTGAAAAGTGACAATGTCAGTCCAGCCTATAATTTAGATATGAACCTATAATCTATCTATAGTAAAAATAGGAGATTTCTGGTATATATTTGTATTAATAGTTGTAATGATGACTTGTCTCTACATTTAGGGCACGGCCAGATGTGGCGGAATTACTGTGGAAATCCACTGCGGACAGTGCGCAGTGGAATTCTCCAGCGGCCGTTTTTACATTTGTTTCTATACATTTTGAGGCAAGTTAGTTCAGAAATTCCGGAAAAACTCTGCTGCGGACCATAGGCTGCAGTGCGGAATTTTCCCTCCGCAGCATGCACTGTCTGTTGCGGAGAAGAAGCGGAATTTCACTGCGGATTTCAGCCTTTGCAATGCAAAAACTGAAATCTATGGCAAGTCCGCTGTGTTTTCTGCAACGTCTGAATTACCTGTCAAATATGCAAATGTTGGTGCAGATTTGTTGCGTAATTGCCCATAATCTGCACCAACATTTGCAGCGGAAAAACGCCGCCACGTCTGGCCGTGCACTTAAAAGGGGTTATCTGGTACTTTTCAAAGTTGGCAGCAGGGCTGGGGATGGGATTACTTACTAAACGAACCCCTCAAGTGCCCCCTGCTCTAGCGCTGAGATCCTGCTCTTTGCTGATCTGGTCCCGGAAGGTACTGCAACGGTCAAGTAGCATTCATCAGCCACGTGACCTTGCAGCAAAATGCTGGCCTCAGCGATTGGCTGCAGTGGCATGGGACAGATGCAGGAGCTTCCAGTACCAGATAGGCGTGAAAAAGGACATCAGCGCTGGAGCAGGGGGCAACTCAGAGGGTAAGTATCTGTTTATTATGTAATGCCATCCCCTGCTGACAATTTTGAAAAGTCCCCGATAACTCCACCAAGTGAAGAATCACTTCCATTTACCACATTCCATATGCAATACCAGTAGTTCACCACCAGGTGTCTTGAAACAGAACTATTCAGTTAGGCCCCATGCACACGACCGTAGATTTTATCCGTAATTACGGACCCATTAATTTCTATGGACGACAGACACCTTCCCGTATATTTACAGGAAGGTGTCCGGGCCGTAAAAAGTTTCCGTTAAAAATAGGGCATGTCCTATTTGTTTATTTTACGGACCGTGCTCCCATACTTTATAATGAAAGCACCGTGATTACGCACCGTGGTTACGGGCACGGTCGTGTGCATGGGGCCTTATACAGTTCTCTGCATAGTAATTGCTGAATTTTCAGGAGATTTGGTTCAAGTAATAGCTGCTATACCTAGAAGTGTAATAAGACTTTAGTAAACGAGCACATTAGAGGATTGTTACTGTGCAACTGTTGTGTAACAAATTTATGAACAAGAATGACACAGGCAGAAAAAAAATGTCTTGTTCCAGCTGCTATTCAAGCTGTTGTGTGTGAAGCTGGAGCTACTCATTAAATAAAAGTTGTCTGTACCCTGCCAATTTCAGCCAACTCTCTGATATGTCTGGGGTTCTCCTGATACTTTCCCAGCGGCGTGTCATGGCCGCATCCACCTCCTCCTGACGGATATTCATTTCATCCTGGCGCCTTCTCTGTCCCGGCCTGATCCTTCAGACCGCTTGGGTCACACCTCCCCCACTATCGCTCCCTTCCAGGTCCCCTGCTGTCTCATGGACCTTGACATCGTCCTGTCTGCCACCTGCAGTGCGCTTCTGCGCGTATTTTGTTACGAGCGTGTTCTGCCTGTGTGCTTGGTATACACATATTTTGTTGATGGAGTTAAAACAAAACATAATTGGGCCCTCCCAGAACCCCAAATATCAAAGGAAAGACCTGCCCTCAGCGATCTCGGGGAAGAAAGAGCTAATGGGGATGTGTTCCATATTTCCTACACCTTCTGGAATTTTTTGGGGCCGCCTCTGTGGGCATATACTATTTCCTCATAGGGAATCGTATTGAGGTTGGAGATATATCTCCCATCCATCTGAATGCCGTGGCCTTTCAAGCAAAAAATAAAGATTCCCTGAGAAAAATTCTAGTATGATGTGGCCACGACAACTCATCTAAGAGACCAAGAAGACACACTTCAGCCAGGGCGAGTGGCACCGGAATCCCCAGAATAGATGTCAATTGCAATGTGATCTCTTTCCAAAATGAATATATGAGCATTCCCATGCCATATGCCAGAAGTCAGCTTGCGGTTAAGAACATGTATGACATCTGGTGTGTGGGATTCTCCCCATTTTATGAAGACGTGTTGGAGATAAGTAGCATAGATGTAGAGAATACAGTTGGGTCATGCGGTTGTTAACTGCAGGAGAAACATAAAGTGGGGATGCCAGTGCCTCCTCCCAATCTTCTGAAGAGAGACCGGGAACAAGTGTTTTCCACCTAGTCTCCGATGCTGAGTACATTTCAATCTATTTCCCAAGAGATATGTGTACAAGGCTGATATAATACCTCTGGATCCCTGAGAAATAAAAATTCAAAGTAAAGGATAATCAGATATGGGGCAGGATACATTCGGAAACTGGCTCCAAAGAAGGTGTCTCAATTGCAGATAAAAACTAACTTTTAATGAAAAAACATGATAGAAACCATATGTGCAGGTATGAAAAATGGAAGAAAACCGCTGCCGCGTTTTGGACACAGTCTGTCCTTAGTCGTATATGTTCGTTATCATGTTCTTTCATTAAAAGTAATTTTTTAAGTTCTCTCTACTATGCCGTTGCTGGAGCTTCTCTCTATTCCAAGTACAGAAATCTGCACTTGAAACTGGCTCAGCGTACCGCTCCGTGCGTCGCCTCATGCAAGCATCTCAGTCCAAACGCCAAGGGTGAGCTGAACTACAAACTTTTTCTTTTTTCACGTATTCTGCCTGCTCTGACTTCTGGATAAATGGACAAAAATTCCCACAGACACACTCCAAAATCTTGTAGAATCCTCCCCGGAAGAGTGGAAGCTGTGTAACTGCAAAGGGGGATAAACTCCATATTAATACATATGGATGTAAAGTGGGATGTCATAAAAGCTCCTGTAGGTGTAATGTGTAAGGGCCTGTTCACATCAGCGTTGGCTTTCCGTTCCGGGGTTCCTTCGGAGGTTTCCGTCGGGTGAACCCCGCTACGGAAAGTCAAACTGAAACCACAGCTTCCGTTTCCGTCACCATTGATATCAATGGTGACGGAAACATTGCTAATGGTTTCCGTTGGTCACCATTCCGGAAGGTTTCCGTTTCAACGACGGAATCAATAGCGCAGTCGACTGCGCTATTGATTCCGTCGGAAAAACGGAAACCTGCTGGAATGATGACGAACGGAAACCATTAGCAATGTTTCCGTCACCATTGATATCAAAAACGGAACCCCAGAACGGAAAGCCAACACTGATGTGAACAGGCCCTTAGAGTATGTTCACACGGCATTCATCCCGTCAAAACGACGGAATCCTTGCACAACGGAGACAAACTGAAACCATTGCCACCGGATCCGTCACCATTGAAATCAATGGTGATGGAAACCTTTGGTTCCAGTTTGTGTCAGTCAGGGCTCCGTTCCGATGAAAAGCTCAGTCGGAACGGAGCCCTGACGCAGATGTGAACGAAGCCTTACGGGACAACCAATATAATTTGTCATTTTCCAATCAGTTTAAATAATTTGCAGAGAAAAAACAAAGACAAACTGCAAAAAAATAAAAAAGTGTTAACTATGATAATGATCTGCCTCTATAAGGAAGGATACGTTCCCTTCATTAACCCTTTCACATATAAAATACACAGAAATGCTTTATCAGTCACGTGTGGTGCTAAGAAACATCACGTCTTAGATACCGGCGTACAATTATATGGTCCTCCAACCATAGAGTATTGTGGAGAGAGTGTCCGCTACTCTGGCTGACTACTTCCTGCCTCGGTGATTTCCCATAAGCCTCCGCGCTCGCCCTCCTCCTTCCTTTCCTCCCCGAGAAGCCGCTGGTGTCACAGCCGCCATCATGGTGAGAATTTGAGTTTGATTTTAATCCGCGCCCATCTCACTCCTTATTGCTTTTAATCCTGTTTATTAGGACGCTCCAGGCATCATGTTACTGTTGGGCTTCGGTTTGGACCCGTTTTGAACGAGGAGCTGGAGCGTTCATTTGGTTAATAAAGATTATGTAGCCCGCCGGTCTGCCCCGTCTTAAGCAGGGCCTTGACGTGCGACAGTGTGGCTCTCCTTCCCTGTGTTGACTCCGCCTGTGTGCAGCCTGGGCTTGGGTGTGCTGAGCGGTGTTGTGAGGGTGCTGACAGGCTTGGTAGCAGTTGGGCAGAGCTGCCAGTCTGCTCATGTACCGCTCTGTGCCCTGCGTGACCCTGTTCCGTTATTACTAATGCACTCCACTTTGTCAGGGATTCAGGCTTTAAATGTCTGTGTGGTTTCTTTTTTTCAACAGCAGTGTAGTAGAGCTGAGGTTGTCATTTGGCACCTCTCCTGATATCGCAATATGTTGTAAGTGCTCGAACATAGGGCTCTGCAGGTAAATCTGCCATTTCTGTAACTAATCCCTATTTATAGACCATGCAGCTCCAAATAGGTGAATGACTGCTGCATGTGTAGATCTATCATCGTATTCATTTATTGTGATCGCTTCTGAGGTGGTTGTGAATGAATAGAATTCCACTTAAGACATGGCCGACCCCTGAAATCCGTGCTTAAGGCCCGTTTACACCGGCCGAGACATCGACGGTCGTTCCGCCGATCGCTTGTCCCCATACGTTATGTCGGCAGCGCGTCTCCCGGTTTACACAGGCAGATGTGCTGCCGACAACGATAATATTTCACTGTTTTAAAACTATCAGATCGAGCCCAGCAGATGATCGATCATCTGCTGATCGCTGCTCTGTTTACACTGGGCAATTATCAGCAACGAGTGGTCTATGAACGCTTGTCTGCCCGATAATTGCCCAGTGTAAAACCCCCTTTTGTGCTCGCTTTATTGAAGGGTTACATTTATAAGGTGGTTACAATGTCTTGATATACGACTGTCTGCATGCTGTACTTCATGAAATAAACGCTTTCTCATGTCCCTCTGTAATACAGGGAGTCGATATCCGCCACAACAAGGACCGCAAGGTGCGGCGAAAGGAGCCAAAAAGTCAGGATATCTATCTGAGGCTTTTGGTTAAGGTTCGTATTGTCCGCCTGCGGCTTCTGTAGACACACTCCCCCCGTTATTTCAGCGTGCAGAAAAATAACACATTGCTTTGTTTTCCTTTTTCAGCTTTACCGTTTCCTGGCCCGTCGTACCAACTCCAACTTCAACAGAGTGGTACTCCGACGTCTGTTTATGAGCCGCACAAACAGGCCACCCCTCTCTCTGTCCCGCTTGGTAAGTGAATGTTTGCAACTGGTTGCATGATCCCTTCACTAGAGCTCGGTGGTACCCTCTCGGGATGTCGTTCCATGCTGCCACGCACTAGTGTTTCTAATCCATCATTGATCTATTCAGCATATGGAGTGCACATTATAGGTGATGTTTTCCTAATTTATGGATGTGCACAGAGTAAAACTGGTTATACGCATTATAAAAACATTGGGACCACCTGGCTTTACCCCCACGAAACAAGGATTAAGCAGATTTCCACATGCTCAGCTGATTGTTAACCTGGGAGGTAATCCCTGTCAGGTGACTGACTAAAAGTCGCCCTATGATTCTCACTTTCCCTATGGCACTAAACGCCCATGCTTGGTAGCTTGTATCGTACATGTTTATGGGTCGAAGATGGTGTTAAGTATTTTTGGAGTTTCTGGGTTTAATAAATTGGCATCAATCTGCTTAAAGAGGCTCTGCCACCACATAAGTGCCCTATATTGTACATGTTATCGGCGCTGTAATGTATATTACAGCAGTGTGTTTTTTATTTAGAAAAATGATCAATTTTGACGGAGTTATGACCTATATTAGCTTTATGCTAATGACTTTCTTAATGCCCAACTGGGCGTGTTTTACTATATGACCAAGTGGGCGTTGTGGAGAGAAGTGTATGATGCTGACCAATCAGCGTCTTACACTTCTCTCCATTTATGTACTCGGCACACAGTTCTCTTGCTAGATCATGATGTGCTGTCACTTACTCACACATTAGCGTTACTGAAGTGTCTTGAGAGTGAATAGACATCACCTCCAGCCAGGACGCGATGTCTATTCACAATACTGACACTTCGGTAACGTTTGTGTGGGAGTTACAGCACAGCAAGCGTGATCTCGCGAGATCACACTGTAAATGCCAGTTTACAGCATACTTTATATGTATAATAGCTGCTGCGCTAAAACAAAACCCCCTTTTTTTTTTTTAAATAAAACTATTAGAAAATGTATTAGTATGTAAAAACACCTACATTACATAAAAAATTGCCTTCAAAGGTTTTTATAGGCTGTAAATGGAAACTGGAGACTTCATTTTCCAGTTCCATGCAGCACCATTGTCTTCACTACTTGTTTTATTTTTCTGCTACTTTCGAGTTGTGGAGGTGTCACTACTGATACGGTCCACGATCATTTCCTCTCCGAAGAGACAACATATTGTGGGGCATCCAACCTGCCTGAAAGCATCAGAACATCCCGCTGCATGGCGAAGGCCGTTGTGTAGCCCTAATCCAATTGGTCCTTCGGCACGTAGTTATTTTGAAACCATTTCATTTGATTAAAGAGGAAATTAGAACCAAATTCATAAGTTTAGTTCCCAGCAACCCTGTAGATTTTATTTTCATTTTACATTTGAAAAGTAAAGCTTTTCAATGATGGCGAAGGGGTGATTGTGCAGTTACCTTACGTATTAAAAAAAAATAGTTCCACTGTTTTACCTGTCACTATGCCGAGCTCGAGCCCCTCCATGAGGCAGAACTAAGAGCTGCTTCGTACGGATTGATGGTACAAACATATTGCTAAGTAATCCAGGGATAAGTGGGGAGGGAGTTATGTTGTAAGTTCATGAATTATTCTTTTCACATAGATTCGCAAAATGAAGCTTCCTGGACGTGAAAGCAAAACTGCTGTGGTAGTGGGATGTATCACTGATGATGTCCGGATTCAGAATATCCCCAAGCTGAAGGTAAGAAGTAATTTAGTAGATTCTTTGCGAGGATGTCGTCTCCGATGTTACAGCTTGGTCATTGCACCAGAACAAATAAGCTGCAACTTTTCTAAAGCTAACTGAAGTGGTGGTGCTGCTGACGGGCAAGGCTGTCCAGGATTGCTTCCTGCACTTTTCAGAAGACCTGTGGGAGTAGCAATCTGCCCCCCCAAATCCAGTTCCTTTGGCTGTATTCACATGCTCGCTTTTTTCTTACAGCAGCTTTTCGTGTATTTTGCCAAATATTTAAAGCACCACATGTTTCTGGAAAATATTTTTGTATATTAAAGTTGTTCAACTTTCTCTTACTTTGTATCAAGTACTCAGCAAATCTGCTTGCTTTCCGTGAATGGCAACAATTTTTTTAGATTAGAGGCTAATCCTGTAGTTCTACTTTCGCACAAATCCAGGTTTTCGGCTCCTCCGATCTGTCATGGCTTAAGTTTATCCAAGTAGGTAGAAAATAGGACAACACACAACTGAATGGATGCCGTAACTCGTGCAGATTTTATTTTAGTTCATGTGACATAAACAAGTGTAGGCAACATTTCTGGCCAAGTTGGTCCTTTATCAAGCACTGAAAGAGGCTCTTACCCGTTTATAGCTCTCCTATCTCTTACCTAATCTAATGGGCGCTTTGATGTAGATAACTAGTCTTTTAAAAAAAAAAAAAAAAGAAACTGATTAGGTTATGTAAATTTTTTGACTTATGCATATTTTTTTCTAAATGCCCAACTGGGTGGTTTGCTTCTTTTTTTTTTTTCTATTCACAAAGTGGGCGTTGCATAGAAAAGTGTATGACGCTGACCGATCATTCTCCACTTGTAGGTCCTCCACCGGAGCGACGTTAGACTGAACAGACATCGCCTCCAGCCACTCCAGATTCGGGTAAACGTCCTGGCACGGCTGGAGGAGATGTCTGTTCAGACATCTGTCGCTCCGGTGAAGAACCTGCGGGAGCTGTGGATCAAGCCCGGCTGGAATGAAGAGAAGTGCATGATGCTGATTGGTCAGCGTCATACAAACTTCTATACAATGCCTACTTGATGAATAGAAAAAAAACGCTCAGTTTGGCATTTAGAAAAAATATGTATTATTTGAAAAATGTTCATAACTTGGTCAATAATAAACGTGTTTTTTTTAATTAAAAAAAACAAAACCGTAGTTCTCTAAATCAAAGCGCCTATTAGATTAAGTAGGAGATAGGGAAGTTCTAAACTGGTGACAGCCTCTTTAAAGTCATGTAGCGAGACGGTCGCCGGAGCAGCTGGCTTCAGTGTTTAAAGGACTTGCAATGGGGTCCGTTTTGATGGGCAGAATAGCGCTTCATGCAAATCTGATGAATTTTGTGTCTTTAGAATGTGTCAGTGTAGGTGAGGACTATCAGAAGGAAGTATATGCCTTGGGTTTTGTACTGCTACTTCCTACAGTAAACTAATGTGCGAATTAGGGTCTTGACAGGTTTGTAGCCTCTGCAAACTACAAAGCTTCCATTAAGGAGGCTCTGTCACCAGTTTATAACTGCCCTATCACCTATCTAATAGGTGCTTTAATGTAGATAAGTAATGTGGTGTTTTTAAAAAAAAAAAAAAAAAAACTTTATTTTTTACAGTTACGAGCATTTTAACCTTTCACCTCCCCATACATGTGCAGCATGTAATGGGGAGGGCTGCACAAACCCTGGGGCACTGTACTGTCAAGGGGGCGTGTTACTATGGCGGTGACACTGTCCTGAAAAGACTGCAATCGCATACACTCTCATGCTGTGGCACTGTCCATATCTGATTGGACAGTGTCACAGCCATAGTAACATGCCCCATTGACTGTTCAGGGGGTTATTTAAATATTGGGTGCCAAATATAACGGCACCGATATCTAAATAACAGTGGGAGGTGGAAATTTTTTTTAAAGTGCCGCAGGGTTTGTGCAGCCCTGCCCATTACATGCTGCACATGTATGGGGAGGTGAAAAGGTTCTCTTTAATGCCCAAGTGGGCGTAGTAAAGGGAAGTGTGTGATTCGGACCAATCCGCGTCATACGCTTCTCAACATTCATGTTCAGCTGAACTCACAGCGTGATCTCGCGAGATCACGCTGTGCTGTCACCTACTCCCACAGTAAGTTTACCGGAGCGTCGGGAAAATTAAAACACATTGCCTCCGAACACTCTGGTAAAGTCAATGTGGGAGTAAGTGACAGCACAGCGTGACTCTCGCGAGATCACGCTGTGCCGTAAGTACAGCCGAGCATGAATAAAAAGTGTATGACGCTGATTGGTCAGCGTCATACACTTCTTTACAACGTCCACTTGGTGAAAAGTGAAGAAACGCCCACTTGGGCATTAAGAACAAATTTGCATAACACTTAAAATGCTCATAACTTTGTAAAACATAAAAGTGAAAGAAAAAAAAATCACATTAGTTCTCTACATTAAAGCGCCTATTAGATTAGGTAGAAGATAGGGCCGTTCTAAACTAATGACAGAGCCTCTTTAACTGCAAACAAAGGTCTTGACAATGCTGAGGAATTGGAAGCTGCAGAAAAAAAATCTACAGTGAAGTATTGTGTGTTACCAATTTATTTATTTTTTCACATATATATGTTTATATAAATGCGTTCTTTCCACTTAGGTTTGTGCACTTAAAGTGTCCAGCGAAGCTCGTAGCCGAATCCTTAAAACTGGAGGCCAAATCATGACTTTTGATCAACTGGCTCTTGCTGCTCCCAAAGGGCAGAACACTGTTCTTCTGTCAGGTAACTGATCCTATTGAGATTAATGCAGAATGAGGGATTGTTTTTTGTGGGACGAGTTGTAGTTTTTCACAGCACCATTTATTGTACCGTATGTAGTGGGAAACTGGGGAAAAATATTTGTGGGGTGAAATAGAAAAAAACAGCCATTCCTCAATCTTTTGGGGGATTTTGTTTTTCCGGCATTCACCGTGCAGTAAAAAGGCATGATAACTTTATTCTGCTGGCCAATATGATTACGGAGATAACACATTTATGTAGTGTGTGTTTTACTACTTTTGCAAGGCAAAAACAATTTCAAGAATTAGAAACATTAGAGTTTTATTGCAACGTGATGAGCCATAATAATTTTTTTTTATTTTTTTCCATTGATTATGTGGTATGAGGGCGTGTTTCCTGCAGGACGAGCCTTAGTTTCTATTGGTACTATTTTGGGGTACATGAGACTTCTTGATCACTTATTTTATTTATTACTTTTTTTGTGGGAGATGAAGTGACCAAAAAACAGCGGTTCTGGCGATTTTTTTTTTTTTTTTTTTTTTTTTTTTTTTTTTTTTACATTTTTACGGCCTTTACCGTGCGGACTAAATACTTGTTGTTTTTTACTTTGTGCTTAATGGAAAAAGGGGGCTTTATTTCAACTTTTGATCTTTACTTGCTTTACCCTTTGCTTTACTTTACCCTGCTTTAAGCAAGGCTTCATAGGAGTACAAGGATGGCAGACCTGGGGGGCCTTCATCAGGCTGCCATGCCCACCAACGGCACCCTGCGATTGATTCGCAGGGGACTGTTGCAACATTACAGGGGGCTGCCCCCCCTGTTTCTAGGAGTTTAAACGCCACTGTCGCTGTTGACCCTGGCATTTAACGGGTTAAACGAGCGGATATATTGACAGATATAGAGAGAGCTAGTGGATATCGGGAAGAGGTTTAACATGTTTATCAGTATGATATAAATAAGTCAAAGGGGTTGTCTGGCATCTAATCCATTTTTAAAAATTCTAATAGAGCTTTGAGTTTATGGGGTTGCCTCATGAAGACAGACCCTTTTTGTAAGGAAGCCCCTCTTGTCTTTAGCGGTTGTTGCCATGGGAAGCCGCATCCAGTTGTATTTTCCCCTTGAAAGCCGGCAATTAAAAAATAAATAAAAATCTGAATGGTCGTCCATGCGTGCACAGGGTCCACCAGTGGCAGCCACGGTTACACAGCAGCTTTTTGTTCTGCCTCATAGAAGAGGTCCGGGGGCCAACATCTATAGCGTCCATATACTTCATTAGGTTTAGGACAGGGTTTGTTGTGGTGAGACAACCCTGTCTTGTATAGGCTTCAATTTGCTGGAGCAGAAAGAGGCTGGAAAGATATTTTCTCTGGAGGTCCTCATTGATTTCAATAGAGAATGTGTAGTGTTTTATTTCCCCTGTGGTGATGTACTGCGGGTATTGAACACTTGCTGCCAGGCTCCCCCAACAGTGGTGCACCCTGTGGTTAGGTTATTTTCTGGGGGAACCCTTCTAACAAAAAGCATTGTCCAAATAGGTTGTAACTTACTGAAAGCAGTGCGGCAGCATCAGGCGCATCTCACGCATGTGCGCGGCCTGCGATTTGCGGGTGGCTCACGGCTGTCACTTCGTGGCCGGCCGACCCGAAAATCACGGCCGTGTGCATGAGGCCTAAGTGTTACTACTTTTAGTGGCAGGAGCAATCATGAAATGGAACAGGATTGCCAGGGGACTTCACTGTCAGCACAATATAGACTAGTCTGTCTATTGATGTGGTCTGTACCTTACTGATAGAAAACAATTCCCATTTCGATTGTCCACCTCTCACATTTATTAGTGTTTGAAAGCAGACAAATTTGACAATTTCTTAAAATTGTGGAATAACTTTGTCTATGGCTAGATTTAAAGAGATCCTGTCATATTCATTATTCTGCCCCCTGAGGGCAGCATAATGTAGCGTCACACGTGCTAATTTCAGCGTTCTGTAACTTGTGAACTCTTTTCTGAGAACTTGGGTTTAGAGCCCAGGCAGCGCCATCCGAGAGGAGTGGCATATTCATAAGCTCCCACTTTCTGCTGATGGATGTATCCCTATGCGACATCTGTCAGAGTGGGCAGAGCTAGCAGTTGCTCATGAATGCGCCGGACTCCTCTCCATAGCACTGCCTGGGCTCTATATGTAAGTTCTCAGAAAAGGGTTCACATTAACATATGAGTGACAGACCTCTGAAATCAACACGTGTGTCACTACGTTATGCTGTTCTCCGGCAGCATAATGTGGATAACAAGTTCCCTTTAAAGGAGTTGTCCAATCCCAAAAAACTGAAAGCCTATACTCGGACTAGGTCATCGAGAACTGATCAGTCGGGGTCTGACTCTGGCACCCCTGCCGATCAGCTGTTTTGGAGGGCTGCTTACTTTACATTTCCTTCACTGCTCGCACTGATTTGCTGACACACTTGTAGTGGCGGTTCACAGTATTACACCCATCTCCCAGTGAAGAGGAGAGGGCTGTGATATTATGAACCACCGCTACAAGTGTCAGCGATTCACTGTGAACGATAAAGGGGAAGCAGCGCTCGTACAAGTGCTGTGGCCCTCTTCAAAACAGATGATCGACTGGAGTCTAACCCCGACCGATCAGATATTGATGGCCTATCCTGAGCATAGGCCATCAAATGTGGTTTTTTTTTTTTGGGGCTAGACAACCCCTTTAAAGTTGTGTGCTGCTATAGGTATTTGCATTGTATTTTGCCCACCACATGTTATAAAGCCCATAACTTGCTTTCAAATTCATGTGCTTCTATAACCAATGAGCACTGTTACATTTTTTAAGTCTATTATGCATTAAATGGGGCCGTTGTCTTTTAGATTGTCTATTGGAATATAGACCTTTTTTAAAACTGTATTACTGATCGCCATTCACAACCAAAAACCAGAGCTTTATTTGCGTTTTTTTCCCCCCTCTTTACATTAGGCCCCCGTAAGGCACGTGAGGTTTACAGACATTTTGGAAAGGCTCCCGGTACCCCACACAGTCACACCAAGTGAGTTATTATATAAATCTCTCCCTCTGTTCTTTGTAATGTGTTCCCGATTGTTAGTACCAAAGGGCACTTTTACTTAAATTATGAGGTGTGCACAAACCAGTTGAATGCAGAAGTGGTCTCCTATGCCATTAACATTATATCAAATAGGAGGCTGGATAGATTGCGTATATGGTGCCAAAAGATCCATTATAGATAAGTTTACAAGGGGCTGTCTGGGACTAGGTGTTTAGACCGTCGAGTCGCATTATTACGACAACCACCTGCTTTTGACGTCGGCAGTGCCCATAAATGTAGTGTAATGTCGTGGACTGGCCTGGTGGGTATATAAGGTGTGCGATAGGCTGTCTGAACACATCACTTGTTGCCATGGGTAAAAAGGGCGATTTATCAGAGTTGCAAAACAGGATCATTAATGGCTTTTGGGCAAGGGTGGCAGTATTTCTCAAACAGCGCAGCTTGTGAACTGTTCGCGTGCTGTGGTTAGTGTATCATGAGTGGACAAATGGCACCATTGGGAATAACAGACGTGGAAACTGGAGTACCATGTGACGTTGATGTGAGAGGTGAACGTCCGCTACGAAGGTGCACGAGTGCCGAACACCCTACAGTGGAGCAGTTCACTGAAAATCTACCAGTGGGCTACCAGACGTGTCTAAAAAAGTTCAGCGAACTATGGGGCTCCGAAGCAGACGGGTGGTCACTGCTCCTATGCTAACAAAGGTGCATTGCAAAAAAGGCTTCAATTCACATGGCAGTATCTGAGTTGGACCACTGATGATTGGCAAAGGGTTGCCTTCTAAGATGAGTCACGTTTTGTGCTTCATCGAACGGATGGACGTTGGCGTGTCATTCTAAAAACATCAGAGAACAAACACCCTGTAATCATTTGCTGGAAGAACACAAGCTGGTGGCGGCAGCAATATGGTCTGGAGAATTTTTTTTTCCATGCCATTTTCTGGGCCCACTCATCCATGTGGAAGGCACTCTGAACCAATTTGGGTACAAATCCATTGTCGCAGATCACGTCCACCCATACATGCTGTTTGTCTTCCCTGAGGCAAATGGAATCTTCCAGCAAGACAATGCGACATGTCACACGTCTAGAAATGTCTGACAGTGGTAGGAAGAGCACGACCAAGCACTTTCCTGGCCCCCTAATTCGCCAGACTTGAACCCAATTGAGCATCTGTGAGACCCCCTTGATAGTCTTGTTTGCTCTATGGATCCTCCCCCACCAGCAAATGTGGGATGCACTGCAGTCAGCATGGTTCCAGATACCTGAGACATCCTACCAGCACCTTGAGTCTATCCCAGCCCGTCTAGCTGCGGTCCGTGCTGCACATGGCGGGTACTCTGGATATTAGCTGGTGGTCATAATAATGTGACTCGACGGTGTATAAAACTAAGACCGGGGGGGGGGGTGTGGGACCGCTTTGATATTGGAACTAGGCTGCAGTAATTGTCCAGTGGCTCCTGCGTTACTCTGGAGACCTCACTGCATCTTAGTCCTAAAACAGCAGCTAAAGCCTGAGCCTCCTGGTTACCACAGCTATCATGGCTATTGCATGCATACAGAGAATACCCATGCAGGAAGTAATCAGCTGGGTAAAAATGGGCATTAGAACAAGCAGAATGGTAAATGTGGTCTAAATGGACAGTCACTGTGGGCAAGAGATTTTATCGCTAGATTACAGGAAAATGGGGTTGGCTTTTGGGCTCAGGTAATATCAAACGTAGTCTTCTGTTTCGTTGTAGTGTAGTCCATACAGCTAGCATAGCCATGTATGCGGAGATTTGAGTTTGCCTTTGCACAGTTAAGCTTTGTGTTGAATTGAATGCTTAAAACTGTTTTCCTTCCTTCTAGGCCCTACATTCGTTCTAAGGGTAGAAAGTTTGAACGTGCCAGAGGTCGCAGAGCCAGCAGAGGATACAAGAACTAAAATCACTGTCCATTCTTTGTACACAATAAAGATGTTAAGTCTTTCCAAACAAGTTTTTTCACTTTTACTTTGGTATACAAGAGAAAAAAGACCTCTGAAAGTAACAATCTGGTCATGAAAAACACACAAAAAAAAAACCACCCAGTTTTAAATAGTTCAATGGGTATAACACCAAATACAATTTTGGGTTGCATAGCCATATGTGCTAGTAGATAATAAAGTGGTTGTAGGAGAATGGAAAAACATGGCTGCTTTCTTCAAGTAAAAGCTCTATTGTCTTAAGGCTGTTTATTGCTCCTATTTTAGTAAATAAGGCTAGGCTGCAATACCACACACGGCTGATGGACAGAGTGGCATGTTTCTGGGATAAAGAAGCCATGTCATTGTTTGTTTTTATTTTATTTTTTTTGTGTTCTACAACCTCTTTAAAGGTAAGGTCTATTTTTGCATCAATTTTTGTTTATTTTTTTTGTTCCAGCCTCTAAATAAAATAATAAAGTAACTTAAAATGATTAAAAATGTATCCTTTTGTTTACAGCTCCTATGCAGACCTGTTTACATCGTATGACTGCAAACAAATTGCGTAGTCTGATTCTGCTGTCATACTCCCCTTTACAGTTTGTAGTCTAGCATGGAGGCACATAGATCTGTATAGTGTTCTTGACCTAAAACCTTTTAAAATTGAATGGCAAAACCAGTCGGTCCTTTTACAGCGGCCAATTTGGGCTGCAAAAACCAACACCTATAAATGAGACCGCTCGTTGATCGGCGCTCGTCTACTCCTCCTTTCACAAGGAGCAATGATCAGTAATGTATGGGGACAAGTGATTACTACAATCGCTCATCCCCATGCATTTCCATCTTGTCGGGAGCACATCTGTTTATACAGACGTGCTGCATAAACCATACGATCAGCTATATGAACGCTCGTTTGCCAAATCATTAGCCTGTGTAAATGGACTTTGAACTAGTTTATTGTAAGTGAATACGGTAATGGGCCAATTTGTTTTAACTTGGCAAAGCACACATTTGCCTAATATGCTATGCAGAACTTGAGCCCTTAATAACCATTTATTTTTGTTTAGGATAGTCCCATAGGGTCATGAAGCAGACATGCCAAGTAGCAGCAGATTATCCAGGCTCTATCCACTTGTCCTTCCATATTCTGTGGATATACACCCTTTAAAAAGCGAAAGTTGAGCGCTTTATCTATGAGACTTGGGATACTTAGAACTTGTTTGCTCATCTCTTTCTGCTGCTCTGACAGCTGCGTAGAAATATTTTGCATAAAAGATGGTAGTTCTAATTGCTGACTTATTCCTACAAAAAGCCCTTCTTGTGGCTGGCCATCCATTACTTTAGTGGCTATTCCAAACGGTAAACTAGAAGAAAAAGTGAGGTAGCCATTGGAAGAGGCAATGGCATAACCACGTCTTAAATAATGATTTCTGGATGGATGAGTTGCTGCAGGTTTAGCACGGTCTTTGGCTTGTACTTCGAAGAATAGGTCTGTACAATCCAAGATTGTACAAGTAAGGCCTTGATACTGCACAGTTCTCTTTGGTTCAAAGTGTTCTAGGTATCTGGCACTGTACAGGATGGGTATCTGGAAATAAGAGTAAAGATACGTTATGGACAAGTCTTGGTACTAGAGCGGTGAGCTAGTCTAGTGCAACATGCGTCAAATTCATCAAGTGACACTACGACCCACTGTAGGTAAATAATGATAAGCATATCTGGTGTGTTACATAGAGAAGTGTCAAATCTGATTGTGGCAGTCTGAGATTCCTAAACTGTCAGGGAAAGTGGTGCAGGGGCTTCATAAATATGGAGTTTATGCACTAAATCAGCACCACTAAAACAATCTGCTGATCAAAACGACTTTGTGTAACCGCATACAATATGTAGGGGAAAGCGGAGGCTGCGTTCACCTCATACGGTTCCGTGCAAGAGCTGTTAATTTAGTGCCAAAACCTGAATTCAAATACTTTAATCCTGGCATGAGGAGACCCGAAAAAAAACAAAACTCCTAGGAATCTATGATGCTGTTAGCTGGGCTGGGTCTTGCCTTAGAAAACTAGGCCTTATACTGCAAAGAGGTGACACGTATACACTAGATGGCCGAAAGTATGTGGACACCTGTATGAGCTTAGCCATCCCAGTCAAAAGCTATGTACATTAATATGGAGTTGGGACCCCTCTTGCGTTACAACAACCTCCACTCTTCCGGGAAGGCTTTTCTCAAAACTTTAGTGTCTGGGAATATGTGCCATTCTAGTCCAAAGATTGTTTGTGAGGCTAAAGGGATTTTCTGAGATTGGAAAAAGGTGGGGAAGGGAAATGCCATAAATGAGCTATTACATACCTGATGCCTTTTGTGTTTCAGCGCAGCTGCTTCCCGACACTTGTTGGCAGTGCTGAAATATTGACATGCTTGAATACATGTGTAATCGCTGCATCCGATCACTAGCCTCAGTGGTATATGGCACAAGAACTCTGAGGCTGGATTTACACAAACGTGGCGTTTTTGCGGACGCAAAAACGTGGCGTTTTGCGCGCGTAAAAATCACTTGCCAGCTCCGTGTGTCATCCGTGTATGATGCGCGGCTGCGTGATTTTCACAGCCGCCATCATAAAGATTCTTGCCGACGTCAGTCACTGTCCAGGGTGCTGAAAGAGTTAACTGATCGGCAGTAACTCTTTCAGCACCCTCGACAGTGAATTCCGATCACAATATACAGCAACCTGTTAAAAAGAGGTTCGTACTTACAGAGAACTTCCCGGCCGTTGCCTTGGTGACGCGTCTCTCGACATCTGGCCCCACCTCCCTGGATGACGCCGCAGTCCATGTGACCGCTGCAGCCTGTGCTTGGCTGCAGCTGTCACTTGGACTGAATTGTCATCCCGGGAGGTCAGACTGGAGGAAGAAGCTGGGAGTTATCGGTAAGTCAGAACTTTTTTTTGTTTTACTCGTTCATGTATATTGGGATCGGAAGTCACTGTCCAGGGTGCTGAAACAGTTTAACTCTTTCTGCACCCTGGACAGTGACTATATACGGACGTCGCGTACCGGAAATTTTTTTGTCGGGTTCGGCCAAAACGAGTTTGGCCGAACCCGGTGAGGATCGGTTGTCAGGGTTCGCTCTTCACAAAGACACTCCGTTTGGATGTTTGTAAATAGAAAAGCATGTGGTGCTTTTCTGTTTACATTCATCCTTTTGACAGCTCTTGCGCGAATCACACAGTTTGCGCGGAAGTGCTTCCGTGCGGCATGCGTGGTTTTCACGCACCCATTGACTTCAATGGATGCGTGTAAAACGCCCAAAGAACGGACATGTCGTGACTTTTTTCAGCGGACTCACGCTGAGGAAAAACCACGGACATGTCTGCACGGCCCCATAGACACATAGGTGCGTGCAAATCACACGCGTTGCACGGACCTTTTTCAAGTTCGTCTGAATAAAGCCTAAAAGGCCAGTGATAGGCTGCAGCGATCAGGTGGCTATATGGGTATACATCATTGCTGCAACTGTGTTAAAGGAACAGTGTCATCACAAATTATTTTTTTATATGTTAAAGATGTTAGTGCTTTATTAAAAACGTTTATATTCATTTGTGTTTTACTTTTTCTTATTTTTACACTTTCTTCCCTATGGGGGCTGCCATTTTTTGTTCCATTTCTGTCTGTGTCGATTAACGACACACACAGACATGGAATACGGCAGCCACAGTCCCATAGGGACTGCGAACGGCTCCCGTCCCATTGACTTCAGTGTACGGCGTCTGTGTGGGAACTGCGCATGCGCCGCTCCCACACAGTCCAATTCGAAATTGGCGCCGTCCGGCGCCATTTTCCTGTGGACCGGAAGTCGCGGACGGACAGTAACATTACTACTTCCGGTCGCGGCTTCCGGATTTGTGCACTTGGACCAGCGGCAGCCAACGGAGCGGACGGGCCGGAGGGAGCCGCGGCGGCAGGAGCAGGTAAGAGATTTCAATGTATGTTCGTGTTTGTTTACTACTGTATGTAAACCTACTACGCTGTGTGTTAGCTCAAAAAAATGGCGACACACAGTGTAGGAGGTTAGACCGTTCAATCCCCTCGTTTATCCCGGCACTAGCCAGGATAAAGGAGGGGGGGGGATGCTGAGAGCTCACTAGAGCGAGGGCTTTTACCCAATGTTGCAATGCTGCAATTTTGAGAAATAGCTCCATCTAGTGACCAAAAATGGGTAGTATTATAAATTAGAAATAATTTATAATATTTCCTGACTCGTGAAAAAAATAAAAAAAAAATTGAACAATGTTTAATCACCCACACACTAAATGTTTAATTAAAAAAAACAAACATGTTTTTCTGGCAACACAATGCCTTTAAAGAGCGTCGGGGAGGATTAGGGCAGCTGTAATGGAACGCAGGGAAATGGTCAGGTTAGTAATAGCTCTTATGGCATTCCCACCCCTTCCTGTTCTCCGATCTTGAAAAATCCCTTTAACAACAAGATCGAAAAGCAGGTCTGGCTTCCAATCGCCGTTCTAATTTGTCTATAACATTCTATGCGGTTCAGGTCAGGGCTCTTTGTAGGCCACTTGAGTTCCGCACCAAACTTCTTTAAACCATGTGTTTATGGACCTTGTTTTGTGCAGAGGTATAAACATGCTGGACCATTAACTGGTTCCCGACCGCTGGCTGTGTTTTTATGGCCAGCGGTCAGGGTCCTTAAAACCCACGCCATAGACTTTTTACGGCACGGGTTTTAACTATTCCGAGCTATCGGGCAGCTGAATGTCTGGTATCCAGCTGTCAGTGACTGCCGGGGACCCTGAGGAGAAGATAGAAGCAGCTTCTGTCTTCTCCGATCTCTTTTACACAGCGCTCAATGAACGCTGCGTATATGAATAGAAGAGTTCATGTGACTGGTCACATGATCACCAGGTGCCGTTGGTGACAGACTGCTGCTGGGTCTTACTAGACCCAGCACAGCCCTATCTGTGACAATTGTCACTGAGGGGGCTAATTTCCCCTGTAACTGGGGCTGCTGTGCAGTTACAGTGGAAAAAGATGGTGTAAAAGAATATATAAAGTTCCCCAAAGTAAAGTGCAAAATTTTATAATAAATACACCAATACTCTGCCAATCATTGTCGAAACACTAGCCCGGACCCAATTACCCTAATATAGACATGTAATATATTAAAATTTCCGGTAAACAATGACTATCACAAATAATAGGTTTTTAGGGTAAAACTTATTACCCAAAAAAATAGCTGAAAAGTAAAAAAAGCTTATTTTTGTTACTATTTTCAGACTTTAACCCCTTCCCTCTAGCCACGTTTTACCTTCCGGACAGAGCCTCATTTTTCAAATCTGACCTGTGTCACTTTATGTGGTAATAACTCCAAAATGCTTTTACCTATCCAAGCGATTCTGAGATTGTTTTCTCGTGACACATTGGACTCGTAAGACAGGCAGTTATAACACACAAAAATGTTGCTAATTAACATCACCCATATGTCGTTTTTTTTGAACATCCTTTTATTTTTCTAAGACGTTACAAGGCTTTGAACAGGGTCAGTTCAGTTGTGAAGTGGCTTTGAGGGCCTTATATTAGAAACCCCAAAAAGTCACCCCATTTAAAAAAAAAAAACTTCACCCCTCAAAGTATTCAAAACAGCATTTAGAAAATTTCTTAACCCTTTAGACTTTTCACAGGAATTAAAGCAAAGTCAAGGTGAAACTTACAAATTACATATTTTTTTGCAGAAATTAATTTTTAATCCAATTTTCTTTATAACAAAGTTTTACCAGAGAAATGCAACTCAATATTTATTGCCCAGGTTCTGCAGTTTTAGGAAATATCCCACATGTGGCCGTAGCGAGCTACTGGACTGAAGCACCGGCCTCAGAAGCAAAGGAGCACCTAGTGGATTTTAGGGCCTTATTTTTATTACAATATATTTTAGGCACCATGTCAGGTTTGAAGGGCTTTTACGGTGCCAAAACAGTGGAAATCCCCCAAAAGTGACCCCATTTGGGAAACTACACACACCAAGGAAATTATCTAGGGGTGTAGTGAGCATTTTGACCGCACATGTTTTTTTACAGAAATTGGAAGTAGGCTGTGAAAATTAATTTCTACATTTTTTCAAAGAAAATGTAGCTTTAGCTAATTTTCTCTCATTTCCACAAGGACTGAAGGAGAAAAAGCACCGCAAAATTTGTAAAGCAATACCCCACATGTGGTCATAAACGGCTGTTTAGACACACGGCGGGGCTTAGAAGGGAAAGAGCGCCATTTGGCTTTTGGAGATCACATTGAGCAGGAATGGTTTGCGGAGGCCATGTCACATTTGCAAAGCCCCTGAGGGGACAAAACAATAAAAATGCCCAAAAAGTGATTCCATTTAGGAAACTACACCCCTTGAGGAATTCATCTAGGGGTGTATTAAGCATTTAGACCCCATAGATGTTTCATAGATTTTATTAGAATTGGGCAGTGAAAATAAAAACAATCCTTTTCTTCAATAAAAGACGTAGCTTTAGCGCCAAATTTTTCATTTTCTCAACAAATAAAGGAAAAAAAAAAAAAACAACATTTGTAAAGTAATTTCTCCCGTGTACGGCAATACCCCATATGTGGTCATAAACTGCTGTTTGGGCACACGGCAGGGCTCAGAACGGAAGGAGCGCCATTTGGAGTGCAGATTTTGCTGGATTAGTTTCTGGGCGCCTGTGGGACCAAAACAGTGGAAACCCCCCCCAGAAGTGACCCCATTTTGGAAACTACACCCCTCAATGCATTTACCTAGTGGTGTAGTGAGAATGTTAACCCCGCAGGTGTTTTGTAGAAATTAGTGTGCACTCTATGTTGCAGAGTGAAAATGGGATTTTTTTTCCATAGATATGCCAATATGTCGTGCCCAGCTTGTGCCACCATAACAAGACAGCCCTCTAATTATTATGCGGTGTTTCCCGGTTTTAGAAACACCCTACATGTGACCCTAATCTTTTGCCTGGACATTCGAGCAGGCTCAGGAGTGAAAGAGTACCAATGCGAAATTGAGGCCTAATTTGGCGATTTACAAAGTATTGGTTCACAATTGCAGAGGCTCTGATGTGAAATAATAAAAAGAAACCCTTGAGAAGTGACCTCATTTGGAAACTACACCCCTCAAAGCATTTGTTAAAGGGTGTAGCGAGCATTTCACTCCACAGGTCTTTTCCATAAATGAATGCGCTGCGGATGGTGCAAATTAAAAATGTATATTTTTCCCTAGATATGCCATTTCAGTGACAAATATGTCATGCCCAGATTATGACACTGGAGACACACACCCCAAAAATTGTTAAAAGGGTTCTCCCGGGTATGGCGGTGCCATATATGTGGAAGGAAACTGCTGTTTGGGCATGCTGTAGGGTTCAGAGGGGAGGGAACGCCATTTGGCTTTTGGAGAGCGGATTTTGCTTGGCAGTAGTTTTGTTTGAGTATTGCTGGTGTTTCCGTTTATAATGTGGGGGTTACATGTAAGCTGGGCAGAGTACATCAGGGGCATAGTCAGGTGGTATAATAATGGGGTAAAAAAAACCAAAATGATCCATAGATGTGTGTTACGCTGTGACAATCCTTTCTGCACAGGCTGGTGTAGCACTGATATATGGCGTCCTTTCTTATCCCCCTTTTGATCCACATTCTGCACCTTTGCAGTTTGGGGAATTTTGCTAGGAAGTGTTGTCCTGGTATAATACGGGCACCGTTGCTTCCAGCGGATATGTTTGGGCCCTCCCTTTCCTGGTTCCCTGATTTTAGGTCCTTGATAAATCGCCTCTTCAAACAGAAGAAATGTTCCCCTTGGGCCGGCACAACTGTATATTTTTTATTTCCTGACTTATTGGAGCCATAACCAATTTGATTTTTTCATAGACGTAGTGGTATGAGGGCTGTTTTTTTTGCGGGACGAGCTATTATTATTGGTACCATTTTGGGGTACATGCGACTTTTTGATCACCTTTTATCCTAATTTTTGGGAGGCCAGGTAAACGAAAAACCGCAATTCTGGCAGAGTTCTATTTAGTTGTTTTTTTTATACAGCGTTCACCAAGCGTTATAATTTGCATGTTAACTTTATTCTGCGGGTCAGTACGATTCCGGCGATACCTATTTTATAGAACTTATTTATGTTTTACAACTTTTTGCACAATAAAACTACTTTGGTAAAAATAATGTATTTTTTCTGTCGCCAAGTTGTGAGAACCATAATGTTTTAATTTTTTTGTTGACGCAGCTGTATGAGGGTTTGTTTTTTGCGAGACAAGCTATAGTTTTTATAGGTACTATTTTTGCTATATGTGCGACTTTTTGATCACTTTTTATGCCTATATTTATAGGGCAAAGTGACCAAAAAACAGAAACTCTGGTATAGTTTTTTACGTTTTTTTTATGCTGTTCACCGCGTGCAATAAATACAATATTTTGATACTTCAGGTCGTTACTGTCGCGGCGATACCAAATACATATGGTTTATTATTTTCTTTCAATAATAAAGGACTTGATGAGAATAAAAGGGGGATTGTGTTTTATTTTATTACTTGAAACATTTGTTTTCAAACTTTTATTTTTTTCACTTTTTTTTTTACACTTTTTCTCAAGTCCCACTAGGGGACTTGAAGGTCCAGCTGTCAGATTTATTTTTTTTCTAATACATGGCACTACCTACGTAGTGGCATGTATTAGAGCTGTCAGTTATTCACTGACAGCAAGCAGATTAGGTTTCACCTCCAGGCGGGGCCTAATCGGCTTCCGTAATGGCAGAGCAGGAGGCTATTGTTTCTCCTGTTGCCATAGCAGCAGTCGCCAGTCCTGATTGCCTGTCAGGGCTGGCGATCTGCTAGTAACCGCTACGATGCAGCAATCGCTTTCGATTGCTGCATAAAAGGGGTTAATAACAGGTATCGGAGCTAGCTCTGGTTCCTGCCGTTACAGGTGGATGTCAGCTGTAACATACAGCTAACTTACACCGCTGATGACGCCGGATCAGCTCCTGAGCCGGCGCCATCTTGCCGGCGGCTACAGAAGCCGATCAGGCTCCACCGCCGGGCTGATCTTGACCGGTTTCCGTGCTAGGCAGCCCGGGAGGCCAGTATTAGGCCTCCGGTAGCCATTGCAGCCACCGGAACCACGGCAATTTCATTGCAGCTCATCGGAACCCCAGCAAACACCTTAAGTGCAGCACTCGCGTTTGAGCGCTGCACTTAAGGGGTTAATGGCGGGGATGGAAGCTAATTTCGGTCCCCGCCATTACAGTCGGATCTCAGCTGTAAGATACAGCTGAGATCCGGCGATGAATGCACCGGCTCTGCGTATGGGTACGGCAATTAGCAGGAAGTCAATGCTTTCCATGGTGTACCCATACGGCAAATGTCGGGAAGGGGTTAAGAACAACAATTCTAAAATAGCAAAAAGAATGTGGATAAAAAAAGAAACCTGCATTGTCTACAGAAAAAAACATCGCAAAAATCATGTCGCTAGCCCAACAAATAAAAAAAAAATGATAGCCATTTTACGAACGCGTGCTAAAAATGGCTAACCGGTGTCTGGTCCTGAACGGGTTTTAAAGGACAGGTGTTGCGAAAAAAAAAATGTTTATATAAATTTGCTTTTAGTGTTTTATTAAAATACATTTTGTGTGTTTGTGTTTTACCTTTTTTTTTTTATCTAACTTACTTCACTATGGGGGCTGGCATTTTTTTTTTAAATCTCTGTATGTGTCGATTAACGACACATACAGAGATGGAATACGGCACATACATCCCCATAGAGAACGCGAACGGGAGCCATTCCATTCACTATGGTGTACGCCGTCTGTGTGGGAACAGCGAATGCGCCGCTACCACACAGTCCAAAAGGAAGGTATTCGGCCGAGCGACATCCGGCACCATTTTCATGTGGCCCGGAAGCCGCGGCCGGACAGTAAGATGACTACTTTAGGTCGCGGCTTCCGGACATGTGTTCAAAAGCAAGCCCTGGGAGCGGCGGCAGCAGGAGCAGGTAAGTGATGTCTGTGTATGTTCGTGTTTTAGTGTGTGATTACCACTGTATGTAAGCCTACTACACTGCATGCGCTCAAAAAATGGCGGCACACAGTGTAGGAGGTTTGAACATTCAACCCCCTCCTTTCTCCTGGCACTAGCCAGGATAAAGGAGGGGGATTAATTGAGCACACTAGAGCGAGTGGGTCTTCTCAAATTTTGCAGCATAAAGCAATGCGGTTGGGTGCTTTACCACATGCCAATGCTGCAATTTTGGGAATTGCTCCCTCTAGTGACCAGCACATGGAAATGTTATAAATTAGAATCTAATTTATAATATTTCCTGACTTGTGAAAATTTTTTTAAAAATTAGAACAATGTCTAATCATGTATTTACTAACTGTTTAACTAAAAAAAATTTTTTTTCTAGTGACACATTCCTTTTAAAGGGGTTTTCCCATGAGGGACATTTAAAACATCCACAGGATGTGTCTGATAGATGTGGGTCCCACCTCTGGGACCAGCACCTATCTCTAGATTTCTGATTCAAAGTGCGCAGTGACTTTAGCAGAAATTGTTGCTTGGGGTGCTTAGTGTATTATTTTTTTTTCCCTACAATGGTATATGGATTGTTTAATCCCAATGAGATACAATGAACTCCACTGATACCCAGTGTGCATCCAGTGCCATGTATACTCTCCTTGAACAGCCGTTTGATGCACCATACTGATGTGCAGGGTGTGTGAGAATTGCCCATTAAGAAGTCCAGATTCTGGATCTAAGATCAACTTGCTCTGTTTTGGCTTTGCTAAATTAAGCGGCTTGTGGATCAAGTGGAGTTACTAAATCAGAGTTACAAAGAGTTAAAGTCCCTGTAAGTACTCTTCTTTTTTTGACTAACAATTGTTCACTTTTTTTGTAACTGGGATAATGGATAGCAAGATTGGAGGTTTTCTTCAGTGCACAGTTTGCCATATGTATGCACGACTGGAGCCAGAGTTGCAGGGTAAATACCTCTGTGGCAGATGTGAGCATGTTGTTCACCTGGAAGCTCGCTTTAGAGATCCGAAAGAGCAAAATGCAACACTGAGGGCAATAGACAATCTTGAGCAGAGCATGCTGCTCACTGAGCACACAGTTAGTGGGGTAGAACTGGAGGGTGAAGACATGGGTCAGCAGGACCAGGCAAGTAGCTGGGTTAATGTAGTTAGGGGCAGTAGAAAGGGGTCCAAGAGAAGGAAGGCCAATCCGGTTTCTGATATTCCAAGCAAAATTGCCAAGTTGGGTGATGATGTGAGGGTGTCAGTCTCCGAAATGGCAGCCCTAGTGGATACTGATCTCCCTAATAGCCGGGCGAACAGCCCAGCTAGTAGTCGGCAGAATGGTAATCCAGTTAAAGGCAAGACAATTGGTAGTTGTAGGGGATTCTGTAATCAGGGAGACTGATAGAATAATTTGTTGCCAAGACTGCCTCAACCGAATGGTTTGCTGTCTCCCTGGTACCAGGGCTCGGCTTGTGGTGGAACGGGTGGATAAATTACTGGGAGGGGCTGGTGATGATCTAGGTGTCATCGTCCATGTGGGGACCAACAATAGAATACATGGTAGTTGGAGGAGCCTTAAGGACCTCCAAAGTAGTATTCTCAGGAATACTGTCTGTGCCATGCGCATCACAGGAAAGACCGTGGGAGCTCAGAGTTAAATGCATGGCTTAAGTCTTGGTGTAGAGGAGAAGGCTTTGGGTTCCTAGAGCACTGGGCTGACTTTTTTTCATTGGGTTACAAACTGTATTCTGCAGATGATTTGCACCTAAATGGAAGGGGCTCTGCTGTGCTGGGGGAGGGAATTCTAGCTGGGGTGGCAGAGTATTTAAACTAGGGCTGGAGGAGGGAGGTCAATGTAGAAAATAAAGGGGTAGTCAGGTTAGAGAGGGATGAGACGATGTTGGTGGGGGGACGACAACAGACTGTGGGGAGAGGACGACACAACAGGATAAGGAAAGCCTTTTGTTACAAAACAGCAATGAAAACAAAAATGCCCAAATGTCAAATAATCACATTTCTGATACTAAAAGTGAAAAATTGAAAGGCAAATTAAAGTGTATGTTCACAAATGCCAGAAGTCTAGCAAGCAAAATGGGGGAGCTGGAGGCCTTGATACTGGAGGAACATATAGATATAGTTGGTGTTGCTGAAACATGACTAGACTTTTCTCATGACTGGGTTGTAAATCTACAGGGTTTTACACTTTTTCAGAAAGACAGGACAAATAGGAAAGGCGGTGGTGTATGTCTGTATGTGAGAAGTGATGAAGGCGAGTGGGAAAGACAGAGGGTGAAGATTGTGAGGAGGTTGAAACCTTGTGGGTGAAATTACAAAAGGGAGTTAAACACTGAAAAAATTACTTTTGGTGTAATCTATAGACCCCCCAATATAACTGAGGAGATGGAAGATCAGCTATATAAAAACAGATGGAGCGGGCTGCACAGGCTGGTATTGTAGTGATAATGGGAGATTTTAATTTCCGGGACACTAATTGGTGTCATGGTTCTGCTTCAACTGCAAAGGGGAGAAATTTCCTCAACTTGTTGCAGGAATATTTTATGGGCCAGTTTGTGGAAGACCCGACTAGAGGGGACGCTCTGTTGGATCTGGTCATTTCTAATAATGCAGAGTTTGTTGGGAATGTCAATGTTCGTGAAAACCTCGGTAACAGTGATACAGTGTCAATCAGCTGCTTGTAAGGCCAGCAAGATATTGTCGTGTATTAAAAGAGTAATTGGCTCGCGGGACAGGGATATAATATTACCACTTTACAAAACATTAGTGAGGCCTCATCTAGAATATGCAGTTCAGTTCTGGCTCCAGTTCATAGAAAGGATGCCCTGGAGTTGGAAAAAATAAAAAGAAGAGCAACGAAGCTAAGTGGCATGGCAAATTTAAGTTATGACGAAAGATTAAAATAATTAAACCTATTTAGGGTATGTTCACACAGTGTTTTCAGGCGTATTTCGGGGCGTTTACGCCTCGAAAAACGGAAGCAGAACGCTTCGAAACATCTGCCCATTGACTTCAAATGGGAAATACGGTGTTCTTTTCCGACAGGGCGTTTTTTTTACGCCTCGTTTTCCAAAAACGGCACGTAAAAAATCCCCGCGAAAAAGTGCATGTCACTTCTCGGGCTGTTTTTGTAGCCGTTTTTCATTGACTATAGAAAAACAGCTCCAGAAACGGGGGTGAAAAATTAAGAAGGTTGCAGAAGTAGCCTTACCCCACTGCCCGGTCTACAATAGGACACAAGTATAATTAAGTCCTGCCCCCTTTGCTGAGGCCCACACTCTCAACCCAAATTTTCTAAAAGATATTGGGGGAAATGTATTAAGACTGGCATTTCCAAAGCGAACAGAGTCGAAAGAGCGCTGGAGTAACATGAAGCTCATTTGGCATGAGCAGCGCATATGCATTTGCAGATTTTCCACCTAAACGAATAATAAATTCCCCACTGTTTCAGGAATATGCAAAAAAATAATAAAAATAAAAATAAATAGACTCTTAGGCCCTCCCACCCACCAATGAGCTGATTGAAGTGGCTGAGGTGCTCAGGTGAGCTCAGCCGTCTTTTTATTGCTTGCCAGGCACAGCTCTGTACATTTGGTAGTGGCTGTGCCTGGTACTGTAGTTCTTTGCAGCTTAGTCCCCTTCAAGTGAATGGGACTTTGCTGCAGTACAAGGCACAGCCACTGCTGAATGTACGGGGCTGTGCCTGGCAAGCATTCAGCAGTGGCTGTGCCTTGTACTGCAGCAAAGTCCCATTCACTTGAAGGGGACTAAGCTGCAAAGAACTACAGTACCAGGCACAGCCACTACCAAATGTACAGAGCTGTGCCTGGTAAGCAATGAAGACGCCGCAGCGCTTACCTGAGCACCACAGCCTCTTCAATCAGCTGATCAGTTAGGTCAGACCTGCCCCAATCTGATATTGATGGTCTATTTTAAAGGATAGGTAATGAATATGAAAGTCCCGGAAAAAGCCCTTTAAAAGACGTTTTATCATAAGTAATTTTACAATTACTTATTTCTCAAAATTGTAGAAGAGATAGGGAAAAACTAACCAAATACTAAACATTATACAAAATATGATTTTTGTATTTTTTTTTAGCATGCGTGTGAGTGCTACAATATGGGAGGCACAACACAAGAACTGTACTACTACTGACTATAGAGTATATACAGTGCACCAGGGATGCAATGTATTTGCTAAATATGAACTACAAGGGCAGCGATTGCCAACCCTATTACCATGAGGGAACCCCTGAAAATTTTTTCATTCCCAGAGAACCCCAATTCACATTCCTACCTCAAAGCTTGGTGTAGAGGCTGGTAAAGCAGTTTATAACTCTGTATTGTGGCCAATATTTGTTGCTTGCTTTGCTTGCCTCCATGCCAAGCATCTTCGGGCAGACTAAAATTAGTTTAACATCCCAGCAGTAAAAGTGACAGGGCTTTCTGCTGCCTTCCGGGGAACCCCCTTAGCAGGTTCTGAGAAAATGACATGTCATGTAGAAGACAGCCGCTAAGGGGGAAGTATGGAGCAAGCTCACGGGCTGAGCGCGCTCCACACTCAGTGTGTGTAGGCTGTATGTTACAGCGGACACCTCACTGTATTGGGCAGGATCAAAGATTATTTTGAACCCACCCGTTTAACCACTTAGATGCCACAGTCAATAGCGACCGTAGCATCTAATCCGTTAGAAAGTGGGGGTCCCACTGCGGCATAATCGCGGGGATGCCGATGGTTGTCATGGCAGGTTTGTCATCTTTGTGCCACTATTAAGAAATGTGCAAAAAAAACACAAAAAACCTTATTCCCATCTTTCCACTAAAGCAACGTAATTTGTTTGTTTTTTTTTAAACATAATTGGTAATGCAGTGTCCCTAAAAGTTAGAACTATTCTAATATAACGTGATTTAACCTGCACGGGGAAAGCCGTAAACAAAATTAAAAATAAAACTTGTTAGGGTATGTTCACACGTAGTGGTTTCAGATGTAATTCGGGCTATTTACACCTCGAATTACGCCTGAAAAAACGCCCCTAATACGCCTACAAACATCTGCCCATTGTTTTCAATGAGAATCACGATGTTCTGTTCCCACGAGGCTTTATTTTGCGCGTCGCTGTCAAAATACGGTGCATAAAATGACGGCTCGTTAAAAGAAGTGCAGGACACTTCTTGGGACGTTTTTGGAGGCGTTTTTCATTGACTCCATTGAAAAACAGCTCCAAAAACGGCCGTAAAAAAAAAAAAAAAAAACACACGTCTGAAAATCAGGAGCAGTTTTCGCCTGAAAACAGCTCCGTATTTTCAGACGTTTTTGCTCACTGCGTGTGAACATACCCTAAGAATTACTGTTTTTGGTCACCTTAGTTCCCAAAAAAATGGTACCAATAAAAACTACAGCTCGACCCGCAAAAAACAAGACCTAACACTGTTTAATAAACTGAAAAATATAAAAAAGCAATGGCTTTCAGAATATGGCATCACAAAACAATTTCTTTAATGAATATTTTTTTCTTTGTAAAAGTGGTAAAACATAAAAATCTATATAAAACTTTGTATTGCCGTAATCGACAGGTATAATAAAGTTAACTTGTTTTTACCACAAAACGAAACCCAAAAAACAATGACAGAATCTTTGTTTTTTTTTCCCCATTTCACCACACAGATGTTTTTTTTAAGTTTCCCAGTACATTGTATGAAAAACTACAACCTGTCCTGCAAAAAACAAGCCCTTATATGGCTATGTTGCCGGAAATTTTTTAAAGTTATGGCTTTTGGAAGGCGTAAATGAAAAACCAAAAATTGTCTGACTCTCCATGGGCTTAAGAAAAAAGTATTCTACCAAAAAAGAATGCAACTATAGTTTTTTTTTTCTTCAGTGTGCTGTCTATTTTAAAACGGACAACACACTGGCCCATACAAGTCAATGGGGGCTTTCACACATCCGTTTTTTTTTTTTTTACAGATCCGTGTTTGATGCGAGAAACTCAGAGCATACCCCATTCTGGTCAGTTTTTCTGAATCAGACGGAGGGCTTGTTTACACGAGCGTGTTATTCGTCCGTGCGACGCGTGTGATGTTCACGCGTGTGGTACGGACCTATAATAGTATATGGGGCCGTGCCGAAAATCCGTGAATTTTGTGCAACTTGAGTCAGTTTAAAAAAACTCACGACATGTTCTATATTTGTTCGCTGTTCGCGCATCACGTACCCATTGAAGTCAATGGGTGCGTGAAAACCACGCATGTCACACGGAAGCACTTCCGTGCGAACAGCGTGATTCGCGCAACAGCAGTGAAAAGGACGAATGAAAACAAAAAAGCACCACGTGCTTTTCTGTTTACAAACATCCAAACAGAGTGTCATAATGATGGCGGCTGCGCGAAAATCACGCAGCCGCGCATCATATGGTGATGACACACGGAGCTGTTAAGTGCCTTTTGCACACGCAAAACGCCACGTTTTTTTGTGCGCGCAAAATGCACACGCTCGTGTAAACGAGGC
This sequence comes from Rhinoderma darwinii, assembly GCF_050947455.1. Taxonomy (NCBI): domain Eukaryota; kingdom Metazoa; phylum Chordata; class Amphibia; order Anura; family Rhinodermatidae; genus Rhinoderma; species Rhinoderma darwinii. Next base: position 62,004,278 of record NC_134696.1, on the reverse strand, counting down.
CTAAGGCGAAGTTCACACTACCGTAAGTATACCTTTACCTCTCTTCCGTCAGAGAAAGAGAGGATCGAAAGATTAAATGGAAAGCAACGGTTCCGTTAGATTTACCATTGCTTTCAATGATAAGTCTTCTGTTTCAGTTGCTTTCCGTTTGTCTCCATTCGCTAGGTTTCCATTTTTTTGATCGGAAACTAAAGTGCAAACTGCAGAACTTCTGTTTCCGTCAAAAAAACCTGAAACCTAGCGAACGAAGGCAAACGGAAAGCAACTGAAATAAAATAATTGCCATTGAAATAAATGGTAAATCTAACGAAACCGTTGCTTTCCGTTTAATCTTTCGATTCGCTCTTCCTCTGACGAAAGAGAGGTAAACGTATACTTAGACCTTATTCACACAAACGTGTCCGTTTTGCACGCGTAAAAAACGCTGATTTTTTTCCTGCATTGCTGTTCCATGTGACATCCGTGTTCGGCGCGCGTCTTTTTACGCGCGTATGTTATCCGTATCTCACGCATTTTTTAAATCAGCAAAAAAAACTGAAGATGTATTTATTTTTCTCATTTCTTTAGCAACTGTTGCGTAAATAACACGGATGTGCGTCCGTGTTCTGTCCGTGATTTTCACCCACCCATTGACTTCAATGGGTGAGTGATGCACAAAAAGCGCACAAGTATAGGACATGCAGTGAGTTTCACGCAGCGGACACACGCTGCGTGAAAAACACTGAATATCTGAATGGACCCATTGAATTGCATAGGTCCGTGTGACGTCCGTTGTTTTAACGCACGTAACACGGACGTGAAATACGCTCTTGTGAATAAGGCCTTACAGTAGTGTGAACTTAGCCTAAGCCATTCAAGTCTATAGGAGCGAGAGAAAAAAAAAACTGATTTCATATGGAAGCCATCCATATGCGATCCGTTTCCAACAGATCCTTTGCCATGGAAGAGAAAGTGTAACCATGAAGTCTCTTCCACACCAGTGTGGTACAGAGGTACAGAGGTCTACTGGAATCACTTGCCATATAATGCCATGCTTTATTGTGGCTATGAGTCTCACAGCTCTGGTGCAAGATAAGCCAAAGTTGTGGGACTCAAGCCAAGGCCAGCAGATCGCTTTCCACAAACCATAACTTTTTTTATTTCTCTGATGATGTAGCCATATAAGGGCTTGTTTTTTGAGAGACTAGTTGTATTTAATGGTACCATTTTTCAATACACATCGTAAAAAATTTGGCAGGGGCGAGGGAATAGAAAAAATAAAAAACACTTCCGCGATGGTTTCTTTTTCTTGGGTTTCGTCTTTACAGCGCTCACTGTGCAGTATAATTGCTATGTTAACTTTATTCTGCAGGTCGGTACAATTACGTCCATAGAAATCTAGATGGCAGTGGTCCGGTGATTTACACGTTTACTTAGTCCATAGATGGGCAGCCGAGGGCTTCTAAGAAGCTGGCGTAAAGTATGAGGAATTTTTAAATTTTATTATGCCAAAGCAAACGGTTTAGGGGATTTTAGGAAATATTTTTATTAAGTGGCCAACCCTTTTAAGATCAGTCAAACACCATGGAACGGGCCAACAAGTCTGTTATCCTGTGTGATGTGGAACATGCAGATTTGGCCGTGGATTTCACGCTTTGCAAGGTCAACTGTCAATGAAGATCTGGCTGTGAGCCATCCTAAAAACAAAAATGTATTACGCAATTAAAATACCTTATTGTTACTTACCTGGGTAAGACGTGCATATAAAAGTTCGGTCCAGTTTAACCAATAACGAGAGACAGTGGACTCGGATACTCTAAATCGAAATGCCAAATCCTGTAGCAATAAACCTAAGCGCAATCTTGTGAGTACAAGGAGGAGCTGATCTTCTAACGTTAAGGCACTCTGAGGTCCCACCTCGGCTTTTTTCCTAATTCTGCCAGTACACAGTTTTCGATCTGCTGTAAGAAAACCAAGGAAGTCTATGAGATGCTCATAGCTGTCAAAGCCCGTATAAAAGCGTACCCATTTGCTTTCATTTTTAATGCTGGTCATACAGAAACTGGTATCCTCCCTGTTGTGCTCTTGATGCTTTACTTGCCGACCCAAATACAGAACTGTTCCAGAGCTTCTCTCCAGCTGCTCCTGCAACTCTTTGTTTCTCTTTTCCAGAATATCCTTTTTACAAGTAAAGTTCCGTAAATCCGATTCTAACTGAGAAATCTGTTGGCCCATATCAGACAACAGCGTCCATTTCTCATTCTCCCACTTCTCCTTTAAAGTTGAGACAAAAGTAGATACAAAGTTATTCTTACCCTTCAAGTTTACTTGTAAATGATGCGATTTGCGGGTTTAAATATCTTGTCAGACGTGCGACTGACTTCATTATCTTTTCCAAATTAACTAAATTCCTTATTACTCGTAGCTCTCAGAATTTGATTCTAAGAGGAGATTTTAATACCACCCTCGATCTCTGTCTGGATTGCTCCTCGATGAGAATGCAGCGATCTCCGGCCTATAGGACTGTATTGCAGCTTATGGAGGGACAGTCGCTGTGCGATGTTTTGAAGACTCTAAATAATTAGGTACGGAAATATACCTGCTACTCTGACGTTAACGGCTCGTCCTCCCATATTGACCTTTTCCTTCAAGTCTGCTGGACTGGTTGACCGATTAGGGGAGTCCTCTAATAACCCCACAGCCATTTCCGACCATGCCCCGGTGACTTAATTTAGAGGCCCTGGAACCCCAGACTCAATCTCGTCTTTGAATGTATCCCATATATTTGTTTGACTCAAAGGATTATGCAATATACCTCAAATTACATTGGACTAACTCCTTAGATGTTGTTATTCATCTGGATGATGTTCCCTTATTGTGGGCTACCTCCAAACCTGTAATGAGTCAGCATATTATAGCATACATGACCCACAAAAAGAAACAAGCCATGAAAAACTCTGCCTAGCTTCATTTTGCTTTCCCGATGGCCGAGCAAGCACATGCGTCCATACCTTCTTCCACATCACAGCAGGAATTTCTCGAGGCGAAAACATTATTGGATACCTTTGTCCAGGGACAGGCCCACTGGTTCACTTGCTGTATACAAAACAAATATTACCGTTGGGGCAATAGGGCGGGAAACTTATTGGCATCACTTACTAAACCATTCAAATCTAGCAAACCTATAACTAGCCTACGGTGCCCCTTATCGGGTTCTACATAAGATCGGAAGACATAACTGATATTTTCAGAAGTCCTTTATGATGAAGTCCTACTCCTACAAATTGCCTAAAATGCAATCTTTTCGTGACTCCTTGCATATGCCTTCCTTGACTGAGGATCAAAGGGCTGCCTTAGATTCCAAAATTTCTGTAAAAGGAGGTGCGATTGGTCATTTTGTGCGTCCATTCTCAGGAAACTCTCAGCCTGGATGGGTTGACCGCAGATTATTATAGGACACTTTCCTCAGAGATGGTTCCTATCATAACCACTCTTTATAGCCTAGCGTTTAAAAGGAAGGTGAATTTTCGGACCGCTTTCTGGATTCCAGGGTGATTTTACACGCTAAGCTGGGAAAAGATCACAACCTATATCCCCAATCATATAGACCTTTCACACATGAACCAAGACTACAAATTTCTCATATTTTACCTCTCCATAGAGCATATATTGCATCACCTGCACATTACCTCCAGCTTCCGGGGATTGGGCATTGGGCCTACAGGGCTTAGGGTGGCGGTATTCGCTGATTATATTTTACTTATGGGGACTAATCCCACAAAATCCTTGGAATTACTTCTCCGGGAGCTGGGGGAACTGGGCTATTTCTCGGGCTATACCATTAACTTGGAGAAAACGGAGGCCCTTCTATTGCGGGGTCCGAGTCGACCCCCCCTTGGACCTGGACTTTTCAATTTTCTTGGAAGGACTCTTCTTTTACTTATTTTGGGATATGCATAACTAAAACACCCATCCTAATTATATTGTGCAAATATACAACCATAAATTAATGCCTTGGACTCTACTTTCGAAAGTTGAAGACATTTTTCCCCTCTCTTCTACAGGAAGGGAAAATTTCATAAAAATGACAGAATTCCCTAGGCTTTAAATAAATACTTCAATCCCTACCTATATACCTCACACGCCTAAAGATGAGAAACTGATAATCTTTCTGTAGCGCAATTTTATTTGGGCTGGGAAACACCCCAGGATAGCATTCTTTATTTTGCAGCAGCCCAGGCTAAATGGTGGTTTACATTTTCCAAACATTAGAATGTACAGGGTGGGCCATTTATATGGATACACCTAAATAAAATGGGAATGGTTGGTGATATTAACTTCCTGTTTGTGGCACATTAGTATATGGGAGGGGGGGAAACTTTTCAAGCTGGGTGTTGACCATGGCGCCCATTTTGTATGCAACTTTAGTTTTTTCAATGGGAAGAGGGTCATGTGACACATCAAACTTATCGAGAATTTCACAAGAAAAACAATGGTGTGCTTGGTTTTAACGTTACTTTATTCTTTCATTAGTTATTTACAAGTTTCTGACCACTTATAAAATATGTTCAAAGTGCTGCCCATTGTGTTGGATTGTCAATGCAACCCTCTTCTCCCACTCTTCACACACTGATAGCAACACCGCAGAAGAAATGCTAGCACAGGCTTCCAGTATCCGTAGTTTCAGTTGCTGCACATCTCGTATCTTCACAGCATAGACAATTGCCTTCAGATGACCCCAAAGATAAAAAAGTCTAAGGGGGTCAGATTGGGAGACCTAGGGGGCCATTCAACTGGCCCACGACGACCAATCCACTTTCCAGGAAACTGTTCATCTAGGAATGCTTGGACCTGACACCCATAATGTGGTGGTGCACCATCTTGCTGGAAAAACTCAGGGAACGTGCCAGCTTCAGTGCATAAAGCAGGGAAACACATCATCATGTAGCAATTTCAGATATCCCGTGGCCTTGAGGTTTCCATTGATGAAGAATGGCCCCACTATCTTTGTACCCCATATACCACACCATCAATTTTTGTGTTCCAACAGTCTTGGAGGGATCTATCCAATGTGGGTTAATGTCAGACCAATAGCGGTGGTTTTGTTTGTTAACTTCACCATTCACAAAAAAAGTTTGCCTCATCACTGAACAAAATGTTCTGTGTAAACTGAGGGTCCTGTTCCAATTTTTGTTTTGCCCATTCTGCAAATTCAGTGCGCCGATCTGGGTCATCCTCGTTGAGATGCTGCAGCAGCTGGAGTTTGTAAGGGTGCCATTTGTGAATAGCTAATATCCGCCGAAGGGATGTTCGACTGATGCCACTCTCCAGTGACATGTGGCGAGTGCTACGCTGTGGGCTCTTGCTGAATGAAGCTAGGACAGCCACTGATGTTTCTTCATTAGTGACAGTTTTCATGCGTCCACATTTGGGCAAATCCAACACTGAACCAGTTTCACGAAACTTGGCAAGCAGTTTGCAAACTGTAGCATGGGAGATGGGTGGTCTCGAAGGGTGTCTTGCATTGAAATCTGCTGCAATGACCCGGGTACTGCGTTCACCAGACAACACAATTTCTATCCGCTCCTCACGTGTTAACCTCTGCGACATGTCAATGGCTGTAAACAAAGAGAAGCTTGTAAATAACTCATGAAAGTAACGTTAAGACCAAGCACACCATTGTTTTTCTTGTGAAATTCTCGATAAGTTTGATGTGTCACAGGACCCTCTTCCCATTGAAAAAACTAAAGTTGGATACAAAATGGCCGACTTCAAAATGGCTGCCATGGTCAACACCCAGCTTGAAAAGTTTCCCCCCTCCCATATATTAATGTGCCACAAACAGGAAGTTAATATCACCAACCATTCCCATTTTATTTAGGTGTATCCATATAAATGGCCCACCCTGTATAATATTTGTGATTTGACGCACATTTTCAGATACAAGTTACAAAATTCTTTGGCTTACATGGACATTCTCTTGGACAGATCTTTTAGCCCTCAAATGTCAGTTCCTAATGTCCTAGCACCGAGCTTATACGGAATTGCCCTGGAGGACAAGAATAATCCCCTCCTCATGTCAACATGGGGAGCTTGGAGCAAGTCTTGTCATAGGCTGGATATGACCCCTCACTCTTCACCCACTTGACTCTCATAGATAGTCCTAATTTTCAGGTTGGCCGCTCCCATGCCGCATTCTACAGATGGCATTCCCAGGGCATCACCTCTATTAATAAACTCATTAATCCACACACTAAAGCGAATAGGACTCTTCCTGAGCTCCAGGGGGCCTTCCCGGATATTTCTTTCCCCTCTTTTCCCTATTTACAGACAAGCAGTTATATATCTAAAATTGCTCCTCTCATGGCAGAAAGAGAATGGAATATGTACATTAGGAAACTGTACATGGGCTCTAATGCGGACTCCAAATAAATTTCCACACATTGCCATGAATTATTGTACTGCCCTTCCAAGTCATATCACAATCTCACAGAACCTACCCTTTGCACGCTATATTAAAATCATGTTACAAATCTGTCACAGGTCGTACCTTACCTCACTCCGCGTAGGGGGTATAAAATCGGGATGTATGACAACTCAGAAGGTTTTAAATGTAAGACCAGGGACGCCAGGTTATACCATGGTTTGTTCCAGAACTCCCTAAGCACTCGACATTCCCACAAAGTTATCATCTTTACTACCAATAATTTTACTAACTACACTGCTCAAGACACTATGTGGGCCATATCGATCCTGACAAATTTAATTGCACACCAGGACGTCGCAAGTCATTACAACATGTTGCGGCAGCTGGAAGGAAGTTCATTCTGCAAACGTGCCTCAACCCCACTGCTCCTCTGTTCAAGTTAGTACTTTAGAAACTTTCATATCTCATGCGGATGGATTGGGTGGAGGCTTTGCTGCATAAATTAGCTTGGGTGAAACTGTTTTTTTATATTTGGGACAGCTTTATTGAGATCTTCCCCATTCATATCCGTAGCTCTATATGTGATTGCTTCTACATATACACTATTTGGTGAGACTCCAATAAATATGGCTGAAAATATGGGGATCTTATGTGTTTGAGGGATTTGCGTGCCACCTTGCTCGTGCCCAAGAACAGTTTGTGATATTCTGTCCATAATGTAGAGTGCTATGTTGATTATTGTGTTTTATTTAGTCCCCGTCTCCCCCTAGTTTCTTTCCCTCCTTCCTCCCCTCACTTCCCCCTCCCTTCTTACCTATAACAACGTAGGGTACATTGGTTATTACCTCTGGATGACTCGCTCTGGGTTGTTACTGGAAATATTTAAGCTGTAACCCTTTATTATATATTTGACTCAGCAATTTATATTGCCTGATGTTGTCCACAGTTGTATTTGAAAATTTCAATAAACACATTTATAAAAATAATATATATATATATATATATATATATATATATATATACATATACACACACACACACACACACACACACACACACAGAGTGAAGGAAATAAGTATTTGATCCCTTGCTGATTTTGTAAGTTTGCCCACTGTCAAAGTCATGAACAGTATAGACTTTTTAGGCTAGGTTAATTTTACCAGTGAGAGATAGATTACATAAAAAAATAAAAATAAAAAACAACTGAAAATCACATTGTCAAAATGATATATATTTATTTGCATTGTGCACAGAGAAATAAGTATTTGATCCCCTACCAACCATTAAGAGTTCAGCCTCCTCCAGACCAGTTACACGCTCCAAATCAACTTGGTGCCTGCATTAAAGACAGCTGTCTTACATGGTCACCTGTATAAAAGACTCCTGTCCACAGACTCAATTAATCAGTCTGACTCTAACCTCTACAACATGGGCAAGACCAAAGAGCTTTCTAAGGATGTCAGGGACAAGATCATAGACCTGCACAAGACTGGAATGGGCTACAAAACCATAAGTAAGACGCTGGGTGAGAATGAGACAACTGTTGGTGCAATAGTAAGAAAATGGAAGACATACAAAATGACTGTCAATCGACATCGATCTGGGGCTCCATGCAAAATCTCACCTCGTGGGGTATCCTTGATCCTGAGGAAGGTGAGAGCTCAGCCGAAAACTACACGGGGGGAACTTGTTAATGATCTCATGGCAGCTGGGACCACAGTCACCAAGAAAACCATTGGTAATACATTACGCCGTAATGGATTCAAATCCTGCAGTGCCCGCAAGGTCCCCCTGCTCAAGAAGGCACATGTACAGGCCCGTCTGAAGTTTGCAAATGAACATCTGGATGATTCTGAGAATGATTGGGAGAAGGTGCTGTGGTCAGATGAGACTAAAATTTAGCTCTTTGGCATTAACTCAACTCGCCGTGTTTGGAGGAAGAGAAATGCTGCCTATGACCCAAAGAACACCGTCCCCACTGTCAAGCATGGAGGTGGAAACATTATGTTTTGGGGGTGTTTCTCTGCGAAGGGCACAGGACTACTTCACCGCATCAATGGGAGAATGGATGGAGCCATGTAACGTCAAATCCTGAGTGACAACCTCCTTCCCTCCACCAGGACATTAAAAATGGCTCGTGGCTGGGTCTTCCAGCACGACAATGACCCGAAACATACAGCCAAGGCAACAAAGGAGTGGCTAAAAAAGAAGAACATTAAGGTCATGGAGTGGCCTAGCCAGTCTCCAGACCTTAATCCCAACGAAAACTTATGGAGGGAGCTGAAGATCCGAGTTGCCAAGCGACAGCCTCGAAATCTTAATGATTTACAGATGATCTGCAAAGAGGAGTGGGCCAAAATTCCATCTAACATGTGCGCAAACCTCATCATCAACTACAAGAAACGTCTGACTGCTGTGCTTGCCAACAAGGGTTTTTCCACCAAGTATTAAAGAGGCTCTGTCACCAGATTTTGCAGCCCCTATCTGCTATTGCAGCAGATAGGCGCTGCAATGTAGATTACAGTAACGTTTTTATTTTTAAAAAACGAGCATTTTTGGCCAAGTTATGACCATTTTCGTATTTATGCAAATGAGGCTTGCAAAAGTACAACTGGGCGTGTTGAAAAGTAAAAGTACAACTGGGCGTGTATTATGTGCGTACATGGGGGCGTGTTTACTACTTTTACTAGCTGGGCTTTCTGATGAGAAGTATCATCCACTTCTCTTCAGAACGCCCAGCTCCTGGCAGTGCAGATCTGTGACGTCACTCACAGGTCCTGCATCGTGTCGGCACCAGAGGCTACAGTTGATTCTGCAGCAGCATCAGCAGGTAAGTAGCTACATCGACTTACCTGCAAACGCCGATGCTGCTGCAGAATCATCTGTAGCCTCTGGTGCCGACACGATGCAGGACCTGTGAGTGACGTCACAGCGTGATCTCTGGAGAACACGGCTGTGTCTGCACTGCCAGAAGCTGGGCGTTGTGAAGAGAAGTGGATGACACTTCTATACACAACGCCCAGCTAGTAAAAGTAGTAAACACGCCCCGATGTACGCACATAATACACGCCCAGTTGTACTTTTACTTTTCAACACGCCCAGTTGTACTTTTGCAAGCCTCATTTGCATAAATACGAAAATGGTTATAACTTGGCCAAAAATGCTCGTTTTTTAAAAATAAAAACGTTACTGTAATCTACATTGCAGCGCCTATCTGCTGCAATAGCAGATAGGGGTTGCAAAATCTGGTGACAGAGCCTCTTTAAGTCTTGTTTGCCAAAGGGATCCAATACTTATTTCTCTGTGCACAATGCAAATAAATATATATAATTTTGACAATGTGATTTTCTGTTTTTTTGTTTTTTTTATATATATAATCTATCTCTCACTGGTAAAATTAACCTAGCCTAAAAATTCTAGACTGTTCATGTCTTTGACAGTGGGCAAACTTACAAAATCAGCAAGGGATCAAATACTTATTTCCTTCACTGTGTATACATATATATATATATATATATATATATATATACACACACACACACACATATACACACACACACCTCTTGTCAGACATGTCAGAAGTGTTTATATGTGGCGGTCCGTGAGTAAAGACACGTGCCACATTGCTGGCTTCACACAGATTTCAAGTGTCACAAGTTGATGGAGTAGGACCGTAATGCCCCCACTGATCAACAATAGCGTTGTGGTGTCCTTGGTTTCAGTGAGGGAAGCTGAAAGACCATTGAAGTCCAATTGGGACTATAATACCCAGTCACCTCACCTTACACCATAAGGCGTAACAGTATGGCACTTGCTAGAGTGCCACAGGGCCGGTGTTCTTGGAATTAGTTGTTGTAAAACATAGCAAGAAATGTCCACCTTTGTGGAGGATTCCTTCAGGGGTGATTAAAAATAGTGCTGTTTCAACATGTATACTGTGTTATTAATATGTAAGCAACGTTAGAGATCTTTTTGGTTGATTGGCATTTACCTGGAGTTGCTGACACTGCTTTTCCTTGTTGTGAAGTGCTCCTTGCAAAGATTGTAAAGTCTGGCTCTGCTGATGAGTTGTCTTCATCAACTCTCTTACCAACTGTTTCAAGAGCTCAGGATCATCAGGTACACAGTAATATCCATGGTCATGTACAATACATTCATTCCGGTCACCCACATCTTGGATTTTTGCTTCATTTGCTTTTTCCATCAATTCTGCAGCCAATACCAAATCACCAATGCTGGACTGAACTTCTGAAGAATGAGGGATAAAAAGACAGAGTTTAAAGAGGACCCGCAGCTCTCCTGAAATGTTGGTTAGTAAATACTCATTTTTAATAAAATAACAATTCTGGAGCAACTTTCTTAGGATGCCGCATTGTGTCATGCCTCCTGATTGGTGTTTAGAGATGAAGATTCACTTTAACCCCTTAATGACCACAAATATGCCTTTTCACGGAAGTCTGGTCTAAGGCCAGAGCAGTCTAAGTGCAGGCTGGAGCGGGTGCTCGGCTGTCTGATGACAGCCAGGCTCCTGCTCTAATAGTAGTGATTGAAGTTTCCTTAGATCGCGGTAACCCCTTTAATGCTGCAGTCAATAGCGACCTCAGCATTTAAGTGGCTTACAGAGGGAGGGGGCTCAAATGCGATCGTGGGCATCAGATGAGGTACCATGGCAGCCGGAGGCCCAACAAGGCCTGCCATGGCTGTATGCACCAGAGGCATGGCCTAATGGATTTGAATAGGTCTTACACGGACAGGCAGTGCTTTGGTATAAAAAAAAAAAAACAGACAGAATTGCTATTTGTTTTTGCATTGCGTCCCAAAAAAGTAATAAAAGTTCATCAGTAGGTCCCATGTACCCCCAAAAAGAACCAATGAAAACTACATCTGGTCTCACAAAAAACAAGCCCACATATCACTACATTGACGGAAAAAAAAAAAAAAAAAAAAAGTTATGACTCTTGGAATGCAAAAACAAAATAATTTTAGTTCAAAAGGGTTGTTATTGTGAAAAAGTGTAAAACGTAAAAAAAACCTCTACATAAGTTGTATCGTCGTAATCATACCGACCCATAGAATAAAAGGTAACATGTTATTTACGCAGCACGAACGGCGTAAATCTAAAATGCATAGAACAATGGTGGAATTGCTCTTTTTTTGCTCCCCCCCCCCAAAAATACAAGTTAATAAAAAAATTATATGTACTCCAAAATGGTGCCATCAAAACATACAACTAATCCCGCAAAAAACAAGTCCTCATACAGCTACATCGATGGAAAAACTAAAAAGTTAACTTTTTGAATGAGACGATGGAAAAACTGAAAAAAATTGCTTGCCTAAAAAATAGGCTGGTCACTGAGGGGTTAAAGTGGATCAATCGCATTGCACAGGATGTCTGATCTACGGCCAGCATGTTACAGAGCAGTAGGTGCTAAACAAATGAGTGCACAGTTCGAGATATATTTAGGATATTTCATTTATTGATTTAACCCCTTTACGACCAGTGACGGATATATCCGCTGTAGGTGGCGGTTTGATCCTGCACAGCGAAGGATCTATCCGTCACTGCGATCTTATGCGAACTGCCCAGTGTACCTACAAGATTGTGGTGAGAGTGAAGCGGTCAAGCCACTTTCACACGGGCATGTTTTTAGATAGTATTTTGCATTAGTATTTGTAAACCAAAACAGTGGAGAATAAACAGATAAAAAGTATAATGCAAAGATTTGCACCTCTGTATTTTTGTTAACTTACAAATACTGATGTAAAATACTGAGAAAACGAACGTGTGAGAGCGGTACATATACACTAAATATTCCAAAGCATTTTATGTGTAATCAAGTGATTATATGTATCCCAAAATGATGCCATAAATACTACAACTCGTCCTGCAAAAAATAAGCCATCATACAGCTATGACAACTGCATAAAAAGTTTTGGCTCTTGGAATGTTGCAGCAGAAAATTATTTTGTTTCTTTAAAATATTATTTTATTGGCAAAAGTATTAAAATAAAAAATAGAGCCCAAACAATGGCGGAACTGTTTGTTTCCATTCCCCACCCAAAAAAAGAAATTCATAAAAGTTTATCAATATATTATATGTACTCTAAAAAGTGTTATTGAAAAATCCAACTCGTGCTGCAAAAAACAATCCATCACGCAGCTATATAGACAGGAAAATAAAAAGAACGTATTACTAATTTTGGAAACCTGGTGGTTTAGATGCTACAAATTTCTAATTGGATAATATAAATGAGTTAAAGGGGTTATATCCATGGGATATACCATAAATGTTTGATAGATGCGGGTCCCAGGTGAAGAATGAATGGAGAGGTGGCAGCGATGAACAAAAATAAATTAATTGCTCGGTCCTGAAGACCCAAAATAGGCTGCCTCCTTAACCCCTTGCCGTCGCTGCCAGTTTTTGCATTAACACCGGAGCCCTATTTTTCTAATCTGACATTAGTAACTTTATGTGGTAATAACTTTAGACTTCATTTCCCTATCCAAGTGATTCTGAGATTGTTTTTTCATGACACATTGGACTTTATGTTAGTGGTAAATTTTGGGCATTATGCTTTGCGTTTATTCATTAAAAAGTGCAAAATTTACAGAATATTTGAAATATTCAAATTTTCAAATATTCTGCTTGTAAGACAGATAGTCATACAACACAAGATAGTTGACATTTACCACATGTCTACTTTATGTTGGCATAATTTTTTTTTTTTTACTAGGACTTACAAGGCTTATAAAACTTTAGAAGGCAATTTCTCCAAATTTTGTTATTTTTTTTCCCCCAAAACCTATTTTTTTAGGGACCAGCTATGTTTTGAACTGCCTTTGAGGGACTTGTATAATAGAAAAACCCCATAAATTACCTATTTTAGAAACTGCACCCTTCAAATTATTTAAAATTGCATTTAGAAACTTTAACCCTTTAGGTGTTCCACAGGAATTAAAGCAACAGAGGTGAAATTTCAAAAATGATTTTCCATTTGTATACATTTTTGTGTGCAACAAAGCAAGGGTTTAATAGAAAAGCAAGCCTCAATATTTATTACCCTGATTCAGCAGTTTGCAGAAATCCACCATATGTGGCGCTAGTGTGCCAGTTGACTCAAACACACCATATGTTTTTTTGCGGCCTTGATTTTTAGGATGTTTTTAGACACCATGTTACATTCGTTGAGCTCCTAAAGTACCAGTACAAAGGAAACTCCCAAAAAGTGACCCCAGTCATCGTTTTGAACCCACAGGTATTACATAACACAAATGAGAAGTTGCATTTTTTTCAACTAAAACATCGCTTTTGCCCCAAATGTTTTATTTTCACAAGTAGTAATAGGAGAGAAAACACTCCACAATTTCTTACACAATTTCTTACACAATTTCTCCTGAACACGGAAATACTCCATATGTGTCCGTGAACTGCTGTATGGGCACATGGCAGGGCTCAGAAGGGACAGAGCGCTAATTGGCTTTTGGAGGCAAGATTTTGCTGGAATAGTTCGCATTCGTTGAGCCCCATAAGTACCAGTACAATTGAAATCCCCCAAAAGTGACCCCATTTTCTAAACTACACCCCTCAAGGAATTTGTCTAGGGGTATAGTTATCGTTTTGACCCTACAGGTCTTACATAAAAGTTATTAACTCTGGGCCGTGAAAATGAGAAATTGCAATTTTTCCACTAAAACGTCACTTTTGCCCCATATTTTACATTTTCACAAGTAACGAGAGAAAACACCCCACAATTTGTTACGCAATTTCTCCTGAACATGGAAATACCCCATATGTGGTCGTAAACTGCTGTATTGGAACACGGCGAAGCTCTTTGGAGCACAGATTTGGCTGGAATGATTTTAGGCCGCCACATTGCATTTGCAAAGCTCCTGAGGTATCAATACAGTGAAAACCCCCAAAAATAATGGAGTTTTAGAATTTACACTCATAAAGGAATTATTCTGGTGGCCTAGTAAACTTGTCCCAACAGGTGTTTCTTAGAAACGGTCCATGAAAAAAACAAAAACATTTTCTACAATAATATGTGGGTTTAGTCACAATTTTTTTTCCGAAGGCATAATAATAGAAATAGCATGCCAAAAGTTTGTCCACAATTTCTACAGAGTACGGCAACACACCATATATGAAGGTAAACTGGTATTTAGGCACATGGTAGGGCTCAGGAGAGAAAGAGCACTATGCAATATTTGAGGCCTACTATGGTGGTGAAATCCCACACTGGAGGGAGATGGAATGGCAGGTCCCACTGCCAACCATTCCATAAAATGCAGCCCAGAAAATACATTTATTAAAAACTTCTGCAAAAAAAAATAATTTGCCGAGGTAACATCTATTCTGCATTTTATCCTCTCCCAGCTTTGCAAGCAATGTGAGAGGGAAACTTCCTCCAATACTATTCCAGCTGCCTACAGGGTATAGTGTACTGGGTATAGTGAGAATATTGCGTTTATTTAATTAACATTATATAATGAGCTAAGGGGCTCGTCAGTGGGGAGAAAAAAAAAACCGTTATGGCCAATATGCAAGAGGGAAGGGTGGATGAAGAATTAAAAAATAAATAAAAAAAAGTTAAATCTAAAGTGTGGTAATTTTAAAACACTGAAGATACAATCTGGCCTTTGTGGGGCACATTTCACACATATATATTGTGTCCTTCCTGAGGCCTTGTTTTGAGCACATGCGGCATCTTTTTTGGTGCTTCTATTATTTTTTTTTGGTGGGGGGACGACGACGACTTCTCTGATGAAATGTTGGCCGGGAACAATCCTGCTGGCATTGCTGCTAGATCTACTCTCCTCCGCTTTCTGGTCACCAAAAATAACAGGGATTTGATTACTCTTTCCTGAAATTGTAGGAACGTATCCCCACTGCCAACATATCTGTACAAAATACAGACATTGTATAGTGCTATTTGTGTCAGGTGAAGAGACAGCTTCTTATACCATACCTTTGTTTTGTGCATGGCGTTCTATGGCTTGATCCGAAAGATATTCACCACCCATATATTTATTGTACTCATGTACTCACAGGGGTTTGAGGGCTTCAGTGGTGGACCTGCGTACAGGGACAAGGCTGCTGCTGCCATCATGAATGGTGTTCAGGATCAGGATTTCTCTTTTGTCTCTGTATCTGAGGAGCAGCAAATTTTTGCTGCAGCTGGCCCTGCTCTCTCCCACCCTCAACAACTAGCCCAGCAGAGTTTTGGGAGGAGTTTGAGGTTTTTTTTGCAGATTGTGCCACAGGCCAATGTGGATCGGGACGCAAGGACTTTGAGAAAAGGGACACTATTATAGAAATTATCTATGTATAAATGGGACCCTTTGCCAAGCAGCGCATGCACAAGGTCCCATACAATCTTCCCATTGACTCCTAGGAAGTGGAGGCATTCAGGGGGATCAATATTAGAGTTCTTTCCCTCACAAACTCTGAAGCGATGGGTGTACACGGTGGAATTCTCACAGATTTTTTACATCTGAATACCGTACTGGGCCTTTATACTGCCTAAACCGGAGCCTTCCCTTAAAACAAACAAAGGATTCATCCACCGCAATATTCTGTACAGGAATAGAAAATGTCTGACAATAAATTTGTGGCATCTAGGGGTGCGCAGCGACTGTTGTCAATTAAATTCCTGCATTTTAAGATCGCCTCAAAGCGTGCACTGCTCATTATTGTGCGGTAGAGAGGTATGCTGTATAATATATCGGGGGACCAGTAATCTCTAATAGTGAACTTTTTATATATGCCCCAGAATTTACGCAGATCTGCTGCATTTGTCGGGAGTCCAATTTTGGCACAGTAGGAGTAAGGGTATGTACACACGGGCCATTTTCAGCAGTTTTTCTTGCCGTAAACGCCCCCTAAAAATGTTGAGGCTGAACGCCTCCAAACATCTGCCTATTGATTTCAAAGGGAAAAACAGCGTACCATTCCCCCGGGGAAAAATAAATCAATCAATGGCCCCGAACCCTGTGGCATCAAATTGAATACCTGAGGAGGCTGTAAAATCAGGCACTTGGGGGCTATAATGGTCTGCAGCAACAACAACTCGGGCATAGCAGGACCTGCGACTCTTCTGTGCCGATGGGGGGATTTAGAGTCCGTGTCGCTAGATACGGAATCAGATGAAAGCACAAACTGTGCTTAATTTTCACTTGAGTCCGTACCGGAGAATAACATTTTGTATGCCTCATCAGCGGTGTAAAGCATTTGGGCCATACTTTATATTATTAACAGTACAGGAGTGACTGGCCACAATTTTTTTTCTTATTTTGTAAGTATTTAACTTAGTAATAAAAACTCTATTGAAGACGGCGTCTGACTCTGTCAAGCTCTGGGACAGAAGTGAGCTTGACAGAGCAGGAGATGCTGTCAAAACAATTCTACTCTGCTGTGATTGGCCAGTCTGTACAGACTGGCCAATCACAGCAATCACCGGCACGGGACCATTCTGATTGGACGACGACGTTGGTTGGCATGGCAGCCTGGGGGCCTGATGAAAGCCCCCAGCTCCGCCATCTTTGCACTCCGGCAGGGCTTGATTAGAGACTGCCAGTATCATGATATACTGCAATACATTGTGCAAGCAATCCAGCAATCGCTTGCTCAAGTCCCCTAGGGGGGACAAGTAAAAAAAAAAACTGAAATAAAACTTCATAAATAAAAAAAAATTAAAAGTAAAAGGAAAAAAACCTTTTCCCATTTTCCCTCAATCACAATGTAAAAAAATAAAAAAATTAACAACTGGTATCGACGCGTACGTAAAAGTCTGAACTATTACAATATATCATTATTTAGTCCACATGGTGAGCGCTGTAAAAAAAAAACAAAAAAAAAAAAACAGAATTGCGTTATTTTTGGACACCTTATCTCACACAAAAAAGTGAAATAAAAAGTGATCAAAATAAGTTGCATGTACACCAAAATTGTACCAGTAAAAACAGCTCGCCCCGCGAAAAAAATAAGCCCTCATACTACTAAATCGACGGAAAAATAAAAAAAAGTTATGGCTCTCAGAATATGGCGAGAAAGCTCAAATTTTCAGTTTTTTCCTTGTAAAAGTACGGTAGTAACACATAAAAAAAAAAACTATATAAACTCGGTATCGCTGTAATCGCATTGACCTGCAAAATAAAGTTAACATGCCGTTTTTACCACACCGTGAACGCTGTAAAAATAAAACCACGCAAAATGAATGGCCGTTTTTTTCCTATTCCACCCCACAAATATTTTTTCCCACTACATTATACGGTACAATAAATCGTGCTGAGAAAATCTACAACTCATCCCGCAAAAAACAAGCCCTCTTACAGCAATATTGATTGGAAAATTAAAAAAAAGTTACGGCTTTTGGAAGGTGGGGAGGAAAAAACTAAAGTGAAAATCAGAAAAATGGCTGCTGCGGCAATAGCAAAGTTTCCGTAAATATGGACAGTTTATGGATGCACATCCGTAGCCGTCCGTATTTATGGAAGCGCCCATAGGCTTCTATGGGAGAGTCCGTGCCGTAATTACTGACAAGAATAGGACAGGTTCTATCATTTTTTTCAGCACGGACACCCATCAGTAAAAATACTGAAAGGTGTCCGTGGCCAATAGAAATTAATGGGTTCGTAATTACGGATGATTTATACGGTCGTGTGCATGGGTCCTAAGGCCTTGCGCAAGTCAAATACATACTGCGGAAAACAAATATTCTGCAACGCAAGAACCCGAGAAATCGGTCTGTTTTTATCACATAGGCTAACATTGTAGTTTTCTGCAGTGTATTTGAGTTGTGCAAATACAATGCAAGTACGCCACGTGTAAGCGCACCGTTAGGCTCCATGCACACGACCGTATTTTTCGACAGTAATTACGGACACATTAATTTCTATTGGCCACGGACACCTTTCAGTATTTTTACTGATGGATGTCCCTGCCGAAAAAATTATAGAACCGGTCCTATTCTTGTCAGTAATTGAGACAAGGACTCCCTCTTTTTTACGGATCCGTATATATGGATGGAATATGGTTGTGTGCATGGGGCCTTAGGGTGCAGTCACACGAGGCAAATTTTTGCGACCGAAAATCAGTTCCAGAAATTCATGCACCTGCTACAGAAACAATCCCATTCAGATAAATTAACAGATTTTCAGTCGCAGAAATTTATGCAATAAAATCTTCTGCATGTGACTGCACCCAGAGGCGCTATTTTTCCACATCGAGATTTGTTGCGGATTTGAATGCACAGTTTTGAGCTAAAGAACAGGTACCACTCTCCGCTGAGCAGTCAGTCCAGCACACAGATGTGGTAGACAGCAACAATATGCAGAATATCTGAGGGTATGTTAACATGGCTTATTTTCACCCATTTGGCATTTACGGCCCAAAAAACGGCTAAAAATACAGGGGCTGAATGCCTCCAAACATCTGCCCATTGATTTTTAATAGGAAAAAAAACTGCGTTTCGTTCCCACGGTCGTTTTTTTACGCGGCAGTTTGTAAAAATGGCGCGTAATAAGAAGTGCATGTCACTACTTGAGCCGTTTTTTTATACCGTTTTTCATTGGGTCAATAGAAAAACAGCTCCAAAAACGGCCGTAAAAAAACGCAACAAATAGCTGAAAATCAGAGGCTGTTTTCCCTTGAAAACAGCTCCGTATTTTACAGCAGTTTTTGTTTAGCGTGTGAAATTGCTCTAAAAGTGAGCCAATTTTTTTTTTATAAAATCCAATAGAAAGAGGTTTCATTTCCCAAAACACATACATTAAAAAAAACAAAAACTTTTACATAGCCTTTAAGGTGTTCCTTCTCACGAGCCTTCTTCCCTTTGTGAGTGCGCATACACAGCTAGCGGTCAATCCTTAAATGAGAATGCTCTTTTGGCTGACTAAGCAGGGATTAAAATCAGTAAAGTTATAATAAATCTTTTCCCATTATAGATCAATCTGCTCAGCTCCTCTTGCTCTATAAAATGCTGCATGTCCAATGTGACAGGTCCACAAGGCCATCATACATTTTTCAGCAGGTTTCACATGGGCCGTTATGGCCACATTTTAGCGTCAGTATTAAAGACCTGGGCTTTCTGCAGTTCTACTGAACGTAACTTATACGCCATAGGGTTCTGTGGTGATCTAAGTTCAGTATAGTGAAGCAGTGGGTTAGGGTATTGCGGCCGTAATTCGGTGCGGGGCCCGGCCTTCAAGTTGTTTTCTTCATAGAAATATTGGATTGAAACGAATATTCAAGTATAGTTACAAAATAATTAATACATGGATCTCACCTACTTCTTTTTGAATCCGAGAACAGAAATGTGCTCTCTTTCGATTACCAACTCCATCCTTTCTTCTCTTGACCGCCTTACATGTCTTTTTCTTTGATATAGGTCTGTCTGTCACCAGATCCTGCTCCAGGCGATATTCAGGAGGAGAAACGCTGGATATTAAAATTTCCTGATGGTAGAAAATGAAGCCAATGAACAAAAAAAAATAGACAAGCTATATATAGAAAGGATCACTCAAGTATCATGCAGAAGAGCATATGGTTTTACAACGTACAGATATGAATTTCTATGCTTCATTGCTATTGGGTGATAAAGGACCTAAGTAGTAAGAATATTAACACTTCGCGGTCACTTTGCATTCGGACTGTTGCTACTGAAAAGTTCCTTTTGCCGCAGAAACTTTCGGTGTTGTACGGATGCCTTTTATTCCGTTTTACTAGAGACTGAGGTCTAGTAGTTCCAGACTTCTCTTATAGGGTCGCAGCCTTTATGGACCAATCACACTCTTGTTGGAATGATAAGGTCCCTTTACTCAAAAGAAAGTATGGGCAGCACAGCAGAACAGAACCTCCAGGGTATTAGGGTGCAAGCCTCCAGGGATCCGACTTGTAAATCCCCAAATGTAGATAAAATAGGATATAAAGAGGCAGCACTCCAAAAATCATATCAAAATGGAACAATTTATTCACCCATCAGTGAAAAAAAGATTGCAACGTTTCAGCTGCTCCATGCAGCCTTTGTCAAGCAAAATACAACTCACAATTCAGTGCATTTATACAACCCAAAGTGGGAGGAGGCACCATCAAAATTTACATCTAATAAAAAGTTTAAGAGCACAATCAACTACAATACAAAATACATGGTGTCAATATTGTGTAACAATATATGCATGTGAGAATATACGTAAAGATATAAGTGACACAATAAAACATACATAAAAATACCATCACAATTCTCTAGATCATAATTTCAGGTTTATATCAAGCAGCTGTAATTTGGCAGGTGTGTGGAAAACAACACACACATATCTAATCACTGTCACTCACCCAAAACAAGGGGATACAGCGCTCGTGGGTCTAGTATGTCACACTGTTCTGATTCCGGCGTCCATAGAGTTCAACTGCGCATGCTCGAGTTTAAACCACGTGACATAGATAATCACATGATCTGCTGTCAAGCACATCGATATCAGCGTCTAACAAGACCGCTAGCAACCGTAGTCATAGTCGATTGCGCATGCGTACGAGAGCGCCGTAAGCAGGATACACATAACAAAAGAAGAGACTACGTCAGAGTCCAACAATCTAAAAGGATTACATTGACCCAACTTACAATGCTCAAACATGGCAAAAAGTCTGATGTTTTAGCAGAATATGGCAACGAGAAACTCACACCACAAGATGCTAAATCATAAAGGGTCCATAACTCCAAATAAAAGTAGATATAATAATATCATAAGGACAGACATATAGTCACTAGGTGGATTCAAAAGATAATCAACATATGGGTTCATATAAATAACCCCCAGCGCAAATGTATCCCTCGGCTTGGGTCAGCGTTCAGTGGAGTAATCCAGTTACAATAAACTGTAAACAAACCTACAGAAACAGAGGACAAATAGAAAAGTATAACTAAATAATCAAAAAGATGTGTGGTATTATAAGAATATCATAAAAACAAAGTGAAAATAAGTAAATAAACCCCTATTAAAAAAAAAAAATCTTACTACTTAGAGGGGGATCATGTAGAATAATGTCCCTGAGTGGTAATCTAGGAAAAACCACCACATCCCCTCTCCCTCAGAATATACATCCTAGAAACGCCTTCAAATTGTACTCAAAATTGAGTCCATTGGGTTGTAATGGAGAGAAGTGTATGACGCTGATTGGTCAGCGTCATACACTTCTCTCCACAACGCCCACTTGGTCATATAGTAAAACACGCCCAGTTGTCCATTAAGAAACTCATTAGAATAAAGCTAATATAGGTCATAACTCAGTCAAAAATGATCGTTTTTCTAAATAAAAAAACACTGCTGTAATCTACATTACAGCGCCGATCACATCATGTACAATATAGGCCACTTATAATGTGGTGACAGAGCCTCTTTAAGTAGTTTCTCCCTATCACCACCCCTCCTAAGTGGGGTACACGGTCAATGATCCAAAACTAGAGCTGATTAACTCTATAATGGGCCTCACAAAAGTGTCTGGGGATTGGTAATTCAGTCTTGTTCGTATTAATGGTGGATTTATGTGTATTGAGTCTAATCCTACATTCAGTGGTTGTCTCCCCAACATCTAATAATTTACACAGGCACATAAGAACATAGATTACAAAACCCGATCTGCAAGTCAGGTAATGTCGGATTTTATAGATCCTGCCTGTAATACGGTGTGTAAAGGAATCACCCTTACATATCAGACTGCAATTGGCACAACCCAAACACGGATAACATCCGCTACGGGTAATCGAACCCTGCCTACCTTACCTACCACTACCCTTAGGGCCTATGTCAGTCTTCACCAACTTCTCCTTCAAATTAGATGTCCTCTTATAGGAGAACAGAGGGGGATTTTTAAAGGAGGGGATATAGTAGAAATTACCTAACATGGGCCAATGTCTACGTATGACTTGCATAACTCGTGAACTATGTATATCATAAGTGGTGACACAGGGAATATGCGTTTCCTTTTTAGGAGCGGTAATATTCCTATCATGTCCTTCAACATTCTTAACTCTGGCAGTATGGGATCTAATCAGTTTATCAGGATAACCTCAAAAACTGAATTTGTCTCCCATCTCGCTCAATCGATCAGTCATAGTGAACTCCTCCTCCACAATCCTCTTAATTCTCAACATTTGGCTAAATGGGAGGGATCTAATCATCCTTCTAGGATGCTGGCTCGCATACCTTAGACTATTACGATACGTATTTTTTCTAAAGAGATCCGTCACTAGATGGTCATCCCTAATAAGGACAGTAGTGTCTAGGAATTGTATGGATTCAGTGGAGCGAACCATAGTGAATTTGATGTCTGGGTCCATTCCATTCAGGTCAACAAAAAATGATTTTAAGGAGTCTTGTGCATCAATCCAAATGAGGAATATGTTGTCTATGTATCGCCACCATCCCAAAACTTTGGAAAAATGGTGGGACACAGACGACAGATTCCTCCAGGTCTGCCATATAAATATTGGCATAGGTGGGAGCCATATTTGATCCCATAGTGGTACCTTTCAATTGGACAAAGAAGTCATCACCAAATAAAAAAATAGGTACAAGTCAAAATAGTTTCTAATAGGCCCAGGGCAAACTCCTTACAATCAGGAGAGTAATCTGTGACATCCAAAGCTTTTTTTTTTTTTTTTTTTTACACTAAATAACCCCCTCTCATGGTTAATCGAAGTGTATAGTGAGGTCACATCAAATTAGACCAAAATGGCTCCCTTAGGTATGTTTAAGTCATGAATCTTGGACAAAAAATAAATAAATCCCTGATATAGGACCTAGCTGTCGTAGCTCAATTCCTTATAAAAGTTTGTCCAGAAAAATGGGACTGAATATAGAATTTCTCCCTGACAATTGGGCGCCCTGGTGGATTATGTAGGTCTTTGTGGATCTTCGGGAGGCAATATATGAGGAGAGTAACTGGATGATTAGGCAATAAAAAAAATCATGTAACTCTTTGTCCACTAAATCAAGTGTGTATGCATTATCAACCAAGAGTTTAAGGTTCCTCATAAACTCCAACTTTGGATCTCTGTTGACTTTCCTATAAACACGAGGGTCATGCAACTGTTTCTCCAATTCATTAACATAGAGTTGGCGGTCCATAACGACGATCACCCCCGTCATTATGGACCAACTCCTGCAATGCCACAATTTGTTCACGCGTTAAGTTAGGACGAATCAAAGGTTCCCCATCACTCAACACGTTTGATTTTAATATACAAATATTACAATTTAATATACAGTTATTCATAACAAAAGATTGAGGGACTCCTTCAGGGATTTGCACTTTGGGATGCCTGCTAGATCCTTTGTTTTTTCAATACCCGTTTAAAGAGAACCCTTCACCTGCCCATACATGTGCAGCTGAGTGCAGCATGTAATAGGCAGGGCTGTACAAACCCTGGGGCACTTTACTTTTTTTTTTCCTATCCTCCTCCATTATTTAGATATCGGTGTCGTTATATTTGGCGCCCAATATTTAAATAACCCCCTGAACGGTCAATGGGGCGTGTAACATCGCTGTGACACTGTCCAATCAGCTACAGACAGTGTCATAGCAAGAGCTGGAGAGTGTGTGCGCGCGCACGCTCTTACACACTCTTCAGCTCTCAGCAAACAAGGACAAGACTGTGTGATCTCTCGCGATAGATCAGTCTTGTTGTCTTTGTCTGCCAAGAGCTGAAGAGTAAAAGCGTGAGTGCGTAGCTCCGAGTGCACATCCTCTCCTCTCTCCAGCACTTGCTGTGACACTGTACGTAGCGGATTGGACAGTGTCACAACAATGTTACATGCCCCCTTGCCACTTACACGCCCCATTGACAGTTCAAGGGGTTATTTAAATATCGGGCGCCAAATATAACAGCACCGATATCTAAACAACTGAGGAGAATAGGAAAAAAACTGTAAAGTGCCCCAGGGTTTGTACAGCCCTGCCTATTACATGCTGCACATGTATGGGCGCAATGAAAAGTTCTCTTTAAGTTTCATCCTAACCTATTACCGATCCTTGAGACACCATCATATCCCAAATCTTTCGTATTCATCCTTCCCTTCATGGATGCATAGCTCCTCTCCCTCAGCAGCTAGAATGGGAGTAAGGCTTCCATAGAAGCTTAAGTATCTCTATAACAGATTTTATAACGGATTTAGGCCCCATGCACACGACCGTAGTTTTCTTCCGTAATTACGGATGAAATTGCGGACCCATTCATTTCTATTGGCCACGGACACCTTTCAGTATATTTAGAGATGTGTCTGTGCCGTAGTAATGATCCGCAAAATATAGAACATGTCCTATTCTTGTCCGCAATTGCGGACAGCTGGCGATGTACATCCGTATTTGCAGATCGGAAAAATGCTTACGGTCGTGTGCATGAGGCCTTAGATGGTAGATATGGGTTTATAAAGGGGAAAATTGATAATCAAACATACACTTGGCAACTTTTATGTGCCCAATATTTCATATCTAGTAAGAACTAGGTTCTGATAAGTGAATTGTGAAGACTATAGAGAAGGCATTTCTGTTGTAGCAGTGGATTTTAACGTCGCTCTTGATCCAGCATAGACTCCTCTACTGGCACATCAGCGCTGTCTTATAGGACGTTAGCGCATATTAAGAACTTATTTCATAGAGCATATCTAAAAGATACCTGCCATTTTTTTCACCCTAATATAAAAAGATTACACACATTTTTCAGCTCCCCACAATTCATACCAATCGACTATATATTTTTTATCCATTTCAATTTATAAAACACTGCCTAGAAGCAACTATAGAATCCATCGTACAGTCAGACCATTCACCAGTTTCTCACCTTTGAAACACCCATACATATACAGAAAACATATAATTGCCTTCTAAATAAGACCTTATTAGATCTCCCTGACATTAAAGATAAGATCAATGGCAAATTAAAAGGAGTTCTTTACTCACAATGACTCAGACATTTCTCCTCAAGTACTATGGGAATCCTATAAAGCAGTTATTCGTGGCGAACATAATAGCATTGGCTGCATATCATATTAAACTAAGAACAGTCACGGCTGTGGGGTATATGAACCCACCAGACCGTTGTTCCGTAGTGGAGAAGCAGTTGGTCAAACAAAAGTCAATTACAGTCACTCGGACAAGAGTACTTGGGATGATGTTCAGGCAGATACTTGGAGTAGCAGACATGTGGCACAGGTGATGCTTGACATGTCAGATGACACAGGACTTGGCAGATGAGGCACACGGCTCCAACAATAGGCTTAGGAACAGGATACAGGAACACTGGGAGCAGGATATAATTAAAGGACCATTTGCATAAACGATCACAGGAAGACTAACAACGCTCAGGCAAGGAGAGGAAAAGCAGAGCCCTATTTAAAGTCCAGGTTTGGCTGGGAAACTTTAGACAGTTGCGCACACTGGCCCTTTAAGGCCGGAAGAGAGTGCGTGAGCGCACACTACGGGACACAGGTGAGTGTGACACGTGTGTGTCGGCGTCTGAGGAGGGAGATGCTGACATGAAGATACAGTCCTGCGGTCGCGGCTGACGGCAAGTGGGGGCATAACAAGAACAAAGAAAACCCAAGGCCTGACTCAGAAGATTAGACATTTTGAAATTCTACATTAAAAAAAACAAAAAAAAAAACAAAAACTACCACACAAAAAGGTAATAATCATGGCAGACACAGGTAATTAAAATATCTTGATCATATTATGCCTCCTGTGATTTTATATATACACTACCATAGGCATATCACTGTGAAAGCTTTGGGCTTTACTTGGGGATTTGGGATGGAGGTTGATTGTACGCTCTCCCTGCACTATTGCAAGCCTGTTGCACATTATACAATCGTAATAATCATTACGGTTATGCTGGCACATAGTTGATGGCCTTAGAGGAATATTTTTAAGTAGGCTTTTTAATTTTTATATGTATATTTGTTTGGTTGTTTTTTTTGGGGGGGGGGGGGGGGGGGGACTATAATTATGGAGTAATAAAGTATATATTTTTGGACAAATTTGTGTCTAGAATGATTTTGATACACAAATTGTGTGTTTGAGACATATATAGGTTTACTGTCGTTTGCATTAGGTCTTGCGGAGATACCAGTGCCCGAAAGGTATTATAGGTGCTAACAAAACGATAATAAGCCTACCAAATTTATGCTGGCCAGGATCAAAACATAGAAAACTTAAAACAAAAGGATAATGTCGACCAAAAAACAGATATGGCGTGGAGGTCTCCGAGACAGAACAGATCGCAGAGATGTTTCGCACTTACTATACAGAACTATGTAATATTAAAAAGACATACACTATTGATTCCCTTAAAAGAAAGGCCTCTGCCTCATAGAATTTCATGAAAGGTATTGACCTCCCACTCATATCTCAAAATCATGCTTCACATATTTGTGATCCAATCACAATAGACTAACTCACAGCAGCACGAAAATCTACTTCTAAAAGGAAAGCCACGGGTCCCGATGGATTACCTTTCTACTACTATTAATGTTTTACAAAGATCCTAGCACCACATATCCTAAAAACATTTAATTCCGCATTAGAGGGCTCCCCCTTCTCTCAGACATTAGAAGCGCATATCACGCTTACAAATAAACCAGGTAAAAACACCCAACCAACTGTGCTAATTATCGACCTATATCCGTGAGCTAAAGTCATACGCCAAGATACTAGCAACAATGAGAAAACCCACACTACCATATCTAATACATCCGGACCAGACAGGTTTTGTGCCAGGAAGAGAAGGAACGGACAATGCAAAAGAAGTACTCAACTTCATTGCGTACGCCCAAAAATTTAAATACCCTCTTGTCCTACTCTGCACAGATGCCGGCAAGGTGTTTGGAAGAGTAGCATGGCCTTTCATAACTAGCGTGTTAAAGAAATTCCAATTTCCAACAAAATTGATCACAGCGATTTTATCAATGTATTCATCACCTAGTGCTTACATAAAAGTTAATGATACCATCCCGAAATCAATGATGGCACTCGTCAGGGGTGTCCACTTTCTCCGCTGCGGTTTAGATTAGTAATGGAGACCCTCCTATAAACAATACGACAGTATAAGTCAATCCAGTGGTTGAAATGTGGATGACAGGAATACAAAATAGCTGCATTCGCGGTTGACCTCCTACTCATACTCTCGAACCCAAAAACTACATTTACTACCCTCCAACACATTTTAAATAGCTTTGGATATGTATCTAACTTTAAAATAAACATGACAACATCTCAAGCTTTAAATAATTCAATACCGAATGCACAAATAGAACTATTAAAAGAGAAATTCCCTTTCTCACGGCCAATGGAATCTATCACTTTTTTGGGTATAAATATAACCCCTAACCCAAAACAATTATACTTTTTGAACTATAAAAAAAAATTGTGGACTACCATACCCACAATTTTAAAGTCTCGGTCTCTGGCCTTTCGATCATAGATAGGTTCAAGTAACAGGTTGAACTCACTGATTTCTCACTGATACCTATTACAAACTCTCCCTATACCACTTCCAAATAACGTTTTTCACCATTATAGGAAGATTTGCTCAGATTACATTTGGGATGGTTCTAGGCCCAGAATCTCGTAAAAAAATTCTCCAGTTACCACCTGATAAAGCAGGAATTGGATTCTCCCTACTATCCAAAGGCTACAAAGCAGTACACCGAACTAGGATCGTAGATTGGTTAACAAAAACACACTGTATAAGCACTGGATGACCATTGAAGAGCAAACAGCACAGAGGCCTCTACACCAACTAATTTAGATAACCCGAAAAATAACTCCCCTATATTGGGATTAAGCACTTTGTCACAAGCCACACTAAAGATAAGAGACACCCACATATTAGAACAATGTGTTCATCACACCCATCACCACTAACCCAATTACAAGACTGCATACCAGTCCTAGACCCAGGATATCAAACACTACCTATATCTATTAGACATAATACAATCAATCCTTTGGTGATTCTAGATCAAGATGGAGCTTTACCATCTATTGCGCAGACTAGCGATATACTGGATTACCAAAAGCGTAATACCTTCCAACAGTTTCAATTGCAAACATACATGAAGCTCTCTCTCTTGGACATCACAGAACTCTTTCATGGTTCGAGGAAATTTGGACACAGACTGAAGCGCCTAAGAAATTGTTATCAAAACTTAGTAAACAGATTGTCACAATAGGTACAGAAAACGTGCTGGGAAACAGATTTGAACCTTGCATACTCCACCACAGACATATCAAGGATGTTGAGAGCTCCTAAATCCACATCTCGTATCAAAATACAAGAGAATGCATATAGATGGTACTTAACCCCTGTCAGATTGAAACAGATGTATAGCTCTACCTCGGATACTTGCTGGTATAGCTCTACTTCGGATACTTGCTGGAGATATGACAACATAGGCACATTTTTTTTTCTTACACACATTTGGTGGGAATGTTCAGAGCACCTGACTTTTTGGCAACAAGTTTTTAAACAAATTAACATAATATGTAATATAAAACTCCCTGTGGCCCCAAAGATAGCTCTCCTTGCTCTAATCCCAGATATGTACCTAGAAAATCAGTAAAACTGATACTCATACTATTAGCTGCAGCTCGTCTACTGATCCCAGTCAGATAGAAGTTGACAGACTCCCCGTCAATTTCACATTGGTTACATAAAGTTGATCAAATTGCTAGGTTAGAGATACGCTCGTATTGGGAACTCAGAACACACAACTCCATTTGTTCAAATATGGAAAGGATGGCAGACTAATAGAACTCAACTCTATGACTTGAATATAGCCGACACACACTAACTTAGTCTTGTTATATTGCCTTACTGCACTTAGGAGAGATTCAATTATATGAGCCATCCTGTAAAGAACTTCATCTCAGATATACATTTAATTTTTTTTAAAAAAACCAACAACTTCATTCCAACCATTTTTTGCCATAATTGGTGCATGTAGATGCACATCGGTATAAGATGGCTCCTTTAAATATCCCTCCTGATCTCTCTTCTCCTCCTCCACCCCCCCCCCCCCATGTTATTTTTATTACGTTGCGGAATGCGCTCGGCCCAAAGATCTCCTCCGGGAACCATGTATCTAGTCCCCTTTATGATGGTATCAGATGAGGCTTTCCCTCTGTCGATCCTGCTGTGCCCATACCCTCAAGGGGGACTAAATGCCCGAAAAAGGATATTTAACTGTGCCAGGCACAGAGTTGTGGAGTGTACCTTCAGAACCACGGTTAGTCAGTGGAAGGTCTTAACCATGTTCATCCAACCACAGTTGATGCTGTGATTAAGGCCTGCTGTGTACCCCACAAATACGCTCGGGACTACAATCCCAAGGTAGATGTGGAGAGACACTGCACCCAGCTTTTGACACAGTCATTAACTGGAGTCCTGGCCATTACCAATATTTTTGGGGTGTGTGCGCACGAGATAACTTTGCTGACTATTTTATAAGTCCTGAAGGTGCTATGCTCTGGCAATATTTCTATATTGGTGATGTGCGGCCTTGAAAACATAGATTGTCTTCCTTGTTACCCTGTGTTGAAGTTGGTCAAGAAGGATATTGGCGGAGACGTTTTGTACAATATGTTCTGAACTTCAATTATTTTTCAACCTTATGTTTTGTAGAAATTTGTTGTTTTTTTTTTACCAAAACTAAAATAAAAAAAAGGATGTTTTACTTTTTTACAATTTGTTAATTAAATAAAATGTGTCAAGTTTGTCATTACTTTAACTTTAATGTCAAACCTTTGAAGAAACAAACATGTGTTTGATGATTATATTTAACATTTAATGGTGTTCCAAATTTGTTTTGTTCTTCTAAACTTTTGCCCATCAAAGGTCTACAGGTCTGCAAATTGTTGGTAAATGCCCATGCCAAATATAGAACACTACCCGGTCTGATTCTCCACCGTAGGCACGGCTACCTTGCCAACAGAAAACTTTTGATCAAGCATCCATAATTTAATAAATGCTTGACTATAGCTTTCTCTGCCTTTCACAACCTCACACTGGGTTCACCAACAGTGAAGTTTGCTTTTACTAGTGCACCCTATGTGTCCAACCAAGCAATGGTTTAGGGCTTGTCCACACGTAACGGAATTGCTGCGGAAAATTTCTGCAGCATTTCCGTTGAAACTAGAGGACAATCCGCAGCGGAAAAACCGCACCATTTCCTGCGTTTTTTGCTGCAGAAAATAGTGCGGATTTTGCGCCATTTTTGTCAATGCTGGGGGATGGTGACATCTCCTCTAAAAAATGCAGCAATTCAGTCTATTTTTCACAGCAGGAATTGACATGTTGCGGAAAGAAAATTGTGCACCGCAGGTGAATTTCTGGACAGAAATTTTAAGCAGCGTGTGAAATCTCAACCACTTTACGGCTACTGTTTCCGCTGCGTATTTTCCGTCCGCAATGCCGGTCGGAAAATACGCAGCAATTCTGTTACGTGTGGACAAGCCCCAACTCTGACCCTTCAAAACTAGATCAAGTAGTATTACTAAAATGCCTTCCACAAACTAGTTTATTTGGTCAAAGGTAGGTACTACTTAGTTAATTTTTACTTCAAAGAGTTAATTTGAAGACAAAAGCTTAAAAACGACAGACACAATAGGTTAGTGTTTTTTTGTTTTAATTTTTAAAACCACCCAATGTTTTAATTTCGCACCCACAAAAAAAAAATAGAAAGGCACACAGCCCTGCAATCCAAACACCCCCCCCCCCCCCCAACTCCAAAAATAAAGGGGAGATTGGGCAGATTAAGATGTGGCAGAAGAGATGGTAGTGGTGGAAGTGGTGGCGGTGTAGGTGGTGGTGGTTAGGGGAGCAGGTAAGGAGACTGGGGCATAGTAAGGCTGCATTCACATCTGCGTTGTGGCTTCCGCTCCAACGTATCCGTCAGAGGACCACAAGAACGGAAGTTAAGGTTTCCCTCAAAAAACCCATTGATTACAATGGGTTTTATTTTTGCATCAGTTGTGCTCAGTTAGGCTCCATTCCGTCAGGTTTCAGGTTTTTTTGACAGAAGAAATACTGTAGTCTGCTGCGCTATTGTTTCCGTCATTAGTGACAAAAAAAAGGAAAGCTCCTTTCCGTCAGGTTTCCAACATTGAACTCAATGGATGACGGATACAAACAGATATGCCATCCGTTTGTATCAGTTATGCATTACGTTAAATGAAAGCAAGAAAGATGCAAAGAAAAAAACAGATCCGTTAAAAACGGAGTGTAACTGATGACAAACGGAAAGATAGTCGTTTTTTTGACGAATCCGGTAAAATGATCCGTCAAAAACAAACATTTTACCTTACGTTGCATTCAGTCTGCATCAGTCAGCCTGTTTGTTTTTTTATTTCAACGGATCCGCTAAAACGGATGCTACAATGCAGATATGAAGGAAGCCCAAGAATGAGAATGAAGATAAAAAAAAAAAAGATAAAGTAGAAGGTAAAGAAGAGAGGAATTAGTGATCATAATAAGAATGAGAAGACTGGGTGTTGCATAGTATTGGGAATACTGGGGACTTTTGTCTGGTGAGGGATTAGACGATCCAGCCCGAGGGCTGCTGGCATGCCTTCGGATATTGGCAATCTCTTCCTCCGTCTCGGCTTGTGACTTGGCGGAAGCTAAAAGATTCATGACCAGAAAGACAACTAGGACACATGACTATTGTTTGTCCCACGGCAACGCTGAGGTGGTCCCAGTGGTCCACCCTCCAAATAATGGACAAGAGCCTCCACATACATTTCTCTGTCCATAGTCTTGAGGGTTCTTTCCGTTCCCCATTGGGGCGGTGCCGTGCCTGAAGCTTCAGGAAATGCACATCTTCTGGATTAGCAAGCGTTGGTTGCCCCCGCTGTTGAAGGCCCTGCTTGATGTTCCTCAGGTGGGTCCATGGATGCTGGTGGATCACTCTCTCTAATCTACAGTTCCTCATATGGGAGAGCTCAATTGGCCAAGATGGTACGTTACCAGATGAATTGTAGCGGTATCTGAAAGGGCATAATTTAGTAACTTCAAGTTTGATCCCAGAATGTCACTTTATGTATTGGAAAAATTGGAAACAAACAAACTGGGGGAATCGGTTTATATGACGCATTCCACTGTACGCCTATATAGTACTTTACACTTTGTTAGGTCAGCTCCATTTCTGTAGTACACAAAAGTTCAATATACACCAGAATGACAAAACGGGATGTGCAAAGAGGCAAAAAAAACAAAACACATTACATGTCTTGCAGGTATTTCCAACAAAACTACATGGTGTGATAGTTGTAAGAGATCTTATGTGCGTATATATTAACATAAAAAGATACTTACTCCCGGAGCTCCCGACTAGTCAGGAGGAACTGCAGATCCTTGTAATAGGTGTACCGCTGCCGCGTCGGAGAAGAGCAACTCTTCTCCTTCAGGAATCGATCCTGCAGAGACCTTCACTGATTCTTCAGGTCCCGTTCTAAACATATAAGGGCCTGTTCACATCCCGGTGTTTCCTTCGGGTGAACCCCGCAACGGAAAGTCAAAATGAAACCACAGCTTCCATTTCAGTCACCATTGCGATCAATGGTGACGGAAACATTGCTAATGTTTTCCGTTCGTCACCATTCCGGCAGGTTTCCGTTTTAACGACGGAATCAATAACGCAGTCGACCATTAGCAATGTTTCCGTCACCATTGATATCAATGGTGACAAACGGAAGCTGTGGTTTCAGTTTGACTTTCCGTTGCAGGGTTCACCCGACGAAAACCTCAGACGGAACCCAACGCCAACACTGATGTGAACAGGCCCTAAAAATCAAACAATAAAACATCAGCCACAGTTCTTCACAAAAAAAACGCTAGGAAAGCATTTTAAAGAAAAAAAACAAAAAAAAAAAAAAACCACGTTCTGAGGCTATGTACCAGTACTGCTTCTTTTTAAATGGCAATGAATCTCTAGGACGACGACTCAAATATGGAACTGTAACATCACTAGCTTATACGCAGGCCCATAAAATACAACATTGGGACTGGCTAGGAAAGGATTTTTTCGGAAATGCCACTAGCAGTCGTAGAGAGCCCAGAAACGTCACTCAGCACAACGACTTTGGACCGGGGGGGGGGGGGAGATGAGATTAGAGTGCACTATAGCAAACATTTCTGTGACTACCACCCCCACTGAGAGATTCCACAAATTTAATAATTACTTATAGATGGACAGTGACATGACTGCTTCTTCCAGACACACACTTAAAAATAAAGGCACATAATAGATGGCATACAGTTTCAAATTATACGGTTTTAGGCCCCATGCACACGACAGTATTTTTCATCCGTAATTTCGGACTGCAATTACGGACCCATTCATTTCTATGGGCTACGGACACCTTTCCATATTTTTACGGATGGGTGTCCGTGCCGTAGAAAATGATAGATGTCCTTTTTTTTGTCCGCAATTCCGACACAGACTCGCCATAGAAGTCTATGGGTGCTTCCGTATTTACGGACGGCTACGGATGTGCATCCGTAATTACAGAAGCGTTGCTATGCGATGCCAGGGGATTACCCAAGATTCCTCCCTTTTTTTTGTGGATCCGTAAGTACGGGTGCACTACAGACCGTATTTACGGACACGACACCCTTCCGTATATGCGGATGATTCACGGATGACTATAAATGACTATGGATCCGCATTTATGGATGGATTAAAAATACAGTCGCGGGCTCAAATAAAATAATGTCCAATCATGGCCGGTATATCACAATTTGGCCTTCAGATCCCAGCCAGCAACCAGTGTAGATGTCCCAGGGAATAAACTCTCATCACCTCCATCTATCATACCACGTTCATTGTGCAAAAAACAATGCTATCACGGACGCACAATTACATACATAATCTGTAAGGGTAGATTTACGTAGACTTAGATGCATTTTTTAAGTCAGAATTGGCATCAAAAAACGCCAGTGAATTTTACAGATTAATAATTTCCCAACGAAAAAAAAATAAAAAAAATATACACCTCAAAAACCGCCTGCATTTTAAAAGTCGCCTCCAAATTCCTAGAGGAAGATTGGAGGCAGATTTTTTCTGCTTGACAAAAACTGTGTGAACATACCCCAAAGGGTACAAGCGCATAACAATTGTGGTCATACGGATTGCAACCGCGGCCAGCCTGGAGGGGAAGTTGGCTAGCAGGGGACCTGGCCTGGATCCCCTCAGGGTGCCACATTAGACGGCCTGTACAGCGCCGCATACAACATGGACATTGTGTGGTGCGTCGCATACGTCGTCATGAGGCTGGCCAGCGTCAGCACCTTCTATACGGCTCAGTACAGACTTGGCCTGATGGGACGGCCGGACGGGATCCATGGCAGACCCCTGCAGACAAGAGAAGACACGGGAGCACAAAGGATTTGCTTTTTTTAAAGACAATTTTAGGGGGGAGGGGGGGGGGGGGCTCAGATCTGGCGGCTGGGGAGCTGATCTAGTGAGGGGTCCCAGCAATGAATCTGTACGGGCCTGAAGGGGTAATATATCTGAGGAAAAAAAAAAAAAATGGACAAACAAGCAGAACACACACTCGCCAGTCTGGAGTTGGTCAGACTCAGTGGCATCCCAATCAGGATACAAAAATCAGCAAACCTGAAGCCACGCACCAGCCTCTTATCCCGGGCACTGTACCCCTCTGCCGTGATAACGGGATGTGACTTCACCTAAAAAAACAACAAAGTTTTCAAAATTTTAAATAATGATAGCCAACAACATAGTTTACAATCACATAAGGCTACAGATAGGAAGCCACAGTACTCACATGCCAAATTAGACGGGGAACATTGATGCCCATCCTTTCATACCAGCTTACATTGGTCCTTAGGCTGGGGCTGCTCTGCTGGTTTCACTTGTACAGCTATAATGGAGACATTTTCTTTTCCTCCTATTTGTTCCATGAGAATTGTTTTAAATAAAACTTAATTTCTGTACACCTGCGAATTCCCAGCATTTAACGTCATTCCGCTGCGTAAACGCTGTACAAACTGCAACAAAAATTAACTTGCGCATTTTAGTGTGGAGTTTCTGTTTCCCATTGAAGACTATGGGCCAAAAAACGCATCATCTCCCTTCAGTGTACGCCGCATCAATAGACATCTCAATCAAGATCTCATTTACTTTACCGCTACTGTAAATGCTGTGAAATTTACGCACAAAATTCTGTTGCGGATCTGCTGCGATGTTTACCCTGTGTAGGAACCTCAGCAGGCTAAAAGAAAAAACACTTGTCCATAGCAACCAATCACAGTCCAGCATTCATTTTTCCACAGCAGTTTAATAAATGAAAGCTGTGCTCTAATTGGTTGCTATGGGAAACAAGACCAGTTTTACTGATAGAAAGTTTTGATGAATTAGGCCTATTGTACACAGTGGGAAGAAATGATCAAAGACTTCGCACCAATTTTGTGGCATTGAAAAGTCACAAATTTTGATGCATGTCATTTGCGACATTTTTTACTTCTCTCACAACTTTTCAAATAGGGTTATATGGGAGGTGGTGGGCCACCTTTGGGCCGACACATTTACTATAATTTACGACATCAGCGAAAATCTACACCTGGTCACAGAAGGCATATATGTGAATTTCTGGTGTACAAACAGCCAAAGATGAACCAGATTTATTAAGAGGCGAGGAATTTGGCGCTTTTCAAGACAACAGTTTATTTTAAGACTGTTGTATGAAAGGCCAGTCCTAATAAATTCTCTCCAGTAAAGTATTTATAACCTTAATTATATATTTATTTGGGGACTATAAATTGAAATGTATTTGGCTCCTACATTTTTAAATTTATTCATTTGGGTAATTTTTTAAGTCTGGAGCCCTGCATGGTACGACAGATATAAATGGCGCACCCCACTTCCTTTTAATGGGGTCTGTCAAGGTTTCCAACAAGATTTCTGTTTTGATGGCAATAATAGTGCTGTAAGACGCTCTGCTATTCTTGCTCTCAAATGGGACGGAAAACTTGACGGACTCTCTGAACAAAACCGTGAACCGCAGTGTGAACATAGCCTAACAGTATGTCATCTGAAGTCGTGCACATCATATTATGGCCAAAGGGATGCACAGATCTGGACATAGGGGCTCATTTGTCAAAACGGTCTTAGGTTCTGTCCACATCTGTGTCGCGGGCTACGTCAGCGATTGGTTGCTGTAGAAAACAAGACAAATTTATTTTTTTTTTTTCATTCAACGGTTTTTGATAAATTAAGCCCATAACCAACGTGGTCACCAAGAGCTCAGGTTCAACGTAAGTTTTATGAGGCGTAAACAATGACATTTAGGGCCTGTTCACATCTGCGTCTGTGTTTCCATTGTTCCACTCTGTCAGAGGAGCGGAGCAACAAAACTACTGGAAGCACTGGTTCCGCTGTATGAAGTACACCATCGGTGCCCGACAGAACCCATTGACTTTGACAGTTGCGTCAGGTTTCCGTCATGCTGCGCTATGGTTTCCAGTATTTTGGACAAAATCTGCCCTTAACACAGATGTGAACAGGCCCTTACATAGGCTACAGTCCGTCCAACAGTAGAAAATAAATAGCATGGTGCAACTCAGATCAGGCACCCTGGCCTTACATCAACTCTAATTATGTATTATAAAACATTTACTAATTTCCATTAGTGTATTCACCCTGCAGGTTTATACAAACATATACAATTATTTTTTCTTGCCTTTAACCAAGTATCTAAAAAAAACTACCACAACCCTAAACCTGTGTCGTATGACAGGAGTTGGGAACTGCAGTATCGGAGTGCTGTACCTGATGGAGCAAACAGCTGTGCTTAGCTTCACTGTTTGAGGAAGAAAGAACATCCTCCATATTTGCCGTCTCATCATTTTCATCGAGCGTCTCCATATTCCTGGAAGCCACAGTCGCTTTACTGGAGGTAGCAGAAATATCTCCGTATATACGTATATTTATATTTTCAAATCGGTAACGATCGCGGAAACGGTTCAAACCGGAAGTTGGTATCAGCCTCACTTTGAAAACAAGATGGCGGACATGAACGTGCTCTATTGCCAGCAGTATGCCATTGTCAAAGATGGCGCCAACGTACTGCTGTACTGGCAGGGGGCGGGGAGAAGTTTTCTGGCTTCTCGTCAGTTGTAAAAAATAGTTGTTCCGGTGGATTCAGCGTCACTCGGGCTTTGCAGGCAGTAAGTGTGGTTTAGTTGGTATCATCCAAGGGATGAAAAAGAAAAAATGGCCCGATTGTCTCGTGTTTATGACAGAAGTGTGCAGCTTCTATCCCTTCACTTTACATAGAAGCGGCATCTCGGCGCTATCAGTCATATCCGCCAGTAAACTGCGCTGACAACTCGGCTGTCTGTGTTCCTATAACTATTACCTATCATATAGATATGATCAAGAATAGAGAGTTATAGAAGACATCAGAGGGACACAGTAAGCGCTGACAGCACTGAGCTGTAGCTTCTACGTGTAGTGAATGCATAGAAGCTGTATATTGAAAAGCAAACACAATTTTGAATGTCAATTACAAATGTTTTCTAATAAATTAGTACATTTTATTAAAAAAAATATGGGGCAGCTGGGATTCTTTTGTGGGCAACTTGCCTGTTCTTTTGGGGCGTGACACCTATTTTGGGAGGGTAGGTAATTATGTATTAGCAACTCCTCATGTAAGCTGTACTTTTCTAAGCGACATACCTTGAAGCTAGGAGATCCCAAGTAAAGAAATTCGGCGAGTGCCTCAATTTCTTCTACTTTTTGAATTATTATACTTACCTTTCATGGGTCAAATGCTGGCGCCACAAAATCAGCAAGCTACGCTGTTCCCGTGACTTCGGGAGTTATAGGTGGCTAGGGCAGCATCAACTCTGCATATGGTCAGGTCACTCACAGTGCAGGGAGGGGGGTCCCCAACACTCCTTAGGCCCCATGCACACGAACGTAAAAACTCCCGTAATTATGGGCCGTAATTACGGCACGTTTTTACGGGCCCATGGACTTCTATTGGCCACGTGTACCTCCCCATATGCTTACGGGAAGGTGCCCGGGCTGTTGAAAAATATAGAACATGTCCTATTTCAGGCCGTAATTACGGCACGGGCAGCCCATAGAAGTCTATGGGGCTCCCGTAATTACAGGTGACTACGTGTGTGCACCCGTAATTACGGGAGCGTTGTTAGGCGACGTCAGTAAATAGTCACAGTCCAGGGTGCTGAAAGAGTTAAACGATCGGCAGTAACTCAGCACCCTGGACAGAAACTACCGATCACAATATAGATCAACCGGTAAAAAAAAAAAAAAGACGTTCATACTTACCCAGAACTCCCTGCTTCTTCCTCCAGTCTGGCCTCGTGGGATGAAGTTTCAGCCCATGTGACCGCTGCAGCCAATCACAGGCTGCAGCGGTCTCATGGACTGCCGCGTCATCCAGGGAGGTCAAAAGAGGGACGCGTCACCAAGACAACAGCCGGGTAAGTATGAATTTCTTTTGCTTTTACTACGGAAAGGGCTTCTCTCTATCCTGCACTGATAGGCTGGGTTCACACGACCACATTAACGTCCATAATGGACGGACGTATTTCGGCCGGAAGTCCCGGACCAAACTCAGTGCAGGGAGCCGGGCTCCTAGCATCATAGTTATGTACGATGCTAGGAGTCCCTGCCTCTCCGTGGAACTACTGTCCCGTACTGAAAACATGATTACAGTACGGGACAGTTGTCCTGCAGTGAAGCGGGGACTCCTAGCATCGTACAAAACTATGATGCTAGGAGCCCGGCTCCCTGCACTGAGTTCGGTCCGGGACTTCCGGCCGAAATACGTCCGTCCATTACGGACGTTAATGTGGTCGTGTGAACCCAGCCATAGAGAGAAGGGCTGCTGATTACTGCAGTGCAATTTTGCAGAGAAAACGTGCCCGTAGATACAGGTGGAATACTGGTGACACCGGACCCGTATTTACGGGCACGGGTCCGTAAATACTGGTGCAATACGGGTCGAATACGTGTGACCAAGGACCCGTATTTACGCCAGTATTTACGGGAGGGAAAAAATACGTTCGTGTGCATGAGGCCTTAGTCTGTAAGACACGCCCACTGTTAATGGATTGGCCAGAGCAGCTGTGGCCAATCCAAGAACAGTGGGCGTGTCTTAGACTCATTCTAAGGGCCTGTTCACATCACCGTTCGCTTTCCGTTCCGGGGTTCCGTCTGAGGTTTCCGTCGGGTGAACCCCGCAACGCAAAGTCAAACTGAAACCACAGCTTCCGTTTCCGTCACTATTGGTATCAATGGTGACGGAAACATTGCTAATGGTTTCCGTTCGTCACCATTCCGGCAGGTTTCCGTTTTAACGATGGAATCAATAGCGAAGTCGACTTTATTGATTATCTCAGGCGCTCCCATAGGGAATGAATGGAGCGGAACTGCGCATGAGCGATGGGGGTCCCAGCTGTCGGACACCCACTGATCAGCAAGTTACCCCTTACCCTACAGATAGGGGTTAACTTGTTGTAACTGGAATACCCCTTTAAAGTTTAACCCCTTAACACCAAAGGTATTTTAAACCTTAATGACCGAGCAATTTTTTCAGGTTTTTCCATCGTCGCATTAAAAGAGCTATAACCTTTTATTTTTCTGTCGACTTAGCTGTATAAGGACTTTTTTTTTGCGGGACAAGTTGTATTTTGTAATAGCATAATTTTAGGGTACAAATAATTTATTGATTACCTTTTTCTTAACTTTTTTAGTGGGGTACTGGGAAAAAACCGGAAATTTCGCCAATTTTTTTGCGCCTTAATTTTACGCCATTTACCGTGTGGCATAAATAACATAATAACTTTATTCAGCAGGTCGTTATGATTGCGACGATACCAAATTTCATATTTTTTTTTTAGGTTTTCCTAAGGTTTTTTTTTCAAAATTATTTTTTTTGGGTCGCCATATTTTAAGAGCCATAACTTTTTTATTTTTTGACCGATGCAGCTTGAGGGCTTTGTTTTTGTGGGACCACCAGTTTTTATTCGTACCATTTTGGAGTAGTTGCGACTGTTGGATCACTGTTTATAAAAAAATTTTGAAGGTAGAATGAAGAGAAAACAGCAATTCCGGCGTTGTTTTCTATTTTATTTTCTACGGTGTTCACCGTGCGGGTTAGATAATGTAACCGTTTTATAGTTGGGTTCATTACGGACGCGGTGATACCAAATATGCATACTTTTTTCCATAATAAAGTATTTTGTAAGGGGAAAACGTGGGTTTTTAATTTTTTTTAATTTAAAACTTTATTTAACTCTTTTCAGTCCCACTAGGGGACTTTACTGTGCGATCTTTTGATCACTTTTATAATACACTGCAATACTTCTGTATCGTTGCCCTGAAGCCCGAGGCTGTTAGCAACAGCACGGGCTTCAGTAGATCCCCGCACATTGCGAGGAAAGTTCTTCTGAAGTGCCGACGCGAAAACTTTGATCTGCCTGCACGCTGTTTGCCACGCTGTTTCAGCGCCGCGGGCAAAAAACGCAGTGAAATAAGCTTTCTCTGCCTCCCATTGATGTCAATGGGAGGTCAGAGACGTAAACACCAGAAGATAGGGCATGTCGCCTCTTTTTCCTGCAAGACGGTTTTTCCGCCTCCTATTGAAATCAATGGAAGGCATTTTCGGCAGTTTTTTGGCGCGTTTCCCGCGTCAAAAAAACGTGTAAAAAAAACTGTGTGTGAACTTGCCCTTAGGAGCATTGCAAACCTGGAGAGGAGTTTAGAGCTCACTAAGAAAACACTAGCAGGGGTCAGTGAGATGGAGGTGGGTGGAGGGGGGCAAGCTCAGGATCCGGAGATTAGTAGCTGGGTAACAGTTAGGGTATGTGCACACACACTAATTACGTCCGTAATTGACGGACGTATTTCGGCCGCAAGTCCCGGACCGAACACAGTGCAAGGAGCCGGGCTCCTAGCATCATACTTATGTACGACGCTAGGAGTCCCTGCCTTGCTGCAGGACAACTGTCCCGTAGTGTAATCATGTTTACAGTACGTAAACAGTACGTTTACAGTACCTGCACATATGGTTTCTATCATGTTTTTTCATTAAAAGTTAGTTTTTATCTGCAATTGAGACACCTTCTTTGGAGCCAGTTTCCGAATGTATCCTGCCCCATATCTGATTATCCTTTACTTTGAATTTTTATTTCTCAGGGATCCAGAGGTATTATATCAGCCTTGTACACATATCTCTTGGGAAATAGATTGAAATGTACTCAGCATCGGAGACTAGGTGGAAAACACTTGTTCCCGGTCTCTCTTCAGAAGATTGGGAGGAGGCACTGGCATCCCCACTTTATGTTTCTCCTGCAGTTAACAACCGCATGACCCAACTGTATTCTCTACATCTATGCTACTTATCTC
The DNA here is from genome assembly GCF_050947455.1 of Rhinoderma darwinii. Lineage (NCBI taxonomy): Eukaryota > Metazoa > Chordata > Amphibia > Anura > Rhinodermatidae > Rhinoderma > Rhinoderma darwinii. The sequence goes on along the minus strand of NC_134696.1, from coordinate 61,962,420 downwards.
CAACACGTCTTCATAAAATGGGGAGAATCCCACACACCAGATGTCATACATGTTCTTAACCGCAGGCTGACTTCTGGCATATGGCATGGGAATGCTCATATATTCATTTTGGAAAGAGATCACATTGCAATTGACATCTATTCTGGGGATTCCGGTGCCACTCGCCCTGGCTGAAGTGTGTCTTCTTGGTCTCTTAGGGTATGTGCACACACACTAATTACGTCCGTAATTGACGGACGTATTTCGGCCGCAAGTCCCGGACCGAACACAGTGCAAGGAGCCGGGCTCCTAGCATCATACTTATGTACGACGCTAGGAGTCCCTGCCTTGCTGCAGGACAACTGTCCCGTAGTGTAATCATGTTTACAGTACGGGACAGTTGTCCTGCAGCGAAGCAGGGACTTCTAGCATCGTACATAACTATGATGCTAGGAGCCCGGCTCCTTGCACTGTGTTCGGTCCGGGACTTGCAGCCGAAATACGTCCGTCAATTACGGACGTAATTAGTGTGTGTGCACATACCCTTAGAGGAAGGGGTAGGAGAAAATTTCCAGGGAGGCTAGTCCTGAACTGGCACAACCTAGTAAATATGCCTGTTTGGCTGATATTAGGAATGCAAGTCCAGGGCCAGCATCACTACAGCAGGACGTTGCTCCTAGCAACCAGGACAAGGACTGTATGAAGCATGGAAGTAGGAGTGCAGCAAAGTTCAGACAGATACTGGTGGTCGGGGATTCTATTATTAGTCGGACAGATAGGGTATGTTCACGCGGCAGCCACCGTTACGGCTGAAATTACGGAGCTGTTTTCAGGAGAAAACAGCTCCGTAATTTCAGACGTAATGGCATGTGCAGGCGTTTTTCGCTGCGTCCATTACGGAGTCATTGGAAAACGGCTCCAATTACGTCTCAAGAAGTGACAGGCACTTCTTTGACGTGGGCGTCTTTTTTACGCGCCGTCTTTTGACAGCGGCGCATAAAAAAAATGACCGTCGGCACAGAACATCGTAAGACCCATTCAAATGAATGGGCAGATGTTTGCCGACGCTTTGGAGCCACATTTTCAGATGTAATTCGAGGCTAAAACGCCCGAATTACGTCCGTAAATAGGGTGTGTGAACCCAGCCATAGTGTCATCTGTTACCGCGACCGTGAATGCAAAACAGTGTGTTGTCTGCCGGGTGCTCGGGTTCGGCATATTGTGTATCGAATAGACAGATTGCTGGGTGGGGCTGGGGAAGACCCGGTGGTCATGGTACACATCGGTACCAATGACAAAGTCAGTGGGAGATGGAAGGTCCTTAAAAATTATTTTAGGGAACTAGGAGAGAAGCTGAAGTCCAGGACCTCCAAGGTAGTGCTTTCAGAAATACTACCAATGCCACTAGCGTCACTAGAAAGACAGCGGGAGATCAGGGAGTTAAATAAGTAGCTTAGAAATTGGTGCAGGAAGGAAGGGATTGGGTTCATGGAGAACTGACTGACTTCTCTGTCGGCTACAGGCTCTATGGTAGGGACGGGCTGCATCTATATCGGGAGGGTGCAGCTGTGCTGGGGGAAAGAATGGTTAGACGGCTGGAGGAGCTTTTAAACTGGGATCTGGGGGAGGGAGGGGATACTCAAGCGGGGTTAGATAGATTTATAGGGAGTGGGATACAGAATGGGATAATGGGGATTTAGTGTGGGCTGGGGATAGCAAGCCGAGTAGGGAGGTGACTAGGAATAAATACAGACCTAGGAATATTAAAGGTGTCAGTTAGATTAAAGGTAAGCTGGCGAATGCAAGACGTCTTGCAAGTAAAATGAACGTTTTGACAAGGATTATGCTGTAGTGGCCATAACAGAAACCTGGCTGGATGAGAACCATGACGGGGTAATAAATGTGAAGGTCTACACCGTATTCAGAAGGGATAGAAAAGATAAAAAAAGTGCAGGGGTTTGTCTGCTTGTAAAATCCAGCCTAAGACCAGTCCTGAATGAAAACATTGGGGGAGACTAACATTGTGGAGTCTTTATGGGTAAATATTCATGGAACGATTAATAACGGTAAACTGCTAATTGGAGTTTGTTATAAGCCACCAAACGTAGCGGAACAGACTGAGGATGAAATGCTGCAACAAATACAAAAAGCAGCAAATAATAATAGGGTCCTTATTATGGGGGATTTTTACTATCCTGACATTAATTGGGACATGGAGGCCGCTGGATGTGCTAAAAGCTGGAAGTTTTTATACACAATTCAAGACAATTATTTCGCTCAGTTGTTAATAAACCAACCAGAGGGGATAACCTGCTGGATCTGGTGTTATCTAATAGACCAGACACAATATCAGATGTGGAGTTCAGGGAGCACTTGGGCAATAGTGACCACAATATGGTAAGTTTTAATATAATTTTCAATAAAACTGTACGAAGGAGAGCAACACAAACCTGGAATTTTAGGAAAGAAAAATTCAATCGACTGAGGGAAACACTTAGTCATGTTGACTGGGATCATGTAATGGTAAATAGGGACACTGAAGCTAAATGGGGAGTTTTTAAAGATATATTAGAGGAATCGTGTAGTAAGATGATACCGACTGGTAGCAAATATGGATGAAAAGGGAATTACTGACTATAGTAGGACAAAAACAAAAAGCATTGAAGGCTGAGGGCTCAGCAAAGGCATTCCAGACTGACAGAGACCTCAATAGGAAATGTAAAAATGAAATCAAGTTATCAAAGTTATCTACAGAAAAACAAATCGCTAACGACATTAAAATAAATCACAAACATTTTTACAAATATATTAATGACAAAAAGAACAAATCTGATAATATTGGTCCTCTTAAAAATGAGCATAGGAATACAATTGTAGAGGAGAAAGGGAGGGCTGAGATATTAACCCCTTCAGGACCCAGTCTGTTTTGGCCTTTAGGACACAGCCGATGTTTTCAAATCGGACATGTGTTAATTTATGTGGTAATAACATCAGAATGCTTTTACCTATCCAAGCGATTCTGAGATTGTTTTCTCATGACATGTTGTACTTTATGTTAGTGAAAAAATTTGGTCGATAATTTCGGTATTTATTTCTGAAAAACACATTTTTCTAAATTTAAGCGTATCTGCTTGTAAAACAGATAGTAATACCAGGCAAAATAGTTACTAGTTAACATTTCCCATATGTCTACTTTATGTTTGCATCGTTTTTTGAACGTCCTTTTATTTTTCTAGGACGTTACAAGGCTTAGAACTTTAGCAGCAATTTCTCATATTTTAAAGAAAATTTTAAAAGGCCATTTTTTCAGGGACCAGTTCAGTTCTGAAGTGGCTTTGAGGGCCTTATATATTAGAAAATCCCCAGAAGTCACCCTATTTTGAAAACTGCACCCCTCAAGGTATTCAAATCAGCATTCACAAAGTGTTTTAACCCTTTAGGCGTTTCACAGGAATTAAAGCAAAGTAGAGGTGAAATTTACAAATGTTATTTTTTTTGCCGAAATTCAGAAGGTTTTACCCGAGAAATGCAACTCAGTATTTTATTGCCCAGATTCTGCAGTTTCTAGAAATATCCCACATGTGGCCCTAGTGCGCTAATGGACTGAAACACAGGCCTCTGAAGCAAAGGAGCACCTAGTGGGCCTCCTTTTTTTTAGAATATATTTTAAGCACATTGTCAGGTTTGAAGAGGTCTTGTGGTGCCAAAACAGTGGAAACACCCCAAAAGTGACCCCATTTTGGAAACTACACCTCTTAAGGGATTTATCTAGGGGTATACTTTGCATTTTGACCACACAGGTTTTTCGCTAAATATATTGGAATTAGTCTGTAAAAAAGAAAATCTGTTTTTCTGAAAAAACATAGACATTTTTAATATTTACAAGGAGTAACGAAGAAAATGCACCCCAACATTTGTAAAGCAATGTCTCCCGATTACGGCAATACCCCATATGTGGTAATAAACTGCTGATTGGACCCACAGCAGGGCTCAGAACGGAAGGAGCGCCATTTGGATTTTGGAGCACGGATTTTGCTGGAATGGTTTTCGGTGCCATGTCGCGTTTGCAACGCCCTGGAGGGACCAAAACAGTGGAAACCCCCAAAGTTACCCCATTTTGGAAACACCCCTCAAGGTATTTCTATAGGGGTATAGTGAGCATTTAGACCCCACGGGTCTTTTGCAGAATTTATTAGAATTAGGCTGCGAAAATTAATATCACAATTTTTTTCCACTAATATGTTGAATTTTCTTATTTTCACAAGGGATAAAGGAGAAAAAAACAACCAATTTTTGTAAAGCAATTTCTCCCGAGTATGGAAATACCCCACATGGGGTCATACATTTTTTTTTCACAAGAAATTAATTAACCCTTTCTGGATTGATCCATTTTTTGCTTTCTTATTTTCGTTTTTTCACTCCCCACGTTCTTAGAGCCATAACTTTTTTATTTTTCCATCAATAGAGGGGTGTGAGGACTTATTTCTTGCAGGAGGAGCTGTAGTTTCTATTGACACCATTTAAAGTGCCATAAAATGTACTGGGAAACTGAAACTGCGGGCTGATATAGGAAAAAAAATCTGATTCCCCTTTTTGGGGTTTTCGTTTTTACAGCTATCGCCGTGCGGTAAAAACAAAAACTTTATTCTGCGTCTCAATACAATTACGGTGATACCAAATTTATATAGTTTTTTTTTTATATTACTGTATTTTTCGGACTATAAGACGCAGTTTTTAGCAAGAATAAATTGTGCTAAAGTCCATGCATCTTATAGTCCGCAGTCAAGGGACCTGGCATTACTTAACCCCTTCCCGACCCATGACGTGCCGGCATATCATGGAGCTGGAGGGGGATGATGTATGGAGCGGCCTCCCGCACTGAGCCCGCTCCATACACAGCAGGTGTCAGCTTCTGACACGCTGCTCTAACGACCAGGAACAGCAGTTTAAAGGGCTTGTGCCATAAAACACATGTATTCCCCTATCCACAGGATAGGGGATACATGTGTGATCGATAAAGGGAACGGGGACTGAAGGTTACCAGGAGTGCTGCATGAGAAGCTGTGACTTCCGCATTCTGTGTCCGGCAGCTTCATAGAGATAAATGGGATTCTTCTGCGCATGCGCGAGCAGCTCTCCATTGATCTCTATGGAGCTGCGGAACAGATAAGCCGGACACCGAACCCGGAAGTTCAGGCTTCTCATGTAGCGCTCTTGGTAACTTTCGGTCCCCTGTTCTCCTCATCGCTGGGGGTCCCAGCGGTCGGACCCCCAGCGATCTTACATGTAGCCCCTATCCTGTGGATAGGGGATAAATGTGTTTTATGGAAAACCCCTTTAACTAGTTAAATGCCGTGGTCAATAGCCGCATTTATAGGGGTTTTTCTATGAAGGACATTTATGACGTATCCACAGGATATGTCATAAATGTCAGGTAGATGCAGGTCCCACCTCTGGGACCCGCACCTATCTCTAGAACGGGGCCTCTCTAAACCCTGTTCTAGCTTTCTGTGCTCTCCCGGCCACTTGGTTACATGTGGAGTTACTGGAACAGCGTAACTCGCTGAGCTACGCTGTTTCCGTAACTCTCATAGAACTGAATAGTAGTTACGGAAACAGTGTAGCTCGCATGCTATGCTGCTTCCGTACCTGCCATTTACTACTATGGGAGTTAGGGAAACAGCATAGAAACACTGTTTCAGTAACTCCACATGTAGCCAAGTGGCCGCTGGTTCAAGTCCCCTAGGGGAACTAATAAAATGTGTAAAAAAAAAAAATGTTAGATCAATTTTCAGGAGTGTAAAAAAAAAAAAATATTAAGAATTTAAAAAAAAAACCTTCTCCCATTTTTCCCCAAGCACATGTAAAAAATACAATTATTTGGTATCGCTGTGTCCCTAAAAGTCCGATCTATTACATTATACCATTATTTAACTCGCACGGTGAGTTTAAAAATTTAAAACATCAAAATAGTTTTTTGGTCACCTTAGTGCTTAAAATATGAAATTAAAAAAAGGGATAAAAAAATCGTATGTACCAAAAACTGGTGCCAATAAAACTACCGGCTTGTCCCGCAAAAAGTAAGCCCACACACCGCTCAATCGATGAAAAAAATATTAAAAAAATTTGGCTCTCAGAATGTGGTGAAACAGAAGAAATTATTTTTAACAAATTATTTTTTTCCTATTCTCCGTTGTCTAAAACCTGGGTGCGTTTTATGGTCAGGTGCGTCTTATAATCTGAAAAATACGGTATACTACTTTTACAAAGAAAAATCGAATTGTTAAAATAAAAATTGTTTTGTTTCACCACATTCTGAGAGGTCTTAGTTTTTTGCGGGACGAGCTGTAGTTTTTATTGGTACCATTTTTTCGTACATAAAAAGTGATCAAAAAGTTGTATTTAATTTTTTTTTGAGAGCTAATGTGACAAAAAACAGCGATTTTGGCGGTTTAAATGATTTACGTTTTTTACGGTGTTCACCGTGCGAGTTAAATAATGGTATATTGTAATAGTTTGGCCTTTTACAGACGTAGTGATACCAATTTTGTTTATTTATTTTACATTACTTTAGAAGAAAAATGGGAAAAGGTTTTTTTTTTTAAACTTTAAACTTATTTCTTTCTCACTACTAATAACTTTAATTCTTCTACACATTTTAATTCTTCTACACATTTTATCATTGATCATTGGATCGCTGGTACAATATACTGCAATACTAATGTATTGCAGTATATTGTTATTTTTACAGCCTTTTTTAACCGCACGATCGCTGTTCCTGTCCGTTAGTCCTGAGTGTCAGCTGTAATACACAGCTGACACCCACAGCGTATGGAGCGGGTTCAGCACGTGAGCCCGCTCCATATATCAATCCCCGCACCATGATGTGCTATTAAGTCATAGTGCGCAAAGGGGTTAATGCACAGCGGATGGTGTGAATATTGAAATTTTCCACTGATATGCCATTTTACATCAGGGCATAATAAGAGGGTATAAAAATGTGGTAAATAAATAATAATTCATAGATATGTGGCCGGTGTCGCACTGATAAATGGCTCCCGATCTTATCCGATTTTGGAACACTGCACTAGGGATGCACGATGCATCGAAACTTCGATGCTGTTTCGATACTGTGCATCCCCAAACTGTTCGATACCGTTATTTCATGTATTTCGATACTTAGCTGTGCGGCCACACAGCTCAGTATTGTAACACATGAATGTATGAAAGCCGGGCTGCGTCTGTGTGATGCAGCCATTGCCCCGTTCCTGAGTACTGACATGTGCGCGCTGTCAGGATGCTGCGATGCGGCCAGCGCTGTACTAATGAGCGGCAGCACTTTAGACAGAACATGGAGGGTGCTCTGCAAAACACCCCCATGTTCTGTCTTCAGTGCATGCGCCACCGCTCATTAGTGCAGCGTCGGCCGCATCACCTCGTGCTGACCGCGTGCACTTGTTGTCAGGAGCGGGGCAATGGCATACGTCCCAACTTTTGAATTCGGAAAAGAGGGAAATTTTAAGCAACGCCACCTAACCACGCCCAATATCCGGCATCAACATATCAAATCGCGGCCAGATCCTTCTGCAAATAACGCGCGCACATTCTCACTGCGGATCTCTGGACTGTCTGGATATCACAGATATTATGGTTCCGGTTATATCGTCTTTGTGTTACTTTTCCTATCTTGGGTATAACATTTGCTCATCACGGCGGCAGCAGCTGCAGGACAAAAGGCTGAGAACAATGAAAGTCAAGAGGGGATGACTTTTCAATTGATAGGTATCAGAGTTACATGATGGGGATTTTTTTTTTCCAGTTGTGTAACTCTGCTACCGAGTCAATGGAAAAATCATCCACCAGAGCCCCCCTGTAGATTGCTCCACACACAGCCCCCCTGTAGATAGTGCCACACACAGCCCCCCTGTAGATAGCTCCAGATACAGCCCCCCTGTAGATAGCTCCACACACACACAGCCCCCTGTACATAGCGCCAGATACAACCCCCCTGTAGATAGCTCCACACACAGCCCCCCTGTAGATAGCTCCAGATACAGCCCCCCTGTACATAACACCAGATACAGCCCCCCTGTACATAGCACCAAACACAGCCCCCCTGTAGATTGCTCCACACACAGCCCCCCTGTACATAGCGCCAGACACAGCCGCCCTGTAGATAGTTCCAGATACAGCTCCCCTGTAGATAGCTCCAGATACAGCCCCATGTAGATAGCTCCAGATACAGCCCCCCTTTAGATAGCTCCAGATACAGCCCCCCTGTACATAGCGCCAGACACAGCCGCCCTGTAGATAGTTCGAGATACAGCCCCCCTGTAGATAGTTCCAGATACAGCCCCCCTGTAGATAGCTCCAGATGCAGCCCCCCTGTAGATAGCTCCTGATGCAGCTCCCCTGTAGATAGCTCCAGATACAGCCCCCCTGTAGATAGCTCCAGACACAGCCCCCCTGTAGATAGCGCAACACACAGCCCCTTAGGCCTTATTCACAGGGTCCGAGTGTCGGCCAATAAAAACGTCCGTTTTGCTTCCGTTCCGGGCCGTGTTGCCGTTTTTGACCCGTTTTGCATCAGTTTTTTTCCCTGTCCGTGCCACCCAGCCCCCTGTACATAATACCACCCAGCCCCCTGCAGGTAATGCCACCCAGGCCCCTGTATGTAATACCAACCAGCCCTCTGCAGGTAATGCCACCCAGCCCTCTTCAGGTAATACCACCCAGCCCCCGGCAGGTAATGCCACCCAGCCCCCTGTATGTAATGCCACCCAGCCCCTGCAGGTAATGTCACCCAGCCCCCTGTAGGTAATGCCACCCAGCTCCCTGTATGTAATGCCACCCAGCCCTCTGCAGGTAATGCCACCCAGCCCCTGGCAGGTAATGCCACCCAGACCCCGGCAGGTAATGCCACCCAGCCCCCGGCAGGTAATGCACCCCAGCCCCCTGAAGGCAATGCCACCCAGCCCCCTGTATGTAATGCCACCCAGCCCCCTGCAGGTAATGCCACCCAGCCCCCTGAAGGTAATGCCACCCAGCCCCCTGTGTGTAATGCCACCCAGCCCCTGCAGGTAATGCCACCCTGTCCCCTGCAGGTAATGCCACCCAGCCCTCTGCAGGTAATGCCACCCAGCCCCCGGCAGGTAATGCCACCCAGCCCTCTGCAGGTAATGCCACCCAGCCCTCTTCAGGTAATGCCACCCAGCCCCCTGTATATAATGCCATCCAGCCCTCTGCAGGTAATGCCACCCAGGCCCCTGTATGTATTACCAACCAGCCCTCTGCAGGTAATGCCACCCAGCCCTCTTCAGGTAATACCACCCAGCCCCTGGCAGGTAATGCCACCCAGCCCCCGGCAGGTAATGCCACCCAGCCCCCGGCAGGTAATGCCACCCAGCCCCCGGCAGGTAATGCCACCCAGCCCCCTGTATGTAATGCCACCCAGCCCCCTGTATGTAATGCCACCCAGCCCCCTGTATGTAATGCCACCCAGCCCCTGCAGGTAATGCCACCCAGCCCCCTGTAGGTAATGCCACCCAGCTCCCTGTATGTAATGCCACCCAGCCCTCTGCAGGTAATGCCACCCAGCCTTCTGCAGGTAATGCCACCCAGGCCCCGGCAGGTAATGCCACCCAGCCCCTGCAGGTAATGCCACCCAGCCCCCTGTAGGTAATGCCACCCATCTCCCTGCAGGTAATGCCACCCAGTCCCCTGTAGGTAAGGCCACCCAGCCCCCGGCAGGTAATGCCACCCAGCCCCCTGAAGGTAATGCCACCCAGCCCCCTGTATGTAATGCCACCCACCCCTGGCAGGTAATGCCACCCAGCCCCTGGCAGGTAATGCCACCCAGCCCCCGGCAGGTAATGCCACTCAGCCCCCTGAAGGTAATGCCACCCAGCCCCCTGTAGGTAATGCCACCCAGTCCCCTGTAGGTAATGCCACCCATCCCTCTGCAGGTAATGCCACCCAGCCTTCTGCAGGTAATGCCACCCAGGCCCCGGCAGGTAATGCCAGCCAGCCCCTGCAGGTAATGCCACCCAGCCCTTGCAGGTAATGCCACCCAGACCCCTGTAGGTAATGCCACCCATCTCCCTGCAGGTAATGCCACCCAGTCCCCTATAGGTAATGCCACCCAGCCCTCTGCAGGTAATGCCACCCAGCCCCCTGTATGTAATGCCACCCAGCCCCTGGCAGGTAATGCCACCCAGCCCCCGGCAGGTAATGCTACCCAGCCCCCTGAAGGTAATGCCACCCAGCCCCCTGTATGTAATGCCACCGAGCCCCCTGCAGGTAATGCCACCCAGTCCCCTGTAGGTAAAGCCACCCAGCCCTCTGCAGGTAATGCCACCCAGCCCTCTGCAGGTAATGCCACCCAGCCCTCTGCAGGTAATGCCACCCAGCCCTCTGCAGGTAATGCCACCCAGCCCCCGGCAGGTAATGCCACCCAGCCCCCAGCAGGTAATGCCACCCAGCCCCCGGCAGGTAATGCCACCCAGCCCCCGGCAGGTACTGCCACCCAGCCCTTCAGGTAATGCCACCCAGCCCCTGCAGGTAATGCCACCCAGCCCCCTGTAGGTAATGCCACCCAGCTCCCTGCAGGTAATGCCACCCAGTCCCCTGTAGGTAATGCCACACAGCCCCCTGTAAGTCGCACCCATCCCCCCCCCCTTCCAGGAGAAGTCACTGACTTCAATGAAAATATATGGAAGTGTAGTCACTGACTTCTCCTGGAGAAGAATTCCCGGCCACAGGGTCGGGGATTCCGCTTCAGAAGTGAGTGACGTCGCTATGTCCATATATGGACAGTGTAGTCACTCACTTCTCCTGTAGCGGAATCCCCGGCCATGGGGTCGGGGATTCCGCTTCAGAAGTGAGTGACGTCGCTGTGTCCATATATGGACAGTGTAGTCACTCACTTCTCCTGTAGTAGAATCCCCGGCCATGGGGTCGGGGATTCTGCTTCAGAAGTGAGTGACATCGCTGTGTCCATATATGGACAGTGTAGTCACTCACTTCTGTAGCGGAATCCCCGGCCATGGGGTCGGGGATTCCGCTTCAGAAGTGAGTGACGTCGCTGTGTCCATATATGGACAGTGTAGTCACTCACTTCTGTAGCGGAATCCCCAGCCATGGGGTCGGGGATTCCTCTTCAGAAGTGAGTGATGTCGCTGTGTCCATATATGGACAGTGTAGTCACTCACTTCTCCTGTAGCGGAATCCCCGGCCATGGGGTCGGGGATTTCGCTTCAAAAGTGAGTGACGTCGCTGTGTCCATATATGGACAGTGTAGTCACTCACTTCTCCTGTAGCGGAATCCCCAGCCATGGGGTTGGTGATTCCGCTTCAGAAGTGAGTGACGTCGCTGTGTCCATATATGGACAGTGTAGTCACTCACTTCTCCTGTAGAGTAATCCCCAATCCCCGCCAGGGATTGGGGATTCCGACTCCTACAGGGAGCAAAAAAAGACCCTCCTCCTCACATGCACTCTGCTTTCACTCACTGTCAGAAGAAGGCAGGAGTCTTGCGGCGGTGTTCTCACTGGGATCGATGCCAGCCCGGGAGTGGACCAGTCCAGTCACCTGACCGGTGAGTTCAGATGACCGGTCAGGTGACTGGTCAGGTGACTGGACTGGTCCACTCCCGGGCCGGCATCGATCCCAGTGAGAACACCGCCGCAAAACTCCTGCCTTCTTCTGATCGCTGCTTCAGTCAGCAGCAATCAGCTGTTTTGATGCAGCGCCCAGCGGGACATTTTGAAGACCGGGCGGGACGGCGGGACAGCGGTGAGAAACCGGGACTGTCCCGCCGGAATCAGGACGGTTGGGATGTATGGCAATTGCTGTATTACACAGCCACAGTCCCGCTCTATAACCGGGAGATCAGAGAAACCTCTCATCTCCGCCGTTATTCCCCTGAATGCTGCGATCAAAGCTGACTGAAAAAATGAGAAGGAATACCCGTGACGCGATTAAGGGACATACCATATATAGGCAGACAGCCCAGGGTCCATTGGAGGACCCCAGGGCTGTCTTATTATATTTCCTGTTGTTAGGGCATACTTAGGTATGTCCTAACAACAGCCTGTCAGTATACGGGCTAATGCATTAAAGTTTAAAAATAAAGTAAAAACAAAGTAATATTAAATGTAAAAAAATACACACACATTTTTTACATTAAACATTAAAATAAATCTCAATACATAAAATACACAGACACATTATTTAAAATAAACATTAAAATAAGTCTCAATACATAAAATATATACATATTAGTTATTGGTGCGGCCATAATAACCTTCACAACAATTTTTTTGTAGCATTTATGATGTGTACGCTGTAAAAAAAATAAAAACTACTTTCTTTTGCTTGTTGTGGGGCATGAGGTGTGAATTTAACCTACAAGTGCCTCTCATTAATAGTAATTAACCTCATCATGTACCTTATCCATTAACCCATGACTGAAAAACATGATGGGGTTAATTACTATTGTGAGGCACATTCAAAATGAATCACACCAGAAAATGTAAGAACTTTTTTTTTATATTATTTTTTTATTACTGTTGGCAAAGTATCGTTTTGGTATCGAAATCGCAATACTACACGAAGTATCGGTATAGAAGTCCAAATTCTGGTATCGTGACATCCCTACTCTGCACATTTTGCATCGCCATATTCTGAGAGCCAGAACGTTGTTATTTTTTCATCACCGGAGCTGTGTGAGGGCTTATTTGTTGTGGGACAATCTGTACTTTTCATTGGTACCATTTTGGGGTACACGCGATTTTTTTGATCACTTTTTATTAAATTTTTTTGCAAGCTGGGTGAACAAAAACAAGCAATTCTGACAATGTTTTTTAGTTTATTTTTGCAGCGTTCACCGTGTGCTAGAAATTACAGTTTTACAGTTTTATTTTGCGGGTCGGTACGATTACGGCGATACCATATGTATATAGGTTTTTTTATGTTTTTTATGTTTTGCGCAATAAAATCACTTTTTTATAAAATAATTTATTTTTTGTGTCACCATAACTTTTTTATTTTTTTGTCAAAAAGCTGTGTAAGGGCTTGTTTTTTGCGGGACGGGTTGTAATTTTTATCGGTACTATCTTCGGGTAGATGCGACTTTTTGATCACTTTTTATTCAATATTTTGGGAGGAGTGGTGAATAAAAAACAGCGATTCTGGTGTAGTTTTTTATTGATTTTTTTGGGGTGTTCATCGTGCGGGAAAAATAACATTATAGTTTTATAAAGTTGGGGTCGTTACGAACGCGGTGATACCAAATATGTGTACTTTTTTAATGTGTTCATTTTTTTCCTATAATGAAAGTCTTATTACAGGAAAAAAAGCATTTTTTTGTTTATATAATATAACTTTTATTTTTACACTTTTTTTAAAACATTTTGATTACTTTTTTTTACTTTTTTTACTTGTCCCACTAGGGGACATTTGGACTTGCAGCTTTGATCGCTGCTAGAGTACATTACACTACCTACGCAGTGTAATGTATTCTAACTGTCATTGTGACGTGACAGTCACACTGACAGGAAGCCTCAGAGGACTGGCCGGAGGGTGCTCCTCCGAGGCTTCTGTACATGGCAACCCGGAGGTCATTGTCTGCCCTCCGATTGCCACGGCAAGCATCGGCAGCCCCCACAATCACTTAGTGAGGGCTGCCGATGTGCTTCAAACACGTTAAATCTTTCGCCGCATTTATGGGGTTAATTGCCAAAATCAGCGGCGATGGTCCACTGACCGGCAAGAATGAAGTGTCAGCTGTCGGGGACAGCTGACCTCCCGGTTCCTGGACACTGTCCGTTAAGACAGTGTGCGCCGGGAACTACTCAGCAACTGTACGTCCCGATGCGGGAAGCAAGCCCTCTGCAGGACGTACAATTGCGGCACAGCACGTAAGGGGTTAAACACGTACTTTTCCTCTGTGTTCACTGATAAACTGCCAGTACCAGATATTCAGGGGGAAAGTGATAAATGTTCCCCACCCAATATTACCTGCTTAACACAGGAGGAAGTGCAGCAGCGTCTGAGCAAATTAAATATTTATAAATCCCCCGGCCCAGACGACATTCAATCTACAAGTATTAAGGGAATTAAAGAGGCTCTGTCACCAGATTATAAGTGCCCTATCTTCTACATAATGTGATCGGCGCTGTAATGTAGATAACAGCAGTGGTTTTTATTTTGAAAAACAATCATTTTTGAGCAGGTTATGAACAATTTTAGATTTATGCTAATTAGTTCTTAATGACCAACTGGGCGTTTCACTTTTGACCAAGTGGGCGTTGTAAAGAGAAGTATATAACGCTGACCAATCAGCGTCATACACTTCCCTTCATTCATGCCCACTTGTTTCACTGCACAGTGTGATCTCGCGAGATCACGCTGTGACGGGACTGCCTCCCAGATGTTCTTCATCGGAGCCATGGAGGACTTAACAGACATCGCCTCCAGCCGCTGCAGATTCGGATAAATGTCCTGGCACGGCTGGAGGCGATGTCTGTTGACTCTTCCATCGCTCTGGTGAAGGAAATGTGGGAGGAAGTCCCGTCACATCATGATCTCGCGACAATGAAACAAGCTGGGCTTGAATGAAGTGTATTGAAGTGTATGTGATTGGTCAGCGTCATACACTTCTCTTTACAACGCCCACTTGGTCAAAAGTAAAAAAAACGCCCAGTTGGTCATTAAGAACTAATTTGCATAAATCTAAAATTGTTCATAACTTGCTCAAAACTGATCGTTTTTCAAAATAAAAACCCTTTTGTTATCTACATTAGAGCACCTTTTAGATTAGGTAGGACATAGGGCACTTATAAACTGGTGACAGAGCTTCTTTAACCCCTTCAGGACTGAGCCTGTTTCGGCCTTCAGGACGAAGCCGATTTTTCAAATCGGACATGTGTCACTTTATGTGGTAATAACTCCGGAATGCTTTTGCCTATCCAAGTGATTCTGAGAATGTTTTCTCGTGACATATTGTACTTTATGTTAGGGAAAAAATTTGGTCGATAAATTCAATATTTATTTGTAAAAAACACCAAGATTTAGAGAAAATTAGCAAAAATTTGCATTTTTCTAAATTTAAATGTATCTGCTTGTAAGACAGATAGTAATACCATACAAAATACTTGCTAGTTTATATTTCCCATAGGTCTACTTTATGTTTGCATCGTTTTTTGAACATTCTTTTATTTTTCTAGGACGTTACAAGGCTTAGAACTTTAGCAGCAATTTCTCATATTTTCAAGAAAATTTCAAAAGCCTATTTTTTCAGAGACCAGTTCAGTTCTTAAGTGGCTTTGAGGGCCTTATATATTAGAAAGTCCCCATAAAGCACCCCATTTTGAAAACTGCACCCCTCAAAGTATTCAAAACAGCATTCAGAAAGTATTTTAACACTTTAGGCGTTTCACAGGAATTAAAGTAAAGTAGAGGGGAAATGTACAAATTTCATTTTTTTTTTCAAAAATTCATTTGTAATAAATTTTTCCTGTACCACAGAAGGTTTTACCCAAGAAATGCAACTCAATATTTATTGCCCAGATTCTGCAGTTTTTAGAAATATCCCACATGTGGTCCTAGTGCAGTAATGGACTGAAACACCGGCCTCAGAAGCAAAGGAGCACCTAGTCGATTTTGGAGCCTCCTTTTTTTAGAATATATTTTAGGCACCATGTCAGGTTTGAATAGGTCTTGTGGTACCAAAACAGTAAAGACCCCCCAAAAGTGACCCCATTTTGGAAACTATACCCCTCAAGGAATTTATCTATGGGTATAGTTAGCATTTTGAACCCACAGTTTTTTTGCTAAATTTATTTGAATTAGTATGTGAAGATGAAAATCTCCTTTTTTTGTGAAAAAACTTAAAAATGTTACATTTTTACAAGGAATAAAGTAGAAAAAACACCCCAACATATGTAAAGCAATTTCTTACGATTATAGCAATACCCCATATGTGGTAATAAACTGCTGTTTGACCCACAGCAGGCCTCAGAAGAGAAGGAGCACCATTTGGATTTTGGATTTCTGATTTTGCTGGAATAGTTTTCAGTGCCGTGTCGCGTTTGCAATGCACTGGAGGGATGAAAACCGTGGAAACCCCCCAATAGTGACCCCATTTTGGAAACTACACCCCTCAAGGAATTTTTCTAGGGGTAAAGTTAGCATTTTGACCCCACAGTTGTTTTGCTGAAGTCATTGGAATTAGTCTGTAAAAGTAAAAATCTTTAATTTTTTATTTTTACAAGGAATAAAGGAGAAAAAGCACCCCAGCATTTGTAAAACAATTTCTCCTGATTACGTAAATACCCCATATGTGGTAATAAACTGCTGTTTGGACCCACACCGGGGCTTAGAAGGGAAGGGGCATCATTTGGCTTTTGGAGCTCAAATTTAGCTGAAATGGTTTACGGGTGCCTTAAATAGTTTTTGGGTGTCATGTCGAATTTGCAAAGCCCCCGAGGGACCAAAACAGTGGAAGCCCCCCAAAAGTAACCCCATTTGGGAAACTACACTACTTAAGGAATCTATCTAGGGGTATAGTGAGCATTTAGGCCCCACACGTCTTTTGCAGAATTTATTAGAATTAGGCCGTGAAAATTAATATCAACATTATTTCCACTAAAACTTAGAATTTTTTCAATTTCACAAAGGATAAAAGGAGAAAATGCACCCCAACATTTGTAAAGCAATTTCTCCCGAGTACGGCTATACCCCACATGTGGTCATAAATGTTTTTTCATTAGAAAATAATTAACCCTTTCCGGACTGATCCATGTTTTGCTTTTTCTTTTTTCCTCCCCGCTTTCTGAGAGCCACAACTTCTTTATTTTTCCGTCAATAGAGTGGTGTGGGGGCTTATTTTTTGCGGGACGAGCTGTAGTTTTTATTGGTACCATTTTTTGGTACATAAGACTTTTTGAGCACTTTTTATAACATTTTTTGGTAGAGCGAAGGTGACCAAAAAACGGCGATTTTGCCATTTCAAATTCTTTATTTTCCACGCCGTTCACCGTGCGAGTTCAATAATGGTAAATTGTAATAGCTTGGACTTTTACGGACGCAGCGATACCAGTTTTATGTATTTTTTTATTTTTTTACATTACTTTTGAGAAAAAATATGAAAAGGGTTTCTTTTTGGACTTTAAATATTTATTTAATTTTTTTCCACTAATAATAACTATTTACTTTTGTTTTTACATATTTTATTAGTCCCCCTGGGAGACTTGAACCAGCAATCGTTAGATCACTGGTAGAATACACTGCAATACTAATATATTGCAGTATTTTGTCATTTTTACATGCTCCTGTGACAGCGCGATCGCTGTTTCTGTCCGTTAGTCCCGGGTGTCAGCTGAAATACACAGCGGACACCTGCAGCGTATGGCACAGGCTCAGCGCGTGAGACGCTCCATATATCACCCCCCCATACCATGACATGCTATTAAGTCATGGTGCGCGAAGGGTTTAATGCGCAGCCGATGGTGGAAAGTGAAAATTAAAATTTTCCACTGATGTGCCATTTTAGTGCACTATATGTTGTGCCCAGTTTGTGCCACAAATACCACAAATAAAATATTAACAGGGTTCTCCCGGGTATGGCGATGCCATATCGGTGGACGTAAACGGCTGTTTGGGCACGCTGTAGGGCTCAGAAGGGAGGGAGCGGCATTTGGCTTTTTGAAGCACAGATTTTGCTTGGTAGTAGTTCTGTTTGGCGTTTTGCTGGTATTTTAGTTTATAATGTGGGGGCATATGTAGGCTGGGCAGAGTACATCAGGGCATAGTAAGAGGGTATAATAATGGGGTAAATAAATAATAATCCGCAGATATGTGGCCAGTGTTGCACTCTTGCCAATCTTATCCGCTTTTGGAACACTGCACATTTTGCATCGCCATAATCTGGGAGCCGGAACTTTTTTTATTTTTTCACCACCGGAGCTGCGTGAGGGCTTATTTGTTGCGGGACAATCTGTAATTTTCATTGGTACCATTTTGGGGTACATGCGATTTTGTTGATCCCTTTTTATTCCATTTTTCGGCCAGGTGACCAAAAACCATCAATTCTGACAATGATTTTTATTTATTTTTTACGGCGTTCACCCTGGGCTATAAATGACAATTATATTTTATTCTGCGGGTCGGTACGATTACGGCGATACTATATGTATATAGGTTTTTTTATGTTTTGCAGCGTTTGCGCAATAAAATAACTTATTTATAAAAAAAATTATTTTTTGTGTCACCATATTCTGAGAGCCATAAATTTTTTATTTTTCTGTCAATAAAGCTGTGTAAGGGCTTGTTTTTTTTCGGGACGGGTTGTAGTTTGTATCGGTACTATTTTGGCGTACATGCGACTTTTTGATCACTTTTTATTGTATATTTTGGGAGGGGTGGTGACCAAAAAATAGTGATTCTGACATTGTTTTTCATTTTTTTTTTTTGCGGTGTTCACCATGCGGGAAAAATAATATTATAGTTTTATAGTTGGGGTCGTTACGAACGCGGTGATACCAAATATGTGTACTTTTTTTTACGTGTTCATTTTTTTTCCTATAATAAAAGACTTAGGGCGGGTTCACACGTGGCGGAATTTCACTTAAATTCCGCTGCGGACACTCCGCAGCGTTAATCCGCAGCGGTGCCGTTTGTCCATTGACTTACACTTTAATTTAGCAGTGTTCGTTTAGACGAGGCGTAAAATTCCGCTGCGGAGCATAGGCTGCGGAGCGGAATTTGGTGTCCGCAGCATGCTCTGTCTGTTGCGGAGCAGTGGCGGACTCATGGCGGAATTTCTCCATTGACTTCAATGGAGAGTCAAAATTCCGCAATGAAGTCCGCAGATATTATGTGTGCTGCGGAGCGTATTGGTTTTACTACCATGACATTTCTTCATTCTGGCTGGACCTATGTATTTCTAGGTCTACAGCCAGACTGAGGAAGTCAATGGGGCTCCCGTAATGACGGGAGCGTTGCTAGGAGACGTCTGTAAATAGTCACTGTCCAGGGTGCTGAAAGAGTTAAGCGATCGGCAGTAACTGTTTCTGCACCCGGGACAGTGACTACCGATCTCAATATACATGTATCTGTAAAAAAACATATAAGTTCATACTTACCGAGAACTCCCTGCGTCTGTCTCCAGTCCGGCCTCCCAGGATGACGTTTCAGTGTAAGTGACGGCCGCAGCCAATCACAGGCCAAGCACAGGCTGCAGCGGTCACATGGACTGGCGCGTCATCCAGGGAGGTCGGGCTGGATGCCGAAAGAGGGACGCGTCACCAAGACAACGGCCGGTAAGTATGAAAATCGTTTACTTTCACTAGGGAAAGTGCTGTCCCTTCTCTCTATCCTGCACTGATAGGGAGAAGGGAAGCACTTTTCCCGCAGTCCGCAGCAGCTAGTCCGCATCAATGTACTGCACATTTTGTGCAGATCCGCAGCAGAATCTGCAACGCAGATTCTGTGCGGCATTGATGCGGACAGTTGCGGAGGAAATCCGCCACGTGTGGTCATGCCCTTACTATAAAAAAAAAAGCAGTTCATGTTTATGTCACTTATAACTTTTATTTTTACACTTTTTTTAAAACGTTTTTATTCTTTTTTTTTTTACTTTTTTCACTTGTCCCACTAGGGGACACTTAGACTTGCAGCTCTGATCGCTGCTGGAATACATTACACTACATACGTAGTGTAATGCATTCCAACTGTCAGTGTGATGTGACAGTCACACTGACAGGAAGCCTACGACGACCACCCTCCGGGTGGTCCTCATAGGCTTCTGTACATGGCAGCCCGGACGCCATTGTCTGGCGTCTGGTTGCCATGGGTACGATTTCACATGGGGGCTGCCGATCGGCGCTAAACACCTTAATTGTGGCATTCAAATCGAACGCCGCAATTAAGGGGTTAACTGCCAAAATCAGCGGCGATAGGTCGCTGATCGGCAACGGGGAGTGCAGGGCAGACACCCTGCACAGTTAACCGCCGCTGCGGTGTAGCGCCGCGCGGCGGTTAACTGTCAAAGCACAGACGTAACTGCACGTCAAGGTGCGCGAACTTACTGCACACATTGACGTGCAGTTACGTCAAGGTGCGGGAAGGGGTTAAGCTCAGTATTGGACAGACCATTGTATCTCATGTTCTTAGACTCTCTTGTAACAGGATCATTGCCACAGGGTATTTAAAGAGGCTCTGTCACCACATTATAAGTGCCCTGTCTCCTACATAAGGAGATGGGCGCTGTAATGTAGGTGACAGTAATGCTTTTTATTTAAAAAACCGATCTTTTTTCACAACGTTAGGAGCGATTTTGGTTTATGCTAATGAGCTTTCTTAATGCCCAAGTGGGCGTACTTTTACTTTCGACCAAGTGGGCGTTGTACAGAGGAGTGCATGACGCTGACCAATCAGCATCATGCACTCCTCTCCATTCATTTACACTGCACTAGCGATATAGTTATATCGCTATGTGCAGCCTCATACACAAGCCCTAACATTACTACAGTGTCCTGATAATGAATACACATGACCATCCAGCCTGGACGTCATGTGTACTCAGAATCCTGACACTTCTGAATCTTTTCTGTTAGATTTACAGCAACGGATACGAAATCTCGTTTACCTCGTAATCTCGCGAGATTTCGTATCCGTTGCTGGAATCTCCTTGTGAAGAAAGATCGGTTTTTTAAATAAAAAGCATTACTGTCACCTACATTACAGCGCCGATCTCCTTATGTAGGAGATAGGGCACTTATAATGTGGTGACAGAGCCTCTTTAACCCCTTCCCTCTTTGGCCACTTTTGACCTTCCTGACAGAGCCTCATTTTTCAAATCTGACATGTTTCACTTTATACACACACTATTCATTTCTTATTTCTTACTACACATCCCATGCACCACACACACCACTCCCCTCAAGACTAGTGGGAGTGGCTATTATTATTTAAAGCACCTGCTCACTCTCCTTCATCAGCGTTTCTGACCTGGCTGTGTCCACTGGTAAGTATGGCCTTTTTCGGTGTTTTTGTATATATGTCCCCTTGTTTTTATCGGTTTTGTCTGTGCATCAGGAACATTCAGTTCCAGTTAAGGAGTTAGGGACTCGCAAGTCTGGGGTTCCTTGTCGTGGATTGCGAGCTTGCGTCCTTTTGGCCAAAATGATCACTAATACCCCAGGTATTTTTCATTATTACGTATATTCGCTTCTCTTGGACACAGCCGGGTCTTTGATGCTGGGAGAGCATGGTGTGTTGTTTGGCATAGCAAGCAGGGTAGCCCGCTCTATGAACTATCAAGGAGTCACAAATAGGCTTCTACCTGGCTATACACGTTGTGCCTCATGACGTGCACACTATCCCTCCATGTCTCACACACTTGCACCCCATTATCGATTTATTTCTATTGAGGCACTTCACTCATTACTGCCCCCTATATTTCACTTATAGTATTACACTTGCGCACACACTATTCATTTATTATTTCTTACTACACATCCCATGCACCACACACACCACTCCCCTCAAGACTAGTGGGAGCGGCTATTATTATTTAAAGCACCTGCTCACTCTCCTTCATCAGCGTTTCTGACCTGGCTGTGTCCATTTGTAAGTATGGCCTTTTTCTGTGTTTTTATGTTTCACTTTATGTGGTAATAACTTCGCTTTAACCTATCCAAGCGATTCTGAGATTGTTTTCTCGTGACACATTGGACATTATGTTACTGGCAAAATTTGCTTGACACATTCAGTATTTAATTGTGAAAAACACCAAAATTTTGTGAAAAATTGCAAAAATCTGCATTTTTCTAAATTTTAATGTATCTGCTTGTAAGGCAGGCAGTTATACTACACAAAATAGTCACTAATTAACATCCCCCATATGTCTACTTTAGTTTGGCATAGTTGTTTTTAACATCCTTTTTATTTTTCTAGGACGTTACAAGACTTAGATCTATAGCAGCAATTTCTCACATTTTCAAGAAAAATTCAAAAGGCTATTTTTACAGGTTACAGTTAAGTTGTGAAGTGGCTTTGAGGGCCTTATATATTAGAAAATCCCAATAAGTCACCCCATTTTAAAAACTGCACCCTCAAAGTATTCAAAACCGCATTTAGAAAGTTTCTTAACCCTTTAGACATGTCGCAGGAATTAAAGCAAACTAGAGGTGAAATTTACAAATTTCATTTTATTTTTCCAGAAATTCATTTTAATCCATTTTTTTTGTAACAAAGAAGGTTTTACAAGAGAAATGCAACACAATATTTATTTCCCAGAATCTGCAGTTTTAAGAAATATCCCACATGTGGCCCTAGCGTGCTTATGGACTGAAGCACAGGCCTCAGAATGAGAGGAGCACCTAGTGGATTTTGGGGCCTCCTTTTAATTAGAAAATATTTTAGGCACCATGGCAGGTTTGAAGAGGTCTTGTGGTTTCACAACAGTGGAAATCCCCAAAAAGTTACCCCATTTGGTAAACTACACCCCTCAAGGAATTTATTTAGGGGTATAGTAAGCATTTTGACACCACAGGTTTTTTGCAGAAATTATTGGAATTAGGCTGTGAAAATGAAAATCTAAATTTTTTCAAATAAAATGTAGGTTTAGCTATTTTTTTTCTTTTCCACAAGGGTGAAAGGAGAAAAAGCTCCACAAAAGTTGTAA
Source organism: Rhinoderma darwinii (assembly GCF_050947455.1). Lineage (NCBI taxonomy): Eukaryota > Metazoa > Chordata > Amphibia > Anura > Rhinodermatidae > Rhinoderma > Rhinoderma darwinii. Next base: position 61,939,751 of record NC_134696.1, on the reverse strand, counting down.
AGCAATCTCTCCCGAGTAAAACAGTACCCCACATCTGGTCATAAACGGCTGTTTGGACACACGGCAGGGCTGAGAAGGGAAAGAGCGGCATTTGAAGCTCAAATTTAGCAGGAATGGTTTGCAGAGGCCATGTCGCATTTGCAAAGCCCCTGAGGGGACAAAACAGTGGAAACCCCACACAAGTGACCCTGTTTTGGAAACTACAGCCCTTGAGGAAATTACCTAGGGGTATAGTGAGCATTTTGACCCGACAGGATTTTTGCAGAAATTATTGGAAGTAGGCCGTAAAAATGAAAAACTACATTTTTTCAAATAAAATGTAGGTTTAGCTAATTTTTTTTAATATCCACAAGGGCGAAAGGAGAAAAAGCTCCACAAAATTTGTAAAGCAATTTCTACCCCATATGTGGTCATAAACGGCTGTTTGAACACACGGCAGGGCTGAGAAGGGAAAGAGCACCATTTGGAGCTTAAATTTAGCAGGAAAGGTTTGCGGAGGCCATGTCGCATTTGCAAAGAGAGAATAAAACGTTGGAAACCCCCCAAATTTGACCCCCTTTGGGAAAGTATGCCGCTCAAGGAAATTATTTAGGGGTATAGTGAGCATTTAAATAAATGATCCAATTAAAAATCCATGGATGTGTGATAAACTTTGAAGCACTCCTTTATACACAGGCCAGGTGTCGCACATATAAATGGTGTCTTTCTTCTCCCCCTTTTGTAGCACACTTTGCACCTTTTTTGGGTCCTTCCCTTTTTATCAGTGGAGGGGATTTCGCTGGGAAAGTGTTGTCCTGGTACAATACGTGGACCATCGCTTCCAGATGTACTGGGGCTCTCCCCTTCCTGGTTCTCAAATACAAGGGCCTTGATAACCACCTCTTGAATATTAAGGAATGTCCCTGTCCGGCCTGCACATTGGTATAGCACGTAAGCGTTAGGCTGGGTTCACACGACCTATTTTCAGATGTAAACGAGGCGTATTATGCCTCGTTTTACGTCTGAAAATAGGGCTACAATACATCGGCAAACATCTGCCCATTCATTTGAATGGGTTTGCCGACGTACTGTGCAGACAACCTGTCATTTACGCATCGTCGTTTGACAGCTGTCAAACGACGACGCGTAAAAATACAGCCTCGTCAAAGGACACTTCTTTCAGACGTAATTTGAGCCGTTCTTCATTGAACTCAATGAAGCACAGCTCAAAATTTACGGCTGTCAGAGAAGCCTCGCAAAATGCGAGGAGGAGCAATTACGTCTGAAACGAGGCAGCTGTTTTCTCCTGAAAACAGTCTGTCATTTCAGACGTAAAAGCCTGCTACCGTGTGCACATACCCTTATACAATGCCATCTGTACCATGTGCACTGCCAGCTTTTTGTACCACACCTTTGTTTTCCGCATGGCACTGTATGGCTTTAGTACTTGATCAGAGAGATCAACCCCTCCCATGTACTTATTGTAGCGCAGGATGCAATCTGGCTTGGGGGCCATTGTAGTGCTACATCAGACAGGTACAGGGGTGCTGCCGCTACCGTGTATTGTGGTCAACATAAGGACATCCCTCTTGTCCTTATACTTGACCAGCAACATGTTCTCGCTATTTAGTGACCTGCTTTCTCCCTTTCTTATTGGTTGTCCAGTTTTCGAGAGGCCTCTCTGTTTTTTGCGCACGGCGCCGCATGCTACAGTACTTCTGGTGGAGAGGCAGTTAAATAATGGGATGCTGGTGTAGAAGTTATCCACATAAAGATGGTAACCCTGGTCCAGCAGTGGGTGCATCAAATCCCACACTATTTTCCCACTAACTCCCAGGACAGGGGGGCATTCTGGAGGGTCTATCCTGGTGTCCTTCCGTTCATAAACCCTAAACCTAGGTGTACCCTGAGCTACTCTCGCACAGCTTGTACATTTTAATTCTGTACCTCGCCCTCTTGCTTGGCAGGTATTGGCAGAATTTTAGTCTCCCCTTAAAATGTACAAGGGACTCGTCTATTGCTATGTTCTTTTGGGGGTGTAAGCTTCTTGAAATTTGGTGCAGAAATGATCAATGACTGGCCTGATTTTGAATAGGCGGTCATATGTGGGGTCATCATGGGGCGGGCACTGTGCATTATCATTATAATGCAAAAATTTCAAAATAATTTCAAAACGTGTCCGGGTTATTTCCATGCGATTAAATGGGGTGCTGTATAAAACGTCCGTACTCCAGTATTGCCTAATCTCTGGCTTTTTTTTTACTAGGCCCATATGTAGCACAAGGCCCCAAAATTTCATCCTCTCTGCTGCCTCTATGGGGGTCCACCTAGCAAATGATGACGTGGGGTTTTGGGCTAAAAATTGCTGGGCGTATAAATTTGTCTGGGCCACCATTACATTAACAAAATCCTCAGAGAAAAAGACCTTGAAAAAGTCAATTTCTGTGAGGCCTGCTGCCTCTAACCAAATTCCTGATCTCATTGTGAAATCCGGAATGTGAGGCTCATAATTCTCATGGGGTGGGTTCCACATGATATCACTAATTTGGGGGGTTGCCTGAGCTGATGTCCTGGGGTGCCTTTGTAGGGGTTCCTCATCAATGGATGAGGATGAGGAGGAGCTCAAGACGAATGGGGCAATTTCCTCTTCTCCCTTGCTGGCCGATTCAGTGTCAGAGGCCAGCATGGCGTATGCCTCCTCGGCTGAGTAGACCCTTTGGGATAATGGGGACATTGTTATTAGGGGGGTATGTAGTGCTTCAACACGTGTAATAATTTATTTTTATAGAGGTGGTTGTGTGTGTTGAGCTTTTACACATGTAAATGAAATTTATAGTAAAGAAAAAAAAACGGAAGAGAAGAAAATGAAGAGAAGAATAAGATAAAAATTTAAGAGAAAGAAATTTACTGAACGTCCCATATAAAACTGTAAAAAATTCCTGACCACCTGACACTAACAAATGAATAACTAAAGCTAACTATAACGCAGTAAATTTACTCTAAAACTGTCGCTACGCTATCAAAAATGTAGTGAACGAACTTCAGTTAAAAAAACCTGAATGTCCGTCACTAACTGACGCTAACTATAACGCGGTAAATTGACTCTAAAACTGTCGCTACGTTGTAAAAAATTTAGTGAACGAAATTCAATTAAAAAAAACTGAATGTCCGTCAATAACTGACGCTAACTATAACGCAGTAAATTTACTCTAAAACTGTCGCTACGCTATCAAAAATTTAGTTAACGAACTTCAGTTAAAAAAAACTGAATGTCCGTCACTAACTGATGCTAACTATAAGCTGTAAATTTACTTTAAAACTGTAGAAAAAATATATAGCTAAAACTTCTGCCATATGTTTTTTTTACAAAACGAACGTCAGTAAACAACCGCTACTCTAACGCCCTAAAGTTAATCTTTTTTACAATTATATTTAAAAAAAAAAGAGGCCCAAAAAAAAACCCTGCATCAACAAATTACCACTAAGGCTGATTATAGACTCAGCACTCAGTAGCCACAGCGCGCACACAAAAGATGGTGCAGTAAAAAAAAGGATAAAAAACCTGCGCCAAAAATTTAGCACAAATGCTGATCAGTGATGGGGGTCACTGATCAGTGCGCAGCGGTCACAGGATGCACACACTAAAATGGTGTGTACAATGGGTAAAAAAAGGAAAAAAAAAAAAAACTGCGTCAAAAAAATTACCACGGATGCTGATCAGTGACCGCGGTCCCTCATCGGCACTCAGTGACCGCAGGGCACACACAGGGAGAAGGTGCAGAAAACATTAAAAAGAGTCCTGTGCCAAAAATTGAGCGCACAGAGCGATCAGTGATGGTGGTCACTGATCCACACTCAGCGGCCGCAGGACGTGAAGAGGGGGAGGGGGAGGTGTATAGGGATAAGAAATTTAGGGACAAAACTAGTGCTGCTGCTAAAAAAACAAAAAAAAAAAAAAAAAAGCTGCACAGTTGATGATGATGACCACAGCAGAGGTGATCACACAGCAGCAGGAAGCAGACGGATGAAGACGTCACAGCAGGATCGCAGCACAGAACGCCTTGGAACCGGTACGTATCAGCTCACAGACGGTCACACCAGCTCTTCTCACCGTTCCTAACCGGAATGGAATGAGGTGGGCAGGGCTGGTGGAGGGTGTTTCAAACACCCGCCATGGCTGCGATTGGTCGGTCGGAGCACTTTAAAACGTTCTTATTTTTTACTATAACCGTTTTCCGGTTAGTTGTAAGTATACGACATTTTGCGGGAAGCACTGGCTTTCCATATCGTATACTTACGACAAATGTCGTGAAGGGGTTAAGAAATGTAAAAGGGGTTAAGAAATGTAAAAAGGTGGAACCGAGTAACCACCATCCAGTAAGTTTGACATCTGTGGTATGTAACGTATTTGAGAGTATTCTAAGAGATGAACTACAAAAGAGAATAGTCTAATAACTGATAACCAGCATAGATTCATGAAAAACAGGTCATGCCTAACCAACATGCTCGTTTTCTATGAGGAGGTAAGTGCAAATCTGGATGTTGGTCATGTGGCTGATGTGATTTACTTGTAGATTTTGATACTGTTCACACAACAGTCTTGTTCTGAAGCCACAAGCACAGGGACTGTGGGACCATGTATGCAAGTGGGTAAAGAATTGGTTAAGGGACAGAAACCAAAGAGTTGTTATAAATGGAACTTACTCTAAATGGGTTGAAGTCAGCAGCGGGGGTACCACAAGGATCAGTGTTAATTCTTTTTAATCTCTTTATTAATGACCTTGTGGATGGGATTGATAGCAAGGTGTCGGTTTTTGCTGACAATACAAAACTTTGTAGAATACTTAAAACTGAACTTGACTATAAAATATTACAGAAAGACCTGGATAAGCTGGCAGCATGGGCAAAAACATGGCAGATGAAATTTAATGTTGTTAAATGTAAAGTAATGCACTTACTACGCAATAATATACATTAAATGGAATAAAACTGGGGATAACGGAACAAGAGAAGGGCCTGGGTATTCTGGTAACAAGCTAAGCATCAGCACTCAATGTCAGGCAGCAGCTGCAAAAGCAAATAGGATTTTGGGTTGTTTATTTACTGAAAAAATTGCATTGAGGGTTATAGCTAATCAAGCAATGAATGATGGGTAATTTATTGAGAAAGGTTGAGCCTGATGAACCTATGCCTTTTTTCAAACTATGTAACGATGTAACATGGAGGTTCAAAATTCATCACACCACGTGCCTCACATCAGAAAATGGAAGAACTTTTTTTTATTATTGTTGGCCGAGTATCATTTTGGTATTGAGAATCGCAATACTACACAAAGTATTGGTATGGAAGTCCAAATTCTGGTATTATGACAACCCTAGTGTAATGTACTGTATTCAATTGTATCCGCGTCCTTAGGAAGCGGATCTAATTGAAAGCGCAGGTGAAGCAAGGGAACCATTAGTTCCCTTTTTCATCATTCAACGCTTTCTTGTGGCGCAGGCGGTGCGATGACTTCATTGCGCCGCCTGCCGTTGTTCCTCTGGAGCAGGCCTGATCAGAAAAGACCAGGCCTGCATCAACGGAAACTTTATTGCTTAAACCCGCCGACGCTAGTAACTTCTCGGGCGGGGATTCCTTTGTATCTGAAGGTGTCCCCGCAGTAGGTTTTTAGTGGCACACTCATCTGAGTTGCATCTCGGGTGATCCTGTGTCACTTACAAGGCTTAGTAAACTAAGCAGTGACAGCTCTAAGCTGTCATTGGTTCGTTTACATCACGTGGTGAAAAGGGGTTGCTGCAGGAGTGTGCTTTTTTTCTAAAAACGAATAAGCTGACCTGATCAATAATAGGGGTAATGGGCCCCAGTGATCATGGGGGCAGGGGAGGGAATGTTAATGGGGTAGCACTGAGCATTTATTTTAGGGTATGTCCACACGTAGCGTAAACACTGCAGATTTTACGCTACAAATTTCATTGCGAAAAATCCGCAGCAAAATAGAGTAGCAGTAGAGTGGATGTTATTTGAACAAATCTCAGCCATCCGCTGCGTATAAAACCCACCGAATTTTTTTTTATAAATTGACCTGCAGTGTTTTTTAATCAGCAGCATGTCTATTTATGTTGTGAAATTGCTGTTTTTCTGTTGCAGGTTTTCCCTATCTAATTCAATGGGGAGGTAAAACCTGCAACAAATAGCACATGTTGCGATTTTTGCGGCAGAAAAGCTGCATTATTGGGGGTATCAGCCCTAAAAGTGCCTAGGGCAGCACAAGTTCTAAATACAGCCCTGTGTGTAATACTGTTTGCTGGGCCCTGCATGTAAAACTATTATGTGTGATCCAGTTTTCTTTGCCATGTATCTAATCCTATCATATGTAATACAGATTGCTGAGCAGCTTTATGTAATCCTACCCAGCAACATTGCTATAGTGGTCATAGTCCTATAGATATGCTTTCTGGAAAAACAGCAGACTATTCTTCTATTCCTGGACATAGTGTATAAAAAAAACACAGAATTTATAAAATACCCTGGGCAGACCACTATATGTTTTTCCATAAAGAACTCACTTTCTAAGGCCTCATGCACACGACCGTATTTTTTCCCACCCGTAAATACTGGCGTAAATACGGGTTCGGTGTCACACGTATTCGACCCGTTTTGCACCAGTATTTACGGACCCGTGCCCGTAAATATGGGTCCGGTGTCACCCGTATTCCACCCGTATTTACGGGCACGTTTTTGGCGGCAAAATAGCACTGCAATAATCGGCAGCCCCTTCTCTCTATCAGTGCAGGATAGAGAGAAGGGACAGCCCTTTCTGTAATAAAAGTTAAAGAAATTCATACTTACCCGGCCGTTGTCTTGGTGACGCGTCCCTCTCTTCACATCCAGCCCGACATCCCTGGATGACGCGGCAGTCCATGTGACCGCTGCGCCTGTGATTGACCTGTGATTGGCTGCAGCGATCACATGGGCTGAAACGTCATCCAGGACGTCGGGCCGGATGTAGAGAGGGACGCGTCACCAAGGCAACGGCCGGGAGACCGGACTGGAGGAAGCAGGAAGTTCTCGGTAAGTATGAATGTCTTTTATTTTTATTTTTTACAGGTTTATTCTGATCGGTAGTCACTGTCCAGGGTGCTGAAAGAGTTACTGCCGATCAGTTAACTCTTTCAGCTCCCTGGACAGTGACTATTTACTGACGTCGCTTAGCAACGCTGCAGTAATGACGGGTGCACACATGTAGCCACCCGTCATTACGGGAGCTCCATAGACTTCTATGGACTGTCCGTGCCGTTATTACGGCCTGAAATAGGACATGTTCTATCTTTTTCAACGGCACGGGCACCTTCCTGTGAGAAAACGGGAAGGTACCCGTGGCCAATAGAAGTCTATGAGCCCGTTATTACGGGTCGTAATTACGACCCGTAATAACGGGAGTATTTACGGTCGTGTGCATGAGGCCAGTTGCTAAATAAACACATCACACTATTATAGCCCACATTCATGCAGTCTACCCAACGGCAAAACAGCTTCTCACTCGTGTGTTTACTGTATGCAGTTCAGTATTACAATAACATGACAATTATAATAGTTATAACACTTAGGAGCTTTAATCCTCTATGTTGTACATACATGTTCACACTGAACATTTCCTACTTATAAATACTGTATAATTGAAGAAAAACTACAGTACACTAACTTTAGGGTGCAGTTCCAACACTGACATGATGCTGGGTAGGGTCTAATGGTTTAATGTCATATTTATGGGATAGACATAGTAAGTATCTATAAATACGAATGTTCTTTCATGTTCTCTTCTTTGAAGCACCACACATTTTAGCTTGTTTTAACTTGTGTTAACTTTGTGTTAAGGTAAAGCACAGTAGTAGATGACAAAGGACGTCTTATTTGTATGACACCGTCTTTACTCTTTCAGCTGGTGTGAAACTAAGTTGCATATTCTCCCATATCTTCCAATATTTATTTTACTGAAGCAGAAAACTGTGAATTTCCATTGTGATATTTTTACCTATTTTATTACTTGCGGAGGCACTATGGATATCAACTATTTCCAACACAAAGGGATTTACTTTGCTTCTGTAATCTACTCACAAGAAAGACTTCAATACTTGGAGAATGAATTCCATGTCTGTGAGGATGATGTCTACATTGTTTCATATCCCAAATCAGGTATGACTATAAGAAGTTTCCTTTGCTTTTTTTTTATTTTTGGGCAATTCTTACAAACTGTAAAAATATTCAGAGATCCTCTAGTGACTGGTATAGCGGCAATGGACTAGCACAAGCTAAATGTGCTCATTTTCAAAAAGGGCTCTAAGTCTTTCTCAGGTAATTATAGACCAGCAAACTAAACATAAATAGTAGGAACAAAATTTGAGGGACTCTTAAGGGACTATATACTGGATTATGTGACAGAAAATAATATTATTGTATTAAGTGACAGCCAGCACGGTTTTACTAACGACAGAAGTTGTCAAACTAACCTGATCTGTTTTTATGAAGAGGTGAGTAGAAGCCTAGACAGAGGTGCCGCTGTGGATATAGTGTTTTTGGACTTTGCAAAGGCATTTGACACTGTCCCTCATAGACATCTAATGGGTAAATTAAGGACTATAGGTTTAGAAAGTAGAGTTTGTAATTGGATTGAGAATTGGCTCAAGGACCGTATCCTGAGAGTTGTGGTCAATGATTCCTACTCTGAATGGTCACCGGTTATAAGTGGTGTACCCCAGGGTTCAGTGCTGGGACCACTATTATTCAACTTATTTATTACCCCCTGCGACACAGCCATTCGTGTTTTTGTTTTTCATTCCCTGCCTTTTTTTATTTTTCCATCAATGGAATGTTTTTTGCGGAAGGAGTTGTAGTTTCCATTGGTACTATTTAAAGTACCATATAATGTACTGGCAAAATAAAAAAAATACCTTGTGGGGTGGAATTGGAAAAAACTCATTCCTCCATTTTTATTTTGGGTTTCGTTTTTACGTCTTTCACAGTGTGGTAAAAACTAAAACTTTACTTTATTCTGCTGGTCAATAAGATTTACGGCGATACCAAATTTATATATATATATATATATATATATATATAATTTTTTTTAATGTTTCACTTGTTTTTTCAAAGAAAGAAACGAATTGTTTAAAAAAAGTTTCTGTTGCATATTCTGAAAGTCCAAACTTTTTTTTTTTTAACTTTTTTTTTTTTTGTGGATTGAGCAGTGAGGGCTTATTTTTTGCGGGACGAGCTGTCGTTTTTATTGGTACCGTTGTTTAGTACATATGACTTTTTCATCACTTTATTTTACATTTTTTTAGAGCTAAGATGATCAACAAACTTTTGCATTTATTTTTTATTGAGTCAAATAATGTAATTAAGTTTTTCCATCGTCGCATTCAAAGAGCTATAACTTTTTTATTTTTGCGTCTACATAGCTGTATAAGGATTTTTTTTTGCGGGACAAGTTGTATTTTATAATAGCACAATTTTGGGGTACATATAATTTATTGATTAATTTTTTAATAACTTTTTTAGTGGGGTACTGGAAAAAAACTGAAATTTTGGCATTTATTTTGCGTCTTAATTTTACGCCGTTCATCGTGTGGTATAAATAACATAACAACTTTATTCAGCGGGTCATCACGATTGCGGCGATACCAAATTTAACCCCTTAGTGACCACCAATACGACTTTTTACGTTGGTCACTAAGGGGCCTTAGGCTAGGCTGATGCCTTTTCACGTTCGCCTAGTCTAAGTCCTGCACGGGTCTCCCGTGCAGGCTGGAGCCGGGGCTCAGCTGTCTGATGACAGCTGAGCTCCTGCTCCAATGCCCGCGATCGAAGTTTACTTCGATCGCGGCCGTTTAACCCGTTAAATGCCGCCGTCAATAGCGACCGCGGCATTTAACTTTGTTTACAGTGGGAGTGAGCTCCCTCTGTCACCCATCGGCGGCCCGCAAATGCAATCGCGGGTCTCCGATGGGGTGTCATGGCAGCCGGGGGCTTGATAAAAGCCCCCAGGTCTGCCATGGACATATGCCTGTTAGGACGCGCCGGAGGCAGCTCCTAATAGATTGCCTGTCAGATTTACACTGACAGGCAATAATGCTCTGGTATACGAAGTATACCAGAGCATTATATCAGCGATCTGAAGATTGCACAGTAAAGTCCCCTAGTGGGACTAATGAAATAAATAATAAATGTGAAATAAAGATTAATAATAAAAGTTACATTAAAAAAAAACAAAAAAACATTTTTTTCCATAAAAAGTGGTTTTATTTAATAAAAGTGTAAAAAATAAATAAAAGTACACATATATAGTATCGCCGCGACCGTAATGACTCCATTAATAAAGTTAATATGTAATTTAAACCGCAAGGTGAACACCGTAAAAAAAAACCGCAAAAAACAATGGCAAAATTGCTATTTTTTTCCATTGCCCCCCAAAAAAATCATAATAAAAATGAATCAATAAGTCCCATGCACCCCAAAACAGTACCAATCAAAACTACGTCTCGTCCCGCAGAAAACAAGCCCAAAAAATCACTACATTGATGGAAAAATAAAAAAGTTACGGCTCTTGGAAAGCAACGATCCAAAAACAAATAATTTTAGTTCAAAAGTGTTTTTATTGTGCAAAAGTCGTAAAACATAAAAAACCTCTACATATGTGGTATCGCCGTAATCGTACCGACCCAGAGAATAAAGGTAACATGTTATTTACGTCGCATAGTGAATGACGTCAATTTAAAAACGCATAGAATAATGGCGGAATTTCAGTTTTTTTCTATAATCCCCCCCAAAAAATTTAGTTAATAAAAAAATTATATGTACCCAAAAATGGTGCTAGTAAAAAGTACAACTAATCCTGCAAAAAACAAGTCCTCATACAGTTATGTAGACGAAAAAATAAAAAAAAGTTATAGCTCTTTGAATGCGACTATAGAAAAACGAATAAAATAGCTTGGTCATTAGGGCCTAAAATGGACTGGTCACTAAGGGGTTAAATGGATTTTTTTTAATGTTTTCCTACTTTTACACAGTAAAAACACATTTTTTTCAAAATTATTTGCTTTTGTGTCGCCATATTTTAAGAGCCATAACTTTTTTATTTTTTCAGCGATGCAGCTGTATGAGGGCCTTTTTTTGTGGGATGACTGGTAGTTTTTATTGGTACCATTTTGTAGTAGATGCGACGGTTTGATCACTTCTTATCAAATTCTTTTGAAGGCAGGATGAACAGAAAACATCAATTCTGGCGTTTTTTTATTATTTTTTTTACGGCATTCACCATGTGGGTTAAATAATGTAATCGTTTTATAGTTGGGTTTGTTACGGACGCGGCGATACCAAATATGAGTAACTTTTTACTTTTTTTCATAAAGTATTTTGTAAGGGGAAAAAGTGGGGGGTTTTATTTATTTTTTTACTTGGGACATTTATTTATTTATTTCAAACTTTATTTAACTTTTTTTTCTTTTTTTTTTATTCCCCCTAGGCGACTTTACTGTACGATCTTTTGATCGCTATTATAATACACTGCAATACTTCTGTATTGCAGTGTATTATTGCCGGTCAATGTAAAACTGACAGGCACCTGTTAGGTCATGCCACTGGCATGGTCTAACTGGCAATTACTAAAGGCAGACCTGGGGGCCTTTGTTAGTCCCCCAGGCTGCCATAGAACCCGTCGGCACCCCGCGGTTCACATGGGGATGCCAGTGGGATGAGAGAGAGAGCCCCCTCCCTCTAAAATCACTCAGATGCGGCGCTTGCTATTGAGCTGTAAAACGCCTCCATTACGTCTGAAAAGGGATCGTGTGCACATAACCCTAAATGTTATAAATACAGTCTCCTCTTCCCCTTGATATCGGGGTTCCTCAGGGATCAGTCCTAGGTCCGCTGCTCTTTTCTCTCTACACAGCTCCTATTGGACAAACCATCAGCAGATTTGGCTTCCAGTACCATCTCTACGCTGATGACACCCAATTATATACCTCTTCCCTTGACATCACCCCTGCTCTAATACAGAAAACCAGTGATTGTCTGTCCGCTGTCTCTAACATCATGTCCTCTCTCTATCTGAAACTGAATCTTTCTAAAACTGAGCTCCTTGTGTTACCACCATCTACTAACCTCCCTAAACCTGATGTCTCCATCTCTGTGTGTGGCACTATCATCACTCCTAAGCAGCACGCCCGCTGTCTCAGGGTTATTTTTGACTCAGATCTTTCCTTTACTCCTCACATACAATCACTTTCACGCTCCTGTCATTTTCACCTCAAAAACATCTCCAGAATCCGCTCTTTTCTTACGGAGGAAACTGCCAAAACTCTCATTGTTGCTCTGATTCACTCTCGTCTTGACTACTGTAACTCATTACTAGTCGGTCTTCCCCTCACTAAACTCTCCCCTCTCCAATCTATCCTCAATGCAGCAGCCAGGCTCATCTTTATGACCAACCGCTACACCAACGCCTGTAATCTGTGCCAGTCACTGCACTGGTTGCCCATCCCCTTCCGAATAAAATTCAAACTTATTACTCTCACCCACAAAGCTCTCCACAGTGCTGCACCTCCTTACATCTCCTCCCTCATCTCTGTCTACCACCCTACTCGGGCTCTACGTTCTGCCAACGACCTTAGATTAAAATCCTCCATAATCCGAACCTCCCACTACCGTCTCCAGGATTTCTCTCGTGCTGCACCAGTCCTCTGGAATGTGCTACCCCAGACAATCAGATTAATTCCCAATATCCACAGTTTTAAACGTGCCCTGAAAACACGTCTATTTAGACAGGCCTATAACATTCCCTAATCTGACTCCTTTCCATGGCCCTCCTTTTAGATTAGTCATCAGAATAAGATTCCCTCACACTCCTTCTCTTCATGTCCGTCATACACGGATACTGGCTGGTGACCGGCTCATGCAGCTTTATGTTACCACCGCATGTGTATAAAAATGGCCGGACCATTGTACAGAACAAACACTGTTACACTTTGTGTCTCCTTTACTTCCTCATAGATTGTAAACTCTTGCGAGCAGGGTCCTCACTCCCCAGATTTGAATTGTAAATGAACTTTGTCACTATGTAATGTCTGATATTGTTTGTTTCATGTCCCCTCTAAATTGTAAAGTGCTGCGTAATATGTTGGCGCTATATAAATAAAGATTATTATTATTATTATTATATTACATTTCCCTGTCTTTCCCTTATGTTTATTCCGATGTCATTCGACATATAGCGAGATTGACGGCTGGCCCCTGCATGCCCACATCCAATATGGCGATTTTGTTGAGCCTCTCATATTAGAGCATGCGTGGACATGCGCATTAGGGTGACACACTCCTGACATATTTAGTTTCCTGGGCATGCGCAGTAGCGCACCAGGGAAGCCGTGAATAACGCGGTTATGTGAAATTTCTATGGCCGGTATCATTATGGTGAGTGTTTCCATGTGTAACTCCTTATCTTTTCACAGGTGATGTTTATGCTTAATTGTGTATAATCACGAATATACACTTACCACTATTATGCTCTTTGAAAATTTAAATTCATGCATGTGCACGTTATAATACTATATGCATTACATGTATCACTATTTTATTGTTCTGTATTATATACTATATTTGTACTGTATATGGTTAATTACCGCTTGATGTAAACACTTCTTGATTGAATTTCCTCTATATATACGTTGTTGACTGACACGTGTTCACTAGCTTGAAAAAGGCTCTATTGTAGAGCTGAAACATTGCATTTGACTGATGGATTAAAGCACCTTTTCTATTTTCCTACATCTCTGGAGTGCTGCCTGATATTTGGAACTATACATTTGGGTGACTTTGGTCGTGTCCCTGGTGGGCTTGCACCCTAGAGTAACCCAAACCTTAACAAGTTACTGTACAGAGAAAAAAAAAAGTAACTACTTGTTTTTAATATTGCTCTGAAATCCCAGCAGGAAGCTTGACTGCTATGCTTGTCACGACACCAGAATTTGGACCTAATACCGATACTTGTGTAGTATCACGATTCTCGATACCAAAAATGATACTTTGCCAACAATAAAAAAAATGTTAATTACTATTAATCTGAGACACATGGAGGGTCAAAATTCATAACACCATGTGCCTCACATTAATAAGTGACCCAATAATTTCCCTCGCATTTTGGCAACGTTGGGGTTCATTTTTTTAGTTTTTTTCTTCTTTGCATCCCAGTGCTAGTAACTTTTACATTTTGTGCTCGACGTAGCTGCATGAGACCTAGTTTTTTGCGGGACAAGTTGTTTTTCATGTAGATGCCTTTTTTTTTGGGCACATTTACATTATTATAAATAAATCTTTCTTTTGGTAAAAATGCAAGAAAAAAAGCAGCTTTGCTGCAGTTTTTTGTTTTTTTACAGCATACACCGATTATCATAAATAACACTATACATTTGTTGTGCAGGTTGTTACGATTGTGACGATACCAAATATGTATGTATTATTAAATTTTTTGGGACTTGCATATATCTAAATTATGCATAGGCAGTTGTATAATGCATACCTAAGGCCTCATGCACACTTCCTTCACCGTTTTATCGGCCGTTTTTTACGGATCCGTGTGCCCGTTTTGTTATCCGTGTGGTTTCCATGTGCACTCCCGTGTGCACTCCGTGTTTCTGTTTCCGTTTCCGAGTGCCGAGCATGGTACTGTCCAGGGTGCTGAAAGAGCATGGTTGTTCAGTGCTAGTCACTGTAAAGGGTGCTGAAAGAGTTAATGGGCTGCACTGATCGGCGGAAACTCTGTTAGCACCCTGGACAGTGACTAGCGCTGAAGAATGACCATGCACGGCGCTCGCAAAATACAATTCGAATGAAATAAAAAAATCAGTTCATACTTGCCCAGAACTCCCTGCTTTTTCCTCCGGTCCGGCCTCCTGGGATGACGTTTCATCCCATGTCACCGCTGCAGCCAATCACAGGCTGTAGTGGCAGTCACATGGGATAAAAGTCATAACAGAAGGCCGGCCTCCTGGGATGACGCTTCATCCCATGTGACCACCTCTGCAGCCAATCACAGCTGCAGCGGCCACATGGACTGCCGAGTCATACAGGAAGGTTGGACTGGAGGAAGAAGAGGGACTCATCACCAAGACAATGACCGGGGTACGTATGAACTGCTTTTTATTTTATTTTTATCAGCAGCCTCTTCACTCTATCAGTGCTGGATAGAGAGAAGTGGCTGCCGATTAGTGTAATATCTGTAGTGTACTTCTGCCCACCCGGCCGTTGCTAGGCAACGGCTCCGTCACACACGGACGGCACACCTTCCGCGTGCCTTCAGTTTTTTTGACTGCCTCATTGACTTGCATGGTCCTCGCGGTCACGGAATCTCGGACCAAAGTAGGACATGCTCTACATTTGTCGGAACGGAGCAACGGGACCGTCAAAAAAACTGAAGTGTTCATGGCCCCATTGAAATGAATGAGTCAGGGTGCTAGCCGTCAGAAAAACGGCTAGCACCCTGAAGGAAAAGACTGAAGTGGGCATGAAGCCTTAGCCCTAACAACAGCTGGGCTGTCTGTGCATATAAGGTATGTTCTTTGATCGAGTCCCAGGGATGCCCTGTGATGCGTTCAAAGGAGGGATCACCCTTCTCATTTTCCCTATAAATGCAGCGATCAGCGTTGATAAAGGCATTCAAGGGGTCAACGGCGAATATCAGTGGTTTCTCTGATCTCCGCCATTAGAGCAGGGCTGTGGCTGTATATTACAACTGTTGCCCTGCTCCTGGCACGATCAGCATGATGTCTATGCACGTCATGACACCAAGCCGCTCATGACGAGCATAGATGTGAAGTATAGTTCAACAGTAATGTCAGTCACGGGATGAGGAGCGTTGCTCTCTCCTCCTGTAATGTTGCCGGAGCGGAACAAAGAGAACATTGGGTCACTGTGTAGTGCACGCACCATGTTCTTTGTCGTACTTGTGACTAGATTCATGTATTTCAATACTAAGCTGTGCGGAGCACAAGTTCCATTTAGATAAGCAGGACAGTCACAGAAATTTCTGAAACAAATATGTCCCTATCAATCCTCTCTTATTTTGAGCAGGTATGTGCTGTAGAGGATTTGACTGTGCCAGAATTGGTAAAATTAGCATTTGCACGATTATAGTGCAGTGTGAGATAGCTGACAGCACAGCCTTACCTTAAAGGGAACATGTCACATTGAAGATGCAATCCAAACTGAGGGCAGCATGTTATAGAGCAGGGGGAGCTGAGCAGGTTGATTTATAATTTGGTAGCAAAAGATTCAGTACAACTTGTAATTTATTGATTTAAACTTCTGCTCATTCTGGGCTTGGGAATACAGTGGTCAGTCCTACTTAATGATTGAAAGCCTTCCCTGTATGAGTTTGAATATAGAGATAGGTGTCAATCAGTGATTAGGACTGCCTACTGGACTCCTAAACTCAGAAAGTAAGCCCCAACTAAATGAAGACGCAGGCATAGTGTAAGGGGCACATGATAAGTTTGTTTGGAAAGTCATGTAGATGGTTTAAGTAGCATGGGAAGTGAATTAAAGGGTTAATAGAAAAGCGGTTGGTAAATGGGCCTGATAAGAAAATGGGAGGAGTTAAAGGAAATATAAGGACTGTTGGGATAGAGGCAATCCCTCTTTCCTTATGGGCACTGTAACTAGAAAGTGATGCGGCTCTGCAGCACGGTGCGGGCTGCTGGAAAAGTAGATAGGGGGGGTATTGCCTCTGGTGCCTCCCACTGTGGTGGATGGTAATGAGACCCGCACGCGACAGCATGTTAGGCCTGCGGTGCGGGTTTCCCCGGAGGATACGCCTCGTTCCCGTCACCGCCGTGGGAGTCCCAGCAGGGACCCTCTGGCTCCCAAGAGTTTGTCTTGCTCGGGCGGCATGAGGGCTGGGAGGAATCCCGTCAGGTGGGCGGTGTCATAGGCATTGGGAGGAGCACGGCCACGAACATCCTCCTCCCCCTCTCTGTACTTGCACAGCGCAAGGTCACGGCTGTCCCCAGCACTAAAGTATTGAGCGCAGGGGGGCTCTGCGGGCAGAGCTGGAGTCGTCACCGGCGGGCAGGGTCTGAGAGAGGAGTGTCTACCCCTCCTACAGGAGTAGGGAGGATGGCGCTGGAGGCCGGAAGCACCTGGCCTGTACCTGATGCTGACGCCGCGGCCTACGCTCGGGAGGTAGGCCGGCGCCCATCTTGCCCGCCCAAGGGAGCAAGATGGGGGAGAGGACAACGGCAGCAGGAGGGCGGCGACTACAGTCCAAGATGCAGTAAGGAGTATTAGCTCAGGCATGTGGAAGGCAACTCAGCTTATGCCACGCCTGAGGTGGATCGTACTATTTCTGATGGGCTAGTTCCCACAAGGCCTGCATCACCGCATTTCCATAACTCCGCCGGCAGCAGGTCATGGTCGGCCCCTTCAGGGCAAGAATCTGGTTAATCCAGGATCGCGGCGACATCTTCCGGATCCTTGGTGACGACCACTGCTCAGGGATGGCCGGGTGAGTCTACCACCTTTACTTTTGCCTGGGTCTGCAAGGGGGGTTGGTTGGGGGGACATGTTTTCTGTAGATAGTATGCAACTGTTTTTTAGGGGGATGCAGGAATTTTTTTAATAGAGGTGGGATAGGGTCCAGGCAGTACCTGGCCTCAGTATGGGGACCAACTGGTAATGGCGGTAGTGGCAGGTGCTTCCGCGGGGGGGTTCTGAGGCATTTGTTATAGACACGGCGGTAGGGGTTGAGATGGCGGCAGAAGCAGGGAGTGGGGCCCCCAAAAGGTGGTGGATGAGGTACGCTTGGCTGATGCCACAAAGGGCAAAGTGTATGTTTGCTTTGATGGTCCTCTAGGGGCGCATTTGAAGATGGAGGTTAGACAGAAGATTTGGAAGGACGAGTGTGTGGAGATATTTTCTTTGCTTCCTTTGGAATAATTTAATCTCGACCAGATGAGAGCAAGAAGGAGGAGGAGTGGAGGAGATATAGGTTGATTCCCCACACCTTTTCTATTTGGTTGCAGGCTTTCGCTATATTGGCAAATGTGGCGGGAGAGAAGGTGCCGGAAAATTGTTCCGCGCTTTTTTGTTACCTGGATTCCGTGGGGGATGCTTACAGGGTGTATGGTGGAAATGTGTGTTTGCGGTATGACGAACTGTTTAGTCAACTGAAGGTGGTGCATCCTTCATTGAAGTGGGATCATAAGGATATTAGTCTTTGGATGCGCCTTATGTTCGCCAAATGGGGGGCATCAGCACTTTTGCTAAGCAGCCTGTGGTCAGGGGCAGCGACTGGTCGGTCAGCTGCATCCGGTATAGGATTTTGCTGGCAATTCACTGAGGGACACTGTAAGTTTGGTACGTACTGTACAAGCGCAAGTGCTCTGGTTGCGGAGCGGCACACAGACTTTCCAGGTGCTTTAAGAAGCATCGAGGCAAGGTCGGTGATGAGCCATGGAGGGTGGAAAAGATGCGTCTGTTTCTCGCGGTTTATCCAAATAGGCAGGCGGCGGAATTGTTGTAGAGTGGTTTCCTGAATGGTTTTAAAATTCTTTGTTCATTGCCTTGTCCTCAGAGTATTCCACGCAATTTATCTTCTGCATTGGCTAAGCCGGATGTAGTGATGGAGAAATTGATGAAAAATTTGGCTCTGGGCCACATAGCTGGGCCATTTGATTCCCCTCCTGCTGATGGGTTGCGTGTATCCCCTTTGGGCTTGGTCCCGAAATAGGAGCTTAATAAATTCTACCTGATTCACCATTTGTCGTACCCTGATGGCGCATCGGTGAATGATGGTATTGATCCGGAGCTTTGCACAGTTAGCTACACTTCTTTTGATGCAGCAGTGGATTGGGTTCGGAGGTATGGTAAAGCGGCTCCGTTGGCTAAAACGGACATTGAAGCTGCTTTTCGAATGTTGCCTGTGCATAGTTTCTGTTTGTGAGGTTGTTTTTGGCAGGGTGGTTATTTTGTGGATTGTTGTCTCCCGATGGGTAACTCAATCTTATGCGCCTATTTTGAGACGTTCAGCGCCTTTTTGGAATGGGTAGTGTGCCAGGAGGCTCAGGTGGCCTCTGTGTTGCATTACATGGACGATTTCTTGTTCGTCTGTACGCCGGATAAGTATGTGTGTGCTACATTGTTGTATACCATGAAAAAGGTGTCGGACAGTTTTGGCATTCCACTAGCACCTGAGAAAACTGAGGGACCTGCTATGGTCTTCAAGTTTCTTGGGATTGTTATTGACTCAGATAAGATTGAATTTCTGCTATCGGAGGATAAGTTGGGGGGAGCTTCAGGATTTAGTGTGGCGGGCATTGAGGTTGAAGAAGATCCAATTACGGAAGTTGCAATCATTGTTGGGTCAACTTAATTTTGCTTGACGGATTATGCCCATGGGGCGTTTTTTTTTGTCAACGGCTGGCTAGTGCTACTGTTGGAGTTCGTTGCCCTCATAATTTTATTTGGTTGTGTGGGGACCTGAAAGCCAACTTATTTGTTTGGATGAAATTTTTTAATTGTTTCAACAGCTGGTGGGTACTAATGGATAGGCCTGTTTCCAGTGTAGACCTGGAATTTTTTACGGACGCGCCAGGAGTGTGTGGTTTTAGGGCACATTTCTAGGTGCTGGGGTTTAGCCGGAGGCTTGGCACTCTTCTGGTTTGGTTCGTAATCTGGCTTTGCTGGAATTGTTCCTCATAATTGTGGCTGTGGAAATTGAGGGGAACAGATTGCTAGATAGGTGGATGCGTTTTGTTTGCGACAATATGGGAGTGGTTCATTCCATTAATGCAAAAATGGCAAATTCCCCCCACCCAGTGGTGTCTTTGTTGCGTCACTTAGTTTTGCGGGGCTTTATGTTAAATTCGCATTTTGTTGCAGTACATGTGCCTGGTGTTCTGAACTCGGTTGCTGATTCCCTTTCTCATCAACAGTAGGACAGGTTATGCCTACTGGCGCCGGTGGCAGAGGCACAGGGGATCCCTTGTCCAGAGCTGCTCTGGACTATGGTGTTGTAATGGTGATGTCTTTGGTGCAGAGATCTGTGTGAGGGGCATGTGGACGGCTTACAGCAGGATTTGGAAGATTTGTTGCACAGCGCTCAGGTGAGGAATAAAACTAGTGATAGGGAGGCGTGCCTCCCCTATTTTATTGACAGATCATATAGTGAAGGGGTGTCGAAGTCCGATATGGGCCGCAGGCTGGCGGCTATAGCATTCGGTTTAAATTACGGGATCAAACTGATGTCACCTTCTTGGTTAAACAGGCAATGAATGGTTTTCGCAAAGGTTCCATGACTAGGGACGCTAGGAAGCTGGTCTCATTTGGGTTTATAATGTCTTTGGGTAGATAATATCGCCTGGACAAGAACACTTAAAAAATGTTTTCATTTTATTAAATCTTTAAAATGGGCAAATCAAGCCAATATTTCCTATAGATACCAGGCTAACCAGGTAGGTAGGACTAGATAAGGATACCAATACACTTAGATTAATATATTTATGGAACTACTCCAAATATCTAGTTAAAACATATAAATTCTGTCCCTACCTGGAGTAAAGATCTGATACCTAGCAGAGTGTGCATTCACACTAAAATGAGATACAGTACATACATTTCTTATGTATTAGCACCCATAGATAGCAGTGCAGCACCTAGAGCAGTAGAGTGCATTCACACTTACAAGGAACTGTACATTTAGACAAAAGTGTGCATTCACACTAGATAGATATGGTAAAGTATATGTGCATTCACACTAATTAGCAGGACCTACAACACAGTGTGCATTATCGCTGAAATAACGACCAGCACATACAGGTAATGTGCATTCACACTCCTCAGCAGCAGGGTAACACCTAAGGTAGTAGTGTGAATTCATGCATGACGAATATTGTACACCCGAGAACAAGAGTGTGCATTCACACAAATCAAAATTGAACGCCTAACGTGTTTCCACATCCTTAGTTTAAATAGAACGTTTCTTCAGAGGCATGGGTACTGAAGAAGATTAGCTGTAAAGGATCTGCCAGACACAGCTTCTGTGTCAACGCCCATAGGTAATCAGTCTGAACCTGCTTCTATGTCTGTGAGACTGACTCCATCTTCCACCACTCAGGATGACAGGCTTAGGAGTGGGAGAGCCTATCACAGCCTGGCCAGACGGAGCTAGCTCCCGCCCTCTGTCTATTTATACCTGCCTTTCCTGTTCCTCCTTTGCTTGTGATTCTTCTCTGCTGGTTTCCTGGCCCTACTGCAGCTTCTTGAACTACTGACCCTCTGCTTGTTATTGACCTTGGCTTTACTGACCACTCCTGCTCTGCGTTTTGTACCTCGCTCATCTCGTGGTTTGACTCGGCTCGTTCACCTCGCTTGTTGCTCACAGTGTTCCCGTGTGCAACTTCCCCATTTCCCAGGCTTCTTAGTACCCTTGTCTGTTTGTCTGTCGTGCACCTATTGAGTGTAGGGACCGTCGCCCAGTTGTACCCCGTCGCCTAGGGCGGGTCGTTGCAAGTAGGCAGGGACTGAGTGGCGGGTAGATTAGGGCTCACCTGTCTGTCTCCCTACCCCATCATTACATAATCACTAGCCCATATACCTAGTCTACCCTGGTCCCTGACACTCTATGGACCCCCTTGAGACCCTGGCTCAGCAAATGCAGGGCCTCTCCCTACAGGCCCTGGCTCAGAGGGACAACCAGCCTGATGCTACCCTGATAGTGCCCCTCACCTCACCTCTTGAACCCCACCTCAAGTTGCCTGACCGGTTCTCAGGGGACCGGAAGACTTTTTTCTCCTTTCGGGAGAGTTGTAGGCTCTATTTTTGCTTAAAGCCCCACTCCTCTGGTTCTGAGAGCCAGCAGGTGGGTATAATTATGTCCCGGCTCCAGGACGGGCCCCAAGAATGGGCCTTCTCCTTGGCTCCTGACGCCCCTGAACTTTCCTCCATTGATCTTTTCTTTTCTGCTCTTGGGCTCATTTATGACGAAACTGACAAGACTGCCTTTGCCGAGAGTCAGCTGGTGACCTTACGTCAGGGTGAGAGACCTGTTGAGGAGTATTGTTCTGACTTTAGGAAGTGGTGTGTAGCTTCTCGGTGGAATGACCCTGCCTTAAGGTGCCAGTTTAGATTGGGTCTGTCGAACGCCCTGAAAGACCTGCTAGTTAGCTATCTCTCTTCTGACTCTCTAGATCAGGTTATGGCTTTAGCGGTACGACTTGACCGACGTCTCAGGGAACGACGACTTGAACGTTTTTGTGTTTTCTCCCCTGACTCCCCCATGATGTCTCCCGAGGTTCCGTTGCTTCGTTCTTCCACGGAAGACTCGGAGGTACCTATGCAACTCAGGGCCTCCGTGTCCCCCCAACAACGTAGAGAGTTCCACAGGAAGAACGGTCTCTGCTTCTACTGTGGGGATGACAAGCATCAAGTGAACAAATGTCCTAGGCGTAAGAATAACCAGTTGGAGGAACTTCCGCGCCTAAGTGACCATCTGGGAGGTCACTTGGGCGCACAGGTATTTCCCGTAAATATGAAACGTAATAAAATCTTGTTTCCCTTTCAGGTCTCTTTTGGTGGTAGGTCTGCTACCGGCAGTGCCTTTGTGGATTCAGGGTCGTCTGCTAATATTATGTCTGTGGAATTTGCTATGTCTCTAGCTATGCCATTGATTGATTTGCCTAAACTTGTCCCGGTAGTGGGTATCGACTCCACTCCTCTTGCTAATGGTTATTTTACACAGCATACCCCTGTTTTTGAACTCCTTGTTGGCTCCATGCATTTGGAGCAGTGCTCTGTACTGTTGATGCAGGGATTATCGTACGATTTGGTTCTAGGCCTTCCCTGGTTGCAGTTGCATAATCCCACGTTTGACTGGAATACTGGGGATCTTACTAAATGGGGCAATGAATGCATGACGTCATGTTTTTCTGTTAATTCTATTTCTCCCCCTGAGGAGGTGAACACTCTACCTGAGTTTGTTCAGGACTTCGCTGATGTTTTCTCTAAAGAGGCCTCCGAAGTGTTACCTCCTCATAGAGAATACGATTGCGCAATTGATTTGATACCAGGAGCTAAGCTCCCTAAGGGTAGGGCTGGGTCTAAAAATATTAAGGCTGATGCACTGTCGCGTCGCTTCATGGCCCGCCCTCCTTTGGAGGAAGATCCTGCTTGTGTTTTGCCTCCAGGTATAATCATTTCCTCTATTGATTCTGATTTAGTCTCTGAAATTGCGGCTGATCAAGGTTCAGCTCCCGGGAACCTTCCTGAGAACAAGCTGTTTGTTCCCCTGCAATTTCGGCCAAGGGTACTTAGGGAAAATCATGACTCCGCACTATCTGGTCATCCAGGCATCCTGGGTACCAAGCACCTCATTGCCAGAAACTATTGGTGGCCTGGGTTGCCTAAAGACGTTAAGGCCTACGTCGCCGCTTGTGAAGTTTGTGCTAGGTCCAAGACTCCCAGGTCCCGACCAGCGGGCTTACTATGTTCTTTGCCCATTCCCCAGAGACCTTGGACCCATATCTCCATGGATTTTATCACCGATTTGCCTCCATCTCAAGGCAAGTTGGTGGTGTGGGTTGTAGTAGACCGCTTCAGTAAGATGTGCCACTTTGTGCCCCTCAAGAAACTACCCAATGCTAAGATGTTAGCTACCTTGTTTGTCAAACACATCCTGCGTCTCCATGGGGTCCCTGTCAATATTGTTTCTGACAGAGGGGTACAATTTGTTTCATTGTTTTGGAGAGCCTTCTGTAAAAAGTTGGAGATTGATCTGTCCTTCTCCTCTGCCTTCCATCCTGAAACTAATGGCCAAACTGAGAGGACTAATCAGTCTCTAGAACAATATTTAAGGTGTTTTATCTCTGACTGTCAATATGATTGGGTCTCATTCATTCCCCTCGCCGAATTTTCCCTTAATTACCGGGTCAGTAACTCGTCAGGGGTTTCCCCCTTTTTCTGTAATTTTGGGTTTAATCCACGATTCTCCTCCGTTTCGCCTGGTAGTTCCAACAATCCCGAGGTAGAGGTCATTCATCGGGAACTGTGCACAGTCTGGGCCCAGGTTCAGAAGAACCTAGAGGCGTCCCAGAGCATACAAAAGACTCAGGCAGATAGAAGACGTTCTGCTAACCCCTTGTTTGTGGTCGGGGATCTGGTGTGGCTATCGTCAAAAATTTGCGCCTTAAAGTCCCGTCCAAGAAGTTTGCTCCCCGGTTTATAGGGCCGTACAAGGTCATTGAAGTCCTCAACCCTGTCTCCTTCCGACTGGAGTTGCCCCGTCTTTTCGAGTAAATGACGTGTTTCATGCCTCCCTCCTTAAACGCTGCTCCCCGTCCTTGGCTCCCTCGAGGAAACCTCTGGTCCCTGTTCTCACCCCTGAGGGGGTAGAATTCGAGGTGGCCAAGATTGTGGACAGCAGGATGGTCCAAGGCTCCCTCCAGTACCTGGTCCATTGGAGAGGATACGGGCCTGAGGAGAGGACTTGGGTTCCAGCCCGGGATGTTCACGCTGGGGTATTGGTCAGGAGGTTTCACCTTCGTTTCCCCAATAAACCAGGTCCACCTAGAAAGGGTCCGGTACTGTAAAGGATCTGCCAGACACAGCTTCTGTGTCAATGCCCATAGGTAATCAGTCTGCACCTGCTTCTATGTCTGTGAGACTGACTCCATCTTCCACCACTCAGGATTGGCAGGCTTAGGAGTGGGAGAGCCTATCACAGCCTGGCCAGACGGAGCTAGCTCCCGCCCTCTGTCTATTTATACCTGCCTTTCCTGTTCCTCCTTTGCTTGTGATTCTTCTCTGCTGGTTTCCTGGCCCTGCTGCAGCTTCTTGAACTACTGACCCTCTGCTTGTTATTGACCTTGGCTTTACTGACCACTCTTCTGCTCTGCGTTTTGTACCTCGCTCATCTCGTGGTTTGACTCGGCTCGTTCACCTCGCTTGTTGCTCACGGTGTTCCCGTGGGCAACTTCCCCATTTCCCCGGCTTCTTTGTACCCTTGTCTGTTTGTCTGTCATGCACCTATTGAGTGTAGGGACCGTCGCCCAGTTGTACCCCGTCGCCTAGGGCGGGTCGTTGCAAGTAGGCAGGGACTGAGTGGCGGGTAGATTAGGGCTCACCTGTCTGTCTCCCTACCCCATCATTACATTAGCACATCAGTTTCTCTTGCAATATTGTCTGTCCGTCCTGTGTCTCCTAGAGCTTTTCTTATAACAGCACGGTTCTGGTACCTGACCGCCAGTGGCAACGCGTTAGGCGTTCAATTTTGTTTAGCACACTACTACTCTAGGTGCTGCACTAGTATCTATGGGTGCTAATACATAAGAAATGTATGTGCTGTGTTTCATTTCAGTGTGAATGCACACTGTGTCGTAGGTGTTGCGTTTCTGCTACTGAGTGTTCATGCACACTCTGCTGCTAAGTATCAGATCTTTACTCAGTGTGAATGCGCACTTTGCTATCTCATCCAGGTACGGATAGAATTGATATGTTTTAACTAGATATTTGGAGTAGTTCCATAAATAATTTAATCTAAGTATATTGGCATCCTTATCTAGTCCTACTTACCTGGTTAGTCTGGTATCTATAGGAAATATTGGCTTCATTAGCCCATTTTAAAGATTTAATAAAATGAAAGCATTTTTTAAGCGTTCTTGTCCAGGCGATATTATCTACTTCTTTATCTGATGTCTTTGGGTGACCAATTGGGGGAAGGATTGTTCTTCTCAGTTTGAATCAAACTAGGAAAGACTGGGCTCCATAGCAATCTTTTGACTGGTTCCCCACCAGGTGCCACAAGCAGCCCCCCTTATAGATAGTGCCCCCTGTAGAATGTGCCATACAGCCCCCCTGTAGACAGTGCTATACAGTCCCGCCTATAGACAGTGTCACACCCCACTTATAGATAGCGCCCCAACCTACCCCTTGTAGATAGTGCCATACAGCTCCCTGTAGATATTGCCATAAAGCCCCCCTGTATATAGCGCTATACAGCACTCCCCTTTTAAATAGTGCCATACAGCCCCCCTAGTAGATAGTGCCAAACAGCCCTCCTAGTAGATAGTGCCACACAGCCCCCCTCTTAGTAGTGCCACACAGCCCCCCCATGTGTATAGTCCCACACAGCCCCCCCATGTGTATAGTGCCACACAGCTCCCCCTTGTGTATAGTGGCACACAGCTCCACCTTGTGTATAGTGCCACACAGCCCCCCTTGTATACAGTGCCACACAGCCCCCCTTGTATATAGTGCCACAAGGCAATGGCACATCCGAGAAAGTTGTATCAGCCAGGGGGATGTCAATCAAACATGAAAAGGAGGGTTTGGAGGCAGGACTATGTGACTCTTCAGGATAGTGGCACTGCCCCATGACCCTTTAATGAGTAATTAGCATATAGTGCACGCTGTTTTAAAAGTGGATTTTAAAGATTTTGCTGCATCTGGGAAAAAAAACATACATTTGGAAATATTGTCTGGTCATGTATTACCGCATGGTGGTGGTTCAACGGGTTAAAACTACCAGACAGGTTCCCATGAAATATACAATGAATTGAGAACAATTCCATTTCCCCATGCAATTTTGTTATTATAAATATATCCTATATAATTACAGCTCCAGAACCAAGCTCATACATATATACAGCACCAGAACCAACCTCAGTACATAAATACAGCACTAGAACCAAGCTCAGTACATATATACAATACCAGAAGAAAGATCAGTACATAAATACAGCCACAGAACCAACCTCAGTACATAAATACAGCCACAGAACCAAGCTCAGTACATAAATACAGCCCCAGAACCAAGCTCAGTACATAAATACAGCCCAGAACCAAGCTCAGTACATATATACATCCCCAGAATATACATCCATATATACATCCACAGAACCAAGCTCAGTACATATATACAGCACCAGAACAAAGCTCATACATATATACAGCACCAGAACAAAGCTCAGTACCTAAATACAGCATCAGAACCAAGATCAGTACATATATACAACACCAGAACCAAGCTCAGTACATATATACAACACCAGAACAAAGCTCAGTACATATATACAACACCAGAACAAATACAGCTCAATTTAGTGCAACCCCTGCCGTATAGGTTTGTAAGGCGTAAAACTACGGCTCCCAGCATGGCCCAAACAATAGTAAGGATATGCTGGGAGATGCTGTTTCACAAAAAAATTCATACCACCCATCATTTCGCTGCAGATCATACAGTGACTACAGTACTGATTAGAGGCAGAATAAACATTTACATTAAGTGACTCACCGGTGACGTCTCAGATTCTAGTTCTTTTTTTCTCCCTCTACCTCTATGATGGATTTCTCCCGGCCATGACCCATTTTCTGCTCAGATGTCTTCAGCTTTTCACATTTAAAACATTTCTGCACCTATAGACGAAGTTAAAATTCTCAACACCTCTAAATATAATAAAGCGCCATACACTGCACCACTAACTATAATAGCGCCATATATTAATAAGATAAACTCAAGCACTCCTCTGGTAATAAGATCAACTCAAGCACTCCTCTACAAGAGGGGTGCTTGAGTTTATCTTCTTAACATATATGGTAATATTCCGTGGTATATGACTTTCATGTTGCATGGCATACAGAGTACTTCAACTTTGATTTTTATTTATTTATAAATTGGCTGCAGCACAAATTAGAGTGCTAGCCCCTGCTGTAGATATTTACACAGGGCATTCTAGTGGTAGCTTTTTACTACAGTAGCCCGATTTTAGGAATTTCCATTCATATATTTGGACATTCCAAATACATAGCATCTTTACTACCAACCGCCAAATGAGTTATTACTGAGTGGATACCTTAGTTTGTTATGCTGGTAATATACATTAGATAGCTGGGCTGAATGATCATTTGGGCAAGAGCATATCTTCTCATACCTCCAACAAACATGAACGCTCAGTTCTGCCGAGTATGCATGTTTAATTAAATGTTTAGAAGGGCATAAGCTGCTGCCACACAGCTCTGGCCAGCGGTTTATCTCCTCGGAGAACAAAAAATCAGGCATAGTGAAATCCAAGATGTCCGATCCTTCTTTCTCCCATGTGTCCCCCCAGTGGACGGTTTGCCTACTCTCACACACATTAGACCGTTTCATGATACTGCCAAAATTGGTGGATATGGCAGACTTTTAGCTATAGCTATGGCCATCTTTAGAATATGAGGGGGGTTGCATCATGCAAACCCTTAGCAGTTGACATCCTTCTTTTACCCTTTATCATTATTTGTTTATTAGAACATGAAAGTCCCAAAGCCCTCCATGCACTGTATATTGCAGGCTTCTATTCAGTGAGAAAATGAATGGTTCATGTTTGATTTTACTGTTTTTTTTTTTTCTCTCACCATTCTGCTCTGCATGGGCTGCGTTTATGGTAGAATTATGATATTCCATCCTCTGAGTTTTATGAAAATACATTCTTTGTACACCTGTTAATTCTGTGGTAAGTTTCTTTAATGTAGCTTAATTTAATGCTATGTAAGATTTTCAGGACAAAGTATCCAGTTAAACACATACAGCTATGTCTAACCACAAGGGAGTGCTCCACAAATTTGGGTTCTTCAAAGGCCCTCAAAGCGACATATGACCATGACCTGTTGATTTTAATAACTTTTTAGGAACCACGTGGATGATGGAAATCTTGAGCCTTATCCGTAGAAATGGGGATTTTACCTGGTGCCGTGAAGTCCCAAATTACATGAGGATCCCCTGGCTTGATGTTAGTGGGATTGGAGAACAGTTGGTTGTTGGATGTCAATCCCCACGTTTTCTTTCATCTCATTTACCAATACAGTGTTTTCCAAAGTATTTATCCTCTTCAAAAGCAAAGGTGAGGACTGCGATACTAGATAATGAAGCATTTTAAATGGTACAAAGTACAATGGGACTGATGGGCAATAGAAGCTAGACAAATTTCAGCTGTAAAGTTATATCTAATATATAATAGTATAAAAAACACATTTCACAATTTCCTTAAAGAGTTTATCTGGATTTTTAAATTTTTAGAATAGGCCATCAATATTATATCAGTGGGAGTTCGACTCTTGGTACCGCGGCCATTCAGCTGTTGAAGTGGCCGCGGCGCTCATAAGAGTGCTGCAGTCTCTTCATTGTTCACATGGTTCTCGTTTGTACTAAGGATAGACCATCAATTTTAAAAACCCGGATAACCCCTTTAACATTGAGATCTTTAACATTTCCTGCAGTTAAAGAGCACCCCCCTCAAAGAAATGGAGATAAGCTCCAAAGTTTCCCTCTTATGTGACATCTTTAGCTACAGTTAAGTCCAGAATTATTTGGACAGTGACACAAGTTTTGGCATTTTAGCTGTTTACCCAAACATGTTGAATATACAGTTATATAATGAACATGGGCTTAAAGTGCAGACTCTCAGCTTTAAATTGAGGGTATTCACATCCTAATTTGAGGAAGGGTTTAGGAATTACAGCTCTTTAATATGTAGCTGCCTCTTTTTCAAGGGACCAAAGGTAATTGGACAATTATCTCAAAAGCTATTTAATGGGCTATTCCCTCATTAATCCATCATGAATTAAGCAGGTCTGGAGTTGATTCCAGGTGTGGCATTTTCATTTGGAAGCTGTTGCTGTGAACCCACAATATGAGGCCACAGGAGCTCTCAATGCAAGTGAAACAGACCATCGTTAGGCAAAAAAAAAAAAGAAGAAATCCATCAGCGAGATAGCACAAATGTTAGGAGTGGTCAAATCAATGGTTTGGTGGATTCTTGAAAAAAAAGAGCGCACCGCTCCATATTCCCCCACCCGGCGTGCGCCGTATATATACGGCGGATGTCGGGAAGGGGTTAAACGCCGTAGCGCCCAGGGTTGTCTCTCCAACCAATCCCAGGCGTTGGGGTTTCTTTGGCCTCTGGGAACACAGACGCACAACATGGCCAGTGAGGCCGCAATATAGGCAGAGTCCAGAGGTGTGTCTGCACTGTCTTTCTTGAACGGACAGTTTAAACCGATCCACCTGCATCGGAACCTCGGGCGCTGCACAAGAACAAGGCAAGAGGGGTTGCTGGAAGTTGGGCGCCAGTCTAGGAAGCCGTCTCTCCTATAGAATCTCTTGAGATCTCTCCCTGAGCTTTATGTCCACACGGGTAGCCAGTAGAATCAGGTCGTCCAAGGCAGCTGGAAGATCTTGAGCAGCCAGTTAGTCCTTGATCTCGGCGATAGGCCATGCCAGAAGGGTGCTACCAAGGCCTCTTTTTTCCAGAACAATTCTCCTGCCAGAGTCCGGAACTGGATGGTGTATTCGCCCACGGAGGTGTCCTCCTGACGCAGGTTAAAGATAGCAGTGGCTGCCGACGAGACTCGGCCATGGTTCCTCAAATACGGAACGGAACAACCGCACGAACCCCTGGAAGTCTCGGGTCCCTGTCGTTCCCAGATTGGATTCCCAGGGCTTTACTGGCAACTAGAGATATAATGAAGGCGATCCTGGCTCCATCTGAAGGAAATGCTCGGGCGTGCAGAGTGAAGTGGATTTGCCATTGATTCAGAAACCACTTGCTTGAACTTGCGTCTCCATGGAACCGAGGTGGCAATGGCAGCGAGAACCGAGGGTCCGAACTGGGGCTGCCAGGAGATGTAGCAGGAGAGTCAATCAGAGGAGCTTGAATAGGAGCGGTGAAGGAAGTAGCTAGCGCCCCTAGCTGCTGTGCCATGGAGTCTACTGCCACAAAGAGTTGATCCTGTCGTGCTTGCAGATGCTGGAGGTCTGCATGGCTTGGGAGGATGACAGGCCCTTGACTTGGGCAGCGGGGTCCATGGCCTGAGCGTACTGTCACGGCGCAGGGTGTGGACCCACTGGGCCGTGCTGCGTGGCGGGGTAGCAGCTGGCCAACAAGGTAGACAGTAGCGGAGGCACGATTTGACTTTCACAGCAGATGGCACCGTGGGTGCAGTGGAAGACACGACTTGACTTTCTCAGCAGGTGGCACCGTGGATGCAGCGAAAGACACGACTTGACTTTTTCAGTAGATACGATAGCACGGGATACAGGGTACAGGCAGCAGGAACGGGTAACACTGGAAACTGGAAAATACTGGGAGACCATTTGCAAGACAAACTTAGGTATACAACAACGCTCAGGCGGGGAACAAGTGGGCAGAGCCCTTTTTTTAGTCCAGCAGCCATTTGGGCTAATTATTGATGGGTGACAGCTGGACGCGTACAGGCCCTTTGAGTGCCGGCATCTCCCTGGAGGGAGCTGACGCCGCAAAGTCAGATCTCCATGGCCGGGGCCGTCAGAGGGTAAGTCTGAACGACGACCCCCGGCCATAGACGTTACACCCATTACTACTATCTAAGGGTCCATTTTCAGACCTTGGCTTCTATATACTGTAAGAATTTTTGGGGATTTGTTTTATTATCCTTCGCCACCTGCCTTTCATTTTGTATTTTTGCTAATTTTATGACATTTTTACAGATTTTCTTACGCTCTTTATAATTTAAAAAGGCTACAGATGTACCCTCAGATTAGTATTTTTCAAATGCCCTTTTTTTTTTGTCATGTATTGCCCTTTTTAGCAGAAGGTGTGAGCCATGTGGGGTTTAATGTTAGTCGTTTATACTTGTTACCCATAGGAATCAATTTTGCACTATAATTACCCAAAGTAGGTTTGAAAATCTCCCATTTATCATTTGAACCATTATTTGACATTAGTTTTTACCAGTCTATATCCTGAATTGTAGTCCTCATCCTGGGGAAATTGGCCTTCTTAAAATTAAGTGTTTTTGCCCTCCCAGCCTGTGTTTGTTTTTTTACAGCATAGGTAAAATTTAACTATATTGTGATCACTGTTACCAAGGTTTTCACGAACATTGACATTCCCAACAAGCACTGCATTATTAGAAATTAACAGAACCAACAGAGATTCATCTCTAGTTGGGTCTTCCACAAACTGGCTCATAAAATTTTCCTGCAACAGGTGGAAGAAATGTCTCCCCTTTGCAGTTGAAGCCGAACCATGATGCCAATTAATATCCCGGTAATTAAAATCTTTCTACAGTACCAGCCTGCTCCATCTGTTTATATAGCTGACCTTCCATCTCCTCAGTTATATTGGGGGGTCTATAGATAACACCAAAAGTAATTTTTTCAGTGTTTACCTCCCTTTCTAGTTCCACCCACAAGGTTTCAACCTCCTCACAATCTTCACCCTCTAATGTCTCTTTCACACTCGCCTTCATATCACTTCTCACATACAGACATACACCACCGCCTTTCCTATTTGTCCTGTCTTTCCGAAAAAGTGTAAAAACCCTGTAGATTTACAGCCCAGTCATGAGAAGAGTCTAGCCATGTTTCAGCAACACCAACTATATCTATACTTTCTTCCAGTATCAAGACCTCCAGCTCCCCCATTTTGCTTGCTAGACTTCTGGCATTTGTGAACATACACTTTAACTTGCCTGTCAGCTTTTCACTTTCAGTATCAGAAATGTGATTATTTGACATTATTTGGGCATTTTTATTTTCATTGCTTTTTTGTAACTAAAGGATCTCCCTATCCTGTTGTCTAGTCCTCTCCCCACAGTCTGTTTATCCCCCCACCAATATAGTCTGACCCCTCTCTAACCGGACTACCCCTTTATTTTCTACATTGACCTCCCTCCTCAGCCCTAGTTTAAATACTCCGCCAGCCCAGCTAGAATTCTCTCCCCAGCACAGCGAACCCCCTTCCATTTAGTTGCAAATCATCTGCAGAATACAGTTTGTACCCCAATGAAAAGTCAGCCCAGTGCTCTAGGAATCCAAAGCCTTCTCCTCTACACCAAGACTTAAGCCATGCATTTAACTCACTGAGCTCCCGCTGTCTTTCCTGTGATGCGCATGGCACAGGCAGTATTCCTGAGAATACAGCCTTGGAGGTCCTTCCCTTAAGCTTGTAGCCTAATTCTTTAAAATTATTCTTAAGGCTCCTCCACCTACCATTTGTTCTGTCGTTGGTACCCACATGGACCACGACAGCAGGATCATCACCAGCCCCTGCCAGTAATTTATCCACCCATTCTACCACATGCCGAACCCTGGCACCAGGTAGACAGCCAACCATTCGGTTGAAGCGGTCTTGGCGACAAATTATTCTATCCGTCTTCCTGATTATAGAATCCCCTATAACTACCAATTGTCTTGCCTTACCTTCATTTCCATCCCGCCGACTACTAGCTGGGCTATTCTCCCGTCTGTTAGGGAGATCAGTATCCACTAGGGCTGCCATTTCTGAGACCGACACCCTCGCATCGTCACCCAACATGGCAATTTTGCTTGTAATATCAGAAACAGGATTGGCTTTCCTTTTCTTTGACCCCTTTCTACTGCCCTTAACTACATTAACCCAGCTACTTGCCTTATCCTGCTGACCCATGTCTTCACCCTCCAGTTCTACCCCACTAACTGCTTGCTCAGTCAGCATCATGCTCCGCTCAAGATTGTCTATCGTCCTCAGTGTTGCATTTTGCTCCTCCAGATCTCTAATGCGAGCTTCCAGGCGAACAACATGCTCACATCTGCCACAGAGGTATTAACCCTGGAACTCCGGCTTCAGTCGTGCATACATATGGCAGACTGTGCACTGAAGAATACCTCCAATCTTGCTATCCATTATCCGAGTTACAAAAAAAACAGTGAACAATTGTTAAAGTAAAAGAAAAGAAGAGTACTTACAGGGGCTTTAACTCTGGTTTTGTAACTCCACTTGGTATACAAACCACTTGTTTAGCAAGCCAAAACAGAGCAGGCTCTACAGAGGCCTGAGGGATAATTTATACTACCTGGGAGCAGGTAACCCCTCCCCCTAGTCAGCTGCACAGCAGGACAGAAGCTAAGATGGAAAAAAGGGTTTTAAATTCTGTCAGTTTTGCAAACAATTTTTTTAATTTGGTTTTAAGCAACTTTTAAATAGTTTTTAATAAAAAAAAAATAATTACCTTCTTTGAGATAAAGCTTCTATGTATCCTGCACTATCTGTACTGACAGCTGAAAGCTGGTCCTGCGTGTCTCTTAAACACGGGATCCCGCTAATAATTATTATATCTGAGTTCATCAACATATATGTGATTGTTATTAACTGGATCCTGCGTTTCAGAGATACGCAGGACCAGCTTTCAGACGAGCCGTAAGTCCAGCTGACCTAATGAAATTGGCTTTCATGGCAAGATACAGCTTTTATATAATCAGGACGCACAGAAGCTGAATCTCAAAAAGTAAAACATTTCTTTAATTAAAAAAATGAATTTAAAAGTTGCTTAAAATCACCTCAAATATTGTTTTATTTTAAAAAGAATATAAAGTTCAAAGGGCTTTAAGATTTTGCCCAAGTGGGATATTGTTTGTATCTTTAAAACACTTCTGTTTTCGTTTTATTATTAGGTTATTTACACAGCTCGAAGCCCAAAAGATGTCTTGGTGTCTCTTTATCATTATGCCCACATGTCATATGTCATCAAAAAACCTAACAGCTTTGATGAATTCATAGAAGACTTCTTGCAGGGCAGAGGTATGTGTCATGAAATGTGAAGGATTGCCCTTCTCTGCTCTTATAAATAACATATTTTAATAATGAGTTGTCATTTTGTATATAATATTTATATTGCAGTTATGATGTTACTTACTGTATATTAATAGTTTGAACTAAACTGAAAACTTGTTTCCACACAATCATTTTTCAGACCGCTGATGAACAATGGATGGTTTGAAAAGGATCTGAGGTTGTAATGGATATCAGGAGCGCCATTGTAGGCTGTCAACAGCTCTACCTAAACATATGCGTAAATGACGCTGTTAGCAGCAAAAATAAGTTATCGTTTTATCATTTACCATTGCTCTCCTTCATTCACACTGGCATTATGACTATAACTAGCCAATATAAAAAAATGTTTGCACTTTGTTCATCTGCATTTACGAGTATTCTGTTGAAAAGAATAAATCTTAGCCTGGGCTGAGCAAAAGATATATAGCAATAATAGAATAGCTTGTAAAAAAAAGTAGCCACACCGCGTGGTTAATATTTATTCCGTTTACCACTGTAAGATAATGCAATACGGCATGTTGAGGAGAATTATTGCAAGGGTTTTACAGTTTTTTTTTTTTTTCCTGCCTGTCTTACTGTTCGTTAGGTACATTTATTTCACTGTCTTTCTTAGGATTGGTTCTATCGTCCATTACAATTACTACTTAACTTGACACATACATTTGTACACATATGTTATATACTCTAGTTATGCTGCAGCAATCTCGATTTAGAAAAAGGTCAACTTGAAATTAATATTTGATTATTTCCTTTTTGACTAATTCATTTCAATGATCTAATGTATTTCAATTATATCGTTCCCCTTCAGTGCCATTTGGCTCCTGGTTTGATCACATAAAGGGCTGGATGGAGATGAAAGACAACAAAAACTTCTTGTTTGTTACATATGAAGAGCTAAGTCAGGTAAGTTAAGATATTTATTGTTAACAAAAAAAATCTACTTTAAAATAAACCCTATCTGTTTCTGTTTGAGATTTACAATAAACTTTTAATTTGTGTTCTGGATGTGATTTTGCAGAGATCTTACCATCATACTGCACTACATTTGTCTTAAACGGGCAATCCCATATTAATGGGGTTTTCCCATCAGAGACATTTATGACATATCCAAAGGATATGTCATAAATGTCAGATAGATGCGGGTCCTACCTCTGAAACCCGCACCTATCCCTAGAACGGGGCTGTTAGGAAAACACCTGCTCCCTTAAAGAGGCTCCGTCACCAGATTCTCAAATTCCTATCTCCTATTGCATGTGATCGGCGCTGCAATGTAGATAACAGTAACGTTTGTTTTTTTTAAAAACGTTCATTTTTGGCCAAGTTATGAGCTATTTTATATACAGTGAAGGAAATAAATATTTGATCCCTTGCTGATTTTGTAAGTTTGCCCACTGTCAAAGAAATGAACAGTCTAGAATTTTTAGGCTAGGTTAATTTTACCAGTGAGAGATAGATTATATAAAAAAAAAAAAAGAAAATCACATTGTCAAAATTATATATATTTATTTGCATTGTGCACAGAGAAATAAGTATTTGATCCCCTACCAACCATTAAGAGTTCCGCCTCTTCCAGACCAGTTACACGCTCCAAATCAACTTGGTGCCTGCATTAAAGACAGCTGTTTTAAATGGTCACCTGTATAAAAGACTCCTGTCCACAGACTCAATTAATCAGTCTGACTCTAACCTCTACAACATGGGCAAGACCAAAGAGCTTTCTAAGGATGTCAGGGACAAGATCATAGACCTGCACAAGGCTGGAATGGGCTACAAAACCATAAGTAAGACGCTGGGTGACAAGGAGACAACTGTTGGTGCAATAGTAAGAAAATGGAAGACATATAAAATGACTGAAATCGACATGGATCTGGGGCTCCATGCAAAATCTCACCTCGTGGGGTATCCTTGATCCTGAGGAAGGTGAGAGCTCAGCCGAAAACTACACGGGGGAACTTGTTAATGATCTCAAGGTAGCTGGGACCACAGTCACCAAGAAAACCATTGGTAACACATTACGCCGTAATGGATTAAAATCCTGCAGTGCCCGCAAGGTCCCCCTGCTCAAGAAGGCACATGTACAGGCCCGTCTGAAGTTTGCAAATGAACATCTGGATGATTCTGAGAGTGATTGGGAGAAGGTGCTGTGGTCAGATGAGACAAAAATTGAGCTCTTTGGCATTAACTCAACTCGCCGTGTTTGGAGGAAGAGAAATGCTGCCTATGACCCAAAGAACACCGTCCCCACTGTCAAGCATGGAGGTGGAAACATTATGTTTTGGGGGTGTTTCTCTGCTAAGGGCACAGGACTACTTTACCGCATCAATGGGAGAATGGATGGAGCCATGTACCGTCAAATCCTGAGTGACAACCTCCTTCCCTCCACCAGGACATTAAAAATGGCTCGTGGCTGGGTCTTCCAGCACGACAATGACCCGAAACATACAGCCAAGGCAACAAAGGAGTGGCTCAAAAAGAAGCACATTAAGGTCATGGAGTGGCCTAGCCAGTCTCCAGACCTTAATCCCATCGAAAACTTATGGAGGGAGCTGAAAATCCGAGTTGCCAAACGACAGCCTCGAAATCTTAATGATTTACAGATGATCTGCAAAGAGGAGTGGGCCAAAATTCCATCTAACATGTGTGCAAACCTCATCATCAACTATGAAAAACATCTGACTGCTGTGCTTGCCAACAAGGGTTTTGCCACCAAGTATTAAGTCTTGTTTGCCAAAGGGATCAAATACTTATTTCTCTGTGCACAATGCAAATAAATATATATAATTTTGACAATGTGATTTTCTTTTTTTTTTTTTTTTTATATAATCTATCTTTCACTGGTAAAATTAACCTAGCCTAAAAATTCTAGACTGTTCATGTCTTTAACAGTGGGCAAACTTACAAAATCAGCAAGGGATCAAATACTTATTTCCTTCACTGTATATGCAAATGAGGTTTGAAATGGAAAACTGGGCGGTTTTTTTTCGTTATGTCCAACTGGGCGTGTATTGTGTTTTTAACTGGGCGTGTTTACGTGTATGACGCTGACCAATCAGTGACCAGTCAGCATCATACACTCATCTCCATTGATGTGGCAGCGATGTGCAGCCACATAAACAGAGATTAACGTTAATCAAGTGTCCTGATAATGAATACACATGATCATCCAGCCTGGACGTCATGTGTATTCAGAATCCTGAC
Source organism: Rhinoderma darwinii (assembly GCF_050947455.1). NCBI lineage: Eukaryota > Metazoa > Chordata > Amphibia > Anura > Rhinodermatidae > Rhinoderma > Rhinoderma darwinii. The sequence goes on along the minus strand of NC_134696.1, from coordinate 61,901,928 downwards.
ACTTCTGACTCTTTTGTTAGAGATTTCTAGCAAGGGAAACGAGATTACGGAGGAAACGAGATTTTGTTTCCCTTGCTGCAAATCTCACAGAAAAGATTCAGAAGTGTCAGGATTCTGACGAACACCTCAGAGTAGCCTTAGACGCTGTCAATCAGAGTGGTTGCGGATTTGTGGTTGCGGTTTACATGGACGCTGCCTCCCAGCAGACTCCAGTAGCCTTGAGGTAATCGCTAACATTACATATTCACAAGCCTAAAATATATTAAATTTTTTCCACAATGGAACCTATGCAAGCCCTGGTGGACCAGATGCAAGAGTTGACTATACAGGTTCAACAGCATGAAACTGCGCATGCCTGAGCAGTCGATCCAGCGGCATTTCCTGTGGAGTTGAAAGTGAACTTACCTGATCGTTTCTCTGGTGATCGTAAGTCTTTTATTAATTTTCGGGACAGCTGTAAATTATATTTTCGTCTGAGACTTATGTCCTCTGGAGCTGAGCAACAACGAGTGGGTATCATCATATCACTCCTACAGGATGATCCTCTAACCTGGGCCTTTTTATTGGGACCTGATGCCCCTGAACTTTTGTCTGCGGAAACCTTTTTTTCTGCTCTGGTATTAAGTTATGAAGAACCAAATGTCACTGCAGTATCGGAGGGCGAGATGTTATCTCTCCAGCAGGGACTACGTCCAGTTGAGTATTATTGTTCGAAGTTCAGACAATGGTCTATTTTTTCTCAGTGGCATGATGCTCCGTTGTTAATTCCACTGTGGCCTTTCAGAAAACGTAAAAGATCTCTTATTCAATTATCCTCCACCTCTTACTCTAGAGGATACTATGACCATTGTAGTACGTCTAGACCGACGACTACAAGAGCGCACAAATTAAAAGATTGTTATGACTGCTCCTCTTCTCTGTGCTGAGAGTCCTTCTTCTGATGCTCAAGAACCCATTTTGTTGGGCTCCACTATGTCCTCTCAGGATCGGAGACTTTTTCGGAAGCGCAACGGGCTGTTTTTATTGTGGGGACGCTGGTCATACTCTCAAGAACTGTTCCAAATACCCTGAACGTCCAGCTCCAGAAAACTTCAGAGCCTAGATGGTCCCCGGGAATTCCATCTGGGCAGTCAGGTTTTCCCCACATTTTCAAAAAAAGTCCTTTTGCCTGTGGATTTGTGTTTTGATAATGTCTGTGTTTCTGGACTAGCTTTTGTAGATGCTGGTTCTGCAGCAAATTTCTTAGATCTCCAGGTTGCTAAAAAATTGGCTATCCGTCTTGTTCAATTGAGTACCCCAGTCAAACTTGCCGCTATTGATAATACTCCTCTCGCTCAGGGGTCAGTCAAGTTCTCTACTCCGCCTGTTACATTGAAAGTGGGTACTTTACATACTGAACAAATGTATTTTTGTATTTTAGAAAATTTGCCATCTGAAATAATTTGGGGTATCCCATGATTACAGGCACATAATCCAGTTATTGACTGGGTGAAAGCAGATGTGGTTAAGTGGAATACTAAATGTTACGATTCTTTCATGTCTTTGTCTACTACTAATATCATTTGCATCGCACCATCATTGCCTGAGTACATTCAAGATTATGAGGATGTTTTTTCTGAAGTTGCTTGTGAATCTCTCCCTCCTCATAGGCCGTATGACTGTTTTGTTGAACTTCTCCGTAATGCTAAACTACCCAAGGTACGGATGTATAATCTTTCTGCTCCGGAAAGACAGGCCATGAAAGACTATGTTAAAGACAGTCTCCATAAGGGTCATATTCGTCCATCTACTTCTCCGGTGGGAGCCAGGTTTTTCTTTGTTAAAAAAAATAAATGGCGGTTTAAGATCCGTTATTGACTATGGTGAATTGAATAAGATTACTGTGAAGAATCAATATCCTCTTCCACGCATTCCCGGACCTGTTTAATCAGATCTCAGGAGCCAAGTGGTTCTCTAAACTAGATTTACACACGGCCTACAATTTTGTTCGTATCCGCAAAGGGGATGAGTGGAAGACAGCACTTAATACTCCAGATGGACGAGTAGTTGGTCATGCCTTTTGGTTTAGGTAATGCTCCAGCAGTTTTTCAAAATCTGGTCACTGATATTTTCAGAAATTTTATTGGACGCTTTCTGCTTGTGTATCTGGCTGATATTCTTGTATTTTCTTCCGATTTGTCCTCTCATATCCAACATTTAAGGTCAGTCCTTCAAGTACTGAGGGAGAATTGTCTGTATACAAAATTAGAAAAATTTCTGTTTGGAGTTCAGGAAATTAATTTCTTTGGTTATGTGCTGTCTCCTCATGATTTTCGTATAGACTCCACTAAGGTTCAAGCAATTCCAGTCTGGGTTCAACTCACTTCATTAAAAGCGCTGCAGAGGTCCTTAGGTTTTGCTAATTATTACCGGAAATGTATTAATAATTTTCCTTCCTTGCTAAACCTCTGATGGATCTTACTAAAGTGGGTTCTGATCTTGTTAATTGGAAACCTAGTGCGATCTCCGCCTTTAAAACGTTAAAACAGTGTTTTATGAAAGCTCATGTTTTGGTTCAACCTGACCTTTCTAGTTATTTTATTGTTGAGGTTGATGCCTCAGAAATAGGTGTGGGGGCTGTGTTGTCTCAAGGATCTTCTATATTAACTAATTTGCGTCCCTGTGCTTTTTTTTCTCGCAAATTTTCTTCCACTAAAAGAACTATGATATAGGTAATCGTGAGCTTCTTGCTATTAAGTGGGCATTTGAAGAGTGGCGCCACTTCGTGGAGGGAGCCAGACATCAAACTACTGTACTGACTGACCATAAAAGCCTGAACCCTAGACAGGCTAGGTGGGCTTTGTACTTTACCAGATTTGACTTCATTTTAACCTACAGACACGGGTCCAAAAATTTCAGGGCCAACGCATTATATCAAAGTTTTTGCTCCTCACAGATTCCAGACTTTAATCCTGAACCTATTTTGTCTAAAGGGATAGTGGTTTCTGCAATATCATTTGATCTTACTACTGAAATTAAAGAATGGTGTGGTGTAACACGGAAGGCGTATTATAAGATACAACACGACTTCAACTCACAATGGCACAGGAACAAGGTAGCACGGGATACAGGATACAGGTAGCAGGTAAGAGAACATTGGGAACTGGAAAACACGAAGGGACCATTTGCAATGACTAACACGGGTAAACACAACAACGCTCAGGCAATGAAGGAAGGGGCAGGGCCCTTCTTATAGTCCAGGGTTATTATGGGCTAATTTGATATACAATTCAGGTGCGCGCGCTGGCTTTTTAAGGCCTCGCAAGAGCGTGCATGTGCACCTTACAGAACACCTCAGAGTGAAGCGGAATTGAGCGCTGGCATCTCCTGAGGAGGAAATGCGGGCCAGCGCTCATTGATCCATGGCTGCGGCCGTCGGGGGGTGAGTAATCCCGACGGTCCGCGGCCATCTGTGTCACAGTATCCCCCCTCTTACGCCCCCTCCTCTTGGGGCCTGAGCGGGAGAGAACCTTCTTTAGGAGGGTAAGAGCATTGAGGTTCTGCTCTGGCTCCCAGGACCTCTCTTCTGGACTAAACCCCCTCCAATCCACCAAATAAAAAGTTCTTACTCTTACTTTCTTGGTGTCCAGGATCTTCTTAACCTTGAATGTATCCGATGAACCGCTGGGGGCAACTGCAGGACTAGGAATCTTGGTGTAGCGATTCAGGACCACAGGCTTCAGGAGGGAGATGGGGATCTTGAGGCTAGGAGGCAGCCGAAGCTTGTAGGAGACAGGGTTGATCTGTTGCAAGACCTTGAAGGGTCTGAGGAACCTGGGAGTAAACTTGTATGATGGCACCCTCTGCCGGATATTTCTAGAGGACAGCCAGACCTTGGTACTTGGAAGAAACTGGGGAGGTTCTCTTCTCCATTTGTCTGCCTTTCATTTCATGCGGTCGGCCACCAGCAGAATGAAGGATCGGGTTTGCTGCAAGATCTGCAGGAAGTCCCTGAAAGCAGAATCAGCTGCGGGCACCTCGGACGTAACGGACACCGGGAGAGGAATTTGTGGGTGTTGGCCTTAGACGATGAAGAACGGTGTGGTTCTTGTGGACTCGCTTGTATGGTTATTATACAAGAACTTGGCCCAAGGAAGAAGCTGCACCCAGTCGTCATGCTGTCTGGAGATGAAGTGTCGTAGATAGTTCTCCATGATCTGATTGATCCTCTCGACTTGACCATTGGACTGGGGATTGTAATCTGAGGAAAAGTCCAACTTTACTTCAAGGAGTTTACAGAGGGCTCTCCAGAATTTTGAGGTGAACAGAAGCCCTCGATCAGACACGATATGCCGAGGTAAGCCGTTCAGGCGGTAGATGTGTTGGATGAAGAGGTTGGCCATTCGAGAAGAAGAAAGTAGGCCGGTCAGCGGAACAAAATGAGCCATCTTCGAAAAACCGGTCCACCAACACCCAGACCGTACTACATCCAGCAAAGGGAGACAGTTCCATAACAATAGTCCATTGCTCTATGCTGCCACAGAGCATTGTGCACAGGCAAGAGCTGGAGCAGGCCAGCAAGTTTGGAGTGAGCAACCAACCCTGTTAACCGTGCACACCGTGCTGGACAAAACAAAGTCCATGATGTCTTTGGGCAGCATGGGCCACCAGAAATGATGGGCAATCAGATCTCGGGTCTTACATGCACCCGCGTGACCTGCCAGTTTGGAGCTGTCTCCACAGCGGAGGATTCTCCCTCTGTCTGCCAGGCGCACAAAAGTCCTCCCTGGAGGGATGTCTCTAACTTGCAGAGGGTTGACAGAGATAATGCAGAATGGATCAATGATATTTTGTGGAGAATCCATGGTGTCCTCTGTCTCGAACGACCTGGACAAGGCATCGGCCCTCACATTCTTGTCGGCCGGGCGTTAGTGGAGCTCAAACTGGAACCCGGCAAAGAACAGCGACCACTTGGCTTGATGTAGGTTCAGTCATCCGGCCATCTGGAGATAGATGAGGTCCTAGTGGTCAGTAAATATCAGGATGGGATGAGCTGCACCCTTTAGTAGATATTTACACTCCCAAAGGGCCAATTTTATGGCCAGTAACTCCCGATCCCCAATCGAGTAGTTGCGCTCTGCGGCAAAGAAAAGTTTAGAGTAATAGCCACATACCACTGCCTTGCCTTTGGGACCTCTCTGGAACAGAAGTGCGCCAGCACCAACCGAAGAGGCGTCCACCTCTAACGAAAACTGTCGAGATACATCAGGTTGATGGAGGGTAGAGGCTGACGTGAAGGCTCTCTTCAGGCTATTAAATGCGGATTCAGCTTCTGGAGTCCACACCTTGGCGTTTATGCCTTTCTTGGTGAGGGTAGAGATGGGAGCTGTCAGTGAGGAGACGCTTGGGATGAACTGCTGGTAGAAATTGGCAAATCCCAAGAAACGCTGTATGGTCTATTGAGGATGTGGCCATTAAGCCTTGAGGATGTGGCCATTCCAGGACGTCTTTTACTTTCTCTGGATCCATTTCGAGACCTTGGTCCGAGGGTAGAGAATTCCTCTCAAACATGCACTTCTCCAGCTTGGCATACAGGCGATTCTCCCTCAATCGCAGCAGAACTTGACGGACATGTCTCTGATGAGTCGTTGGGACTGGGGAAAAAATTAAGATGTCATCGAGATAGACCACAACACAAACACAGAGGAGAACCCTGGAAGATGTCATTGACGAATTCTTGGAAGACCACGGGAGCGTTACACAGGCCGAAGGGCATCACTAGATATTCATAGTGCCCGTCTCGGGTGTTAAATACCGTCTTCCATTCGTCACCCCGGCGAATCAGGATTAGGTTGTAAGCCCCACGCAGGTCTAGTTTAGAAAAAATCTTGGCTCCTCATATGCGGTCAAAAAATTCTGAAATCAATGACAACAGATATCTATTTTTGACCGTGATGTGGTTGAGACCCGGGTAGTCAATGCAGAGTCGCAGAGATCCGTCCTTCTTTTTGACGAAGAAGAACCCGGCCCCGGCCGGGGAGGAGGATTTTCGCATGAAACACCTCTCCAAATTCTCCTTAATATAGGCCGACATAGACTGAGTCTCTGGCAAGGAGAGAGGATTTACCCTACCACAGGGAAGGGATGCATCAGGAACCAGCTCAATAGGGCCGTCATATGCCCGGTGTAGAGGCAGCTTCTCCGCCTCCTTCTTTCTGAAGACATTAGAGAACAGAGAATAATGAGAAGGCAATCCTGCCAATGACTGAGGCCAAGGAGGTTGGACCCAATGGATCTGCCCCAGGCAGCAGTTGAGGCACTTGGGATCCCACTGAAGAATCTCTCCGGAATTCCAGTCCAGAACTGGGGCATGTAGTCGGAGCCAGGGCATGCCCAGCAGCACAGGGTTGATGGCCTTGGGTAGAACAAGAAACGAGATGAGCTCAAAATAAAGGGCTCCCACTTGGAGCCTTAGCGGTTTGGTTACGGCTACAATCGGGTTTGGCAGAGGTAGTCCATTCACCGAAGTGACGATCAATGGCCTCTCCGGGGAGGTTGGGGGTAACTGGAGGAGATACACTAGGTCTTTGTGGATAAAACTGGCTGCGGACCCAGAGTCCAGTTAGGCAAAGACCCGGTGGGTCTTCTCGTCGGATATTATAGTCACAGGGATGGACAGCTTAGAAAATAGTTCTCTATCCAGTGCTGCATGGCATAGGGTTGTCTCCCCAACAATCCAAGGCATTGGAGTTTTTTGGCTTCTGAGGACACAGACGCACGATATGGCCTCCGAGGCCGCAATACAGACAAATTCCCGAAGTGCGTCTGCGATCTTTCTTCTGAACGGATAACTTAAGCCGGTCCACCTGCATAGGCTCCTCAGGTGGACCACCTGGTAAGGGCAACAGGGACTGCTGGAAAGTGGAGGCCAGCCTGGGGAGTCTTCTCTCCCGACGAATCTCTTGGGATAGTTCCCAGAACCTCATATTAACCCAGGTGGCAAGGAAAATGAGGTCGTCCAGGGTACATGGCAGATCACGAGCGGCCAGTTCGTACTTGATCTCGGATGACAGTCCCTGCCAGAATGTAGCCACCAAGGCCTCGTTGTTCCAGGACAGCTCACCTGCCAGGGTACGGAACTGAATGGCGTACTCACCCACGGAAGTGTCTCCCTGGCAAAGGATCAGCAGGGAGGCAGCTGCCGACGAGACTCGTCCAGGCTCCTCAGACACAGTGCGAAATGTCCGTAGGAACCCCTTGAAGTCATGCGTCTCTGGTCCTTGTCTTTCCCAGATATGGTTCGTCCATGCTAGGTCCTTGCCCGTGAGCAGAGAAATAATGAAGGCGATCCTGGCGCCATCAGACGGGAATGCTCTGGCATGTAGAGAGAAGTTGATCTGACTCTGATTGAGAAATCCCCTGCAGGTACTCACGTTTCTGTTGTAACGAGGAGGTAGTGGTAGCGATAATCGGGGATCAGCACTGGTGCTGAAAGCAGGTGTAGCAGGATTGTCAGCCGAGGTAACTGGAACAGGAGCTGAGGAGGCTGCAGCTTGCGCTTCCAGCCGCTGTGCAATGGAGTTCACTGCCAGAAGGAGTTGGTCCTGTCATGAACGAAGGTCTCGCAGATCTTCTTGCATGGCTTGATATGTCGACATGGTCTTAGGTTGACCAGCGGGGTCCATGGCCTGAGCGTATTTTCACAATGGGTGCGTGGACCCATTGGGCTGTACCGCCGTAGCGGGATAGCAGCTGGCCAACAGGATACCAAGTCAAAATCTATAGTTCAAATAAGGGTACCTGTGGTAACTTCAGACAGTAGCGATGGTAGGCTCGGATGGGACCTTGGCAGCAGGCAGACACCAGGCGTGGGTAACACGGAAGGCGTACTATACGACACAACACAACTCCAACTGACAATGGCACAGGAATAACGTAGCACGGGATACAGGATACAGGTAGCAGGTACGGCAACACTGGGAACTGGGAACACTAAGGGACCATTTGCAAAGACTAACACGGGTAAACACAACAACGCTCAGGCAATAAAGGAGGGGCCCTACTTATAGTCCAAGGTTATGGGCTAATTTTATATACAATTCAGCTGTGCGCACGCTCGTTCCTGGCCTTTCTATACAATTCAGGTGTGCGCGCTGGCCGAGCACGAGCGTGCGCGCGCACCCTACGGGACATAGCAGAGTGAAGCGAAAGTGAGCGCTGGCATCTCCTGAGGAGGAGATGCGGGCCAGTGCTCACTGATCCATGGCGGCGGCCGTTGGGGGGTGAGTAATACCGATGGTCCGTGGCCATGGATGTCACACTGCCAATGCCAGCTCCATAGAAACCTTGGTCTCATCTGTCCATGGATTTCATTATTGATTTAACCTCCGAAGGGAAGACTGTCATTTTATTTTATATTGTTTTTCATATTCATGACAAATGAGGGCACAGCTCAAACATGAGGGTGAACATCACATCCTATAGAAAGCACAAAATACTACAACAGTCTCAGGAAGGATAAGAGAAAGGAGCATTGCTTAAGAAGGAAAACAGTAACAGTTCAACTTCCTATACGTCCTAAAATGCAATGGCAATAGTGGGTAAGCACAATCACAGGAAGCCAATGACCACTTAAAAAAGACATAAGAAGGGAAGGAGAAGATAGAATGGGAAACAAACAAGGGCAAAGAAGAGACACGGGGGTTTTTATGGTGAACCTGGACTTCGGTTCCGGATTGTCATGGGTAAATAAGAAGCAGCTATGTACCTTGCAGAGACATGATTGGAGCAAGCAAAACCCCACACAGCTGTATGTAGTCCCCGCCCCGAGGAAGTCCCATGTGTCTCAAGTCACTACATCACGGTAGGTGGAGGAAGAAAGGAACATAAGCCATGGAGACCAAGTATCCTTGTATCTGGTAAAAGCAGCTGCAGAATGAGCCAGAAGGTGCTCCATTCGCTGTAGTAAGGCAACTTCCTGGAACCACTCATCCAACAGTGGAGAGACTGCCGTTCGCCACCTGCGAGGAATAACTGATTTGGCAGCTTGGAGGAGGTGTCTAAGCTAGGGACCGAGACCCCAGTAACTTCTAATCTCATTTGGAGAACCACCACCCAGAAACGCCGCAAGGAGGGACAACTCCACCAAATATGAGACATGTTTACCCCTGTCGCCCCACAGCGCCAGCACATGTAAGGTACAGATGGGCACCATTTATGCAGGGCAGTGGGGAGCCGATACCACCTAGAGATCATTTTATAGCTAGTTTCCTGAGCTCATATGGCTATCGAGGCTTTCTGGGAAAGGGGAAAACATCGTCTCCATTGTGCGTCAGAGAATGTCGCGTTCAATTCTGTCTCCCAAGCCTTGCAGAGGGATGGGAGATGAGGGGATCGCTGGGAGAGGAGTATTCTATAGAGTATGGAAATGGCGTGCGTAGGGGACAGGGCGGAAACACATAAGTGCTAGAAGTCAGTAAGTGGCCGGTGAAGGTGGACCTGGTGCTTAGTAACACTATAGAATTGTTTTAACTGGGAGTATTGAGATATGTGACGTGGTGAAGGTGCATCAGCTGAGCAGATAGTGGCTAATGGGAGTAGAGAGTAATCGGATAGGACCTGAGTGAAGTACATCGGATTGGCGGGAGACCTACCCAGGAAGGAAAGACGCGCCTCCCCAGCAGGAAAGGCAGGGTTGTCAGTAATAGGGGTCAGTGGACCCAGTGGGTCAACCAGTGAGCCCCCCACCCCAGAGGACCGCATTGCAAGAGGGTATGGAGAACAACAAAGGAGGCGGGAGTCTATAGGGTACGAGAACAGAGTTGTTGGGCTAAACTAACCCAAAGTTTAGAGTCATGATTATGAAATAAGTCAAGGACACGAGCATGAGTCGACGCCAGATAATAAAGACGACAGTCCGGTAGACCAACAACCCCAACGTCCCTGGAACGAGTAAGAATTGTCCTACCCTTACGGGGACGACCCATTGGGTATATGAGGGATCCAAAACATTGATACGTAGCTAATAAGAGGATGGGATGGATATAGGGATTGTCTGCAGGAGGTACAGCAACCTGGGGAGGAGTGACATTTTAATAATGTTAATACGGCCAAACCAGGAGAATTCCCTTTTATGCCAAGAGGCGAGATCTGTGCAAAATTTATCTAGTAAAGGGGTGAAGTTATTGGCAAACAGTTGTGAGAGATCAGAGTTTATACATGCACCCAAATATGTTATACCCTTAGCAGGCCAGGAGAAGGGGAAATTACTTTTGAGGAGTGATAGTGTCGAGGATGGAAGAGATACATTCAAAGCCTCAGACTTGGAGAAGTTAATCTTAAAATTGGACCATGTTCCAAAATGAGACAGCTCAGACATCAACGAGGGAAGAGATATATGCAGGTTCATGAGATAAACCAATAGGTCATCAGCAAATGCAGAGCACTTATATTCTATCCTGCCTATGAGAATACCCTTAATATCCGTGTTGTTCCAAATGGAGGCCATGAGATGCTACATAACGAGGACATACAACAATGGGGATAAAGGGCAGCCAATGAATAGCAAACGGCGCAGAGAGGGAGCCGTTTATTTTTAATTGGGCAGATGGGGAATGATAAAGGGCCATGACTTTACTCATAAAGGAAGGTCCGAGTCCTATATGTTGAAGAGTTTGGTGAAGGGCGGGCCAGAATATCTTGTCAAACGCCTTTACGGCATCTAGAGACAGAATCATGAGGAGGATGTGGTGAGTCTGGGCATGATGGATAATATCCAAGGTTTAAAGAGGCTCTCTCACCAGATTTTGCAACCCCTATCTGCTATTGCAGCAGATAGGCGCTGCAATGTAGATTACAGTAACGTTTTTATTTTTAAAAAACGAGCATTTTTGGCCAAGATATGACCATTTTTGTATTTATGCAAATGAGGCTTGCAAAAGTACAACTGGGCATGTTGAAAAGTAAAAGTACAACTGGGCGTGTATTATGTGCGTACATCGGGGCGTTTTTACTTCTTTTACTAGCTGGGCGTTCTGCTGACGAGAAGTATCATCCACTTCTCTTCAGAACGCACAGCTTCTGGCAGATCACGCTGTGACGTCACTTCCCCAGGTCCTACATCGTGTCAGACGAGCGAGGACACATCGGCACCAGAGGCTACAGATGATTCTGCAGCAGCATCGGCGTTTGCAGGTAAGTCGATGTAGCCTCTGGTGCCGATGTGTCCTCGCTCGTCTGACAAGATGCAGGACCTGGGGAAGTGACGTCACAGCGTGATCTGCCAGAAGCTGGGCGTTCTGAAGAGAAGTGGATGATACTTCTCGTCAGAACGCCCAGCTAGTAAAAGAAGTAAAAACGCCCCGATGTACGCACATAATACACGCCCAGTTGTACTTTTGCAAGCCTCCTTTGCATAAATACAAAAATGGTCATAACTTGGCCAAAAATGCTCGTTTTTTAAAAATAAAAACGTTACTGTAATCTACATTGCAGCGCCTATCTGCTGCAATAGCAGATAGGGGTTGCAAAATCTGGTGACAGAGCCTCTTTAAGGGTATTATCGCGCGCCTCCCGACCAGGCACTAATCCCACCTGATCTGGATGGGAGATGTTTATTCAATCTGTTCGCTAGCAATTTGGCATACATTTTTAGGTCGACGTTGAGCAAGGAGATGGGGCGATAACTGGAGCAGAGCTGAGGATCTTTGCCCGATTTAGGGATGACCGTAACATGGGCTAAGGTGGAGCCAGTGGAGAACAAGACTTCAGGGGAGATAGAATTAAAGGTTTGGAGCAGAAGTGGCGCCAAACAGTCAATCTATGTTTTATAAAATTTGGCAGTGTACCCATCCAGTCCAGGACTCTTTCCCCCGGGAGGTCCTTGATAACTGCAAGGATCTCCGGCGAGGTAAAATCAGCTTCCATCTCCTCAGCCATCTCACTAGACAAAGGCGTGAAAAGTGTGACGGGAGAGAGGCCTGCCCGGGAAGGAAGAGGCAGTAGAGGGCCTAAGGTTATAGAGGTCAGAATAAAATTGGTGAAAGCAGTCCGCAATCTCGGGGGTCGTATGGACCACGTAGCCAGAGGAAGATTTAATATTTGGTATGTGGGATTGGGCAAACTGAGCCTTTAATACTCTGGCTAACATGTGTCTGCTTTTATTACAAGATTGTCATTTTATTCCGTTACCTCAACTCCCTGATTCCGAAACTTTGTCTAAACTATTTGTTGATCAAGTGGTTCGCCTGCATGGTATTCTAGAAAATATTGTCTCTGATAGGCTATGTTCACACGGAGTATTTTGGGGGAGGAATATCTGCCTCAAAATTCAGTTTGGAACTTTGAGGCAGATATTCCTCTCCCTGCACGCCGATTTTCGCGGCAATTATCGCGCCGTTTTTCGCCCGCGGCCATTGAGCGCCGCGGGCATAAAACAGCGAGAAATACACTTCCTCCTGCCTCCCATTGAAGTCAATGGGAGGTCAGAGGCGGAAGCGCCCGAAGATAGGGCATGTCGCTTCTTTTTCCCGCGAGGCAGTTTTACTGCTCGCGGGAAAAAGACGCCGACGCCTCCCATTGGAATCAATGGGAGGCGTTCTCGGGCCGTTTCTGACGAGTTTTGCGACGCGGTTTCCGCGTCAAAAAACTCGGCAAAATACCCCGTGTGAACATAGCCATAGAGGTGTATAATTTGTAGCTAACTTCTGGAGAGCCTTCTGTAAGAAGCTTGGGGTACAGTTGTCGTTCTTTTCTGCATTCTACCCTGAGACTAATTGTCAAACCGAGCATTTAATCAAACCTTGGAACAATATCTTAGGTGTTATATAACCAGGTTGAATGGGTCTCATGTCTTCCTTTAGCGGAGTTTGCTATAAATAATCGCCACGATGTTGCTGTTGATGCCTCGCCGGGTTTTCTGTAAATATGGTTTTCATCCTCATTTTGGTTCATTTTATGCCTCTACTAGTGATAACCCTGAGGTTGAAGTTGAATCAAATAAACTGTGCACAGTGTGGGCTGAGGTTCAATTGAACCTGAAGGACTCCCAAGTTATTCAGGAAAAAAATGCTAACAAAAAACGTACTGTGGGTCCTGTATTTTGTGTGGGTCAAAAGGTGTGGCTTTCTTCGAAAAATATGCAACTAAAGGTACCCTCTCGTAAGTTTGTCCCTAGGTTTATTGGTTCTTATGAAATTGTTGACATTATTAACCCTGTGTCATTTCATCTTGCTCTTCCTTCATCCTTCAGGATTCATAATGTATTTTACAAATCTCACCTGAAATGTTTTTTTCCACCATCCAATCCACTAAAGAAACCTCCTCCTCCAGTTCTAGTAGAGGAAGATATGGAGTTTGAGGTTCAGAGGATTGTGGATTCTAGAAGGGTCAGGGGTATTCTACAGTACTTAGTGCTCCTTGAAGGGGTATGGGCCAGAAGATCGTACTTGGGTTTTCTGCCCATTCAGTACACGCCAGTCGTTTGGTAAACATTTTTAATTCGAAGTTTCCTTTAAAGCCTAGGCCAAGACTTAAGGGCCCAGAGGTCCCTCAAAGCAGGGGGGTACTGTTGGGAAAACACCTGCTCCCTTAAGGTCACTATGATGACTTCTCTAGCTTCTGGGTGGTTCTTCCTTTGCCTTGAGCCTATCTCTTTTCTTTGTCTGTCTGCCAATCAGCTGTGGGGTTGTATTTATGCCTTTTTCCACCTGTCCTTTGCTTGTGAATTTCCTCCTTTGGTTTCTGATCAAGCTTCAGCCATTACACGTACTTCTGATTCTAGACCTCGTGTACACTGACCTCGGCTTGTCTCCCGTTTACTCGCTGCTTACCGATTTTGATTATCCGCTCCTGGCCGGTTTTGACATTTTGCTTTTCCTGAAATCCGCTTGCCTTCTGTTTTGAGCTTTCAAATACTCTCTGGCTGTCTGGTTTCCAGCTCAAGTTTGCCTGCATTGCACCTCTCAACCCTGACTGCACTCTGCTGAGACAACCTGAGTTCTGAGCAGCAAAGTCCATCCCACTTTGCGGTTGGCTCTGGCGAACACCTCAGAATAGCCTTAGACGCTGTCGATCAGAGTGGTTGCGGATTTGAGGTTGCGGTTTACGTGCACTCTCTCTCCTGGTAGACTCCAGCAGCCTTGAGGTAAACGCTAACATTACAGGGGCCCACTAAACCCTGTTTTACTGCTATTTGTTGTAGCTGAAAAGTTTGATTTCAGACCATGAATTACAGAAACCGTGTAGCTTGCTGAGCTACGCTGTTTCCGTAAGTTATATAGAACTGAATGATAGTTACGGAAACAACATAACTTGCATGCTATGCTGTTTCCGTAACTGCCATTCACTACTATGGGAGTTACGGAAACAGAGTAGCTCAGCGAGCTACACTGTTTCCTTAAATCATGCTCGGAAATCACACTTTTTAGCTACAACACATAGCAATAGAACGAGATTTAGGGGGCCACGTTCTAGGGATAGGTGCTGGTCCCATAGGTGGGACACGAATCTGTATGACATTTATGACATATCCTTTGGATATCCTCAGAAAAAGCATGTTGAACAGCAGAACACGTCTCCCAAATTTCGATCAATATTTTCTTTAATTGGTCAAACATCCAGTAAAAAATGGCACCGTTTCGACCCGTGACAAGTCCTCCTCCTTCTCAAGCTTAAGAAAGACCCTCCACTTGTCACGGGTCGAAACTTTGCCATTTTTTACTGGATGTTTGACCAATAAAAGAATATATTGATTGAAATTTTGGAGACGTGTGCTGTTGTTCAACCATGCTTTATCTGAGGATTACATTACGTCAGACCGGGTTTGTCTGATTTTACAGCGTGACACCGCCCCTGATATCGGGATTTGTGCTGCTTCAAATACTTTATTTTTTGGATTATATCCTGTGGATATGTCATAAATGTCTCCGATGGGAAAACCCCTTTAATATAGTTCCTGAAGTCACTAGAACAAAATTTGTATTTACCCTTCTCTTTTTAAAAATGCAGCATTATTTAGATATCTTTTAGTGTTCACCCTATGGTCCTTCATTTGTATATTGCTTGTTTCCAATGGATACGGCCATCGCTGCTATCTTGCAAGAAGGGCTATGCTTGCGCAAATCTCAATTACATGCGCAGTAGCCCTGAACGTGGCACTCATGCTGTATTTGGCACTCAGAAGGCCGTGCCTTAGTACCGCTATCAAACCATAAGAAGCCAGAGAGTGAGGTGCGGAGCCACAGAGATCAGACATAAAAGCATAATATACATTACATAAGAAGGGTACATATGGTTTTTGATTGTACATATATTCACTTTAGAGGGAAAAAAAAAGAATGGACAAAATGGGAGTAACTCTTAAAAGATTTGTACAAATAGATCTCATGAATTGAGTCCCATTTAAGACACAAATAGCCGGTGCTAAAATACTTTCATCAAAATGAGGATCACAAACGTTAATAATCTTTAAAGTACAGTTAAGTTTACCGCTCAGATGGCACTGGTAAACAGTCCAATATCATTCAGTATGGACACTCTCTCCCAGAAAAATGCAGTGGACAATCCACAATCCAATGAGGGTGTGGATGGTAATTCTTATCCTTGTAGTTCCACCGAGCTCCCTATGGTCTCTCTCCACATTCAAAGAACTCCTGGTAGGAAAAGGATCTTATGTCTAGAAGTAACAAGAAATAAAAGCATCAAGGTAAGTAAAAATCTTTAACATTTCTAGGCGGCACGCCAAACACTCTCGCCCAGCCCTGGGTTTCGCCCTTCCGACTTCCTCTGATGCCCCAGACCGTACTGTATCCAGCAGATGGGGGCAGGTCCGTGACAAAGTCCATTGCTATATGCTACCAGGGGATATTGGACACAGGCAATGACTGGAGCAGACCAGCAGGCTTGGAATGAGCAACCTTATTAGCCGTGCACACCGTGTAGGACATGACAAAGTCCACGATGTCTTTGGGTGGCGTGGGCCACCAGAACTGATGGGCAATCAGATCTCAGATCAGGTTTTATGGACACCTGCGTGCCCCGCCAGTTTGGAGCTGTGTCCCCAGCAAAGGATTCTCCTCCTGTCTGCCAGGCGTACAAAAGTCCTCCCCCGTAGGGATGTCTATAACTTGCAGGGGATTAAGAGGGATGATGTAGGATGGATCAATGATATTTTGCGGAGACCACAGTGTCCTCTGTCTCGAACGACCAGGACAAGGCATCGGCCCTCACATTTTTGTCGGCAGGGCGGTAGTGGAGCACAAACTGGAACTGAGCAAAGAACAGCGAACAACTGGCTTGACGGGGGTTGAGCCTTTGGGCCGACTGGAGATAGGTGAGGTTCTTGTGGTCAGTATGTATCAGGATGGAGTGAGCTGCACCCTCTAGTAGATGTCTCCACTCCTCCAGAGCCAATTTGATGGCCAATAACTCCCAATCGGCAATAGAGTAATTGCGCTCTGTGGAAGAAATAAGTCTAGAATAATAGCCACATACCACTGCCTTCCCTTTGGAGCCTCTCTGGAACAGAAGTGCGCTTGCACCAACAGAGGAGGCGTCCACCTCCAACGAAAACTGTAGGGATACATCGGGATGATGGAGGATTGAGGCAAACATGAAGGCACTCTTAAGGCTATTAAATGCAGTGTCTACCTCTGGAGTCCAAACCTTGGCATTCATACCTTACTTGGTGAGGGTAGAGATGGGAGCCGTCAGTGAAGTGTGGGATAAACTGCCAGTAGAAGTTGGCGAATCCCAAAAAGAGCTGTATGGATCTCAAGCTTTGAGGACATGGCTATTCCAGGATGGCCTTTACCTTCTCAGGGTCCATCTTGAGGCCTTGATCCGATATGATATAGCCCAGGAAGGAGAGAGAATTTTTTCAAACACGCACTTCTCCAGCTTCTCCGGCATACAGGCGATTTGCCCTTAGTCGCAGCAGAACTTGACGGATATGTCTCCGATGAGCCGTCAGATCTGGAGAAAAAATTAAAATGTCATCGAGATAGACCACAACACAGACATAGAGGAGGTCTCGGAAGATGTCATTGACGAATTCCTGGAAGACCGCGGGAGCGTTATACAGACCGAAGGGCATTATTAGGTATTCGTAGTCCCCATCTCGAGTGTTAAACGCCGTCTTCCACTCATCACCTTGACGGATTCGAATCAAGCTGTAAGCCCCATGCAAGTCCAGGTTAGAAAAGAGCTTGGCTCCTGTTATGCGGTCAAATAGTTCGGAGATTAGAGGTAACGGAAATTTGTTTTTCACCGTGACTTGATTGAGACCACGGTAGTCAATGCAAGGCCGAAGAGATCTGTCTTTTTTCTTGACAAAGAAGAACCTGGCCCCAACCGGGGAGGACGACTTCTATATGAAATCCCTCTCCAGATTCTCCTTGATGTAGATTGACATGGACTGAGTCTCTGGAAAGGAAAGAGGGTATACCCGGCCACAGGGAGGGGACATATCTGGAACCAGTTCAATGGGGCAGTCATAAGCCTGGTGTGGCGGGAGCGTCTCAGCCTACTTCTTGCTGAAGACATCCACAAATTGAGAGTACTGAGGAGGCAATCCTGACAATGACTGAGGGAAAGGAGACTGGACCGGATGGATCTGCGACAGACAGCGATTGCGACACTTGAGACCCCATTGGAGAATTCCAGTAAAGAACTGGGGCATGTAGCCGAAGCCAAGGCAGACCCAGCAGCACAATGTTGACGGCTTTGGGCAGAACGAGAAATGAGATTAGCTCCGAATGAAGGGCTCCAACTTGGAGTTTCAGCGGTTTGGTCTCCGCTACGTTTTGGTTGGGCAGAGGCAGTCCATTCACCGAGACAACAGCCAAAGATGTCCCCAGGGGGACTGTGGGCAACTGAAGAAGGTCCACTAGGTCTTTCTAGATGAAGTTTACTGTGGACACTGAGTCCAGATATGCAGAGACCCGGTGCGTCTTTTCACCAGACACTATGGTCACGGGAATGACAGTCTCGAGGAGAACTTTCTCCCTAGCACTGTTCCACCTAGGGTTGTCTCTCCAACAAATCCTAGGCACGGGTGTCTCGCTTGCCTCTGCAGACACCAACGCACAATATGGCCTCCGAGGCCGCAATACAAAGTCCTGAAGTGTGTCTGCGGTGTCTCTCCTGTATAGACAGTTTAAACAGGTCCACTTGCATAGACTCCTTTGGTGGGAATCTTGTCCCCCGGTGAGCCTCTTGGGATCGCTCCCAGATCCTCATGTCAATCCGGGTAGCTAAAAGTATGAGGTCATCCAGGGTAGGTGGCAGATCAAGAGCGGCGAGCTCGTCTTTAATCTTAGGAGACAGTCCCTGCCAGAATGTAGCCCCCAAGGCCTCATTGTTCCAGGACAGCTCTGCCGCCAGGGTGCAGAACTGAAAGGCGTACTCGCCAACGGAGGTGTCCCCCTGGCGAAGGGTCAGCAGAGATTCAGCTGCTGAGTAGACTCATCCAGGTTCCTCAAACACCATGCAAAAAATCTGTAGGAAAACCTGGAGGTCTCTGGTCCCTGACGTTCCCAGATGGGACTCGCCCATGCTAGGACCTTGCCAGTAAGGAGAGGGAGAGACACGATGAAAGCGATCCTTGCACCATCAGTAGAAAAAGCTCTGGCATGTAGTCTGAAGTGGATCTGGCACTGGTTCTGAAATCCCCTGCAGGTCCTCGCGTCTCCATCATAGTGATGAGGTAGTGGCAGAGAAAATCGGGGGTCAGCATTGCCAGAAGGTGTAGTCGGGGGGTCAGTACTGCCAGGAGGTGTAGTAGGAGGAGCAGCAGAGCCAATAGGAACAGGTGTCAGAGGAACTGCAGCTTGCGTATCCAGCCGACATGCAATAATGTTCACCGCCTGGAGGAGTTGGTCCTGTCGTAATTGGCAGACTAGTATATCCGCCTGCATGGCTTGTGATGTCGTCACGGTCTTGGGTTGACCAGCGAGGTCCATGGCCTGAACGTACTGTCACGTTCTGTGGACCTACTGGGACATACCGCCGTAGTGGGATAGCAGCTGGCCAAACAGTGTACCAAGTAAAGTCTTTAGTTCGAGCAGGGATACCTGTGGTAGTAAAGACAGGTGCTCCAATTGATATGTCCAAATGCACAACTCAACGGTTCTTTGTACTGATGGGCTATAACAATGGATGACCAGGAAACAGAAAGGCAAGACTCCAGTGGACAAAAGAGTGCAAAAATTGGATCACTGAGCAGTGAAAAAAACATCGCCTGGTCAGATCAATCCAGATTTCTGTTGCACCATGCTTATGGGATAGTCTGAATTTGGCACAAACAGCATGAATCGATGAACCCTTCCTGTCAGGTGTCATCAGTTCAGGCTGGTGGTGGAGTAATGGTGTGGCGAATGTTTTGTTGGCACATCCTGGTTCTTCTGATACCTGTGGATAGATGTTTGGACAATAGGGCTTACCTAAGCATTGTGGCCAGCCCAGTTTATCCCTTCATGGCAGCTGTTTACTCTATGGCAGAAGGACACTTTAGTGGCAACTGTGAGAAGCTATCTTGTCCGCATGGGACATTAATCCTGCAGAACAATTTCAACACCTAGTGGAGTCTATGCCATGACAAATTGCTGCAGTTCTGAAGGCCAAAGGAGGTCCAACACGCTACTAGATGGGTGTGTCTAATAAAATAGCCATTCAGTGTATAGAAACTGTTCTGCACACATAGCTAATAAATTAGGAAGCATTGGGGCTTTTACATTCTTTAGGTTGTCTGCTTTTTGGAAATATATAGGATGTAGTGGTACACTCACTTTCAATTGTGTAATCCCTGTTTTCTTTTATAAAGTATTTGCTTTCAAAATTGGCACTTAAAAACATATTTTTCTTTTCAGTTTTGGTGATTTTCTGAAGATACGTGCATGTAGACCTAGGCATAAGTGGCATGTATGAACTCTGTGGCTGTGCTTGATTTAGACTTTTAGACACAAAACAGGAAATTTGATTCAATCTCCCCGTGTTACCAGGGAGATATGTTGCTGACAAGATACAAAATGTATGGGAAAAAACGATTGTATTAACGATCCTTCGTCCCCATACATTCCAATCATTGTTCCGTTTTAAATAAAAACGAGCGCCGATCCATGTGCTGTACCGTCAATCGGCGATTGTTTATCTGCTAAATATCTGCCCATATTAAAGCTGTTTAAGTCTTATTTTTTTTTCCAGGACCTCAGAGGAACTATAAAAAAGATTTGTACATTCCTTGAAAAAGAGCTAGAAGAACAAGCTATTGACTCAGTTGTGGAGAATTCCAGATTCAACACCATGAAAAACAACAACATGTCCAACAACAGCCTGGTTCCAGACTATATTATGGATACAAAAAACAATAATTTTATGAGGAAAGGTAAGGAGCAAATAAGTATTACAATGCCATTAGCAGTAATCGATGGCTTCTAGAACCTGCAAAGAAATATTAATCTACTGTAAAACTCTGAGTTAGAGGGGTATTCCACTTTTCAAATCTTCTGATATGTTGTTTAGACTTGTGATTATTATGTTGGTGTGGGCCTGTGAGCTGTGCTTCTGCGGTCTAGTGTATTATAAAACTGATATTTCTATGATTTATATGGGACTTTGGAATAGATCTATAATGAGTCAGTAATAATAGAGAGCTATTAAGGTATGTTCACATGCACTGTTTTCAGACGTAATTCGGGCGTTTTACGCCTCGAATTACGCCTGAAAAAACAGCTCCATTACGCCTACAAACATCTGCCCATTTCTTTCAATGGGTCGCTGTCAAAAGACGATGTGTACGCCCGCGAAAAAGAAGTGCATGTCACTTCTTGGGATGTTTTTGGAGCCGTTTTTCATTGACTCCATTGAAAAACAGCTCCAATAACGTCCGTAAAATACACTGCGAAAAACGCGAGTTGCTAAAAAAACTTCTGAAAATCAGGAGCTGTTTTCGCCTGAAAACAGCTCCGTATTTTCAGACGTATTTTGCTAAGCCGTGTGAACATACCCTTACTGTTTGAGATGTCTGACCTATTTACCATATTTCTTTTTAGGGATCATTGGTGACTGGAAAAACCATTTTACACAGAAACAAAATGAATATATGGATATAATTTACCAGGAGAAAATGAAAGATCTTAATGTTAAATTCAGTTGGGATGAATGTGTATAATGCTTACAGGTGGCAATTGAAGAAACAACCTTAAGAAATAAATAAAAATGTTATAAAGGAACTTGGCATCCAGTCTGAATGTAGATTTTACTAGTTACCTGTACAGAAAAGCACAAAGCTAGAGGTGTTAACCACAGTGCCTCTTACAGTGGCGGATTAAGTAGACCATAGGCTCTGGGCTGTTCCCCAAACCTGGGCCCCCCTTACCCACCGCCACTCTGCCGTGTCTATAGTGAACAGCACCTTTCTGTGCGAGCATTGACAAATGGGTGTTACGATACCCCTTGTCAAAGGGCTGTGTCCCTACATACTGACAGTCTCCAACCATCGTTGGCACATTCACACTGTGTAGGGACACATCCTCTTGACAACGGGAATGGTAACACACATTTGTCTATTAGTCCTGGGTACACAAAGACTATGTGATATACAAGGATTTCCTACAACAGACATGTCAGGAGAGGGGACAGATCCTCTATAGATCCAGTGACTCACAAGTGATGTCTTCTCTGATGGGAATCGTTCTCTTTTCTTCTCCATCTGACACAGACCATTATGGCGAGTTCTCCTGATGAGACATCTTTGCTCCTCGCTTCTGCAGCCATTTCCAGCCTCTATAGAAACACAAAAATTCAGACACCATGGCCCAGGCCCATACATTAAAGAGTTTGTATGGGCACAGATCGGCTTTTCATACTGATGACCTATCCACGTGGCCACACAACCTCTTCAACTCAGACTAAAAATTTGGACCCCCAGACCAGATCCTATAATACATACAGGCCCCAGACCTTCTAAACTATTGCAGTCCCCAAACCAGACTCCCCTAAACAAATACAGACCTCAGAAAAAGCACCCTAAATCAAATCCAGAGCCCAGAAAAAGCACCCTAAATAAATACAGACCCAAGACCTGACCCTTTAAACTAATAATGACCCCAGACCTGGCTCCCTAAACTAATACAGACCCCTAAATACAGACATTAGACCAGACTAATACATACAGACCCCAGACCAGGCCCCTTAAATACAGACCCCCATAAACTAATGCAGATCCCAGACTCCTTAAACTAATACAGACCCCTTAAACTAATACAGACCTCCTAAATACAGACCCTAGAGCAGACCCCCTAATTACAGACTCCAGACCCCTTAAACTAATACAGACCCCCTAAATACAGACCCCTTAAACTAATACAGACCCCCAGACCCCCTAAATACAGACCTCGTAAACTAATACTGACCCCTAAATACAAACCCCAGACCCCTTAAACTAATACAGACCCCCTAAATACATACGCCAGACATTTTACACTAATACAAACCCCAGACCAGACCCCCTAAATACAGACCCCTTAAAATAATCCAGCCCCCCAATCTTCTCTCTGGAGTCTTGCTGCTGTTGTTGGACCTGCGGTCATGTGACCTGCAGGTCTCTAAACAGTAACAAGAACTGCAGACATAAGGTCATGTAACCATATATCTGCAGGTCCTTTTGCAGGACATACAAAATGCAGTTCTGTCACGGTTTTTGCCGCGATTTGCAACAAATCCGCACCAAAATTGCAATGTACTTTGGGCTGCCCAAAATGCCATTATGATGATCCGCCATTGGCCTCTTACCAGCACCAGTGCCTCTATGATTGTGACAACCTTGTGCCAAATAACACCTGCCAGCCATATGTCCTATAAGGGTATGTTCACGTGACCTATTTTCAGACGTAATTCAGGCGTTTTACATTGACGTATTTCGGCCGCAAGTCCCGGACCGAGCACACTGCAGGAAGCCGGGCTCCTAGCATCATAGTTATGTACGACGCTAGGAGTCCCTGCCTCGCTGCGGACAACTGTCCTGTACTGTAATCATGTTTTCAGTACGGGACAGTAGTTCCACGGAGAGGCAGGACTCCTAGCGTCGTACAAAACTATGATGCTAGGAGCCCGGCTCCCTGCAGTGTGTTCGTTCCGGGACTTGCGGCTGAAATACGTTCCGTCATTTACGGACCGAACATGCTTGGTGTGAATCCAGCCTTACAGTGCAGCCAAATGCCCTGTAACATTGTCAGAAACATGCCCCAGAACATTGCAGACACAAGCCCTCTGCACTTCTGACCACCAACCTCCCCTGGTGATTGGGAAAGTGTGTGTGTGTACATACTGTCAGGATCTGCGCGTATGAGGGGTTGCGGTTGGCAATAAGAATGTCGATTCCTTCCAAGCTTTAAGTCCAAACTTTTGTTGCAGCATTCAAACAAAACAAACCAAACACCTTGTTCGTCTAGGCACTAACAGCAGGTTTCCTCACCTATTTTAACCCCTTCAGGACTGAGCCTGTTTTGGCCTTCAGGACGAAGCCGATTTTTCAAATCTGACATGTGTCACTTTATGTGGTAATAACTTCGGAATGCTTTTACCTATCCAAGCGATTCTGAGATTGTTTTCTCGTGACATATTGTACTTTATGTTAGTGAAAAAATTTGGTCAATATTCAATATTTAATTGTAAAAAACACCAAGATTTGGAGAAAATTTGCAAAAAAGAGCATTTTTCTAAATTTAAATGTATCTACTTGTAAAACAGATAGTAATACCACACAAAATAGTTACTAGTTTATATTTCCCAATACGTCCCTTTATTTTCTAGTACATTACAAGGCTTAGAACTTTAGCAGCAATTTCTCATATTTTCAAGAAAATGTAAAAATAAATTTCAGGGACCAGTTCAGTTCTGAAGTGGCTTTGAGGGCCTTATATATTAGAAAGTCCCCATAAATAACCCCATTTTGAAAACGGCATCCCTCAAAGTATTCAAAACAGCATCCAGAAAGTGTTTTAACCCTTTAGGCCCCATGCACACGACCGTGTTTGGTCCGCGATATACGGTCCGCATGTCGGCCGCATGTCCCGGACCGAACACAGTGCAGGGAGCCTGGGTCCTAGCATAATACTTATTATCTATGACGCTAGGTGTCACTGCCTATCCACGAAACTACTGTCCCGCACTGAAAACATGATTACAGTACAGGACAGTAGTTCCACGGAAGGCAGTGACATCTAGCATCATAGATAATAAGTATTATGCTAGGACCCAGGCTCCCTGCACTGTGTTCGGTCCGGTACATGCGGACCATATATCACGGACCGAACACGGCGTTTCACAGGAATTAAAGCAAAGCAGAGGTGAAATTTACAAATTTCATTTTTTTTTGTACCCCAGAATGTTTTTCCCCCAAGAAATGCAACTCAACATTTATTGCCCAGTTTCTCTAGTTTTTAGAAATATCCCACATGTGGCTTTAGTGTGCTAATGGACTGAAACACAGGCCTCAGAAGCAAAGGAGCACCTAGTGGATTTTGGGGCCTCCTTTTTTTATAATATATTTTAGGCACCATGTCAGGTTTGAAGTGGTCTTGTGGTGGCAAAACAGTAAAGACCCCCCAAAAGTGACCCCATTTTGGAAACTACACCCATCAAGGAATTTATCTAGGGGTATAGTTAGCATTTTGAACCCACAGGTTTTTTTTTGCTAAATTTATTTTAATTAGTATGTGAAGATGAAAATTTACTTTTTTTCTGAGAAAAAACACCCCAACATATGTAAAACAATTTCTCCCGATTATAGCAGTAGAAGGAGCACCATTTGGATTTGGATTTCTGATTTTGCTGGAATAGTTTTCAGTGCAGTGTAACGTTTGTAATGCACTGGAGGGACCAAAACAGTGGAAACCATCCAAAGTGACCCCATTTTGGAAACTACACCCCTCAAGGAATTTTTCTAGGGGTAAATTTAGCATTTTGACTAGACAGTTGTTTTGCTGAATTCATTGGAAATAGGGTATGTTCACACGGTGTTTTCAGACGTAATTCGGGCGTTTTACGGCTCGAATTGCGCCTGAAAAAACGCCCCTAATACACCTACAAACATCTGCCCATTGCTTTCAATGGGTTTTACAGTGTTCTGTTCCCACGAGCCTTCATTTTACGCGTCGCTGTCAAAATACTGTAAGTCTGTAAGGGTATGTTCTCATGCAGTGACCAAAAAACATCTCAAAATATGGAGCTGTTTTCAGGTTTTTGGAGCAACTCGCGTTTTTCGCGGCGTATTTTACAGATGTTTTTGGAGCTGTTTATCAATGGAGTCAATGAAAAACGGCTCCAAAAACATCCCAAGAAGTTGCATGCACTTCTTTTTCGCAGGCGTCTTTTTATGCGCCGTATTTTGACAGCGACGCGTACCTAGTGGGAACAGAACACCATAAAACCGATTGCAAGCAATGGGCAGATGTTTGTAGGCTTATTAGGGCCTTTTTTTCAGGCATAATCCGAGGCATAAAACGCCCGAATTACGTCTGAAAACACTGCGTGTGAACATATCCTAAAGGTAAAAATCTACTTTTTTTTGTGTAAAAACGTAGACATTTTTTATTTTTACAAGGAATAAATGAGAAAAAGAAACCCAACATTTGTAAAACAATTTCTCCTGATTACGTAAATACGCCATATGTGGTAATAAACTGCTGTTTGGACCCACAGCAGGGCTTAGCAGGGAAGGAGCGCTATTTGGCTTTTGGAGCTCAAATTTAGCTGAAATGGTTTACGGGTGCCATGTAGAATTTGCAAAGCCCCTGAGAGACCAAAACAGTGGAAACCACACAAAAGTGACCCTATTTGGGAAACTACACCACTTAAGGAATCGATCTAGGGGTATAGTGAGCATTTAGACCCCACAGGTCTTTTTCAGAATTTATTAGAATTAGGCCATGAAAATGAATATCAACATTATTTCCACTAAAATGTTGAATTTTTTCAATTTCACAAAGGATAAAGGAGGAAATAGCACCCCAACATTTGTAAAGCAATTTCTCCCGAGTAACCACATGTGGTCATAAATGTTTTTTCATTAGAAAGTAACTAACCCTTTTCAGGACTGATTTTTAAGTTTTCTTTTTATTTTTCCGTCAATAGAGCGGTGTGAGGGCACGAGCTATAGTTCTTATTGGTACCATTTTTTAGTATATACAACTTTTTTAGCACTTTTTATTACATTTTTTGGTAGAGCCAAGGTGACCAAAAAAATTGCGATTTTGCCGTTTTAAATTCTTTATTTTTCACGGCGTTCACCGTGCGAGTTAAATAATGGTATATTGTAATAGTTTGGACTTTTACAGACACAGCGATACCAATTTTATGTATTTTTTTTATTGTTTTATATTACTTTAGAGAAAAAATGTGAAAAGATTTTTTTTTCCACTAATAATAATTTACTTTTGTTTTTAGACATTTTATTAGTCCCCCTAGGGGACTTGAACCAGCAATCAGTAGATAGCTGGTACAATACACTGCAATACTAATGTATTGCAATATATTGTAATTTTTACAGCGCGATCCATGTTCCTGTCCGTTAGTCCCCGGTGTCAGCTGTGACACCCGCAGCGTATGGCACGGGATCAGCGCGTGAGCCCGCTCCATACATAACTCTCCACACCGAGACATGCTATTAAGTCGTGGTGCGCGAAGGGGTTAATGCGCAGCGGAAGGTGCAGTGTGAAAATTTAAATTTTCCGCCGATTTGACAGTTTAATGCACTATGTGTTATGCCCAGTTTGTGCCACTGAAGACAAATACCTCATAAAATATTAACCGGGTTCTCCCGGGTATGGAGATCCAATATCTGTGGATGTAAACTGCTGTTTTTGGCACGCTGTGGGGCTCAGAAGGGAGGGAGCGGCATAATATGAGGGTATAATAATGCGGTAAATAAATAATAATCCGCAGGTATGTGGCCGGTGTCGCACTGATAAATGGTGCCCAATCTTATCTGCTTTTGGAACACTGCACATCGCCATATTCTGAGAGCTAGAACTTCTTTATTTTTTCTTCACCGGAGCTATGTTGGGGCTTATTTGTTGCGGGACAATCTGTAGATTTCATTCAATCTGTAGATTTCATTCGTACCATTTTGGGGTACATGCGTTTTTTAAAATCACATTTTATTCCATTTTTTGGCAAGCAATGTGACCAAAAACCATCAATTCAGACAATGTTTTTTATTTATTATTTTTTTTTTACGGCGTTCACCCTGGGCTATAAATGACCATTTGACTTTATTCTGCGGGTCAGTACGATTACGGCGATACCATATGTATATAGGTTTTTTTATGTTTTGCAGCGTTTGCGCAATAAAATCACCTATTTAGAAAATAATTGTTTTTTTGTCACCATATTCTGAGAGCCATAACTTTTTTATTTTTGAGTCAAAAAGGCTGTGTAAGTTCTTGTTTTTTGCGGGACGGGTTGTAGTTTTTAGTGGTACTATTTTGGCGTACATGCGACTTTTTGATCACTTTTTATTGTATATTTTGAGAGGAGTAGTAACCAAAAAATAGTGATTCTAGCATTGTTTTTTTACTTATTTTTTTGCGGTGTTCATCATGCGGGAAAAATAATATTATAGGTTTATAGATTGGGTCGTTACAAACGTGGTGATACCAAATATGTGTACTTTTTTAATGTGTTCATTTTTTTCCTATAATAAAAGACTTATTATGGGAAAAAAAAAGCATTTTTTGTTTATGTAACTTATAACTTTTATTTTTACACTTTTTTAAAACTTTTTTATTATCATTTTTTTACTTTTTTTTACTTGTCCTTCTAGGGAACATTTTGATTTGCAGCTCTGATCGCTGCTAGAACACATTAGGCTGGATTCACACGATCATGTTCGGTCCGTAATGGACGGAACGTATTTCGGCCGCAAGTCCAGGACCGAACACACTGCAGGGAGCCAGGCTCCTAGCATCATAGTTATGTACGACGCTAGGAGTCCCTGCCTCGCTGCGGGACAACTGTCCTGTACTGTAATCATGTTTTCAGTACGGGACAGTAGTTCCACGGAGAGGTAGGTACATAACTATGATGCTAGGAGCCCGACTCTCTGCAGTGTGTTCGGTACGGGACTTGCGGCCGAAATACGTTCCGTCCTTTACGAACCGAACATGCTCGTGTGAATCCAGCCTTACACTACCTACGTAGTATAATGTGTTCTGTCATTGTGACGTGACAGTCAGTCACGCCATTTTGATGATCAGGTACAGGGGGGATGGATGGGGGGCTGATCGGGGGTCTAATAGGAGGTGCTGGCCCCTATTTTGACCATTTCCCTCTTCTCCCACAGAATGTATTCTGTGAGAGAAGAGAGAGAACTAACCGCTGCTGTTTTTTCAGCGATCGCCGTTATTCGGTGAATAACGGCGATCACGTGACCGGGGACCAGACAAAACGGTCCTTGGTCTGTGCTAAGAGGCCTCAGCTACCTCCTTAGCTGAGTACACAGAATTTAAGCGCTTCCTCGGGGCGCTATCTTATGCCAAAGCGCCACCGTGAAAAAGCGGCGCTCTGGTATAAGTACCCTTAACCCCTTAGCGCACCAGGACGCACCGGTAAATCCTGCATTGAAGTGCTTTAAAGCACAGGGACGTACCGGCGCGTCCTGGCTAAAAACTGTCACCCTGTCAAAGGACAAGGTGACAGAACTGTGCCGTCAACTGTTTATGACAGTTGACCGGCACAGTAACACGGCAGGGGACCATTCACAGCGGTCTCCTGCCGGCAATCGCTGTGATTGGTCAGTCAAAGCAGACTGACCAATCACAGCTCCATGACGTAGTGTATGTGATGGCGCTGGCTCAGCTTGAGCCAGCGCTATCACCGCTGGGAATCAGCTGTCCGACGCCCCTCTGCAATGGCCAGGACCGGAGCTAGGCTCCGATCCGGCCGATTAACCCCTTCGATGCATCGATCAACGTGATCGATGCATCGAAGTGTCTTGTAGCCTGTCGGCAACCACGATGTTTGTCACAGCTGACATCGTGCCCTAACGGCCAGGACCGGAGCAAGGCTCCGATCCGGCCGATTAACCCCTTAGATGCAGCTATGGCAACCATAGCCTAACAATCGCTTCCTAGTACGGAAGCCTATTAGGCCCCGCCGGGAGGCAAAGCCTAATAGACTTGCTGTCAGTGAATAGCTGACAGCTCTAATACACTGCACTATGTAGGTAGTGCAGTGTATAAGAATAGCGATCAGGGCCTCATGCCTTCAAGTTCCCTAGTGGGACAAAAAAAAGTTAAAACAAGTTAATAAAAATGTTGTAAAAAAGTAAAAAAAAATACGTTTCATGTCAAAAAACACTATAAGATGGATTCACACGAACGTGGCGTTTTTGCGGACGCAAAAACGCGGCGTTTTGCGCGCGCAAAAACCACTTGACAGCTCCGTGTGTCATCCGTGTATGATGCGCGGCTGCGTGATTTTCACGCACCCATTGACTTCAATGGGTGCGTGATGCGTGCAAAACGCCGAAAGAACGGACATGTCGTGACTTTTTTTCAGAGGACTCACGCTGATGAAAAATCACGGACATGTCTGCACGGCCCCATAGACACATATAGGTCCGTGCAACGCGAGTGCAAATCACGCGCGTTGCACGGACGTTTTTCCCGTTCGTCTGAATAAAGCCTTACAGCCTTTTTTCCTATAATAAGTCTTTTATTATAGGAAAAACCAAAAAACATTAAAAAAAAGTACACATATGTGGTATCCCCGCGTCCGTAACGACCCAAACTATAAAAATATCACGCTATTTTACCCGTACGGTGAACACCGTAAAAAAATTAAATAAAAAACAGTTCCAGAATCGCTGTTTGTTAGTCGCTACCCCTCACAAAACAGAATAAAAAAAGGGATCTAAAAGTTGCATGTACCCCAAAATTATACCATTAAAAAACGCAGCCCGTCCCGCAAAAAACAAGCTCTCCCACCGCTTTTTTGACGGAAAAATAAAAAAGTTATGGCTCTCAGAATATGGCGACACCAAAAATAAATTATTTGAAACAAAAGTGATTTTATCGTGCAGACGCTTCAAAGCATAAGAAAAACTATATACATCTGGAATCACCGTAATCGTCATTCATAGCGCATGGCGAACGCCGAAAAAAAAAAATAATAAAAAACATCAGAATTGCAGGTTTTTGGTCACCTTGCTTGCCAAAAAAATGAAATACAAAGTGATCAAAAAATCGCATGTACCCCAAAATGGTACCAATGAAATCTACAGATTGTCCCGCAACAAATAAGTCCTCACACGGCTCCGGTGGAGAAAAAATAAAGAAGTTTTGGCTCTCAGAATATGGCGATGCAAAATGTGCAAAGTGTCCAAAAGCGGATAAGATCGGGCGCCATTTATCAGTGCGACACCGGCCACACATCTGTAGATAATTACTTATTTACCCCATTATTATACTCTCTTATTATACCCCTGATGTTCTCCGCACAGATTACATTTGCCCCCACATCATAACTGAAATACCAGCAAAACCCCAAACAAAACAACTAGTGAGCAAAATCCACGCTCCAAAAGCCAAATGGTGCGCCCTGCAGCGTGCCCAAACAGCAGTGTACGTCCACATATATGGCATCGCCATACCCGGGAGAACCCGCTTAACAGTTTGAGGTATTTGTCTTCAGTGGCACGAACTGGGCACAAAATATTGTGCACTAAAATGGCACATACCTGTGGAAATTTGCAATTTTCACCACTTTGCACCATCCACTGAGCATTCATTTCTAATAGAAAAAAAAAAACCTGTGTGGTCAAAATGCCTTGAGGGGTGCAGTTTCCAAAATGGGGGTCACTACTTGGGGGTTTGTTTTACTATTTGACCTCAGAGCCCTGCCGTTGTGGGCTAATGCTGCAAAAATCACCAAAATAGGTCTCACATGCGCCTTTCACTCCCAAGCCCTGTCATATGTCCAGGCAAATGATAAATGCCTTGAGGGGTGTAGTTTACAAAATGGGGTCACTTCTCATGGTTTTACACTCTAGTCTGGTACCTAAGGGAGCTCTGCAAATGCGACATGGCGCCCCTACACCAGTCCAGCAAAATCTGTGCTCTAAAAGCCACATGGCACTCCTTCCATTTTGAGCTCTGCCATGTGCCCAAACAGCAGTTTAGGGTCACACATGGGGTATTGCCGTACTCGGGAGAAATTGGGTAACAAATTATGTGTTGTTTTTTTTCATATTACCCCTTGTGGGAAAAAAAATTGGGTGCAAAACGACATATTTTTGGGAAAAAAAATAATTTTTCATTTTCACTGCCTCATTCTAAAACAATCTATGAAACACCTGTGGGATCAAAATGCTCAGTACACCCCTAGATGATTACCCTGAGGGGTAAAGTTTTCAAAATGGAGTCACTTCTCAGGGGTTTCTACTGTACGGGTATTTCAGGGGCTCTGCAAATGCGACATGGCGCCCAAAAAACAATCAACCAAAATCTACATGCCAAGTAGCACTCCTGCCATTCTGAGACCTGCTGTGTATCCAAGCAGCAGTTTATAACCACATATGGGGTATTGCCGTACTCGGGAGAAATTGCTTTACAATTTTTGGGGCGCTTTTTCTCCTTTATTCGTTGTGAAAATGAAAACAATTCAACATTTTAGTGGAAAGAATGTAGATTTTCATTTTCACTGCATAATCCCAATAATTCAGCAAAACAACTGTGGGGTCAAAATGCTCACTATACCGCTAGATAAATTCCACGAGGGGTATAGTTTCCCAAATGGGGTCACATTTGCCGGGTTTGCACTATTTTGGCCCCTCAGTGGCTTTGCAAATGTCACATGGGGCCGCAAACCATTCCAGCAAAACTTGAGCTCCAAAAGTCAAATGGCGCTCCGTCCATTCTAACTTCCGCCATGTGTCCAAACAGCAGTTTATTACCACATATGGGGTATTGCTGTGCTCAGAAGAGTTTGCTTTACAAATATTGGGGTGTTTTTTCTCCTTTATCTGTTGTAAAAATGAAAAAATCTGAGCTAAAACGACATTTTATTAGAAAAAATTTAGATTTTCAATTTCACGGCATAATTCCCATAAATTCAGCAAGAACCGTGTAGGGTCAAAATGCACACTATACCCCTAGAAAAATTCCTTGAGGGGTGTAGTTTCCAAAATGGGGTCACTTTTGGGGAGTTTCCACTGTTATGGTCCCTCCAGGGCTTTGCAAACACGATATGGCACCGAAAACCATTCCAGCAAAATCTGCGCTCCAAAATCCAAATGGCCCTCGTTCCCTTCTGAGCCCTGCCGTGGGTCCAAACAGCAGTTTATTACCACATATGGGGTATTGCCGTAATCGGGAGACATTGCTTTACAAATGTTGGGGTGCTTTTCTCTTTTATTCCTTGTAAAATCTAAAACATCGTATGTTTTTTCAGAAAAAAAGTAGATTTTCATTTTCACAGACCAGTTCCAATAAATTTAGCAAAGAACCTGTGGGCTAAAAATGCTAACTATACCTCTTGAAAAATTCCTTGAGGGGTGTAGTTTCCAAAATGGGGTCACTATTGTGGAGTTTCCACTGTTATGGTCCCTCCAGGGCTTTGCAAACACGACATGGCACCGAAAACCATTCCAGCAAAATCTGCGCTCCAAAATCCAAATGGAGCTCGTTCCCTTCTGAGCCCTGCTGTGGGTCCAAACAGCAGTTTATTACCACATATGGGGTATTGCCGTAATCGGGAGACATTGCTTTACAAATGTTGGGGTGCTTTTTCTCCTTTATTCCTTGTAAAAACGAAAACATCGTATGTTTTTTCAGAAAAAAAGTAGATTTTCATTTTCACAGACCAGTTCCAATAAATTTAGCAAAAAACCTGTGGGCTAAAAATGCTAACTATACCTCTTGAAAAATTCCTTGAGGGGTGTAGTTTCCAAAATGGGGTCACTTTTGGGGGGTTTCCACTGTTTTGGCACCACAAGACCTCTTCAAACCTGACATGGTGCCTAAAATATATTCTAATAAAATAGAGGCCCCAAAATCCACCAGGTGCTCCTTTGCTTCTGAGGCCGGTATTTCAGTCCATTACCACACTAGGGCCACATGTGGGATATTTCTAAAAATTGCAGAATCTGGGCAATAAATATTGAGTTGCATTTCTCTGGTAAAACCTTCTGTGTTACAGAAAAAATGTGTAAATTTCACCTCTACTTTGCTTTATTTCCTGTGAAATGCCTAAGGCGGGATTCACACGACCGGGTCGTTCCCGAGCCCGAGTGTCGGCCGGTAAAATCGGCCATTTTGCCCGGCCGGTTTGCATTAAGTTTTGCATCCGTGCCGGGCCGGGCAGATCCGGACAGTGACATCAGCGGCAACTCCTGAAGGGGAATCCCCATGTGTTCGGGGATTCCGCTTCAGGAGTTTCCCCTGATGTCACTGCCCAGATATGGACAGAGACATCAAGCGCTCTGTCCAGGAGCGGAATCCCCGAAAACACGGGGATTCCGCTCCTTCAAGGAGCTAAAGTGTGGCTAGCACATAGCAGAGCGGGGAGATACCTCCCCGCTCTGCTATAGTGGCGTCGCTACAGTAGTAGCAGCAGCAGCTGCAGCTGCTAGCGGCGCCATCGAAGGTGTCGCCGGGCCAGGGTGCTTTTAAAACAAGCAGGGGAAGGGAGCCAGCGCAGCGCTCCCTTCCACCTGCTGTACACCCAGGCCCTGCCACACAGTGTACAGCGATACCATTCGTCAGAATGGCATCAACTCCTCCTCCTCACATGCACTCTGCGCTGTGAGGAGGAGGAGATAGAGCGCAAGCGCCGGAAAACCCGGCTATCACTCGGGACACATCCCGGTGATGGCCGTGTAATACCCGGCCCCATAGACTTCTATGGGGGCCGGGTACCTGGGCGAAGATAGAGCATGTCCTATTTTTTGACGGCCGGTTTTCCCGGCCGTCAAAAAATCGATCGTGTGAATAGCCCCATTAGGGGTCTATTATTCCTAATGCAGCCGGGTGCCGGCCGATTTATGAACGGCCGGCACCCGGCCGGGAAACCCTGCCGTGTGAATGAGGCCTAAAGGGTTAAAATAATTTCTGAATGTGGTTTTGAATACTTTGAGGGGTGCAGTTTTTAAAATGGGCTGTTTTATAGGGGGTTTCTAATATATAAGGCCCTCAAAGCCACTTCAGTACTGAACTGGTACCTGAAAAAATAGCCTATTGAAATTTTCTTGAAAATGCGAGAAATTGCAGCTAAAGCACGTTCAAAAAACAGACATATAGGAAATGTTAACTAGTAAATATTTTGTGTGGTATTACGATCTGTTTTACAAGCAGATACATTACAATTTTGAAAAATGCAGATTTTTGCAAATTTTCTCTAAATTTTGGTGTTTTTTTACAAATAAATATTGAATTTAACGACAAAATGTTTTCAGTATCATAAAGTACAACATGTCACGAGAAAACAGTCTCAGAATCGCTTGGATAGGCAAAAGCATTCTGGAGTTATTACCACATAAATTGACACATGTCAGATTTGCAAAAATCCGCTGTGTCCACAAGGCCAAAATAGGCTGTGTCCTTAAGGGGTTAATGGCCGCCGTGAAAACACATATATACGGCGGTCATTAAGGGGTTAAAGCACGAGTACAGTGTTCCTTAGATCAAGCTTTCCAAGCTATCAAGGGGGATTTCCAGGCTGTCACACTGAACTGAATTCACGGCAGTTCTAAATAGACCAGTGAGCACACTTGTAATGATTTGGGCTAGGAGAAACCCTAGAATGGAGCGGGGAAGGAATTGCAAGTACCTCTACCAATCTTACCTGCCATACCAAAGAATTCAAGGCCTGGAAAACAGACTTAATACAAGCCTCAGCAAACAAAGTTTTGTTGAGAAACCCAACTTTCCTGGATTCCTCATCTCACCCATCTTAACCAGCCAGGTGAGAAATACACCCCCTCCAGTTAGCGACATGCTAACAATACACACAAAGGCACACACTACAGTCCCCTCACTGCTGTCCCAATTTGAGAACACATATCTTGGACTCTGAAGCACAAACTGGATTTTAACCCCTTCTCGACATCCACCGTATATATCCGAAGCTGTTAAGCAGAAGTTCCCGCAAAGCGCAGTAATGATACGTCGCTGACACCCTGCTGTAACGGCTAACACCGAAACTAGCCTCCGATGTTGTGCTCAATAGAGATCGCAGCATCTGAGGGTTTTTTAGCCAACGTCACCCCAGCAACGTGATCGCTGGGTTGCCGGGGGCTGCAATAGCAACATGAGGCCTAATACTGGCCTCCCGGTCTGACCGCTACGGAAGCCTCCTATGCCCCGCTTGGAGACGGGGCCTAAAAGGCTTCTGGTACTGACGGCAAGATCGCACCAGCACAGCTTCCAGCTCAGAAGCTGAGCCGGCGTCATCAGCGGTGGGTGCCTGCTGTATATTAGAGCGGACACCCTGCTGTAATGGCAGGAACCTTGATTTTTACCTTGATTTTTAACGCATTAAATAAACAATGGCTAGATTTCTTATCTTGACTTTTTCAATGGCTTTTGTTGTGTGATATCACACTGCAGCAAGTTATCAGAATTAAATTAAAGAAGGCTACATCTGTAGCTCCGATCCCTGCCATTAACCCCTTAGATGCAGAGATCAATCACAGGGTTGCCGACTGCTACTATCGCAACAGGAGGCTTAACAATGGCCTCCTGGTCTGCCATTACGGAAGACGATTAGGCCCCGCCCGGAGGTGGAGCCTAATTGGCTTGTTGTCAGTGAACGACTGACAGTTCTAATAAATTTCACTACATAGTTAGTGCAATGTATTAGAACAGCAATCAAACAGTTAGACCTTCAAGTCCCCTAGTGGGACTAAAGAAAAGTGTACAAAAAAGTAAAAATAAAGTTTGTAAAAAATAAAACAAAAGTTTCAAGTAATAAAATAAAACACAATCACCCCTTTTCCCTTATCAAAGCATTTATTATTGAAAAAACCCGAAATAAGCCATATCTGGTATCGCCGCGTCCGTAACGGCCTGAACTATAAAACTATTAGTTTATTTATACCGCGCAGTGAAGACCATAAAAAAAAAACCCTCAAAATCAATGTCAGAATTTATGTTTCTTGGTCACTTTGCCTTCCAAAAATATTAATAAAAAGTGACCAAAAAGTCACATGTATCCAAAAATGGTACCTTTAAAAATTATAGCTCGTCTCGCAAAAAAAAAGCCCTCATACAGCTCCGTTGACAAAAATTTTTAAAAGTTATGGCTCTTACAACTTGGCGACAGAAAAAATACACTCTTTTTACAAAAGTCATTTTATTGTGCAAAAACTTGTAAAACATAAAAAACTGCTATAAATTAGGTATCACCGGAATCGGACTGACCCACAGACTAAAGTTAATATTTAACTTATAATGCGCGGTGAACGCTGTATATATATTTTTAAAAAAAAACTATGTCAGAATTGCTGTTTTTTGGTCACCTTGCCTCCCAAAAAAAAGACTCAAAGGTGATCAAAAAGTCGCATGCACCCCAAAATGGTACCATTAATAACTACAGCTCGTCCCGGAAAAAAACAGCCCTCATACCACTACATCTATGAAAAAATGAAATAAGTTAAGGCTTCTATTTAGGAAAGAAAAATATGCAGTTGTGCAGGCCCGAGGGGAACATTTCTAATGTTTCAAGCGGCGATTTATCAAGGCCCTAAAATTAGGGAACGAGGAAGGGGGAGCACTCAAACATATCTGCTGGAAGTGAGGGTGCCCGTATTATACCAGGACAACACTTTCCCTGCAAAATTCCCCAAACTGCAAAGGTGCAGAGTTTGTACCAAAAGGGGGATAAGTAAGGACACCATCATAAAGGATTGTTTCACAGCGTAACATACATCTATGGATTATTTCATTGTTTTTTTTACCCCATTATTATACCACCTGACTATGCCCCTGATGTAATCTGCACAGTTTACATATGCCCCCACATTATAAACTAACATACCAGTAAAAGTCCAAACAAAACTACTACCAAGCAAAATCCACTCTCCAAAAGCCAAATGGCGCTCCTTCCATTCTGAACCCTAAAACAATCCCAAACAGAAGTTTACTTCCACATATATGGAATCGCCAAACCAGGGAGAACCGTTTTAACAATTTTTGGGGCGTGTGTTGCCAGTGACACAAGCTGGGCATGACATATTTGCCACTGAAATGCCATATCTAGGGGAAAATGTCAATTTTTACTTTGCACAATCCGCAGCACAATTATTTATGGAAAAGACCTGTGGGGTGAAAATGCTCACTACACCCCTTAATAAATGCCTTGAGGGGTGTAGATTACAAAATGGTGTCACTTCTCATGTGTTTCTTTTATTATTTCACATCAGAGCCTCTGCAATTGTGAACCAATACTGTGTAAGTCGCCAAATTAGGCCTCAATTTCGCATTGTACTCTTTCACTCCTGAGTAGTGTCGATCGTCCAGGCAAAAGATTAGGGCCACATGTAGGGTGTTTCTAAAACCGGGAAACACAGCATATTAATTAGAGAGCTGTCTTTTCATGGGCAACACATATTGGCATATCTATGGAAAAATTGCCATTTTCACTCTGCAACGTCGAGTATACACTAATTTCTGTAGAATAAATGCAGGGTTAACATTCTCACTTCACCCCTAGGTGAATACCTTGAGGAGTGTAGTTTCCAAAATGGAAGGGGCTTTGCAAATGCGAGATAGCGCCCAGAAACCAATCCAGCAAAATCTGCACCTCAAAAGCCAAATGGCGCTCCTTCCCTTCTGAGTCCTACGTGTGCCCAAACAGCAGTTTAGAAAGAACCAAATGTGCCTGAGGCACACTGAAAATCGATTTCCCAACTGCTAATCAGTGTAATTAAAATATAACTTTTAATATTTTTGCCATTAAAGATGTCCAAGGGGACATAACATTCAGCACGAACAGTTAAAATTAGTAGCCAGTATTGCTCTAGCACACGCTTGTTTCCACTCGATCTGCATGTATTGCCAGACGGAGTGTAAGGTACTCAGATTGCAGAGTATCAGGTCGGCAGCTGCAGACTGCCGAGCTTTAGTGGATAGGATATGGTATGGTATGCGTGCTTAGGATTACCACGCAAGCTAGGCTCTTTAAAATTGTAAATTTAGCCCCCCCGACATGTTTCGCTGTCAACACAGCGTCCTCAGGGGATCAAAACGGGGCCACTAGCGGCCAACATGCTCACTCCACCCCTAAATTAATTCCTTGTGGGGTGTAGTTTCCAAAACGGGTCTTTATTGTGTTGTTTCCTTTGTTTTGGCATCACAAGACCTCTTTAAACCTGACATGGTGCCTAAAATATAACCTAATAAATAGAATTCCCCAAAATCCACTAGGTGCTCCTTTGTTTCTGAGTCCTGTGTTTCA
Source organism: Rhinoderma darwinii (assembly GCF_050947455.1). Taxonomy (NCBI): domain Eukaryota; kingdom Metazoa; phylum Chordata; class Amphibia; order Anura; family Rhinodermatidae; genus Rhinoderma; species Rhinoderma darwinii. The sequence continues at coordinate 61,863,498 of NC_134696.1, read as the reverse complement.
GTCCATAAGCATACTAGGGCAATGTGTGGGATATTTCTAAAAACGCCAGAATCTGGGCAATAAATATTAAATGCATTTCCCTCGTAAAACCTTCTGTGTTACAGAAAAATATGAATTAAAAATGACTTCCTGCAAAAAAAATAAATTTGAAAATGTCACCTCTACTTTGCTTTAATTCTTGTGAAACGCCTAAAGGGTTAAGAAACTTTCTAAATGCTTTTCTGAATACTTTGAGGTGTGCATGTTTTAAAATGGGTCGATTTATAGGGGTTTGTATTGTATGGGCCTATCAAAGCGACTTCAGATCTGAACTATTCCCTGAAAAAATAGCCTTTTGAAATTTTCTTGAAAATATGAGAAATTTCTGCTAAAGTTCTAAGACTTGTAACGTCCTAGAAAAATAAAAGGATATTCAAAAAATTATGCCAATCTAAAGTAGACATACAGGGGATGTTAATTAGTAACTATTTTGTGTGGTATTACTATCTGACTTAAAAGCAGATACATTTAAATTGATAACAATGCAAATTTTTTGAAATTTTTTCGCTAAATTTGTTTTTTTTTCACAATTTAATACTGAATGTATCGACCAAATTTTACCAGTAATATGAAGTCCAATGTGTCACGAGAAAACAATCTCAGAATCGCTTGGATAGTTAAAAGCATTCCAAAGTTATTACTACATAAAATTAGATATGTCAGATTTGAAAAATAAGGCTCTGTCAGGAAGGTCAAAAGTGGCTGCAGTGGGTAAGGGATTAAGGTTCCTCTTCTACGGCCTGACAAGGGCCGTGTAAACGAGCGCCAATCAACAAGACGGATGAACGGAGCAATGTATTCGGATGAACAATCATTACTACGCTAACTCATCCCCATACATTTCCATTATGTCGGCAGCACAACTCCCTGTTTACACAGGGAGATGTGTTGCCAACAAGGATAATATTAAATGCTTCATAAACGATGCGCTCAGCCAATGAACGAGAGTTTGCTTGTTCATCGACTGAACGTTTCCCTGTTTACACAGGGCAATGATTGGGAGCGAGCGTTAATATGATCGCTCGTTTGCCCCATAATTGTTCCATGTAAAAGGGCCTTTAGTGCTGTCAGGGATGGAGGTGGGTTAACCTGCTGACCCCATCCATGCTTATGCATGAGTTCCTGAAACAGTAAATTAATTGTCAAATACTCCAGCATCATTGTAGCATTGTATATCTTCACGGCTGTCTTTACTCTGTCTTCATGGAGTTGAAATTAATCGTGAAGACTTCTTATGACAAGCAAACAATAAATCAAGGAGGAGAGAGAGAGAGCATGCCCCTGGCCCTATTTTTAGTGCCATCAGAACACCCACTAAGAGTATAGCCAGCAGATTGCCCCATTTATAGTGTCAGTAGAGTGCCCACTATTAATAGTTCTGCCATGGTGCCCCAGAGAGTCACTTATCTCCCCCACATACATAGAATTAACATGCATTTATTTCCCGCTTCTTATGTATCACCAATTTATTCTGGAGTGCTATACAGAAGTTTTCTCCATTGACATTAGTCCTTGTCCACAACGGGGGTCACAATGCATATTTGGCTGAGCGAAATTAATTTATAAAAAACAAGGTTTAGCCTTTTTGTTATAGTAAACCTTAAGCGTTCATATGATCGCTCGTTCCCTATCATTGCCCTGTGCAAACAGGGCGACGATCAGCTGATGAAAAAGCAAATGCTCGTTCATCGACTGATCGCATGGTTAATGCAGCACAAAATCTTATCATTGTCGGCAGCACATCTCCCTGTATAAACAGGGAGATGAGCTGTGGATAGCATAGCAATGCATGGCGATCAGCAGTCGTAGTAACGATCACTCATCCCCATACATAGCTTCTTGTGAAAGGAGAAAACGAGCCCCAATCAACAAGCTGTCAGTCTACACCATTGGCCGGTGTTAAAGGACCCTTAGAAAGCAAAGTTGACTAAACCCAAACAAGTAACACTGATATAAAAGTGACACAGTCATATTCTATATTGATATAAAGTCTAATACAGGGGTCTCAAACTCGGCCGGGTAAGTGGGCCGCATATAGAAAAAAAGGAAAGTTGACGGGCCGCATTACTTTCAAATTTGATACAATACAAAATTATTGTTAATCAATTAGTTATTTGAACTACTATAACACTATATTACTAGAATAATAATACTACATTACTATAATAATAGCGCTAGGTTTAAAATTTGAGATATTTCTCCACGTGCTTATTTCAACAATCCAGCTTTCCAGTTTAAGTGTCGCCAAATGCAGTCCGGCGGCTCAGTTAGCACACGTCAAGATTGGGCAGCCCCTTTTTAGATAGTGCCGCAGTGCCCTCTGTGGATGCTGCCGCAGTGCCCTCTGTGGATAATGCAACACACCCCTAGATAAGGCCACAGTGCCCTCTGTAGATAAGGCCACAGTGCCCTCTGTGGATAATGCAACACACCCCTAGATAAGGCCACAGTGCCCTCTGTAGATAAGGCCACAGTGCCCTCTGTAGATAAGGCCACAGTGCCCTCTGTAGATAAGGCCACAGTGCCCTCTGTAGATAAGGCCACAGTGCCCTCTGTAGATAAGGCCACAGTGCCCTCTGTAGATAAGGCCGCAGTGCCTTCTGTAGATAAGGCCACAGTGCCCTCTGTAGATAATGCAACACACCCCTAGATAATGCCAGTGTCCTCTTCAGATACTGTCACACACCCACTTGTAGATAACGCCACAGTGCCCTCTGTAGAGGCTGCCACAGTGCCCTCTGTAGAGGCTGCCACAGTGCCCTCTGTAGAGGCTGCCACAGTGCCCTCTGTAGAGGCTGCCCCAGTGCCCTCTGTAGAGGCTGCCCCAGTGCCCTCTGTAGAGGCTGCCCCAGTGCCCTCTGTAGAGGCTGCCCCAGTGCCCTCTGTAGAGGTTGCCCCAGTGCCCTCTGTAGAGGCTGCCCCAGTGATGTCAGGGGCTTACCCAGAGCTGGAGTCCCAGGCAGAGCGCTAGTAGGCTCTTCCTGGGACTCCAGCTGTGCTCCTGACATCACTGGGACTCCGGCTCTGGGGAAGCCCCAGATATCGCTGTTCATATGTGGACAGCGATGTCAGGGAATTCCACAGAGTCCAGGAGCAGAGCAGACACCAGCGCTCTGCTCCGCTCTGGGCAAGACCCTGACACACTGTCCATATATGGGCAGCGATGTCAGGGAATTCCACAGAGTCCCGGAGCAGAGCCTGTACTAGCGCTCTGCCCGGGACTCCGGCTCTGGGGAAGCCCCAGACATCGCTGTTCATATGTGGACAGCGATGTCAGGGAATTCCATAGTCTCGGAGCAGAGCCGATACTAGCGGCTCTGTGTCCCGCGGGCCGCAGATTACAGCCCCAGGGGCCGCATGCGGCCCGCGGGCCGCGTGCTTGAGACCCCTGGTCTAATATAAAGCACTGTTTCCACCTGCTGGTCAAACAACAAAGCACAGAAATTATATCAGTTTCCAACAGTGGTTGTTTGAAACATACAAACTTTCAACAGATGTTAGATTCTTCTATGGTCAAGACTGAATCTGTACAGCATACATTTATTGCCACAGCCACAAGGGAATATAATTTTTATTTTACTTATCGTCATGTGATATGCACTGTTCTCAGACACAAAGACAGTGATCAGAATATTAAATATTAATTTATGCATGGATTTATTTTCATGCTACAAGTTTCTCATGAGCACAGTCACCCTGAGATCGTTTATATAATGGAATTTTTGTGTGAAGTTTGACAAGACTTTCAGCAATTTCAACTCTAGTTAACCAGTCAGGATATATTCACACTTGTCAAATTTGTTGAAGAAATTTCTGCAACAAATCTGCCACATATGAAAAATACCCTAAAATGTATCACTTTATCTACTATCTTTTACAGAACCAAATGACCAGGGCTCTGAAAGGATTTTTAGTTCGTTATTATCTAATTAGGCTTCGTTCACACCTGCGTTGGTGTGTTCCGTTGTTCTGCTCCGTCAGAGGAGCAGAACAAGGGAATAACAGCAGCAATGATAATCCTGTTGTTACCCTTCTTTATACTGTACTGCCTATTCTAGATGAGGCGTACTAATGCTTTGCAAAGTTACACTCAAGTTGAGTTACAGGATTATGTGTCTGTATCGTAAATCCATACGTTTTAATACACGACAGTATCCTGCCGACATTAGAAAAAGCGGATGAGCTTTGCAAGCTATTATTTGTCTATAATCTACAAGTATAACTTCTCCAGTGTTGACTTTCCTCCCGGGACATATGGTGCACGCAGATTAATTCTCTCTAGATGCATAACTTTACATTTATCCATATTGAAACTTATTTGCCAAACACCATAGTGGTTGACATTTTTTGAAAAAGCTAGCACAAGTGAAAAGTGGAGCAGTTCCTCAAAGCAAGCAGTCATTTTACCGTTTTTATTTTCCAAACACCTCTAAAAAATAGATATAGAATAGTGATCTGAATGGTTGCTATGGGAAACTGCTCCACATTTCCTCTGAACCAGATTTAATAAATCTCCCTCACCGATTACGTTTCCCACACTTTGAGTGCAGGGTTATCCACCATTGCAACCAAATATATACAGAGTAAGTACAGAAACTCTGAAACCTAATCATTTCAGCAATTTGTCCTCACAAATAAAACATGTTTAGGTTTCCTATTTGATGTGATGTTCCAGAAACTCTGATTTATCAGTTACTTTTGCAAAAATAAGTACACCTTCCTGAAAGTTGCTAAATACAACTTATTAATAACTTATTAATATTTTCTGCTGCCCGGTAAGATTAACTGATCAGCAGATCAGTCTGTGAGTGTAGGGACACACGTATCGGCGGGACAGCAAAAAATGCGTAGACATTACAATCATTTGCAATCCATACTGTTTTGTAGTAAAACTGCATGTTGGCGCCTTAAGCTTTGCCCATAAGCTACCAGCTTTGCGATGGCTGCGTGTTTTTACCAGTAAATCACATGTTGTGAACGTGTTTCACCTGTAAAAAATGTGCGGCTAATATCCTCATCACACTGAATCACTTTCAGGCTAGGGCTAGACTTTGAATTGCTCATTAAAAAAAACAAACGCCCTGAAATGTACTGTCAATTGGAATGCGTTGAGCAGCTGGAAAATCTCTTCAAAATCGCTTCAGTCGAGGGGGCGTATGCGCGCAAGACTGATGGTGGACGTGCTTCCCTAGAGCTCCGCACCTCAGCGGGAGTATCCAGCGTATTTCAACAATTTTAAGCTGCTCACCTTCCTCACACTCCACCGGAATTCCTCCTGCTTCTATTCAGTGTTCGTTTGATGGTGAAAGGGAACGCCAAAAAGTCCTGGATCGTGACCAGATCTGCGGCTGTTGTGTCGAAGCCTCCATTACAGAGCACACACGCGGAACAGGCTGTGATGGCGCCGGACCCGTCTCACTCTCCCCAGCTGCAGGCATCTTCGCAGGACCTGATGTTTACTATGAATTGAGGTACCCCGTGTTTTCGAAGCGTGAGCCCGGCCTCAGATTTATTGGGGGATGAGGGGTCTAGTGCCTCCTCTGCAGAGCCTGTGGTGCAGAGGTTCTCCTTCAGCCAGGCTGGACAAAATGGCGATTCTCAATCTCCCTCCCCGCAGCTACAGGTTGCCACTGATGCATATTCAGGGGATAAAGTTCTCATTGCACGCTTTTCACAGCTTTTGCAGCAAGAACTTGAGAAAACTTGTGTGAGGATCACATCTGAGCTTAAAGGGGTTGTCCGAGATAGCATCATATTTTCAAAAACCCCTTTAATGCATGTAATTTATAAATGTAAATACATTTGTAATATACTTAAATTTTCCAAAGTGGCCCTGTTTCCAGATCCTGCTGTGGGGAACTTGACTGGTGACGGCACTCTCTGCACTGGCTCTGCCGCTTTGTTGATCTTGAATTCTTTGCCGGGTATACGACACGTCACTTGTCACGTGGTGTATATTGGCTTGTTCTGTTGTAACGCGCATGGGTCATCTGCCCACCAATACCTTAGCTCCCAGCCGTAACCCGGCTCGGGGGCACCGATTACCTTTTGCAGATGACCTTCACCATATATATCACAGCCTTCAAAAGGGGTAACACCCTAAGAAGCCGTATTCCAACTAATTGGGGGTGCATCCCGTGATGCATTCCCCCCACTACTTTTTACGACCTACTTCAAGGACTCCCCCCGCCAAAGCTAAATAAGCCTTGACCGCCTCAAGCCTGTCAGCTCCTCCACACACCCACCGCTCGTTCAATTCTATCCATCAAAGCCAGACTCCACACATCCATTCCCACATCGTTCAGGTGCACTTTGTCCTCCCTCCAAAAGTTCCCCGTCCCAGACTCCAAGACCCAATGAAGAACTGCAACACCGCCGTTGCGTGGCACAAAGCCCGATATAGCCCTGTTGGCCTTAATGCGGGCCTTGTTAACCCTAGCTACGGAGCGAGCCAACCGCCAACTCTTCCTCGGGACCATTTCCGACCAAACGGTCACCAGCTTGGGATGTAACGATCACAAGCAAAGCAGGTCATGCTTGACGTCCCGCACCAATTCCCGAAAAGGGAGCAAGCCCAAATCATTGCCCCCAACGTGCAGTACCAGAACCTCTGGTGCCCTGTCTAAAAATATGTAGTTATGGAATTCAGGCAACACCCGACTCCAGGTCATGCCACGGAAAGCCATCCAACGCAGGATCGCTGTGTCACGAGGAATCCGGAGCTGTCGACCGTCCGGCCGTATGTCCGCCTGGAGGGCACCCCAGTACACATGCGAATGCCCCATAATTCATACCATGCAGGGGTTATATCCTGCAAGACAAAGGAGAACATACACACACACCAACTCACGCACACTATCAGAAATCATATCACAGGCGGAACGCACACACCCAGAACGTTGTTACACAAATACACAGATCATAACATATCCGGGCGAGCACAATAATGGATACGCGCCGATTCCCAACATCCGATACGCCACACCCCTGCTTCGTCTAATCCCCACCTTACTGCTTCCGTCACAGCTCCAATTCAAAATTAATAAGACGAGTATTGTTCTATCCGCACGTGACATTCCACCAAACATTTCTTAAATACAGAGACAAACTGAAAACGCAACAAAAACATACCATCAGCGTGTCTCAGCAACGGGGAATCCGAGAGACCCCTTCCCGCTACAAACTACCTGAGGCAGAAAACTGGACATACTACATTCCCGGGTAATGCAAACAACACCACCCTTCTACCCCTACCCGTTTGATATGTTTTCCAACGACGGAGAACTATCTCCACCCTATCCGCATACAAATCCACATTATCTTGCATCAGACCCCCTGGTCTAGATGAACTAGGCGAAACCAATTCCCCCACCCGAAAAGCCTCAAAGAAAGCCAGCGAGAAAGACAACCGAAACAACTCGCTCTCATAAGGCGAATGACACACCTGCCACACCACATCTCCCATAGAACACAACATTTGGAAAGACACTGGAAGCCTCTGATCCTTCACCATCACACCCCTTCTCAGGCCCCGCAATACCTTACCCACCAAGAAATGCTTTGTGATGTCCACTAACCCACAGACTTTAAAACCGAAAGCAATGGCCACAAAGCGATTGACCTTGGCAACCGTGCAACCAGCAGAAAAAGCTTCCCCCAACCTAAACAACAAAACAATTATCCTGTCATCATCAGACACAACATCACCCAGGGATCTCACCCACTCCTCCCATTGACGCCATCCAGCAGAGTACACCGCCCACGTCGAGCTGGCCAGCGATTGTTCGACTAATGCACCTGCAGCCCGGATACGAGCTCCCTATGATGACTGGGACAGTCCATCCCAGTTAACTCTGCGTCCGGAACCAGCTGCCGAAAACGATTCGACTGCGAGCGAGAAAGCGCGTTAGCGATACAATTCTCTACCCCTGGAAAATGCACCGCCACCACCCACGCATTCAATTGTAGACAGGTGAGCACCAACTGGCGTAATAAACGAACTACCGGAGGAGCCGCCGCCGAAATGTTGTTTATAGCCATCACCACCCCCAGATTATCGCAATGGAAGCGAACATTCTTGTCCCGGAACCTGTCGCCCCAAATGGTAACTGCTACCACTATGGGAAACAGTTAGAGCAGGGCCAAGTTGAGTGTAAAACCCGACTCTACCCAAGAAGCCGTCCATTGACCCGCACACCATTGACCTTTCCAGAACGCGCCCCGACGCGTCAGTGAACAACTCCAGATCAAAAATGTCAAACGCCTGAGACATCCACAATGAGCGACCATTATACATAGCCAGGAAATGAAGCCAAACTTGCAAATCGTCCCGTGATCGGAAACCAAACAAATAAAATGATGTGTTCCCCAACTCCCGACATCGCTGCTGCCAACCGATGGCAAAACACCCTGCCCATCAGCATGTTGTGGCAAGCAAAATTTAATTTCCCTAGCAGCGACTGCAACTCACGTAGTGTAATTTTCTGACATGCTCTATCAACGTCAGAACGCAAAGCAACCAGCTTATCGTCCGGCAATCTGCACTCCATAGCCACCGAGTTAATGGTAATACCCAAAAAACAAATGAACGTTGCAGGGCCCTCAGTTTTTCCCCGAAGCCAACTGGTAACCAAACTCCGGCGAAACCCATGTAACAGTCTCCAGCAAGTTTGCGCAAACAGCAGAACCCGCCGTACCGACACACAAAAAATCGTCGAGTTAGTGAATAACCGAATCCACCCCAGCGACCAACCTAACTACCCATTCCAAAAAACAAACTAAAAACCTCGAAGTAAGCACATGAAAGAGAACAGCCCATAGGTAGGCAACGATCAACTAAATAACCCCCATCCCAGTAACAGCCCAACAACCGCTGGCTGTCTGGGGGCACCGGCAGTAATCAATAAGCCGCCTCAATGTCAGTTTTCGCCTTCAGGGCCCCTTTTCCGTAACCGCACACTAGTGCTACCGCAGCATCAAACGACATATAGACGACGGAGCACAATTCCGAATCTATACCGTCATTAACCGACGCCCCTTTTGGAAACGACAAATGGTGTATAAGACGGAACTTGTTAAGTTCCCATTTTGGAACCACACCCAGGGTAGAAACTACCAAACCCTAAACCGGTACCGTCGGGAAAGGGCCCGCCATTCTACCCAGCGCAACCTCTTTCTGAAGTTTTTCCGACACCACCCCTGCATGTTGATATGCAGACCGAAAGTTCCGCTGTGTAAAAGGGACCACGTGAGTGGGAGGCGGAATAATAAAACCTGAGCCAAAACCCGAGCTAATCAACTGCGCCCCATCCCTATCGGGTTATCTACTTAGAAAGGGGGCCATCTTTGTGAGCCTCTCCAGCGTCACCCCCATGACCAGAGGAACCACTGGCTCCCCCTTGCGTCGCCCTTTCTTTAAACATTTGGAAGCCCCGTGAGATTTACCGTTGAAGTGTCAACAGACATGCTTAAATTTGCAAGTGGCTACAAATTTACATTGCTCCTCATTAAACTGTCAACAGGCCTGACCTGCCTGACTGGAAGTTCCCGCTGCATTCCCACTCCGGGGAAAGGACTGACCCTGTTTAAACAGCGCAGTCACCTTTAACAAGAAGGCTATTTCCTTATGGTCCCACCGGATGTTTGGCCGAACCGCTTTTCGCTGACGAAATTGTTCGTCATACCGGAGCTAAACCTGACCCCCATAAGCCCTGTGCGCTTCCCCCACCGTGTCCAAATAAAAAAAAAGAGCCAAGCAATTGTCCTTCGCCTTCTCCCTAATAACACTCGCCAATATAGCAAAAGCCTGCAACCAATTAACAAATGTTTTTGGGATCAACCTCTACCTCCTTTTTTCTTCCTCAATTTTCTTGGTTTCATCACGCTTAACCTTATCCAAATTGAAATTCTCCAGTGGGAGAAGGGAAAAAATCTCAACGTATTCATCCTTCCAAATACGCTCCTTTACTTCCTGCCTCAAATGGGCCCCTATCGGGCCCTTATAACACACATAAACCTCACCCCGCACGCGGTCATCCAAACGCACCCGATCTACCTCCTTTGGCGACTCCGTCTGCACCGACACCGCCACGGTGTCCGCCCCCCACCGAGTGTCACCGCCCTGGTAGTAAGAACCGGGGCGCTAAGAGGGTAACCTGCTCAAACCGCGACCGGCGACGCGACCGCATGCCCTAGTGTTTGGGACACCCCTAGCCGCTCCACTAACTATTTTAAGCAACCCACTAATTCTGCCAGATTATCCCGACCCACGTTCGCTTGTGCCCGGACAACCCCCGACGCAACTAAATCCGAACCGATACCCCACATCAATAAAGCAGGAAAAGGTAAAGTAGGAGTCAACTCACCAGGCTGCCCAGGGGCTGTGATCCCGTCAGCCGGACCCGCATGTCCACATGTAGAGGCCCTCAGCTTACCATCATCTAATGCTCCGTCTCCGCTTTGGCGCTGTCCGCATTGGCAATGTGTGCACGGGGAATTCCAGCTCCTGGACGGGAACCGGGAAGAAGACATCACATCATCCTGACGGCACATCTCTAGGTCACTCATCTGCTGGCCTGAAGAACCCGCCACGCGCTGTTCGTTGCCTAGCACCCACACAACCGACCGCATCCTGTGTCCTCCAGCTTCGCTGTCGCAAAACGGCATCTCAGTTTCCAGACCAGCTGGCCCTCTGGCTGGATCATCGCCAAGCAGGGCCCCCGAAACACTTCCGCCCCGGACGGAAGAGGGAGGGGGGTAGCCAAAAGTGAAGGCCGCATCCTTGTAGTAGCCGCCGGGCGCCGCAGCATTCCAGGATTCCTCTCAGGACCTGACCTCGGAGCTGCAGTAGGCCACCCGAAAGCCCGGCCTTGAGAGTCCACAGAGGGGCTCCTCCTGCGGCGGCATGCCCGAGGGATCACCTCTGGACTCAGGTGGACAGGTGGTTGTGAGCGCGTCGTGCTGCGCGTCGCACCGGAAGTGCCTGCCTCATCCGACGTAACCGGGGAGACAGGCTCTCCTTGCCTCACACCCGCCCCCCTGGAACCCCGACACGTACCTCTATCTCCTCCTGTAGAGATGGAGCCGGTGTTGCAGGAGAGCGCTCTGGGCCTGCACCCTGAACCTCCGATAACTCCTGGCTAGGAGAGGAAGCCTGGTCCACAATCAGTGCCGCTACCTTTGCACTGAGCCATCCAGGCCCCCTAGACGCAGCATCTGTCCGCAGCTGCTGCAGAAGATCTTCATCGGACACCATGGTTGAAGAGGAGAGGAAGGACATGATCCTGCTTCAGGGTCCTGGCGAAGAGAGGGAGAGAGACAACAGGAAAAAGGTACAGCCCCTAAACACCCCACTCCTTATCCCTCTAGCCCTCCTACTTTCCCTCTCCTAAACTTCCCATAGGCCAACCAACTCGTTACCCCTTCCATCTATTTTAGTCATGGAGGCCTCACCTTAATCTTTTTTTGTCTGCAGTACGGCCTCTTCTTTCCCTCATCTTTTAAACATGCCGTTATAAACCCATTAATGAAAAAAAAACAACTCTAGACCCATCCTGCACTGCTAACTACTAACCGATCTCTAAGCTCTCCTTCATCTCCAAACTCCTGGAACGCTTGGTCTACTTTCTCCTTATCCGGAATCTCTCTGCTAACTCTATTCTTGACCCCTTACTGTCACGATGCAAGGTGTGGACCCACAGGGCCGTACCGCGTAGCGGGATGGCAGCTGGCCAAACAGGTAAGTATACAGTTTAATTAGTTCAGCGAGGGTACCTGAGGCAATCGTAGGCAGTAGCGAGGCAGGCACGTCCAGGACCAGGCGGCGGGAAGTCGTCAGGTGAGGTGTAGCAGATCAAGCGTAGGCTGTAGCACAGCACGGCAAATAGCACAGCACGGCAATAGCACTAGGTAGCATGGAAACAGGGTACGGGATACGGGATACAGGAGCAAGGTACACTGGAAAACTGGAAGACACTGGGAGACCATAAGCACGACAAACAATGGGTAACGAACAACGCTCTGGCAAAGAGCAAGGGGGCAGAGCCCTTTTTATAGCCCAGGGCATCCTGGGCCAGATTGCAGAGTTACTGCAAAAATGCGCGCACTGGCCCTTTAAGGCCGTGCACGCGTGCGCCCGCCGGAGGCACTCTGAATCCGGAAGTGAGTGCCGGCGCCTGACAGGGGGACGACGCTGCAACGAGGTAAGCAGTCCATGGCCACGGCCGTCGAGGTTAACGACCAAACGACGGACCGTGGCCATAGACGTTACAGTATCCCCCCTCTTTTGCCCCCTCTTCTTGGGACCAGAGCGGGAGAGAAACTTCCTCACGAGGACAGGAGCATCGATGTTCTCCTCTGGCTCCCAAGGCCTCTCTTCTGGACCGAACCCCCTGCAGTCCACTAAATAAAATGTCCTTCCTCCCACCTTCTTGGTAGCCAAAATCTCCTTTACTTTGAAAGTCCCCGATGAGCCGCCAGGGGCCACTGTGGAGCTAGGAGTCATGGAGTAGTGGTTCAGGACCACGGGTTTCAACAGGGAGACGTGAAAGGAGTTGGGAATCCTGAGGGTAGGGGGAAGCCGCAGCTTGTAGGATACCGGGTTGATCTGTAGCAGGATTTCGAAGGGACCAAGGAACCTAGGAGCAAATTTGCACGTCGGCACCTTCAGCCGGATATTCCTAGAAGACAGCCAGACTTTAGTCCCTGGAAGGAACTGCGGAGGCGCACGTCTTCTTGTATCTGCCTTTCTCTTCATGCGGTCCACTGCCAACAGGATAGAAGATCGGGTCTGTTGCCATATCTGTAGAAAGTCCCTGAAGGTTGAATCGGCTGCAGGCACCTGGGACATTGTAGAAACAGGAAGAGGTATACGAGGATGTTGGCTGTAGACGATGAAGAATGGACTGGAAGTGGTCGACTCACTGGTGTGGTTGTTATAGGAGAACTCTGCCCACGGGAGCAACTGCACCCAATCATCATGGCGCCTGGAAACGAAGTGACGTAGATAGTTCTCCATAATCTGGTTAACTCTCTCGACTTGCCCATTGGACTGGGGATGATAGGCAGAAGAGAAGTCCAATTTTACACCGAGGAGGCCGCAGAGTGCTCTCCAAAACTTCGAGGTGAACTGGACACCTCGGCCCAAGACAATATGCAGGTGCAAACCGTGCAGACGGAAGATATGCTGTATGAAGAGGTCAGCCAATCGCGTAGCAGACGGCAGAACGGTCAATGGAATGAAGTGAGCCATTTTGGAAAATCGATCCACCACCACCCAGATCACGCTGCAACTCGCAGAAGAAGGAAGATCCGTGACAAAGTCCATAGCGACATGTTTCCACGGGGCAACGGGCACAGGCAGTGGTTGGAGCAGGCCAGCAGGTCTGAAGTGAGCAACTTAATTTGCTGCACATACTGTGGAAGAGGAGACAAAGTCCATAACATCTTTGGGTAGCGTGGGCCACCAGAACTGACGGGTGATTAGATCTTGGGTCTTACGAGCACCTGCGTGACCTGCCAGCTTAGAACTGTGACCCCAGCGAAGAATTCTTCCTCGGTCAGCCAGACGTACAAAAGTCCTACACGGAGGAATGTCTCTAACTTGCAGGGGATTCACAGAGAAGATGCAGGATGGGTCAACAATATTCTGTGGAGATTCCATGGCGCCTTCGGTTTCAAAAGATCTAGACAAGGCATCGGCCCTCACATTCTTGTCGGCGGGTCGGTAGTGGAGTTCGAACCGGAACCGAGCAAAGAACAACGACCACCTGGCTTGACGAGGATTCAACCGCTGGGCCGTCTGTAGGTAGGTCAAATTCTTGTGATCTGTGAAGATCAGGATAGGATGAACCGCGCCTTCCAGTAGATGTCTCCACTCCTGCAGAGCCAGCTTGATGGCCAGTGTGATGGTATAGAACAACCTATAATCAATGATATAAGTGTAATGTATGTACTACTTTAAGGTAGAAGGATAAACGAGTCTATATTTTGTATATAATTGAAAGGTTATGGAATGTGATAATCTGCAGATGTTCTGCCAAAACTGGAAATTGCGAATTCATTATGTTATGAGGGTACTACCAGGAACTAGGGAGTCTGTTTACAGACTTTTTGGGTTCTGGGCGTACAGCCAAGATAGATATGGGTAGAACACCGGATTAAAAATTAGATGTAAGGAATAAGAACAATGTATGTAGAGATAAGAATAATGAGGAAAGAAACCACAAGAATGTATATGTGTCTGCACGTAATTATATGATATTTTTACTATATAAACTCTGTGTCTCTGCAAATAAAGTCAGAAGTATTTTTGCCTTGAGAGACGTCTTGGTGTCTTTACTTCTCCGAGCAGCTCGCCCCACCCACCTGATTTGAACCTGCATGGAGATCAAGGCGTAACGTGACTCAAATTGCGATCACAGAAATTGGCGCCCGAACGGGGACTTGACCAGACGAGTGGTACCCAGCCCGGGTACCTACCGGGACTAGAGTGGCGACTCTCCAGACTAAGGAACGGGCAGACCACAGCTGCAGCAAGGTAAGAAGCACTTAATTCTTACAACTTTGCTCTGCACCTTCCTGTCTGGGGGGCCACCCCTCCCGGTACTAATCCCAGGCAAAAAGGTCCACAAAAGAGGGATGTTTTAGTGTAAAAATCTGGTCAAGTCTATATGTAATCCTACCCTCAGGATAAAGTGCCTGATCTCCATGACAGTACTTGTGTGAATGTGCAAGGACGATAGTTTTGTGTCACAAATGAGTTTTTAAGAGAGAAGAAGAAAAAAAAAAAAAAAAAAAAAAAAAACATCCGATAATCCGGAAAATTACCAGAAACATGTGTACATGCTTCAGGTGACTACGGGGATTATGATAGGCTAAATTTAAGCCCGGAAATCGAAAATTTTGTGCAATCTGATAATCCGGAAAAATGCCGAAAATGTGTGTACAGCATTGAGGTACTTGCGGAGATTATCATGCACTGATTTTCAGCTCAAAATTCCAGAATTTTCTGCAATCTGATAATCCGGCATGTCAAATGAATAGCTTGATTTTACGTTTGCCTTGTTATTTGGATTAGGAATATTTGTCATATTACTCTTATGGGGTGGAGGATATCTCCTTGAGTGGTGTCTCAGACGAAGAAAGTAAGCTAGTTATAAAAGGAATTTAATTCTCTGGCCAGAGTAGAAGAAGGTTAAAAAGAAGTTTCGAGGGGATAAGTAACTGTCTAAAATAGGTGAGAAAGGAATTCACCTATCAGGAATATTACCCTCTACATAACTTAGGGTCTGCCCATAGGCGACCACTTATAACTAGGCAACAAGGGGGAACTTGGTGTCCCTATTAAGTACGGAAACTAGAAACTGTCTAAAACAGATGAGAATAGAATTCATCTGTCAGTAGCTAAAATCTGTAACAAAATCACAAGATGGGGAACTTGGTGTCCCTATTACGAGATGAGCACCCAGAAGGACTGACAGCCAAACAGGTAGTGGCGGAAAGAGAGGGAAAGGATGTGACAAAAGGAACAAATCAGTTAATGAAGGCATGTGGAATGGGAAAAGCGGGAAGATTAGACCTGGAAAAATGGAATGAATGTTGTGACACAAAACGTGGATGGTTGAAAGATAAAAAGTTACAGGGGAAAGCAGAAGCATGGAGAAAAGTGTCAGAAGAAGTAGTACGAGGAGGTTTCAGGGAAACAGAATGTAAAGATAAGTTTTACTACACTTGTTATAATGAAGGTGATAAACAAGGAAAGGAAATAGCAAGTAGCCCACCAGGGTATGGGGTAGTCACGACGCAGGGACCAGGGGGATGGACGTGTAGAGTGTGTGGTCAGCAGAATCAAGCATGGAGGGATACTTGTTTTGCATGTGGGGCAGCAAGACCAGGAGGGCAAAATCCCCTAGGGATGTATCCAGTGGTACCAAGAATGAGTAGCACAAACCCCTTTGCCCCCTCACCTCAACAAGTACCAGAACCATATAAACAAACAATAGGGTTGGCCCCTGTAGTGTTGGCAGGAATAACCCCAGTAACAGGAGGAGCCGAGGGCTCAACGGATGAAAGAGTAGAAACTAGAGCGTTTAAAGAGAAAAGGGAAAAAGAGGAGGCAGAAGAGAAAGAGGAAAGGGAAAGACATCAGCGTAATATGGATCAGGCAGAAGCAGCAAGGAAGCTTCCCGAGTCAAAAGATACGACGCAAGCATTAGAAAACCTGGGAAAAAGGTTACAAGTGTTGACAGACCTGTTTGCGACTGAAGCTGACAAAAATTTCAATAAAGGTAGAGAACATAAATATAAACCATGGAACCCTAGGGATGCGTTGACTTTAGTTCAGAAAGCCCCCGACCCGGAGACAGAGCCTGTCCCTTTTTGGAGATATATAGAACAAATTCAGAAAATGTATTCAGCAACATGGGAAGACTTAGTGCAGCTTATACATACCAAAATGGGAATCTATAGCTCTACTGTCATGGATGATTTGGATCCCCCGGTAGGAGGGAATTGGGCTCAGACGGAGCCATCAGGACAGGACATGGTAAAGCAATTGAAAGAATGGGCAGTGAAAAAGCAGGCAGAGCTAGGACTTAACCTGACAGACCTTACGCAAGATGGAAGTGAAACAGTGGAGAAATTTTATGCTAGACTTCAGACAAGCTGGAAAAATATGGGATACAGAAGAGATAACCAACTAGATACTAGACTACTGACAAACTGTTTTGTAGACGGGCTAAAACGACACATAAAAGACGCATTGTTAGTAGCTAGACCCGAGTACCGAAGTTTGGCCCCAGGAGACCTGTTAAAAATAGCACAAGGTATAGAGCAGGGTCAAAAAGCACAAGGGCAAAGAAAGAAACAAGTTGTTGGTGCTGGAGTATACCAGCCTCAGTACCGGCAACAGGAACAGGCACAAAGGCCATTACGGAAGGATATAACTTGTTATAATTGTCAGAAGCAAGGACACATAGCCAGGAACTGTAGAGGTCCAAAACGTCCACGACAGTTCCCGCAAGTGGAAGGCGCGCAGCCTACGGCACCTCCACAGACACAACAAATGCAGTCATACCAGGCATAGGACAGTGGCAATCCCGAGGAAGGGGCAATAACACAGATACAAGTAGTTTCCTTAGGCCCCGCCCCTACGGTCCCGTTAAAGATAAACGGAGGTCCCTCCATACCCTTCCTTATAGATACGGGAGCAGCCATGACTGTCATTAAAACCCAATTACTTCCTTCCGAGATGTTGTCCCCAGATTATCAAGAATGTGTGGGTGTGGGAGGAGTTGTGGTGAAAAATCAAATAAGTAAACCTGTCACACTCCAATTTGGACCACACAGCTCGCTCGTTACTAGGTTGGTCACTTGTGATACTACTCCCGCTTGCTTGCTTGGTGCTGACCTGTTACAAAAATTACAGGCCACCATCGAGTATTTGCCGGATGGGACGGTAAAACTATGTGGCCAGCTGAATGAGGAGGAGTTGTGTTTGGTAGCGGCTTGTGACACCAATCCATGGAGTACCTCTACACAAGCATACGTACAAGCATATACTCCCACAGAGCAAGAACAATGTTTGAAATATGTACCACACAAGTTGTGGTCAAAAAGTCCTACAGATGTAGGCATACTGCCAGTACCCCCGGTAGAGGTCAAACTGAAACCCAATCATCCACTACCTCAAAAGAAACAATACCCCCTCAGCCAAGCCCAATCAGATGCTATAACCAGTAGCATCAGGGACTTCCTACAAGCAGGAGTACTAAGGGAAATAGTGTCCCCATGTAACACTCCCTTATACCCTGTTAAAAAGAAATCAGAAAAAGGCCAACCTACAAAATATAGGATGGTCCAAGACCTGAGGGCAGTAAATGCGGCAACAGTTTTTAACACACCAATAGTGCCAAATCCCCATGTATTTTTGGCCCAGATCCCAGCAGCATCTTCGCATTTCACGGTGGTGGATCTGGCAAATGCCTTCTTCTCAGTCCCATTGCACCCAGATAGTCAGTATCTTTTTGCTTTCACACATGAGGGAAAACAGTATGCATGGACTGTTTTGCCCCAGGGAGCACATAACTCTCCAAGTACCTATACGGCCGCAATGCAGTCGGTACTTGCAGAATGGGTGCCTCCCGAGGGAATAGTATTATTACAGTATGTTGATGATCTACTCCTTTGCTGTCCCTCCCAACAAGAGTGCGCAGAGGCTTCTGTGTCACTCCTCACGTTCCTAGCTAACCATGGCTGCAAAGCATCAAAAGACAAGTTGCAGTTTTGTTGCACACAAGTGGTATTTTTGGGACATTGTGTGGCTCAAGGCACACGACACCTTACTCCTGATAGGGTTCAAGCCATTACTCTATTGCCATTGCCCACGTCATTAAACACCCTCAGGACATTCCTGGGTCTTGTATCCTATTGCAGGCCCTGGATCAGATCAGCATCGATCCTCATGCAGCCCCTGTATGATTGCCTAAAAAGTCAGCCATTCGGACTCACCCCAGAAGCTGAAGAGAATTTTCATAGCCTTAAATTAGTAGTACAAACAGCTCCAGCCCTTGGTACTCCAGACTATGACAAACCCTTCAGGTTGTACTGTACTGAACAAAATGGACATGCCACTGCAGTTCTCACACAAAGTCATGGACCACAGCAGCGCCCGGTAGCATATTATTCAGCTAGACTAGACCCTGTGGCCCGAGGTTCCCCATCATGTGTGAGAGCTATCATTGCTGTAAATTTAATGTTAAACAAGGCCTCAGATTTGGTCCTGGCATTTCCAGTCCAAGTTTTTGCACCACATGATATTACTGCTATTCTTTCTCAAGTACAGCCGAAGCATTTGTCAACAGCAAGACATTTGAGATTAACCTGTGCACTCCTTCTTCCTGAGCAGGTTACTTTACACCGCTGTACTACATTGAACCCAGCTACCTTACTGCCTTTGGAGCAAGGGGGAGAAGACGTAGGTAAAGTATGGTCACAATTTTTGCCTGAAACTGATGAACATGATTGTATGGCCCTTATGGCCCAGGAAACAGTGGGGTTTGCACATGTAAAAGATACCCCACTCCAAAACCCAGACCTAATACTCTTTGTGGATGGTTCAAGGTATTTTGTAGAAGGATCTTTTCTTACAGGATATGCAGTAACCACCGAAGATGTAGTCCTAGAAGCAGCCTCCTTACCAGCGTCCCGCTCAGCACAAGAAGCGGAGCTTAAGGCCCTGGCAGCAGCATGCCAACATGCAGAAGGAAAGACAGCAAATATATACACTGACTCTCGATATGCATTTGGGATTGCACACGATTATGGCCCCATATGGAGGGCAAGACAGTTTTTGACCTCTGCAGGTACACCTGTAAAGAATGCAGACTTTGTAAAATACTTGATGGAGACCCTGATGTTACCCACAGAAGTAGCAGTAGTAAAAATTAAAGCTCACACTAAGGTGAGTTCACCAGAGACAAAAGGAAATGCCCTGGCAGACCAAGCCGCAAAAGCCGCAGCCCTGAAGCCTGTGAATCCAGTAACAGTTATGATGTACCAACATCCTGAAGACTCCGTGGTCAACATCAGCCCCACAATACTACAAAATCTGCAAAACCAAATATCCAAAGAAGAAATAACTAGATGGCAGAATCAGGGAGCTACCCTGAGAGCGGATGGACTATGGCAACAACAAAATAAGCTGTGTCTGCCACAAACAATGTTCCCTATGATGGCACAGGTAACGCATGGACAGACACACCAGTCAAAAACAGCAATGATGGACTTGGTTAACAAAACCTGGTATGCTCCAGGGTTTAGCACTGTAGCGAGTAAGTTTGTACAAGGGTGTATGGTATGTGCCACCAATAACGTGGGGAGAACAGTGAAAGTGCCACAAAAACACACCCCAAAGCCAATTTACCCATTCCAGAGACTACAGATAGACTATATTCAATTACCCAAAGTTGGTACCTATGAGTATGTGCTTGTTTGTATTGATCTCTTTTCAGGATGGCCAGAAGCATTTCCAGTAACCAAAGCTACAGCCGTAGCCACAGCAAAGAAACTGATCAACGAGGTGGTGTGCAGATATGGAGTTCCAGAGGTGATCGAGAGCGACAGAGGAACTCATTTTACGGGTGAAATCATGAACTATGTGTTGTCAGCTCTAGGCATAAGTCA
The DNA here is from genome assembly GCF_050947455.1 of Rhinoderma darwinii. Lineage (NCBI taxonomy): Eukaryota > Metazoa > Chordata > Amphibia > Anura > Rhinodermatidae > Rhinoderma > Rhinoderma darwinii. The sequence goes on along the minus strand of NC_134696.1, from coordinate 61,843,278 downwards.
AGCCCTACATACACCATACCATCCACAGAGTAGTGGGAAGGTTGAGAGACTAAATGGGACTCTCAAATTGAAAATCCAAAAAGCAATGGTAGAAACCGGGAAACCATGGACCGAGTGTCTACCATTAGCCTTGTTCTCAGTAAGATACACTCCAACAAAAAGAACAGGTCTCAGCCCATATGAGATCTTATTTGGATCGGCTCCCAGATTAGGATGTTATTTTCCACAGGTGCTCCAAATGCAGTATGGTAGACTAACAGATTATGTATCAACACTGAACAAACAATTGACCAAGGTGCATGCACAAGTTTTTGCTTCCATTCCAGATCCCGATTCAGTTGAAGGTACGCATAAGCTGGAACCGGGAGATTGGGTGGTCGTTAAGAGACACGTGAGGAAAAGTCTAGACCCAAGATTTGATGGACCGTTTCAAGTCCTACTCACAACAAGCACCTCTGTAAAGCTCGAAGGAAAGACAAGTTGGATTCACGCCAGCCATTGCAAAAAAATTACAGTACAAATGAAAGAAGACTCTAAAGAAGATGTTTAGAATTTTTATGTGGATGTTGGGAATTCTAATCTTGAAAGAAATTGCCCCCCATACACCGTCAGAATTAACACGACCTCCTCAGGATTGTGGAAGTTTTAAAGCAGGATGGTTACAGAAGAGCAACCAAACGGAACACGGTAACTTTACGTGTGCACCTTCCCCTCCGGAAAAAGCGAACGGGAGTAGTTTTTGCACTATTGCCAATATTTCTATCTCTGCACCAGCCTTATGTCGAAATGGACCCCCAGATTCACGGATGTTGTATGCAAGAATACCCAAGGATGCTGATAATATAACTATAAAATTAAAAGGGTATCTTGATTGTTATCAGATACCAAAAGGAACATTTATGCAGGAACAGCGACAGGTAGGCTTTCTGATGAAATATGATGCCCCGAGAAATACGGACAGATGGAGGTTCTACAATGAAACACAATACAAATATCCAAAATTGGCTGATACTTTTTCTATTGATCAAAATATGTTTGGACTTTGGTGCACCAATAACACCAGGATCGAAAATAGAACTACCTATGTGTTATGTGTTGAATTTTTACACGATGGCCACAAACCAAATGTTACTGAACAGAATTTAGAAAGAATACCACATACATGTAAGAGCGCTGTAACCCAACAGCAGAAAAAGAATGTACACTTCAATATTTCCTTCCCTGAATCCCCCAGCTGTCATAGACAAAAAAGAGAATGGTATGACACGCTATTAGGAGGGGCGGGAACGGGATTAGGAGTATTGAATGGTATACAGTTAGAAACAGTTATGAACAAATTAAACGGGAGCTTAGGGAGTTAAATGCATGGCTGAAGTCTTGGTGTAGAGGAGAAGGATTTGGGTTCCTAGAGCACTGGGCTGACTTTTCATTGGGGTACAAACTGTATTCTGCAGATGATTTGCACCTAAATGGAAGGGGGTCCGCTGTGCTGGGGGAGAGAATTCTAGCTGGGGTGGCGGAGTATTTAAACTAGGGCTGAGGAGGGAGGTCAATGTAGAAAAAAAAGGGGTAGCCAGGTTAGAGAGGGGTCAGACTATATTGGTGGGGGGAGAAACAGAATGTGGGGAGAGGACTAGACAACAGGATAAGGAGATCCTTTCGTTACAAAACATCAGTGTAAATAAAAAGGACCGATTAATGTCAAATCACATTTCTGATAATAAAAGTGAAAAACTGACAGGCAAGTTAAAGTGTATGTTCACAAATGCCAGAAGTCTAGCAAGTAAAATGGGGGAGCTGGAGGCCTTGATACTGGAAGAAAATATAGATATAGTTGGTGTTGCTGAAACATGGCTGGACTCTTCACATGACTGGGCTGTAAATCTACAGGGTTTTACACTTTTTCGTAAAGACAGGACAAAAAGGAAAGGTGGTGGTGTATGTCTGTATGTGAGAAGTGATATGAAGGCGAGTGTGAAAGAGACAATAGTGGGTGAAGACTGTGAGGAGGTTGAAACCTTGTGGGTGGAACTAGAAAGGGAGGTAAACACTGAAAAAATTACTTTTGCTGTAATCTATAGACCCCCCAATATAACTGAGGAGATGGAAGTTCAGCTATATAAACAGATGGAGCGGGCTGCACAGGCGGGTACTGTAGTGATAATGGGAGATTTTAATTTCCGGGATATTAATTGGTGTCATGGTTCGGCTTCAACTGCAAAGGGGAGACATTTCCTCAACCTGTTGCAGGAAAATTTTATGGGCCAGTTTGTGGAAGACCCGACTAGAGGTGAAGCTCTGTTGGATCTGGTCATTTCTAATAATGCAGATCTTGTTGGGAATGTCAATGTTCGTGAAAACCTCGGTAACAGTGATCACAATATAGTTACATTTTACCTATACTGTAAAAAACAAACGCAGGCTGGGAGGGCAAAAACATTTAATTTTAAGAAAGCCAATTTCTCCAGGATGAGGGCTGCAATTCAGGATATGGACTGGGAAGAACTAATGTCAAATAATGGAACAAATGATAAATGGGAGATTTTCAAATCTACTTTGAGTTATTATAGTGCAAAATTTATTCCTACAGGTAATAAGTATAAACGACTCAAATTAAACCCCACATGGCTTACACCTTCTGTGAAAGGGGCAATACATGACAAAAAAAGGGCATTTAAAAAATACAAATCTGAGGGTACAGCTGTAGCCTTTGTAAAATATAAAGAGCTTAATAAAATCTGTAAAAATGTAATAAAATTAGCAAAAATACAAAATGAAAGGCAGGTGGCCAAGGATAGTAAAACAAATCCTAAAAAATTCTTCAAGCATATAAATGCAAAAAAGCCAAGGTCTGAACATGTAGGACCCCTAGATAATGGTAATGGGGAGTTGATCACAGGGGATCAAGAGAAGGCAGAGTTACTAAATGGGTTCTTTAGCTCTGTATATACAACTGAAGAAAGAGCAGCTGATGTAGCCGGTGCCAGTGCTGTTAATATATCGGCTGATATACTGAATTGGATGAATGTAGAGATGGTCCAAGCTAAATTAAATAAAATAAATGTGCACAAGGCTCCGGGACCAGATGGGTTACACCCTAGAATTCTTAAAGAGCTTAGTTCAGTTATTTCTGTCCCCCTTTTCATAATATTCAGAGAATCTCTAGTGACTGGTATAGTGCCAAGGGACTGGCGCAGGGCAAATGTGGTGCCTATTTTCAAAAAGGGCTCTAGGTCTTCCCCGGGTAATTATAGACCAGTAAGCTTAACATCCATCGTGGGGAAAATGTTTGAGGGGCTATTGAGGGACTATATACAGGATTATGTGACAATAAATAGCATTATAAGTGACAGCCAGCATGGTTTTACTAAGGACAGAAGTTGTCAAACTAACCTAATCTGTTTTTATGAAGAGGTAAGCAGAAGTCTAGACAGAGGGGCCGCTGTAGATTTAGTGTTTTTGGACTTTGCAAAGGCATTTGACACTGTCCCCCATAGACGCCTAATGGGTAAATTACGGACTATAGGTTTAGAAAATATAGTTTGTAATTGGATTGAGAATTGGCTCAAGGACCGTATCCAGAGGATTGTGGTCAATGATTCCTTCTCTGAATGGTCCCCGGTTATAAGTGGTGTACCCCAGGGTTCAGTGCTGGGACCACTATTATTCAACTTATTTATTAATGATATAGAGGATGGGATTAATAGCACTATTTCTATTTTTGCAGATGACACCAAGCTATGTAATATAGTTCAGACTATGGAAGATGTTTGTGAATTGCAGGCAGATTTAAACAAACTAAGTGTTTGGGCGTCCACTTGGCAAATGAAGTTTAATGTAGATAAATGTAAAGTTATGCATCTGGGTACCAACAACCTGCATGCATCATATGTCCTAGGGGGAGCTACACTGGCGGATTCACTTGTTGAGAAGGATCTGGGTGTTCTTGTAAATCATAAACTCAATAACAGCATGCAGTGTCAATCAGCTGCTTCAAAGGCCAGCAAGATATTGTCGTGTATTAAAAGAGGCATGGACTCGCGGGACAGAGATGTAATATTGCCACTTTACAAAGCATTAGTGAGGCCCCATCTAGAATATGCAGTTCAGTTCTGGGCTCCAGTTCATAGAAAGGATGCCCTGGAGTTGGAAAAAATACAAAGAAGAGCAACGAAGCTAATAAGGGGCATGGAGAATTTAAGTTATGAGGAAAGATTGAAAGAATTAAACCTATTTAGCCTTGAAAAAAGACGACTAAGGGGGGACATGATTAACTTATATAAATATATTAATGGCACATACAAAAAATATGGTGATATCCTGTTCCATGTAAAACCCCCTCAAAAAACAAGGGGGCACTCCCTCCGTCTGGAGAAAAAAAGGTTCAAGCTGCAGAGGCGACAAGGCTTCTTTACAGTAAGAACTGTGAATCTATGGAATAGCCTACCGCAGGAGCTGGTCACAGCAGGGACAGTAGATGGCTTTAAAAAAGGGTTAGATAATTTCCTAGAACAAAAAAATATTAGCTCCTATGTGTAGAAATTTTTCCTTCCCTTTTCCCTTCCCTTGGTTGGACTTGATGGACATGTGTCTTTTTTCAGCCGTACTAACTATGTAACTATGTAAACTCAGTGGGAGATGACACATCTACTGCATTAAGGATAGGTGCGTCATGGTTACCTACTACCTTTGCCATACAACAGAAAGGGTTAGCTATAGATCAACTGTTTCTAAATGTTTTTAATGAGAGTATGCTAACCGAATATAGAACATTACAGAATGTATCAACTTTTGTAAAATGGACAGTATGTACGCTTAAAACCATGTGGCAACAAGAACAGATGAATAATTTTAAGAATAAATTGTTCAGTAGTCATGTCAGGCAATGGACAGATATTTTACCTATGGAAAGGAAAAATGATACGTGGTTATTGTTACAGCCTGAGTATACTGAGTGTACACCTAGATGGTGCGCAGGAAGACTAATAGCATTCAATGTGAAAAATCCTACTCTATTATGCAAATTTATTGTTATGCCAATGGTAATGATTGACCCAGTGTCATTATTAGGACAATATTGGATGCCGGAAATGAAAGGAACACACATAGATTCTCAAAACAAAACGAGGAATATAGATTTATGCCAACTAACAGAGCAAGGATATGTATGTAATCAACAGTCAGGGATATATGAACCCTGTCTAATGCAGCACCAGGATAATGTATGCGCACTCACTATAATCCCAGAAGCTAACCTACAGGTTTATATTGAAGTAGGTCCACAGCATGTATGCTTAATAACTAACAATAGACAGACCCTTAGCCAGTTTAATCTCATGGGACCATTTTCAGGATGTCTATACAATGTGACGCATTTGACTTGGGGGAACCAAACTATAGTGTTCCTGCCTACTTTAGAAGAAATAATGTCCACTGTATGGGTACCTGAACCTTTGCCCTATGGAAATTTTAGTTTGCCACTGGAAGAGTTAAAACAAGTGTTACAAAAGTCTAAAGACGTAAAGAAATTGATAGCAGCCCATAATGTAACTCTAAGTAAAGTGAAAATATTGGCTACAATAGCAGCTAGGGAAGTAATAAATTTATCGTCAGCAATAAAAGATGCCAGTGCCCATCACTGGTATGACGTTTTTACAGGATTTTCCCCCACTGCCACTAAGATACTGCATGTGCTTTTCCAACCCTTGATATGTTTCATAATATTGTTTATATTGCTTACATGTTTCAATTGTTATGCATTTTGTAAGATAAGGGAAGCATTCAATCAGAGGCCTATACATTATGATCAAAGAGTGTTGTGAGATTACCCCACCTACATACCTGTGTGAATCAAGTGAAGAAATGGATCGAAGCCTTGCTATCAGGAGATAGAAGTAGCATTGGAATTTAGGTGTTGGTAAAATCACAAAAGGAGGGATTGTGATGGTATAGAACAACCTATAATCAATGATATAAGTGTAATGTATGTACTACTTTAAGGTAGAAGGATAAACGAGTCTATATTTTGTATATAATTGAAAGGTTATGGAATGTGATAATCTGCAGATGTTCTGCCGAAACTGGAAATTGCGAATTCATTATGTTATGAGGGTACTACCAGGAACTAGGGAGTCTGTTTACAGACTTTTTGGGTTCTGGGCGTACAGCCAAGATAGATATGGGTAGAACACCGGATTAAAAATTAGATGTAAGGAATAAGAACAATGTATGTAGAGATAAGAATAATGAGGAAAGAAACCACAAGAATGTATATGTGTTTGCACGTAATTATATGATATTTTTACTATATAAACTCTGTGTCTCTGCAAATAAAGTCAGAAGTATTTTTGCCTTGAGAGACGTCTTGGTGTCTTTACTTCTCCGAGCAGCTCGCCCCACCCACCTGATTTGAACCTGCATGGAGATCAAGGCGTAACGTGACTCAAATTGCGATCACACCAGTAACTCCCGGTCCCCAATCGAGTAGTTGTGCTCTGCGGAAGAAAACAGCTTGGAATAGTAGCCACATACCACAGCCTTGCCTTTCGATCTTTTCTGGAACAACAGTACACCAGCACCCACCGAGGAAGCGTCCACCTCTAACGAAAACTGTAGGGATACAACCGGATGGTGCAGAATGGAGGCAGACGTGAAGGCTTTCTTTAAGGATTCAAATGCGGCTTCAGCCTCCGGAGTCCACATCTTGGCATTCATACCTTTCTTAGTGAGGGTGGAGATAGGAGCTGTCAAGGATGAGAATTTAGGGAAGAAGAGTCGGTAGAAGTTGGCGAATCCTAGGAAGCGTTGTATGGCCCTTAAACCTTGGGGGCGTAGCCTTTACCTTCTGGGGGTCCATCTTGAGGTACTGATCTGAGATAATATAGCCCAGGAAGGATAGAGACCTCTTCTCAAAAACACACTTCTCCAACTTGGTGTAAAGGCGATTCTCTCTTAGACGGAGCAACACCTGGCGGACATGAATTTGATGAGTTACTGGATCTGAGGAAAAGTGGTATTACTATCTGTTTTACAAGCAAACACATTTAAATTTAGAAAAATTTTAATTTTTGCAAATTTTTGCTAAAATTTGAGTTTTTTCACAAATAAATATTGAATTTATCGACCAAATTTTTTCACTAACATAAAGTACAATATGTCACGAGAAAACAATCTCAGAATCGCTAGGATAGGTAAAAGCGTTCCAGAGTTATTACCACATAAAGTGACACATGTCAGATTTGAAAAAATCATCTGTGTCCACAAGGCGAAAACAGGCTGTGTCCTAAAGGGGTTAATGTAGGCTGACATGGACTGGGTCTCTGGCAGGGAGAGAGGGTACACTCTACCACGAGGAGGAGACGATTCCGGAACCAGGTCGATCATGCAGTCATATGCCCGGTGTGGCGGCAAGGTCTCTGCCTCCTTTTTATTGAAGACATCATCGAACATGGAGAAACAGGGATGCAAACCTGTCAAAGATTGAAGAGGAGCAGGCTGTGGCGACTGGATATGACCCAGACAGCGGTCAAGACACTTCGGGCCCCACTGGAGAACCTCTCCAGAGTTTCAATCCAGGACGGGGGCCTGCAGACGAAGCCAAGGCAAACCCAGCAGCACGGGGTTGACGGCCTTAGACAGGGCGAACAGGGAGATGAATTCAGCATGAAGGGCTCCCACTTGGAGTCTCAAAGGCTTGGTTATGGACACAACTGGGTCCGGCAATGGCAGTCCATCCACCGAGGCAACGATCAGAGGCCTTTCAAGCGGGATAGTAGGCAACTTTCCCATCCCTTGGTTGAACTTGATGGACATGTGTCTTTTTTCAACCGTACTAACTATGTAACTATGTAACTGTAGGAGATCCACAAGATCCTGGCAGACGAAGTTGGCTGCAGAGCCGGAGTCCATATATGTGGAGACCTGATGGGACCTCTCGCCAGCAATGATGGTTACGGGAATGAATAGTTTGGAAGAGCGTTCTTGATTCAATGTGTTGACGCCCAGGGTTGTCTCTCCAACCAAATATAGGCATTGGGTTTTTTTTGGCTAGTGAGGGCACGGACGCACGACATGGCCAGCGAGGCCGCAATACAAGCAAAGTCCAGAGGTGCGCCTGCGCTGTTTCTCCTGGACCGATAATTTTAGTCGGTCTACTTGCATCGGGACCTCGGGCAAAGCAATAGAAGCAGGCAAGAGGGGTTGCTGAAAGTTGGGCGCCAGTCTAGGGCGCCGACGCTCCTGAAGAACCTCGTGAGATCTTTCCCTCAGCCTTATGTCTACCTGAGTGGCAAGCAGAATCAAATCGTCCAAGGCAGAAGGCAGGTCTCGAGCAGCCAGTTCATCCTTGATCTCGGATGACAGGCCATGCCAATAGGATGCCACGAAGGCCTCATTGTTCCAGGATAGCTCTCCTGCCAGAGTCCGGAACTGGATCGTATACTCGCCCACGGAGATGTCCTCTTGGCGAAGGTTGAAGATGGCAGTGGTTGCCGATGAGACTAGCCCAGGCTCCTCAAAAACGGTTCGGAATATTTGCACAAACTCCTGGAAGTCTCGGGTCTCAGATCCCTGGCATTCCCAGATAGGATTAGCGCATGCTTGGGCCTTGCCAGTCAGGAGGGAGGTGATGAATGCGATCTTGGCTCCATCTGATGGAAATGCTCGAGAGTGCAGGGTAAAATGAATGTGGCATTGGTTCAGAAACCCCCCGACAAGCACTGGCGTCTCCATCGAACCGAGAGGGCAATGGCAGCGAGAACCGAGGATCCGTAGAGGAACTGCCACCAGGAGTAACAGGAGGGTCGGCTTGAAGAACTTGCATAGAAGCAGGAAGAGAAGCAACTAGCGTCCCTAGCTGCTGCGCCATAGAGTCCACTGCCACGAAGAGCTGATCCTGTCTAGCTCGGAGATCCAGCAGATCCGCCTGCATGGCTTGGGAGGGTGCCAAGCCCTTGAATTGACCAGTGGGGTCCATGGCCAGAGCGTACTGTCACGATGCGGGGTGTGGACCCACTGGGCCGTACCGCGTAGCGGGATGGCAGCTGGTCAAAGTAAGTATACAGTTCAATTAGTTCAATTAGTTCAGCGAGGGTACCTGAGGCAATCGTAGGCAGTAGCAAGGCAGGCCCTTCCAGGACCAGGAGGCGGGAAGTCGTCAGGTGAGGCGTAGCAGATCAAGCGTAGGCTGTAGCACATCACAGCAAATAGCACAGCAGGCAATAGCACTAGATAGCACGGAAACAGGATACGGGATACAGGAGCAAGGTACACTGGGAAACTGGTAGGCACTGGGGGACCATAAGCATGACAAACAATGGGTAACGAACAACGCCCTGGCAAAGAGCAAGGGGGCAGAGACCTTTTTATAGCCCAGGGCATCCTGGGCCAGATTGCAGAGTTACTGCAAAAATGCGCGCACTGGCCATGCACGCACGGGCGTGCGCGCCCGCCAGAGACACTCTAAATCCGGAAGTTAGTGCCGGCGCCTGACAGGGGGACGACTCTGCAATGAGGTAAGCAGTCCATGGCCACGGCCGTCGAGGTTAACGACCGAACGACGGACCATGGCTATAGACGTTACACTTACAATCTGGTTTCCGCACTCTACACGCTACAGAAACTGCCCTTACTAAAGTCTCGACGATCTCTTGGTGGCTAAATCTAACGCCAATTACTCTCTACTGATTCTTCTGGATCTCTCTGAAGCCTTTGACTCTGTAGACCACAATCTCCTACTTAACATGCTCCATTCACTGCTCTCTCTTGGTTTTCTTACTATCTTTCTGACCGCTCGTTCAGTGTGTCATTTGCTGGTTTTACTTCTTCTCCCGTTCCGCTTGCTATCGGGGTTCTGCAGGGATCAGTCCTAGGTCCGCTCCTCTTTTTCTCTCTACACAGCCCCAATTGGACAAACCATCAGCAGATTCAACTACAGTACCATCTTTATGCTGATGACACAAAATTATATACCTCTTCCTATGACATCACCCCTGCTCTAATACAAAACACCAGTGTTTGTCTGTCCACTGTCTCTAACATCATGTTCTCTCTCTACCTGATACTGAATCTTTCTAAAACTGAGCACCTTGTGTTCTCACCATCTACTAACTGACCTAAACCTGATATCTCCATCTCAGTGTGTGACACTACCATAACTCCTAGGCAGTACGCCCGCTGTCTTGGGGTTATTTTTGACTCAGATCTTACCTTTACTTTGTACATTCAATCACTTACATGCTCCTGTCACTTTCATCTCAAAAACATCTCCAGAATCCGCCCTTTTGGTACTGTGGAAACAGCCAAAATGCTCATTGTCGCTCTGATTCTCTCTCATCTTGACTACTGTAACTCATTACTAATTGATTTTCCGTCTCTTATCTATCCTCAATGCAGCAGCCAGGCTCATCTTTCTGACCAATACCTCTACCCTGTGCCAGTCATTGCACTGGTTGCCCATACCATTCAGAATTAAATTCAAACTTATTACTCTCACCCACAAAGCTGCACCTTCTTACATTTCCTCCCCCATCTCTGTCTATCACCCTACTCACACTCTACGTCAACTGCCAACGACCTTAGATTAAAATTCACCATAACCGAACCTCCCACTCCCGTCTCCAAGATTTTTCTCGTGTTGCACCAGTCCTCTGAAATACAATCAGATTAATTCCCAACAACCACAGTTTTAAACGTGCCCTAAAAACACATCTTTATAGACAAGTCTATAACATTGCCTTATTTAACTCCTTTCCCTGCCCCCCTTTACATTAGTCATGAGGACTTGACCCTCTCATTCAGCAGTATCCCCCACACTCCTTGCACCCTAATGCACTTCATGTCTGTCATACACAGACACTGGCTGGTGACCGGCTCATGCAGCTTTATGTGTGCCACCCCGTGTGTATAAAAGATGGCTGAACCATTGTACGGAACAAGAAGTTTTTACATTTTGTGACTACCCTTTTTCCTCATAGATTGTAAGCTCTTGCAAGCAGGGTCCTCACTCCTCTAGTTTGAATTGTAAAGTAGTTTTGTCACTATGTAATGTCTGATATTGTCTGTACATGAACACTTTAAATTGTAAAGTGCTGCGGAATATGTTGGCGCTATATAAAGATTATTATTATTATTATTATAGGTGATAATTGTCGATTCTGTGAAAATCCCTTTAAGGATTCTTCCTTCTTCCAGTGCGGGGTGCTGCTACAAGTCAACCCTCAACTATAATATATGTGTTAAATGTTCCTTTGGCTATCTAACCTTCCATAAATGGCACACAGTACAGTTTCATTGTTTTCAGTGGTTGGCACATAAATTCAGCTTACATGTTCTTGAAGCAGAAGGGACAAGGCAGCCAGTAGTGCACCACAGCCTCATCATTCTAGCATTTGAGTTGGGGACCTAGCTTACAGATCCCACTGATGAGATTTTCTGACATATCTCGATGACTTGTCAGAAGAAATATCGGAAAGTGAACCATCTTTTTAATAAGATACTCTAACATTTTACATACACAAAATGCTTATTTTTTCAAAATCTAAGACCTTATTCACACAACACGGTTTCCAGGCCGTGTGACGGCCGTTCATAAAACGGCCGTCACACAGCCGCAGGAGGATCAATAGACCCCTAATGCCCCAAAATCGGTCGTGTGAATAGCCCCTATTTTCATGCCCTATTTTCGGCCATTCTCCCAGCCCCCATAGAAGTTTATGGGGCCGGGTAATACATGGCCATCACTGGAATGTGTCCCGAGTGACGGCCGTGTCTTCCGTCGCTCTCTCTCTCTCCTTCTCCTCCTCACAGTGCCAAGTGCAGGTATTTGTTTGCTCCCTGTAGGAGCGGACTCCGCAATCCCCGGCCACAGCATCGGCATGCTGTGGCCGGGGATTGGGGATTCCGCTTCAGAAGTGCTTGACGTCACTGTGTGCATACTTGGACACAGTGAAGTCAGGGACTTCTCCTGGAGCGGAAACAGCGGCCACAGGGTTGGGGATTGCGCTTCAGAAGTGCCTGACATCACTGGACACTGACATCAGGCACTTCTGAAGCGGAAGTCCTGACCCTGTGGCCGGTGTTTCCACTCCAGGAGAAGTTCCTGACTTCCCTGACACCGTGACGTCAGGCACCTCTGAAGCGGAATCCCAAACCTGTGGTCGGTGTCTCCGCTCCAGGTGAAGTCCCTGACTTCACTGTGTCCATATATGGACACAGTAATGTCAGGCACTTCTGAAGCGGAATCCCCGACCCTGTGGCCGGTGATTCCGCTCCAGGAGAAGTCCCGGACTTCACTGTGTCCATATATGGACACAGTGACGTCAGACACTTCTGAAGCGGAATCCCCGACCCTGTGGCCGGTGTTTCCGCTCCAGGAGAAGTCTCTGACTTCACTGTGCCCATATATGGACACAGTGACATCAGGCACTTCTGAAGCGGAATTCCCGACCCTGTGGTCGGTGTCTCCGCTTCAGGTGAAGTCCCTGACTTCACTGTCCATACTGGACATTGAAGTCAGGGACTTCTCCTGGAACGGTGGAGCTATATACAGACAGGTAGGGGGGGTGCCATCTATGGGGGGGTGCTGTTTAGAACTATCTACAGGGGGCTGTGTGGCATTACATATGGGGGGCTGTGTGGCATTACCTACGGGGTCTGTGAGCCACTACCTACAGGGGGCTTTGTGCCACTACCTACAGGGGGCTTTGTGCCACTACCTACAGGGGGCTATGGGCCACTACCAGTGGCGGATTAAGAAGACCATGGGCCCTGGGCTGTCACCCAAACTTGGGCCCCCCTTCTCTTCTGTTGCGCCGTAACTATTGCTAATACTACCTTTTTACACAAGCATTAACGAATGGGTGTTACGATTCCCCTTTCACAGGGCTGTGTCCCTACATACTGACAGTATCACACTGTGCAGGGACACATCCTCCTGACAAGGGGAATGGTAACACCAATTTTTCTATCAGTCCTGGACTACACAAAGATGTTATGTGGAATATAGGAAGGATTTCCTATAATAAACATGTCAGGAGAGGTGACAGATTCTCTACAAATCCAGTGACTCACAGGTGACGAAGTCTCAGATGCTAGTAGTTTTATTTCCTCTTTTCTTCTCCATCCGGTCCAGAGCTCATGACGACTTCTCCTGGCCATGACCCATTTCTGCAGCCCTTAAATATAATATCACCATGCACTGCGCCCCTGAATATAATTGTGTCACACACTGTAAAGTAAAGCACCACATACACAGTGCCCCCCGTAGATAGCGCCACACACACCTGTAGATAGCGTTACACACACACCCCTGTAGATAGTGACACACACACACACCTGTAGATAGTGTTACACACACACACACACACACACACACACCCCTGTAGATAGCGCCACACACACACACACACACACACACACACCTGTAGATAGCACCACACACACACCCCCTGTAGATAGCGCCACACACACCCCCTGTAGATAGCGCCACACACACCCCCTGTAGATAGCGTCACACACACAGCCACCTGTAGATAGCGCCACACACACAACCCCCTGTAGATAGCACCACAAAGCCCCCTATAGATAGCGCCACACAGCCCCCTATAGATAGCGCCACACAGCATTCCCCCTTTGCATATAGTGCCACACAGCACTCCCCCTTGTATATAGTGCCACAGAGCACTCCCCCTTGTATATAGTGCCACACAGCGCTTCCCTTCCTTATATATAGTGCCACACAGCGCTCCCCCCCTTGTAAGTAGTGCTACACAGCGTCGCTACAGTGCAGCCCTGGGATGACATTTTATCCCATATGACTGCTGCAGTTTAATTGGTCTGTGATTGGCTGCAGCGGTCACATGGGTTGAAACGTCATCCTAGGAGGCCAGCCCGGACCAAGAAACAGAATTCTGGGCAAGTATAAGATTTTTATTTTTTCTAAATTGCGTTTTTACATAACATCTGCTATCTGTTGTGGGTTTTACCTCCCCATTGAATTAAATGGGGAAAACCCGAAACAAATGAGCAGCGTTTACGCAAATACAATTGACATGCTGCGGAATATAAAAAAAAACGCACCGCAGGTCAATTTCTGAGCTTTTTTTCCCCACTTATCATTTACGCAGAGTGTGGATGAGAATTGTTCACATCTAATCTACTCTCCTGCTACTTTATTAGGGCTTGTCCACACTTAACGGAATTGCTGCGTATTTTCCGCCCAGAAAATACGCAGCAGAATACAGTAGCGGCAAAGTGAGTGACATTTACCAAATCTCATCCAGACGCTGCGTAAAATTTCCGACCAGACTTTTTGTCCTGCGGTGCGTATTTCTCGCACTGCAGCATGTCAACTCCTGCTGCGGAAAGTGGACAGAATTGCTGTGTTTTTTCAGAGGAGATGTCACCATCCCCCAACATTGGGAAAAACGCAGCAAAATACGCACCATTTCCTTCAGCAAAAATGCAGGAAATGGTGCTTTTTTTCTGCAGCAGAATTTCTGCTAGTTTCTACGGAATTGCTGCAGAAATAAATATATATATATATATATATATATATATATAATACACATGCACACGTACACAAACACACACACACACACGTACACACACACACGCGCGCACACACACGTACACATCACACACACACACACACACGTACACATCACAGACACACATGAGTATGCACATTACATACACATATAAAGTACACATTGTAAACACACATGAGTATGCACATTATACACATATAAAGTACATATTGTAAACACACAGGAGTATGCACATTATACACATATAAAGTACACATTGTAAACACACAGTAGTATGCACATTATACACATAAAAAGTACACATTGTAAACACACATGCACTTACCTTTTATGTAGGATATTTGTGAAGGGCGTTCAGCAGGTTGATGTGGGGATTCTTCACTCCAGCACTTCAGCTCACAGCCCGACACAGAGCCCGCAGACAGTCTCCCCTCCCCATGTCCCGACTGCTAGCAGCAGGAGGAGAGATGTGTAGAGCAGGGAAGGGGGGCTGGAGGGGGAGTTTCAGCACAGACCATGGCAGCTAAGTAGGAGCAAAGCTCCCCTCGCCTCGTGACAGGTGGGGTCCTGGCACCGGGGCTCCCTCCGGTGCTAGCGACGACATCGGGCATGAGGGGGTTCGGGCGGCCATGGGCCCCCTGGGAGCCTTGGGCCCCGGGCGGCCGCCCAAACCACCCTAATGATGATCCGCCACTGGCCACTACCTACAGGGGGCTGTGGGGCATTACAGGGGCCTCTGTGGCATTACCTACAGGGGGCTGTGTGGCACTACCTACAGGGGGCTGTGGCAGTATCTACAGAGGGCAGTGTGTGGCATTATCTGCAAAGGGCAGTGTGTGGCATTATCTACAGAGGGAAGTGTGTGGCAAAATGACAACTGAAATTCATCCAAATTTACAACGGACAGGGAAAAAACAGATGCAAAACGGGTCAAAATCGGCCGTTAAAAACGGCAACACGGCCCGGAACAGAATCAGAACGGTCCAAAACGGCCGCTTTTATCGGCCGACACTTGGATCCTGTCGTGTGAATAAGACCTAAATGTTGTCTTCTAGTTTAGTGCCCCAGTTAAATTGCTATGACTTGCTTTAACAGTGCATAAAATTATTTTATGAATGACACATTTTACAATAAAACATACAGGTTAACAACGTTATCTCTAACTCTGGAATTGCTTTTAGTTGTGACCTTCCTTTTATTGCTGTATGAAAAACAACTAAGGATTCAGGAAAAAATAAACTGTAAGCTCAGCCCCCTGACACAGCAAGTTACATGACAACTATGGAAGCTGTGTTTCCTGTTCAGTCCTAAGATCTCTACACGTCTCTTGAAAAGGTACATTTGTATTTTAGGTTTTTCTTGTGAATTAGAACTGCCTGTGAATTGGAATCAGTGAATCAGTACCTTCCCAGGAGTAGGATTTGTATCTAGAATTTAGGATACTTGAAATAAAAATTGGAATACAAATCTTTCCTGTGTGCAGTGGCGTAACTACCGCTATAGAAGCCGTAGCGGCTGCTACGGGGCCCGCTGCATGAGGGGGCCCATGACGCCTGCCTGCATGGGCCCCCACCATGGCTGGAGGCTCCGCTAGCAGCCGCTATGGCTGCTACAGCGCGATGCCACTGAACACTACGGCAGAGCAGGGAGCTATCTCCCCGCTCTGCCAATAAAGGGGTTGTTCCTACATAAGACATGTATCCCCTATCCACAGGATAGGGGATACATGTGTGATCGCTGGCAGCGATAAGGAGAACGGGGGACCGAAAGTCCCCTGAAGTTCTCCATGAGAAACCTCGGACTTCCGGGGTCTGTGTCGGCAGCTCCGTAGAAATGAATGGAGCGCCGGTCGCGCTTGTGCGCATGCGTGACCAGCGCTCCTTTCATTTTTTATTGAGCTGCTCAGACTCCGGAAGTCAGAGGTTAGTCATGGAGAACTTTGGGGGACTTTCTGTCCCCCGTTCTCCTTATCAGTGCCAGCGATCACACATGTATCCCCTATCCTGTGGATAGGGGATACATGTCTTTTGCAGGACACACTATAGGTCGGATTTTTTGGGGGGGTTGGGGCTGAATGGCGTTACCTACAGGGGGGGGCTGTATAGCGTTACCTACAGGGGGGGCTGTATGGCGTTACCTACAGGGGTTGCTGTGTAGCGTTACTTACAGGGGGGCTGTATGGCGTTACCTACAGGGGGGCTGTATAGCGTTACCTACAGGGGTGGCTGTATAGCGTTACCTACAGGGGGGCTGTATGGCATTATCTACAGGGGTGGCTGTATGGCGTTATTTACAGGGGGGCTGTATGGCGCTATCTACAGGGGGGGCTGTATGGCGTTATCTACAGGGGGGCTGTATGGCGTTATCTACAGTGGGGCTGTATGGCGTTATCTACAGGGGGGGCTGTATGATGTTATCTACAGGGGGGCTGTATGGCGTTATCTACAGGGGGGGCTGTATGATGTTATCTACAGGGGGGCTGAATGGCGTTATCTACAGGGGGGGCTGTATGGCATTATCTACAGGGGGTGTCTGTATGGCGTTATCTATAGGGGGGGCTGTATGATGTTATCTACATAGGGGGCTGTATTGCGTTATCTACAGGGGGGGGCTGTATGGCGTTATCTACAGGGGGGACTCTGTATGGCGTTAAGTACAGGGGGGGCTGTATGGCATTATCTACAGGGGGCTGTAAAAAAGGCACTATCTACAAGGGGGGTTGTGTGACACCCAGGGGAGGGGGGGGGCCCCAGTCAAAAGTTTGCTATGGGACCCAGTCTTTCCTAGTTACACCCCTGCCTGTGTGTGTGTGCAGTTTTGTGTACATGTTCTTACTTTCTCTCATGTCAGGTGATATTCATGTCTCTGGAGGCCCGGCTGCCATCTCTATAAGAAAATAAAAACACTTTATGTCAGCTGGTAAAGTTGAAATGTTCAATGTTTATTATCATACATGTAAGGCTTCGTTCACATATGCGTCAGAGATCCGTTCCGACGTTCCGTTGAAGCTTTTCTTTGGAACGGAGCCCTGACTGATACAAAAGGATTTCAATGGTGACGGATCCGATGGCACTGGTTTTCGTTTGCCTCCGTTGTGTAAGGGTTCCGTCATTTTGACGGAGTCAATACCGTAGTCGACTACGCTATTGATTCATTTATATTTGTGAAAAACCTACACTACCGTTCAAATGTTTAGGGTCACTTAGAAATTTCCTTATTTTTATGCTTGGTGTCAGTGAATGGAAATATTCTTGCTTACTTTCAGAGGTATAAACCCGATAATTTCCAACTGACACAGGTGTACTGCTCATTTCTAGAGAGATACACCTACTGGGGTTGTCACACGATTAATCCCTTAAGGACACAGCCAATTTTGGCCATGAGGTCAGATTTTTTAATATTTCCCTCTTTGCATCCTGGCGCTCATAGCTTTTTTAAAAAAAATTTCAACGTAACTGTATGAGACTTTGTTTTTGCGGGACGAGTTATACTTTATGTAGGTGCCATTTTTTGATACATTTATATTATCGTTTAATGTATGTAAATTTATATTTTGGCAAAAATGCAGAAAAAAAGCCGTGCCGCTGCAGTGTTTTTTTTTAGACCATACGCCGATCATCATAAATAATGTTATACATTTTGCACCAAAAAGAAGAACCAAGGAGTCTCTAAGTCAAAAATTACATAATCTTTTTATTTGACAATATTACACTGTTTACAAAAAACAAGTTTCTAAAAATGAATCACAAATAAAAGCATGGCCGCCACATGGGTCAATATACATCAGATATGGTCATATATGTAAAGACACATTACAGTATACCTCAAAGACAACAATGTAGGTAGTGTGATGTAAATAGGATGAGGTATACAGGCTACAGGTAATATGTTAAACTGCTTCAGGAAAACGGTAAGGGGGATGAGACTCCCATGTATGGAAAATGCAAAAGAGAACAGGACTGAGAAACAACGTGTTATAATGTCCAAAAAGAAAAGCTCAAATATGTGTAAATATCGGGGAGTTGTTCATGCATATATAAGAGAGCCCAAATACCATGAACCAGCAAACACTGAACCAAGGAGCACTATCAAAGTACTAACCCATGTAGCTGAGACTCCAAGAATGGCGGCCGGCCCCAACGCGTTTCGGCTTCCGCCTTCGGAAGCCGAAACGCGTTGGGGCCGGCCGCCATTCTTGGAGTCTCAGCTACATGGGTTAGTACTTTGATAGTGCTCCTTGGTTCAGTGTTTGCTGGTTCATGGTATTTGGGCTCTCTTATATATGCATGAACAACTCCCCGATATTTACACATATTTGAGCTTTTCTTTTTGGACATTATAACACGTTGTTTCTCAGTCCTGTTCTCTTTTGCATTTTCCATACATGGGAGTCTCATCCCCCTTACCGTTTTCCTGAAGCAGTTTAACATATTACCTGTAGCCTGTATACCTCATCCTATTTACATCACACTACCTACATTGTTGTCTTTGAGGTATACTGTAATGTGTCTTTACATATATGACCATATCTGATGTATATTGACCCATGTGGCGGCCATGCTTTTATTTGTGATTCATTTTTAGAAACTTGTTTTTTGTAAACAGTGTAATATTGTCAAATAAAAAGATTATGTAATTTTTGACTTAGAGACTCCTTGGTTCTTCTTTTTGGTGCAATATATTTTGGGAGTACAGTCGTAAGTTATAAGGGATGATATACATAATTTGTGCCAGATGATGCAGCATGTATGCCCTGTATATAGGATTTAATGTTATACATTTGTTGTTCAGGTTGTTGCAGTCGTGGCGATACCAAATATGTGTATATTATTTCATGTTTTGGTACTTATATTTTGTAAAGTTTATTAATTGTGAAAAATGTGTATTTCTGCGTATTTTTGGACTGATTTTTTTACTTAACATTACTTCTTTTATTATTTTTTTATTTTTTATTTATTTGTTTTTTTTTTTAATCCCAT
Source organism: Rhinoderma darwinii (assembly GCF_050947455.1). Lineage (NCBI taxonomy): Eukaryota > Metazoa > Chordata > Amphibia > Anura > Rhinodermatidae > Rhinoderma > Rhinoderma darwinii. The sequence goes on along the minus strand of NC_134696.1, from coordinate 61,823,753 downwards.
AGGGGAATTTTAATTTGGATTTAGATTTTTTTACTTTAATGTACTGGCATATATCTATATGCCAGTACATTAGCCTGTGTACTGATACACTATGCCCTAACAACAGGAAATATGATCAGACAGCCCTGGGGTCCTTCAATGGACCCTGGGCTGTCTGCCCATATATGGTATGTCCATCGATCGCGTCACAGGGATTTCCAGTCATGCGATCAAAAGGGTGTCCCCGCCTTCCCTTTGAATGCCATGGTCAGCTTTGATCGCATTCAAGGGGTTAACGGCGGAGAGTAGAGGTTTCTCTTATCTCTGTCGTTAGAGCGGGGCTGCGGCTGTGTATTACAGTCATTGACCCGCTCCTGAACGAGCACGCACACTGTGTCACACAAGACGAGTATTCTCGTCTTCTGTCGGCAACTAGTTAAATGATACGTTTTAAAAACATTTCTCCTTTGTCTATATATTTCTGTTACATACTTGGCATGGTGCCCATGGTGTTGTTTTGATTCCCTTTCAGAACACCCACCTAATGTACTCAGTTCTGGTGAGTAGAAGCTGCTACTAGGGCTCCGATTTTTATTCGCTGTCAATTCACAATAGCAGGAATCCCTCTGCCACCCGTGTACAAGAGGATTCGAGTGGTTGGACTGAGCTATGGGGCTTGCTTCTCCATCAGCACTGAACACATTAGGTGGGCGCTTTGAGAGGGAATCAATCAAACACCCGGGTGGCGCCATAACAAGTTTTTTTTATAGCCACATCTAGATACAGGAGCAATTTTAAAAACATTATTCCAACTGAGAAATTATGTTATGTGTGATTACAGAAACGTAATATTGAATCGCGGGAAAACGCCTTTAATAAGCCATGCCCTTATGTGAGTTAGATATTATAAGGACATGTTTTCATCTTCTGGATTTAAACAATGTATATTTCCATTCACCTACAGCAAGCAGACATTTTGAAATGGCATGAAATGAAACCAAAAGTATGTTAGAATGTGGCATTGAGCGTCAACTTTCCCCAAGATAATGCCATCAACTTTATTGACACTTCATTTCAGTCAAAAACAAATTATTCGATATCATCTCCTTCCTGACAAATTCCCTTACCTGTCAGTAGATGCTGCTCTGCTTGTACCAGACTCTAGGAGTACGAAGAGAAACAAAATCTGCCTCCATGTTTATTTCATTGTTCTGCCATGTTCTTCTGCCTAGCTCATTTTACCCCCGCAGAAACAGCATCTCTCATGTCCAGGGGTTGCGTCTAGTAATGCAGCTTAGTTCCTTTCACCTGAAAGTGGAGATGAGCTGCAATATGTGACACCCCATAGATAACAAAACAACGCCCTTCTTCTAGACCAGTGGTTCATGAAATTTTTTGTGCAGCGGGCCACATTAGCACATTTTACTATTCGAGGATCAATAAAACACATTTACAACAATCCAAAGACGAAAGAGAAACAAAAAGGGGCAACTCACCATCCTGCGTCAAAATCTTCTATTTATTTTAGCTCATAAAACATCCATTAACCCCTTCCCTCTTTAGCCACTTTTGACCTTCCTGACAGGGCCTCATTTTTCAAATCTGACATGTGTCACTTTATGTGGTAATAACTCCGGAATGCTTTCACCTATCCAAGCGATTCTGAGATTGTTTTCTTGTGACACATTGGACTTTAAGTTACTGGCAAAATTTGCTCGATATGTTCAGTATTTAATTGTGAAAAACACCAAAATTTAGCGAAAGATTGCAAAAATTAGCATTTTTCCCAATTTAAATGTATCTGCTTGTAAGACAGGCAGTTATACCACACAAAATTGTTGCTAATTAACATCACCCATATGTCTACTTTAGATTGGCATCGTTTTTTGAACATTCTTTTATTTTTCTATGACGTTACAAGGCTTAGAACTTTAGCAGCAATTTCTCACATTTTCAAGAAAATTTCAAAAGGCCATTTTTACAGGGGCCAGTTCAGTTGTGAGGTGGCTTTGAGGGCCTTATATACTAGAAACCCCCAAAAAGTCACCCCATTTTAAAAACTTCACCCCTCAAAGTATTCAAAACAGCATTTAGAAAATGTCTTAACGCTTTACACATGTCACAGGAATTAAAGCAAAGTAGAGGTGAAATTTACAAATTTCATATTTTTTTGCAGAAATAAATTTTTAGTACAATTTTTTTTATAACACAGAAGGTTTTACCAGAGAAATGCAACTCAATATTTGTTGCCCAGTTTCTGCAGTTTTAGGAAATATCCAACATGTGGCCCTAGTGTCCTAATGGACTGAAGCACCGGCCTCAGAAGCAAAGGAACACCTAGTGGATTTTGGGGCCTTATTTTTGTTAGAATAAAATTTAGCCACCATGTCAGGTTTGAAGGGCTCTTGCAGTGCCAAAACAGTCAAAATCCCCCAAAAGTGACCCCATCTGGGAAACTACACAGCTCAAGGAAATTATCTAGGGGTACAGTGAGCATTTTGACCGCACAGTTTTTTTACAGAAATTATTGGAAGTAGGCCGTGAAAATTAAAATCAACATTTTTTCAAAGAAAATGTAGGTTTAGCTTATTTTTACTCACTTACACAAGGACTGAAGGAGAAAAAGCACCACAAAATTTGTAAAGCAATTTCTCCCGAGTAAAACAATGCCCCACATGTGGTAATAAACGGCTGTTTGGAGACACGGCTTGGCTTAGAAGGGAAAGAGCGCTATTTGGCTTTTGGAGATCACATTGAGCAGGAATGGTTTGCGGAGGCCATGTCACATTTGCAAAGCCCCTGAGGGGAAAAAACAATGAAAACGCCCAAAAAGTGACACCATTTAGGAAACAACACCTCTTGAGGAATGCATCTAGGGGCGTAGTGAGCATTTTGACCCCACAGATGTTTCATTGAAGGAGGAGCCCCTGACGTCACTGTCCATATATGGACAGAGAGCTTGCAATGCTCTGACCGGGGACTCCATAGTTGAAAGCCCTGACATCACTGTCCATATATGGACAGTGACGTCAGGGGCTTCCTCAGGCTCATTGCCTAAAGTAGTGCTGTCCAAGGATAGTCCTCTTGTGAAGGCCAGGATCAGTTTTTAATGGCCGTCACAAGGATTTATTTCTGAAAATGAGCTGTTAAAAGCTGATCAATATTGGGGCCACCGGGCCATGAAACTGGCCAAACATAGAACGTTTTATTTTTTGACGGCCAGTATTCATGGGCCATCAAAAAAAAAAAAATAGGTTGCGTGAATACACTTAGGGCTCATTCAGACAAGCGTAATTGTAGTCCGTGTGGCGGTTGTTAAAACAACGGCCGTCACAAGGACTCCTGTACTTTAATGGGGTTCGTTCGCACGACCGTTGTTTCAATGGAGCGTGTGAAGGGTCCGTGAAAATATAGGACATTTACTATTTTACTGCGTGTCAAGCATCCCTCTATAGACTCTAGTCTATGGGGGATGCGTAACAACGCGCCCCGCACGGGTGCACCTCAGAGTTGAAAAACTGCAGTTTAGGTTACATTGGTGTTCACAGTGTGCTGTCGCCATTTTCTTGTGTGCAGCAAGTAACAACAGCCGCTCACCACTCACCGCTACTGGACAATGCGGTCCTGTGACGTCGATCGCTGTGATTGGTTATTCAAAACTGAATGACCAATCACAGCTAAGAAACACAAAAGAGGCAGGATTACTATCATCACTGGCTCTGAAAAGCTCATTTCTGTCAGAGAGTTTGTGAGAATCAGTGTGATAAGCCCTGTCAAAAAATTGTATAGTTTAAAAAAAGTGAATAAAACCCATAAAGCTTATGTCAGAGGCCTGCTGATCAAACTAGGCGCTCACTATAAAAAACAAAAATCACAGCAACTTTCAGATCTCCTTGATAAACTAAGACAGCTAGAACTTTCCCAACAAAACAACCCTAGTCATAATACACATTTAGAAATAACGCACATTAGAGAAAAAAAATCAGGGACTTAGTGTTAGACAAATATGGAAAACTTAAAGAACTTCTCACACCTTATTCTTCTGACACCAGAATCTTCAACACAGCAATGCAATCAGGAAGCTTCCCACAGGAAAATTTCCAGGCCACCATAGTTATTATCCCAAAACCAAACAAAGATGCTACTCTCCTAACAAATTACAGACCAATATCTCTACTGAATGTGGATGTAAAACTTTTTGCAAAAATAATTGCAAATAGATTATCCAACTTTATTCTACTTCTGATAGAAAAGGACCAAGTAGGATTTGTTAAATCTAGACAAGCGTCAGATGGTACACGCAAAATTATTGATTTGATGGGATGGGCTGAACACAATGGAGTGCCTTTTCTGCTCCTCTCACTGGATGTCGGAGTGGCGGCAGAGAAGACTTCATTGGGGATACATTTTTCACGTCCATGAAAGGATGGGCTTCAAAGGACTGATAGCTAAAGCTAATAAAGCTCTATATTCTAGCCCTTCTGCAAGAGTGTTGTCAGGGGGGATGCTCTCAAAACCATTTGATATTACCAATGGAACTCGACCGGGCTATCCCTTATCACCGCTGATCTTTATTCTAATATTAGAACCTTTGGCAATAGCCATAAGATCAGATTCGAACATAAGTGGCATCAAGACTGCGGACACTTCTCATAGAATTGGCTTATTTGCCATTGACATTATTATATAAATGACGGATCCATACAACACACTCCACCATATCTACGATAACTTAAAGACCTAACGATAACTTAAAGACTTAAAAACTAAGTCCCAACTCTTGGGCTTAAAGATCCGAGATATACTGAGACATAAGATTCAATCTACCTTTCCCTTTTCATGGCAGAAAAACGCAATCCCTTAGCTGGGTATTGATCTCATTAGCAATATTAACTTACTAGCTGAACATAATTCTAAACAATTACTTCCTAAACTACAAGCTGAACTGGACAGACTTGCCAAATTTGAAACTTCCTCGCTAGGCAGAATTTCACTGTATAAAATGCTTATTCTTCCGAGAATTTTATACTATCTATGTGCATTAACAATACCAATACCCGAACACTTCTTCAAAAATCTACATAAACACATGAATAATTTCATTTGGATCAACAAGTGCCCTCGCATACCTTTTAATTCTGTCCCAACCTATTGCTTCAGGAGGAGTTGGCCTCCCAGACCTAACCTTATACCACAAAGCTATCCTGTTAGACCAATTAAATTAACAGAGAATTGCTGGATCAACAAAGAAAAACATGCAAGTCCAACAAATAAATTATATGAACCTCTTACGTGGCAAGAAAAAACGCCAAACATGAATTCCCGCAAACGATTTTACCTACTGTTGCTACTCTAAAATCTTGGATAGAGCTCGGTAATCTCAAACTAACCCCTGATGATCTTCAACATATAGATTTCCAGATCACAATACTTGAACATTTAATTCCCAATATGTTGCTTAAGTCACGAAGGGTCTGTGGACCCACTGGGCCGTACCGCCTTGGCGGTAAGGCAGCTGGCCTACAGGGAGCAGCTGAAAGTCTAGGTAGACTACAACACAAACATAGAGGAGGTCACGGAAAATGTCATTCACAAACTCCTGGAAGACCGCGGGAGCATTACACAGGCCGAAGGGCATTACTAGATACTCATAGTGTCCATCACGGGTGTTAAATGCAGTCTTCCATTCATCACCCCGGCGAATCCGGACTAGGTTGTAAGCCCCACGCAGGTCTAGTTTAGAAAAAATATTTGCACCACGTATACGATCAAACAATTCGGAGATCAGTGGCAACGGATATTTATTCTTCACCGTGATCTGGTTGAGACCACGGTATTCGATGCAAGGACGAAGAGAACTATCTTTCTTTTTGATGTAGAAGAACGCGGCAACCTGCTGGGAGGAAGACTTTCGTATGAAGCCCCTTTCTAAGTTCTCTTTCACATAGGAGGACATGGACAGAGTCTCTGTCAAGGAGAGAGGGTATACCCTACCACGGGGAAGGGATGCACCAGGAATCAGTTCAATAGGACAGTCATATGCCCGATGTGGGGCCAATGTCTCCGCCTCCCTCTTGCTGAAGACGTCCGAAAAGGCAGCATAATGACCCGGCAATCCTAACAATGACCGAGGCAGCGAAGACTGAGCCAAACGAATCCGCACCAGGCAACGACTTTGACACTCAGGGCCCCACTGGAGAACCTCTCCAGAATTCCAGTCCAGAACTGGGGCATGCAGTCGGAGCCAAGGCAGGTCCAGCAACACAGGGTTAACAGCTTTGGGCAGGACATAGAAAGACAGAAGTTCGGAGTGAAGGACTCCCACTTGGAGCCTCAGCGGCTTGGTCACAGCTAAAACTGGGTCTGGCAGAGGTAGTCCATTTACTGAAGCAACTGTCAATGGGTTCTCCAAAGGGGTGGTGGGCAATTGCAAAAGGTCCACCAGATCTCTGCGGATGAAATTAGCAGCGGATCCAGAGTTCAGATATGCAGAGACCTGATGCGTTTTCTCGCCGGACACTATGATCACAGGTATGGACAATTTAGACGGAAGTCCATCTTTACCCAAGGTCGTCACTCCAAGCAACCCTAGGTTTTGTGATTTTTGGGGGCACAGGCGCACAAGATGGCCATCGAGGCCGCAATAAAGACAGAGTCCAGATGTGCGTCTGCGTTGTCTCTCTTGGGTAGATAACTTATACTGGTCCGTTATTACCGACTCCTTAGGAGGATCGACATCGGAGGACAGCAGGGGTTGCTGCAAAGTAGGAACCAGACTAGGAAGGGCTCCTTCCCATTGAACCTCTTGGAGGCGTTCACGGATCCATATATCAATCCGGGCAGACAGAAGGATGAGGTCATCCAGGGTAGACGGCAGATCCCGGGTGTCAAGTTCGTCTTTAATTCTGGAAGATAGTCCATGCCAGAATGAAGCCACCAGAGCCTCATTGTTCTATAACAGCTCTCCCGCCAGGGTACGGAAGTGGATGGCGTACACACTCACGGAGGTGTCTCCTTGGCGCAAGTTAATCAAAGATGCCGCTGCAGATGAGACCCGTCCAAGGTTCCTGAAACACCATTCGAAAAGTCCGGAGGAAGGCAGGGAAGTCACGGGTCTCTGGTCCTTGTCTCTCCCAGATAGGGTTCGCCCATGCAAGAGCCTTGCCGGTGAGGAGAGAAATAATTAAAGCGATCCTGGCACCATGAGACGAAAATGTCCTAGCATACAGGCTGAAATGGATCTGACATTGATTAAGAAAACCATGGCAGGTACTTGCTTCTCCATCATAGCGGTCAGGAAGTGGCAAAGAAACATGTGGATCAATACTTGTAAAGGATCTGCCAGACACAGCTTCTGTGTCGACGCCTCTGGGTAATCAGTCTGCACCTGATCCTAAGTCTGAGAGAGTGACGCGATCTTCTACCAGTCAGGCTGGGAGGCTGAGCAGTGGGAGAGCCTATCACAGCCTGGCCAGACGGAGCTAGCTCCCGCCCTCTGTCTATTTATACCTGCATTTCCTGCTCCTCCTTTGCCTGTGATTCTTTTCTGTTTCCTGGCTCTGCTGCTCCTGCTATGATTATTGACCTTGCTTCATTTTTGACCCTGGCTTTACTGACTACACTCCTGCTCTGCGATTTGTACCTCGTGCACTCCTGGTTTGACTCAGCTCGTTCACTACTATTGTTGCTCACTGTGTTGCCGTGGGCAACTGCCCCATTTCCCTTAGCATCTGTGTACCCTTGTCTGTTTGTCTGTCGTGCACTTATTGAGCGTGGGGGCCGTCGCCCAGTTGTACGCCGTCGCCTAGGACGGGCCATTGCAAGTAGGCGGGGACTGAGTGGCGGGTAGATTGGGGCTCACCTGTCTGTCTCCCTACCCCGTCATTACATAATCACAGGCCCATATACCTTTTCTACCCTGGTCCCTGACACAACTATGGACCCCCTTGAGACCCTGGCTCACCAAATGCAGGGCTTCTCCCTACAGGTCCAAGCCCTGGCTCAGAAGGGCAACCAGCATGATGCTACCCTGGTAGTGCCCCCCACCTCACCTCTTGAACCCCACCTCAAGTTGCCTGACCGGTTCTCAGGGGACCGGAAGACTTTTTTCTCCTTTCGGGAGAGTTGTAGGCTCTATTTCCGTTTAAAGCCCCACTCCTCAGTTTCTGAGAGCCAGCGAGTGGGTATAATTATGTCCCGGCTCCAGGACGGGCCCCAAGAATGGGCATTCTCCTTGGCTCCTGACGCCCCTGAACTTTCCTCTGTTGATCTTTTTTTTTCCGCTCTCGGGCTCATATATGACGAGACTGACAAGACTGCCTTTGCCGAGAGTCAGCTGGTGACCTTACGTCAGGGTAAGAGACCCGTTGAGGAGTGCTGTTCTAACTTTAGGAAGTGGTGTGTAGCTTCTCGGTGGAATGACCTTCCTTGAGGTGCCAGTTTAGATTGGGTCTGTCGAACGCCCTGAAAGACCTGTTAGTTAGCTATCCCTCTTCTGACTCCCTAGATCAGGTTATGGCTTTAGCGGTACGTCTTGACCGACGTCTCAGGGAACGACGACTGGAACGTTTTTGTGCCTTCCCCTCTGACCCCCCTATGATGGCTCCCGAGGTTCCGTTGCTTCATTCTTCCACGGAAAACTCGGATGAACCTATGCAACTAGGGGCCTCCGTCTCTCCCCAACAACGTAGAGAGTTCCGCAGGAAGAATGGTCTCTGCTTCTACTGTGGGGATGACAAGCTTCAAGTGAACAACTGTCCTAGGCGTAAGAATAAGCAGCCGGAAGAACTTCCGCGCCTAAGTGACCATCGGGGAGGTAATTTGGGCGCACAGGTATTTCCCGTATATATGAAACCTAATAAGATCTTGCTTCCCTTTCAGGTCTCTTTTAAGGGTAGGTCTGCCACCGGCAGTGCCTTCGTGGATTCAGGGTCTTCTGCTAATATTATGTCCGTGGAATTTGCTATGTCTCTAGCTATGCCATTGATTGACTTGCCTAAACCTGTCCCGGTAGTGGGTATCGACTCTACTCCTCTTGCTAGTGGTTATTTTACACAGCATACCCCTGTTTTTGAACTCCTTGTTGGCTCTATGCATTTGGAGCAGTGCTCTGTACTGGTGATGCAGGGATTATCGTCCGATTTGGTTTTAGGCCTTCCCTGGTTGCAGATGCATAATCCCACGTTTAACTGGAATACTGGGGATCTTACCAAATGGGGTAATGAATGCATGACGTCATGTTTTTCTGTTAATTTTATCTCTCTCCCTGAGGAGGTGAACACTCTACCTGAGTTTATTCAGGACTTCGCTGATGTTTTTTCTAAAAAGGCCTCCGAAGTGTTACCTCCTCATAGAGAATTCGATTGCGCAATCGATTTGGTACCAGGAGCTAAGCTCCCTAAGGGTAGGATATTTAATCTCACTTATCCCGAACGTGAAGCCATGAGAGAGTATATCCAGGAATGCCTGGCCAAGGGTTACATTCGCCCCTCTACTTCTCCAGTAGGTGCTGGCTTCTTCTTCGTAGGGAAGAAGGATGGTGGTCTTAGGCCGTGCATTGACTACCGAAACTTGAATAAGGTCACTGTAAGGAACCAGTATCCCCTTCCTTTGATTCCTGATCTCTTCAATCAAGTTCAGGGGGCCCAATGGTTCTCTAAGTTTGATCTACGGGGGGCTTATAACCTTATCCGCATCAAAGAGGGGGATGAGTGGAAGACTGCGTTTAACACGCCCGAAGGTCATTTCGAATACCTCGTCATGCCCTTTGGGTTGTGTAATGCTCCCGCGGTCTTCCAGAATTTCATAAATGAGATTTTAAGAGACTACCTGGGGGTATTTCTTGTAGTGTACCTTGATAACATACTTGTGTTTTCCAAGGACTGGTCCTCCCACATTGAGCATGTCAGGAAGGTGCTCCAGGCTCTTCGGGAAAACAAACTGTTTGCTAAAACCGAAAAATGTGTGTTTGGGGTGCAGGAGATACAATTTTTGGGTCAAATCCTCACTCCTCATGAATTCCGCATGGACCCTGCCAAGGTTCAGGCTGTGGCTGAATGGGTCCAACCTGCCTCCCTGAAGGCGTTACAGTGCTTACTGGGGTTTGCTAAATATTACAGGAGATTTATTGCTAACTTCTCGGTCATCGCTGAGCCTTTTACGGATCTTACTCGCAAAGGTGCTGACCTCCTCCACTGGCCACCAGAGGCGGTCCAGGCTTTTGAGGTCCTTAAGAAGTGCTTTATCTCGGCCCCTGTGCTAATTCAGCCTAACCAAATGGAGCCATTCATCGTGGAGGTTGACGCCTCCGAGATGGGAGTGGGTGCTGTCTTGTCCCAGGGTACCAGGTCCCTCACCCATTTCCGTCCCTGTGCCTACTTCTCCAGGAAGTTCTCGCCCACTGAGAGTAACTATGATATTGGCAACCGCAAACTCTTAGCCATTAAATGGGCATTTGAAGGGTGGCGCCACTTCCTGGAGGGGGCTAGGCACCAGGTAATGGTTCTTACCGACCACAAGAATCTGGTTTTCTTAGAATCTGCCCGGAGGCTAAACCCGAGACAAGCTCGATGGGCGTTATTTTTTACTAGATTCAACTGTTTGGTCACCTATAGGGCTGGGTCTAAAAATATTAAGGCTGATGCACTGTCGCGTAGCTTCATGGCCAGCCCTCCTTCGGATGAAGATCCTGCATGTGTTTTGCCTCCAGGTATAATCATTTCCTCTGTTGATTCTGACTTAGTCTCTGAAATTGCGGCTAATCAAGGTTCAGCTCTCGGGAACCTTCCTGAGAACAAGCTCTTTGTTCCCCTGCAATTCCGGCTATGGGTATTCAGGGAAAATCATGACTCTGCACTATCTTGCCATCCAGGCATCCTGGGTACCAAGCATCTCATTGCCAGAAACTATTGGTGGCCTGGGTTGCTTAAAGACGTTAAGGCCTACGTCGCCGCTTGTGAAATTTGTACTAGGTCTTAGACTCCCAGGTCCCGACCAGCGGGCTTACTATGTTCTTTTCCCATTCCCCAGAGACCTTGGACCAATATGTCAATGGATTTTATCACCGATTTGCCTCCATCTCAAGGCAAGTCGGTGGTGTGGCTTGTAGTAGACCGTTTCAGTAAGATGTGCCACTTTGTGCTCCTCAAGAAACTACCCAATGCTAAGATGTTAGCTACCTTGTTTATCAAACACATCCTGCGTCTCCATGGGGTTCCTGTCAATATTGTTTCTGACAGAGGGGTACAATTTGTTTCATTGTTTTGGAGAGCCTTCTGTAAAAAGTTGGAGATTGATCTGTCCTTCTCCTCGGCCTTCCATCCTGAAACTAATGGCCAAACTGAGAGGACTAATCAGCCTCTAGAACAATATTTAAGGTGTTTTATCTCTGACTGTCAATATGATTGGGTCTCCTTCATTCCCCTCGCTGAATTTTCCCTTAATAACCGGGTCAGTAACTCGTCAGGGGTCTCCCCCTTTTTCTGTAATTTTGGGTTTAATCCACGGTTCTCCTCTGTTTCACCTGGTAGTTCCAACAATCCCGAGGTAGATGTCGTTCATCAGGAACTGTGCACAGTCTGGGCCCTGGTTCAGAAGAACCTAGAGGCGTCCCAAAGCATACAAAAGACTCAGGCAGATAGAAGACATTCTGCTAACCCCTTGTTTGTGGTCGGGGATCTGGTGTGGCTATCTTCTAAAAATGTGCGCCTTAAAGTCCCGTCCAAAAAGTTTGCTCCCCGATATATAGGTCCGTACAAGGTCATTGAAGTCCTTAACCCTGTCTCCTTCCGACTGGAGTTACCCCCTTCTTTTCGAGTACACGACGTGTTTCATGCCTCCCTCCTTAAACGCTGCTCCCCGTCCTTGGCTCCCTTGATGAAACCTCCGGTCCCTGTTCTTACCCCTGAAGGGGTAGAATTCGAGGTGGCCAAGATTGTGGACAGCAGGATGGTCCAAGGCTCCCTCCAGTACCTGGTCCATTGGAGAGGATACGGGCCTGAGGAGAGGACTTGGGTACCCGGCCCGGGATGTTCACGCTGGGGTATTGCTCAGGAGGTTCCATCTTCGCTTCCCCAATACTGTAAAGGATCTGCCAGACACAGCTTCTGTGTCGACGCCCGTGGGTAATCAGTCTGCACCTGCTCCTAAGTCTGAGAGAGTGACACGATCTTCTACTAGTCAGGCTTGGAGGCTGAGGAGTGGGAGAGCCTATCACAGCCTGGCCAGACGGAGCTAGCTCCCGCCCTCTGTCTATTTATACCTGCATTTCCTGCTCCTCCTTTGCCTGTGATTCTTTTCTGTTTCCTGGCTCTGCTGCTCCTGCTATGATTATTGACCTTGCTTCATTTTTGACCCTGGCTTTACTGACTACGCTCCTGCTCTGCAATTTGTACCTCGTGCACTCCTGGTTTGACTCGGCTCGTTCACTACTCTTGTTGCTCACTGTGTTGCCGTGGGCAACTGCCCCATTTCCCTTAGCTTCTGTGTACCCTTGTCTGTTTGTCTGTCATGCACTTATTGAGCGTGGGGGCCGTCGCCCAGTTGTACGCCGTCACCTAGGACGGGCCGTTGCAAGTAGGCGGGGACTGAGTGGCGGGTAGATTGGGGCTCACCTGTCTGTCTCCCTACCCCGTCATTACAATACTGCCACGAGGTGTAGACTGCGGATCTACATTGCCAGGAGGTGTAGTAGTAGGAACGGCAGCTTGTGCCTCCTGCCGACGTGCAAGAATGTTCAACGCCTGAAGGAGTTGGTCCTGTCGAGATCGGAGGTCCAGCATATCCGCTCACATCTCCTGTTACGTCGTCATGGTCTTGAATCGACCAGCGGGGTCAATGGCCTGAACGTACTGTCACGAAGGGTCTGTGGACCCACTGGGCCGTACCGCCTTGGCAGTAAGGTAGCTGGCCAACAGGGAGCAGGTGAAAGTCTATAGGTCTATAGGTACATGTGGCAGCGTAGACAGCAGCAGGCGAGGCTCGGCTGGGACTAGGTAGCAGGCGGACGTCAGGCGAGGTGAAGCAGGTCAGACGTGGATGCAGCACGGCACGACTTTGGCACAGCACAATGCTAGACCAGGAAGGTATGGATTGCTAGGAACAGGAACTGGAAACAGGAATAGGGACAGGGACAGGGACTGGAACAGGGACTGGAACAGGAAACACACTAGGAGGCCATCACATAGACAAACTAGGAAAAACAACAACGCTCAGGAATAGAACTAGGGGGCTGGACCCCTCTTATAGTCCAGGGTACTCACGCGTCAAAGTTCATCCATGAGGTCCGGTGCACACGCTGCCCTTTTAAGAGCTGGCACGAGCGTGCACGCGCACCCTACGGGATCCGGCAGAGGTGAGTGGACGCGAGCGCTGGCGTCTCCTGAGGAGGAGGCTGGGACCAGCGCTTGCCGACTCGTGGATGCGACTGTCAGGGGGAGGTTGGAGCTGACAGCCTGCAGCCACGGACATTACACATGGAGACGACACGGAATAAACTCAATAGCCTATCTGAATGTTAGCGGAGTCATGAAAAGCTTTCTGTCTAGATACTGTAATGGCCATGGCCGCGGAACTTTTTTCCTACTCACCCCTCGACGTCCGCGGCCATGACAATGTGAGTGCTGGCTGGCATCTCCTATCTAGGAGACGCCATCGCTCACTTCCGTCTTGCTTCACTGGGTCCCGTAAAGCGCCAGTGTGCGCACATGAAAAGAATCTCTAATTAGCCCATGATCACCCTAGACCTATGCTTGGACTATATACACTTTGACTTGGTACACTGTTTGGCCAGCTGCTAACCCGCTACTGCAGTACGGCACAGTGGATCCACATACCCACAGATCGTGACAGTACGCTCAGGCCATGGACCCCGCTGGTCCACCCAAGACCTTGTCATGCAGGCGGATATGCTAGTCTGCCAATTAGGACAGGACCAACTCCTCCAGGCGGTGAATGCCATTACACATCGGCGGGATGCGCAAACTGCAGTCATTACAGCACCCATTCCTGTTGCTCTGGCTGTTCCTCCTGCTACACCTCCTGTCAGTACCAGTGCTGACTCCCGATTCTCGCTGCCACTACCTCCTCGCTACGACAGAGACGCGAGGACCTGAAGGTGATTTCTGAACCAGTGCCAGATCCACTACAGGCTACATGCCAGAGCAATTTCTTCTGATGGCGCAAGAATCGCATTTATAGTCTCACTCCTTACTGGCAAGGCCCTATCATAGAAGAATCCTATCTGGGAATGTCAGGGACCGGAGACCCATGTCTTCCAGTGTTTCCTACAGACTTTTCGCACGGTATTTGAGGAACCTGGACGAGTCTCCTGAGTAGCTGCTTCTCTTCTGAGCCTTCGCCAGGGGGACACCTCCGTGGGCGAGTACGCCATTCAGTTCCGCACCCTGGCGGCAGAGCTGTCCTGGAACAACGAGGCCTTGGTGGCTACATTATGGCAGGGACTGTCTTCTAAAATTAAAGACGAGCTTTCCGTTTGTGATCTGCCACCTCATTCTTCTAGCCACCCTGATTGACATGAGGATTCGGGAGCTATCCCAAAGGGTTCGTTCGGGAGAGAACATTCCCTAAGCTGGCTCCTACCATCCAGCATTCCCTGTTGCCCTGACCAATTGTTCCACCAGAGGAGCCTATGCAAGTGGACCGGCTCAAACTGTCTGCCCAGGAGAAACACCGCAGAGGCACTTCGGGACTTTGTCTGTATTGCGGCCTCGGATGCCATTTTGTGCGTTTGTGCCCTCAGAAGCCTAAAAAACTCCAATGCCTAGGATTGGTTGGAGAGACAACCCTAGATGGAACGTCGCTAAATAGAAAGTTCTCCTCAAAACTGTCCATTCCCATGACCATAGTGTCTGGTGAAAAGACGCACGGGGTCTATGCCTACCTGGACTCAGGGTCCTCAGCAAACTTCATCTAAATAGACCTAGTGGATCTTCTCCAGTTGCCCATAGTCCCTCTGGAAATGTCTTTGGCTGTTGCCTCAGTGAATGGACTGCCTCTGCCCGACCCGATCGAATCTGAAACCAAGCCGCTGAAGCTCCAAGTTGGAGCCCTTCATTCTGAGCTAATTTAGTTTCTTGTTTTGCCTAAAGCCATCAATCCTGTCCTACTGGACCTGCCTTGGCTCCGACTACATGCCCCAGTCCTGGACTGGAAATCTGTAGAGGTTCTCCAATGGGGCTCCAAATGTCGCAGCTGCTGTCTGTTGCAGATTTATCCTGTCCAGCCTCCTCTGCCTCAGTCATTAGCAGGATTACCCCCTCATTTCTCTCAGTTTGCGGATGTCTTCAGCAAGAAGGCTGAGACGCTTCCTCCACACCGGGCTTATGACTGCCCCATTGAACTAGTTCCAAATTCGTCCCCTCCCCGTGGACGGGTATACCTTCTCTCCTTGCCAGAGACTCCGTCTATGTCGGCCTATATCAAGGAGAATCTGGAGAGGGGTTCTTCTTTGTCAAGAAAAAAGACGGATCTCTTCGGCCTTGCATTGACTACCGCGGTCTCAATCAAATCATGATCAAGAACAAATATCAGTTGCTACAAATTTCCGAACTATTTGATCACATACGAGGAGCCAAGATTTTTTCAAAATTTTTTTGCATCGTGTACGGCCAACATCCTCGTATCCCTCTTCATTTTCCAGCTACATCCCAGGTACCCGCAGCGGACTCTGCATTTGGAGACCTTCTACAGGCTGGCAGGAAACCCGGTCCTCTATTCTGCAGGCAGTTGATCGCATGAAGTGAAAGGTGGATACTAGGAGAAGAGAGCCGCCACAGTATCTGCCGGGTGCCAAAGTCTGGCTGTCCTCTAGGAATATCCGTGTAAAGGTGCCTTCCTACAATTTTGCTCCCAGGTTCCTTGGACCCTTTGAGATACTACAACAAATAAACCCTGTCTCCTATAAACTTCGGCTGCCTCCTACCCTCAGAATCCCCAACTCCTTTCATGTGTCCCTCCTGAAGCCTGTAGTCCTGAAGCGCTATAGTAAGACTCATGGTCCCGCAGTGGCTCCCAGCGGTTCATCTAACATGTTCGAGGTTAAGGAGATCCTGGACTTCAAAAAAGTAGGAGGAAAAACTTTTTATTTGGTGGATTGGAAGGGGTTTGGTCCAGAGCTCAGATCCTGGGAGCCAGAAGAGAACCTTAATGCCCCTACCCTCATTAGGAAGTTTCTCTCTCACTCTGGTCCTAAGAAGAGGGGGCGTAAGAAGGGGATACTGTAATGGCCATGGCAGCGGACCATCGTTCCTACACAAACCTCGATGGCCCCGGCCATGGCTCTGTGAGTGCTGCCGGCATCTCTATCCTAGGAGACTCCAACACTCACTTCCGCCTTGCTTCACTAGGTCCCGTAGGGTGCACACGCGTGCTCGCGCCCGGCCTTAAACTGCCAGTGTGCGCACATGAAAAGAATCTCTAATTAGCCCATGATCACCCTGGACTATAAAAGGGGCTCTGCCCTTTCGCTCATTGCCTGAGTGTTGTTGTTTACCCGTGTTAGTCTTGCATATGGTCCCTTAGTGTTATCCTATTCCCAGTGTTCCCTACCTGCTACCTGTATCCTGTATCCCATGCTACCTTTGTTCCTGTGCCTTAGAAAATGCGAGTGGTGTTGTGCCACCGGTCACACCTGCTGTGTTACACTATGCCTGGTGTCTGCTGCCAAGGTCCCATCTGAGCCTAGCCATTGCTACTGTCTGAACTACTACAGGTACCCTTGTGCTTGGACTATATACACATTGACTTGGTACACTGTTTGGCCAGCTGCTATCCCGCTGTGGCGGCAGTGGCGGATTATCATATGGGCGATTCGGGCGGCCGCCCGGGGCCCGAGGCTCTCAGGGGGCCCATGGCAGCCCGAACCGCACATCATTTTACAAACCTATTCAGCGCGCTAGCGCTGCTACAAGCCGAAGATGAGGAGGGGAGGAGCAGGGAATTGGCCGGGATCCAGGGGTAGGACACGCCTCCCTGACAAGTGCGGGCGCCGCCATTGAGTAACAGAACAGCGACGGACGGCTGTTCTGTTACTCCAAAGCTGCAAGAAGAGCCGGGCGGGCGGTCACCGGCACTGAGGTTAGTTGGCTTATCCTCCTGCCCAACTGGTTCCCGACCGCTGGCTGTATTTTTACAGCAGCGGTGCTGTCTCTATTCCTCCCGGTGATCATGTGACTGGTCACATGATCGCCGTGTGCCGTTAGTGGCAGACTGTTGCTGGGTCTAACTAGACCCAGCACAGCCCTATTAGTGACAATCGTCACTATGAGAGGGCTGATTTCCCCTGTAACTGGGGCTGCTGTGCAGCTCCAGTTACAGTGGAAAAACATGGTGTAAAAGAAAGAAAAAGTATATATAAAGTTCCCCAAAGGTCTTTTTTGACCTTTGAGGATCAGACCACAGTAATAAAAAAATAATAAAGTAAAGTGCAAAAAAAAATTAAATAATAAATACACATAAAATACCCACCCCAAAAAAAACGTTCCCCCCGCCAATCATTGTTGTAACGCTAGCGCTGACCCAATTACCCTAATATAGACATGTAATATGTAAAAATTTCCGGTAGACAATGACGATCACAAATAAAAGGTCTATTTTAGGGTAAAACTATGTTATTACCAAAAAAAATAGCTGAAACGTAAAAAAGCTTATTTTTTTACTATTATTTTCAAACTTTATGAATAAAAATTCTAAAATAGCAAAAAAGGTGTGCATAAAAACGATAAAAAACGAAACCTGCATTGCCTACGGAAAAAACGTCGCAAAAATCACGTCGTTTTTATTTATTTTTTATAAAAATGTGTCTTTGGTGCAACTTTGTAATTACGTTTTAATAAAAAATATTTTCACTTTTTGAGATACAGCTGCTTTGTATCCTGTATCCGTCAGGTCAGCAGGACTGAAGGGATCAGTGAAACGGGCCCTGCGCTAAATTATAATCTTAGATGTGATAGATTTGAGGTGGATCCCGCGTGTCACTGATCCTGTCAGTCCTGCTGACCTGACGGATACAGGATACAAAGCAGCTGTATCTCAAAAAGTGAAAATATTTTTTAATAAAATCAATCAATCAATCACACACATACTAATATATATATATATATATATATATATATATATATATATATATATATATATATATATATATATATATATATAAAGAAAGAAGATTTGCAGCACTCCAATGTGAAAAAAGTGGTGGTTTATTCAATCCAAGAACAACAGCAACGTTTCAATCCTACAATACAATCAAGTATACAGTGTTGTAAAACTCATATAATGCATGTTATAAGGTATCATTAGAAAACACAAACATGATACAGAAAGTGCGAGTGTGTATATATAACAGTGTAAGTGGCAATGTACAGTGACACAAACGTTAAAAACAACTGATTAAACATAATCATTTATGCCTCAGTGGTGTTAGAATCAATCGTCATAACCTCACTCACCAACCAGAACTTCAGATACATCAGATACATCAGGTGAATCATTAGTATGTAAATTCGTAGGCATACATTGTAGCAAACCGCTGCACACCTAAAGTCATTAGACTTTAATACATACGTATAAAGCCAAGAGACGGAAGTGTATCGTCGATCAGTAGCGAGACGCATTGGACGCATCAAAATGATGTAATGCGTGTCGATGCGTTCCACTGATCTGGTCATGTGTGAAGCGGCTTCATAGGTTGCCAAGCAACTGATGCAACTATGTAACGGATAACTCGTAACACGGCTGTGTCAGACAAAAAGTCTGTATTGTAACCAAAACAAGTAAATTAATCAATGCTCCTCATGGTAAGGAATGGAGATATTAAAATAGTTTTGCAATATTATGTTATTATATCAGCTTCTTATGAATGATCCACACGTTGGCACAGAGAGCTCTGTCCGCAATTAAGTATTCAGAGCGTCCTTCTACCTAGGGTTTTAGGAACCACATAGCATCGTCTTCACGTGCATAGGATGTCCCATCCCCCTCATCCGTGTAACGGACCAAGATTGTCGTATCAGCGACACCATTTCTCATAAAGCATATGTATATATATTTTTTCACTTTAAAAAAAAACATTATTTTATATATAAATATCTCTACATCACTTAACACCACAGTAGGAGACTAGAAAAAATTCAACAAATAATAAATATCTTTATTGATATCATAAGACAAGATGAATATAGCACAGCCGTGTCAGGTATCCCTAATATCGTAATTTTACTATTAAAAAGAAAAAAAGAGATTCCGAAATTCTGTTGGGAGTGGTATTTCGATCTAGAGAAATACAAAAATATAAAAATTAGTATTAATCACATATTGACAAGAAATTCATCATAAGAAATGCAAATACTAGTGTGTCATCATTCTTTATACTAGGGAGGACATCAAAGAACTCAAGGAGAGAGATATGTGAGCGTCATACAGCTAACCTATCTACTGCAAATTCAACATTAAGTCCAAATGGTTTCAATGTATTTAATTGGAATATCCACCTCAATTCTTTTTTATGTAATATCACATGACGATCGCCGCCTAATTGTAGTATAGGAACATGGTCCAGGATCATAAATCTTAGATCCCTCTCATTGTGACCATATTCCGAAAAATGCTTAGACACTGGTAAGTCAAGTTTCTTTTTGCGTATCGAGAAACGATGATTATTTAACCGGGTTTTGAAAGCACAAGTTGTCTCCCCTACATATAGGAGGCCACAGGGACACCATAACACGTATATGACCCAATCCAAATCACAAGTGAAATTGTGTCTAATTTTAAATTGTTGTCCAGTAACTGGATGTTTAAAGGAATCACCCTTGCACATCAAAGTGCAGTTGACGCATCTGATGTATCTGATGTATCTGAAGTTCTGGTTGGTGAGTGAGGTTATGACGATTGATTCTAACACCACTGAGGCATAAATGATTATGTTGTAATCAGTTGTTTTTAACGTTTGTGTCACTGTACATTGCCACTTACACTGTTATATATACACACTCGCACTTTCTGTATCATGTTTGTGTTTTATAATGATACCTTATTAACATGCATTATATGAGTTTTACAACACTGTATACTTGATTGTATTATAATGAGACTAATTATGTTAAGTAGTCTCAACCCTATATTAGTTTCCTGTAGTAGATGTGTCACTAGGCTTGATAAAGATCCTATTGTAGGATTGAAACGTTGCTGTTGTTCTTGGATTGAATAAACCACCACTTTTTTCACATTGGAGTGCTGCAAATCTTCTTTCTTTATATACCAATACACGTCCGAGGATCAGGACGTTTTGCTGGGCACCTGATCGATTGATTCCGTGTGAGTGCTGCTGCTTTCTTGTTTGCTATATCTGGATTCCATTAGCCTGCACCACGTTCTTTAATTACCAAAAAGTTTCTTATCATGGAGCAGGCCAATATACCTGCTGGGAGTACTTCATCCAACACTGCTGTTTTTACTAAGGAGGATATCGTGAGGATTCTAAATGGAGCGGAGGGTGATGTGTCATTTTTAAGCATTCCTTCTATAACTGACATCAAGAGAAATCTGGAATTTGAGTCAAGACGTTTGATTAATGTTGAACTTCATCTACTTACATTGGGTCAATATTATAAGAACAACATGATCCCAAGGGGAATGAGAATTCAACTTAAACCTACCATGCATATGCAACACGAAGAATTTAGTAGTAAGAATGAACAGCTCGCAAGCAAATATGCTTTGGAAACCATTTTGCTGAACATGGATTTCCTACATAGGGATTTAAGAGGTTTAAAAGTGAAGGTTCATGATCTGGAGAACACTCTTAAAACGCTTATACAAATAGAAGATTACACCACCCATATGGAGAAATGACGCATGACACTCAATAAAGTAAGGAGTGATATAGAAGAAACCAAAAAGAAAAAATGGTTCCGTGATCAAACCGATTACTCAACATGATGTGTCTACACTTGGGATAATTTCCTCAATTATTCCGATGGTGCCTTTAGACGGGAGAATAAAAGAGGTAAAGATTCGGCTCACAACAAGGGGGACTTTCGTATCCAAGAGCACAATAAGAAAAATCCTCCAAGAAACGACCAAGATTTTTTAGATTCCAGTCCATTGGAGAAATCAAAAAGAAGAAAACCAGACGAGCAGGCCGCAGGAGAAATCGAGGAAGGAAGAACCCGCTTTCAAAAATCTGTTTACCAGAAGGGACAGAAACCGCTGCAAGACAGCAACAAGGGGACTCTGCCCAAACAACAGTGGTAAATATTTCTAGTCATCAGTTGTCTAATATGCAATTGCAATTATTATCTAAGGGATTGTCATTCTGCCCCAATCAACAGGTTGATTGGTTTCAACTTGAGTTGGATTTATATAGTTTTGTCAGAGCTATTAAATTGAAGGTTTGGTTTGATTCACAACCTACCAATGTAATAGTTCAGGATACCCTTCCAGAATTATCACTTAAAAAATTGGGATTATATAACAAAAGTTTGTGTAATGGTGGGGGGGGGTAGGGAAACGGACAAGTGAGCCCTAATCTACCCGCCACTCTGTCCCTGCCTACTTGCAACGACCCGCCCTAGACGACGGGGTACAACTGGGCGGCGGTCCCTGCGCTCAGTAAGTGCATGACAAACACGACAAACAAACAAGGGAACACAAGCAAGGGAAATGGGCAGTTGCTCGCGGAAACACCGTGAGCAACAGAGTAGTGAACGAGCCGAGTCAAGCCAGGAGAGTGCGAGGTACAAAGCGAAAAGCAGAAGAGTAGTCGGTAAGCCGGGGTCTGTATGGAGCAGGATCAAAAAGTAGCAGGAGCTGTAGCTGGGCCAGGAAACCTCAAGGAAAGAATTCACAAGCACAGATGGACAGGAAGAGCAGGCTTAAATAGACCGAGGGCGGGAGCTAGCTGAGTCTGGCCAGGTTGCGATAGGCTCTCCCACTCCTAAGCCTGCCAGCCTGAGTGGAGGAAGCTGGTGTCTGTCTCAGGGATGTACACTCAGGTGTTGACTGATTAATTCTGGGAGTTAACCCTGAAGCAGTGCCTGGCAGATCCTTTACAGTACCCCCCCTTTTATGAGGGGCCACCGGACCCTTTCTAAGTGGACCTGGCTTACTGGGGAAACGCAGGTGGAACCTCCTGACCAATACCCCAGCGTGAACATCCCGGGCGGGTACCCAAGTCCTCTCCTCGGGCCCGTATCCTCTCCAATGGACCAGGTACTGGAGGGAGCCTTGGACCATCTTGCTGTCCACGATCCTGGCCACCTCAAATTCCACCCCCTCAGGGGTGAGGACGGGAACAGGAGGTTTCCTCGAGGGGGCCAAGGACGGGGAGCAGCGTTTCAGGAGGGAGGCATGAAACACGTTGTGTATACGAAAAGACGGGGGTAACTCCAGCCGGAAAGAGACAGGACTGAGGACCTCAATGACCTTATACGGCCCAATAAACCGGGGAGCAAACTTTTTGGACGGAACCTTGAGACGCAAGTTCCTGGATGACAACCACACCAGATCCCCGACCACAAACAGGGGGTTAGCAGAACGTCTTCTATCGGCCTGAGCCTTCTGTATGCTCTGGGACGCCTCTAGGTTCTTCTGAACCTGGGCCCAGACTGTGCACAGATCCCGATGAACGACCTCCACCTCGGGATTGTTGGAACAACCAGGTGAAACGGAGGAGAACCGTGGATTAAACCCAAAATTACAGAAAAAGGGAGAGACCCCTGACGAGTTACTGACCCGGTTATTAAGGGAAAATTCGGCGAGGGGAATGAAAGAAACCCAATCAAATTGACAGTCAGCGACAAAACATCTTAAGTATTGTTCTAGAGACTGATTAGTCCTCTCCGTTTGGCCATTGGTTTCAGGATGGAAGGCAGAGGAGAAGGACAGATCAATCCCCAACTTATTACAGAAGGCTCTCCAAAATAATGAAACAAATTGTACCCCTCTGTCAGAAACAATATTGACGGGGACCCCATGGAGACGCAGGATGTGTTTGATAAACAAGGTAGCCAACGTCTTGGCGTTGGGTAGTTTCTTGAGGGGCACAAAGTGGCACATTTTACTGAAGCGGTCTACCACCACCCACACCACCGACTTGCCTTGGGATGGAGGCAAATCGGTGATAAAATCCATGGAGATATGTGTCCAAGGTCTCTGGGGAATGGGCAACGAACGCAGTAAGCCCGCTGGTCGGGACCTGGGAGTCTTGGACCTGGCACAAACCTCACAGGCGGCGACGTAGGCCTTAACGTCTTTAGGCAAACCAGGCCACCAATAATTTCTGGTAATGAGGTGTTTGGTACCCAGGATGCCTGGATGGCCAGATAGTGCGGAGTCGTGATTTTCCCTAAGTACCCTTAGCCGGAATTGCAGGGGAACAAACAGCTTGTTCTCAGGAAGGTTCCCAGGAGCTGAACCTTGATCAGCCGCAATTTCAGAGACTAAATCGGACTCGATAGAGGAAATGACTATACCTGGAGGGAAAATACAAACAGGATCTTCCTCCGAAGGAGGGCTGGCCATGAAGCTACGCGACAGTGCATCCGCCTTAATATTTTTAGACCCGGCCCTATAGGTAACCAAAAAATTGAATCTGGTAAAAAACAACGCCCATCGAGCTTGTCTCGGGTTTAGCCTCCGGGCAGATTCTAGGAAAACCAGATTCTTGTGGTCGGTAAGGACCGTTACCTGGTGCCTAGCCCCCTCCAGGAAGTGGCGCCACTCTTCAAATGCCCATTTAATGGCTAAAAGTTCGCGGTTGCCAATATCATAGTTACACTCCGTGGGCGAAAACTTCCTAGAAAAGTAAGCACAGGGGCGGAGATGGGTGAGGGAGCTGGTACCCTGGGACAAGACGGCCCCCACTCCCACCTCGGACGCGTCAACCTCCACAATAAATGGCTCCCTTTGGTTGGGCTGAACCAGCACGGGGGCCGAGATAAAGCACTTCTTGAGGGTCTCAAAAGCCTGGACGGCCTCAGGGGGCCAATGGAGGACATCAGCACCCTTGCGAGTGAGGTCCGTAAGAGGCTTAGCGACGACCGAGAAGTTAGCAATAAATCTCCTGTAATAGTTAGCGAACCCCAAAAAACACTGTAGCGCTTTCAGGGAGGCAGGTTGGACCCATTCAGCCACAGCCTGAACCTTGGCAGGGTCCATGCGGAATTCATGAGGAGTGAGGATTTGACCTAAAAATGGTATCTCCTGTACCCCAAATACACATTTTTCGATTTTGGCAAACAGTTTGTTTTCTCGAAGGACCTGGAGCACTTTCCTGACATGCTCTATGTGGGAAGACCAGTCCCTGGAAAACACCAATATGTCATCAAGGTACACTACAAGAAATATCCCCAGGTAATTTCTCAAAATCTCATTTATGAAGTTCTGGAAGACCGCAGGGGCATTGCACAACCCAAAGGGCATGACGAGGTATTCGAAATGGCCTTCGGGCGTGTTAAACGCAGTCTTCCACTCATCCCCCTCTTTGATGCGAATAAGGTTATACGCCCCCCGTAGATCCAATTTAGAGAACCATTGGGCCCCCTGAACCTGATTAAAGAGATCAGGAATCAAAGGAAGGGGATACTGGTTCCTTACCGTGACCTTATTCAGGCCACGGTAGTCAATGCATGGCCTAAGACCCCCATCCTTCTTCCCTACGAAGAAGAAGCCAGCACCTACCGGAGAAGAAGAGGGACGAATGTAACCCTTGGCCAGGGATTCCTGGATATACTCCCTCATGGCTTCACGTTCGGGACAAGAAAGGTTAAATATCCTACCCTTAGGAAGCTTAGCTCCTGGTACCAATTCGATAGCGCAATCGTATTCTCTATGAGGCGGTAATACTTCGGAGGCCTCTTTAGAGAAAACATCAGCGAAGTCCTGAACAAACTCGGGTAGCGTATTCACCTCCTTAGGGGGAGAAATAGAATTAACAGAAAAACATGACGTACAACATTCATTACCCCATTTGGTTAGCTCCCCAGTATTCCAGTCAAACGTAGGATTATGCAACTGCAACCAGGGAAGACCTAGAACCAAATCGTACGATAATCCCTGCATCAATAGTACAGAGCATTGCTCCAAATGCATGGAGCCAACAAGGAGTTCAAAAACAGGGGTATGCTGTGTAAAATAACCATTAGCAAGAGGAGTGGAGTCGATACCCACTACCGGAACAGGTTTAGGCAAATCAATCAGAGGCATAGCGAGAGACATAGCAAATTCCACAGACATGATATTAGTAGAGGACCCTGAATCCACGAAGGCACTGCCGGTAGCAGACCTACCACCAAACGAGACCTGAAAGGGAAGCAATATCTTAGTACGTTTCATATTTACGGGAAATACCTGTGCGCCCAAGTGACCTCCCCGATGATCACTTAGACGCGGGAGCTCTCTGGCAGCATTCTTACGCTTGGGACAGTTGTTTACTTGATGCTTGACATCCCCACAGTAGAAGCAGAGACCATTCTTCCTGCGGAATTCTCTACGTTGTTGAGGGGACACGGAGGCCCCGAGTTGCATAGGTATTTCTGAGTCTTTAGGGGAGAAACGAAGCAACGGGTCTTCGGGAGGCATCATGGGGGAGTCGGAGGAAAAAACACATAAACGTTCACGTTGTCGTTCCCTGAGACGTCGGTCAAGTCGTACCACTAAAGCCATAACCTGGTCTAAGGAGTCAGAAGAGGGATAACTAACTAGCAGGTCTTTCAGGGCGTTCGACAGACCCAACCTAAACTGGCACCTTAAGGCAGGGTCATTCCACCGAGAAGCTACGCACCACTTCCGAAAGTCAGAGCAATACTCCTCAACAGGTCTCTTACCCTGACGTAAGGTCACCAGCTGACTCTCGGCAAAGGCAGTTCTGTCAGTCTCGTCATAAATAAGTCCGAGGGCAGAAAAGAAACAATCAACGGAGGAAAGTTCAGGGGCGCCAGGAGCCAAGGAGAAGGCCCACTCTTGGGGCCCTTCCTGGAGCCGGGACATAATTATACCCACCCGCTGGCTCTCAGAACCTGAGGAGTGAGGCTTTAAGCGAAAGTAAAGCTTACAACTCTCCCGAAAGGAGAGAAAAGCCCTCCGGTCACCTGAGAACCGGTCGGGCAACTTGAGGTGGGGTTCAAGGGGTGCGGTGAGGGGAACTACCAAGGTAGCATCAGGCTGGTTGACCCTCTGAGCCAGGGCCTGGACCTGTAGGGAGAGACCCTGCATTAGCTGAGCCAGGGTTTCACGGGGTTCCATAATGGTGTCAGGGACCAGGGTAGACTAGGTATAGGGCTTGTGAATTTGTAATGGTGGGGGGGGGTAGGGAAACGGACAAGTGAGCCCTAATCTACCCGCCACTCTGTCCCTGCCTACTTGCAACGACCCGCCCTAGACGACGGGGTACAACTGGGCGGCGGTCCCTGCGCTCAGTAAGTGCATGACAAACACGACAAACAAACAAGGGAACACAAGCAAGGGAAATGGGCAGTTGCTCGCGGAAACACCGTGAGCAACAGAGTAGTGAACGAGCCGAGTCAAGCCAGGAGAGTGCGAGGTACAAAGCGAAAAGCAGAAGAGTAGTCGGTAAGCCGGGGTCTGTATGGAGCAGGATCAAAAAGTAGCAGGAGCTGTAGCTGGGCCAGGAAACCTCAAGGAAAGAATTCACAAGCACAGATGGACAGGAAGAGCAGGCTTAAATAGACCGAGGGCGGGAGCTAGCTGAGTCTGGCCAGGTTGCGATAGGCTCTCCCACTCCTAAGCCTGCCAGCCTGAGTGGAGGAAGCTGGTGTCTGTCTCAGGGATGTACACTCAGGTGTTGACTGATTAATTCTGGGAGTTAACCCTGAAGCAGTGCCTGGCAGATCCTTTACAGTTTGTTTCAACCTCCTGTAACATCACATGCGATAGAAACCTTTAGAGAACTGGTACAGAAAGATATTGCTACACTTAGGACCCAAACATGTGAATTGGGTTTTAAACAGCCAAATATGACTACTCTTGATATGGTGGCATTGGATGAGCTGATCCATAACCACGATCTCACAATAAAACCTGCTGACAAAGGTGGAGCAATCGTGGTTATGGATTCAGACATGTATATGAGGGAATGTTATAGACAACTATCCGATACGAATGTATATAGATTATTGAAAAATGATCCTAAACATGACATCACAAATAAGATTGCCTTACTTATCAAGACAGCGTTAGATGAAGACATAATCGATCAGAAGTTACATAAATTTCTCATGGTTGAATTTCCTGTGACTCCTTGCCTATATTTATTACCAAAAATCCACAAGGATTTAATGAACCCCCCAGGCCGCCCCATTGTATCTGGCCGGGGTTCATTAATGAGTAATATCTATATCTTTGTGGATAAAGTGCTGAGAAATGTTGCCATTAACTCTAAATCTTATATCAGGGACACCACTGATTTTTTACAAAAATTAAGATCAGTGGACTTACCAGAGGGATCCATTTTGGTCTCTTTTGATGTCACTTCTCTTTACACTTCTATTAGTCATATTAAAGGGCTTGATGCTGTAAGACGGAAATTAATGACTTCTAACTATGATAATAATTCATGCGAGTTCATTATGTCATTGGTAGAACTTATTTTGACTTCTAACTATTTTCTTTTTAAGGATAGTTATTATATTCAATTGAAAGGGACGGCCATGGGATCCAATATGGCTCCCACGTATGCCAATATTTTTATGGACAATATTGAGGAGATGTCAGTCTATGTATCCCACCACTTCTCACATGTTTTGAGGTGGTGGCGTTACATAGACGACATC
Source organism: Rhinoderma darwinii (assembly GCF_050947455.1). NCBI lineage: Eukaryota > Metazoa > Chordata > Amphibia > Anura > Rhinodermatidae > Rhinoderma > Rhinoderma darwinii. The sequence continues at coordinate 61,795,965 of NC_134696.1, read as the reverse complement.
TTCCTCATTTGGACTGATTCTGTCACTACACTAACTGATTTTCATCAATTTCTCAATTCCTTGGATGAGGATATTCAGTTTACTATGACACACTCTGTGGACAATATCCAATTTTTGGATGTTACAGTATTGATAGATAACAACACATTAAGAACTAAAATGTATACCAAAGAGACTGACCGTAATACTTTACTACGATTTGACAGTTGTCATCCGAGGAATATGGTCAGGTCCTTGCCCTATAGCCAGATGATTAGGGCCAAACGTAACACTGACAGACAGGAAGATCTTGATACATCTTTAGATATTATGACGGCCAATTTTCTTCATAGAGGCTACCCTAAAGCACTACTGTGTACACATAGAAATAAGATTGACAATACAGCGAGGGATAGCTTGCTACAACCTAAAAAAGCTCTAGTGGGTGGAAAACGGAAACGTATTCCATTCATTTCAACTTACAATGATATAAGTGGGGATATCTCTAAGATTATGAACAGACATTGGCCAATTATTAGCAAGAGCTTTGGACACATTGATGAATTGAATAATAATCCTCTTATGTCATATAGACGTTCACAAAATCTTCGCGATAGACTGGTGAAAACCAGAGTGTCAGAACAAAAGAAAGTATCACAATCAATCTTTAAACCCCTGAAACCGGGTAATATTCCGTGTTACAAATGCGTCAACTGCACTTTGATGTGCAAGGGTGATTCCTTTAAACATCCAGTTACTGGACAACAATTTAAAATTAGACACAATTTCACTTGTGATTCGGATTGGGTCATATACGTGTTATGGTGTCCCTGTGGCCTCCTATATGTAGGGGAGACAACTTGTGCTTTCAAAACCCGGTTAAATAATCATCGTTTCTCGATACGCAAAAGAAACTTGACTTACCAGTGTCTAAGCATTTTTCGGAATATGGTCACAATGAGAGGGATCTAAGATTTATGATCCTGGACCATGTTCCTATACTACAATTAGGCGGCGATCGTCATGTGATATTACATAAAAAAGAATTGAGGTGGATATTCCAATTAAATACATTGAAACCATTTGGACTTAATGTTGAATTTGCAGTAGATAGGTTAGCTGTATGACGCTCACATATCTCTCTCCTTGAGTTCTTTGATGTCCTCCCTAGTATAAAGAATGATGACACACTAGTATTTGCATTTCTTATGATGAATTTCTTGTCAATATGTGATTAATACTAATTTTTATATTTTTGTATTTCTCTAGATCGAAATACCACTCCCAACAGAATTTCGGAATCTCTTCTTTTTTTTTTTTTTTTCTTTTTAATAGTAAAATTACGATATTAGGGATACCTGACACGGCTGTGCTATATTCATCTTGTCTTATGATATCAATAAAGATATTTATTATTTGTTGAATTTTTTCTAGTCTCCTACTGTGGTGTTAAGTGATGTAGAGATATTTATATATAAAAGATTTTTTTTTTAAAGTGAAAAAATATATATACATATGCTTTATGAGAAATGGTGTCGCTGATACGACAATCTTGGTCCGTTACACGGATGAGGGGGATGGGACATCCTATGCACGTGAAGACGATGCTATGTGGTTCCTAAAACCCTAGGTAGAAGGACGCTCTGAATACTTAATTGCGGACAGAGCTCTCTGTGCCAACGTGTGGATCATTCATAAGAAGCTGATATAATAACATAATATTGCAAAACTATTTTAATATCTCCATTCCTTACCATGAGGAGCATTGATTAATTTACTTGTTTTGGTTACAATACAGACTTTTTGTCTGACACAGCCGTGTTACGAGTTATCCGTTACATAGTTGCATCAGTTGCTTGGCAACCTATGAAGCCGCTTCACACATGACCAGTTCAGTGGAACGCATCGACACGCATTACATCATTTTGATGCGTCCGATGCGTCTCGCTACTGATCGACGATACACTTCCGTCTCTTGGCTTTATACGTATGTATTAAAGTCTAATGACTTTAGGTGTGCAGCGGTTTGCTACAATGTATGCCTACGAATTTACATACTAATGATTCACCTGATGTATCTGAAGTTCTGGTTGGTGAGTGAGGTTATGACGATTGATTCTAACACCACTGAGGCATAAATGATTATGTTGTAATCAGTTGTTTTTAACGTTTGTGTCACTGTACATTGCCACTTACACTGTTATATATACACACTCGCACTTTCTGTATCATGTTTGTGTTTTATAATGATACCTTATAACATGCATTATATTAGTTTTACAACACTGTATACTTGATTGTATTATAATGAGACTAATTATGTTAAGTAGTCTCAACCCTATATTAGTTTCCTGTAGTAGATGTGTCACTAGGCTTGATAAAGATCCTATTGTAGGATTGAAACGTTGCTGTTGTTCTTGGATTGAATAAACCACCACTTTTTTCACATTGGAGTGCTGCAAATCTTCTTTCTTTATATACCAATACACATCCGAGGATCGGGACGTTTTGCTGGGCACCTGATCGATTGATTCCGTGTGAGTGCTGCTGCTTTCTTGTTTGCTATATATATATAAAATTATGATATAAAGTTTTTAAATGTGTACATAACCTTGTGGCACTATATACAAGGGGGAGCGCTGTGTGCCACTATATACAAGGGGGAGCGCTGTGTGGCACTATATACAAGGGGAGTGCTGTGTGGCACTATATACAAGGGGGGGCGCGGTGTGCCACTATATACAAGGGGGAGCGCTGTGTGCCACTATATACAAGGGGGAGCGCTGTGTGACACTATATACAAGGGGGGTCTGTGTAGTGCTATCCACAGTGGTATGTGTGTGGCGCTCTTTATAGGGGGGCTTTTTGGTGCTATTTACAAGAGGGGGAGGGCTGTGTGGCGCTCTCTACAGGGGGCTGTATGGCACTATCTATATGGGGCTGTGTGTAACGCTCTCTACGGGGGGGATGTGTGATATATAGAGGGTGCTGTGTATGGCGATATCTATGGGGGTGTGTAATATCTACAGGGGCTGTGTGTGGCACTATGTACAGGGGGCTGTGTGTATGTGGTGTTTTACAGTGTGTGGTATTATTATATTCAGGCACGCAGTGTTTGGTGCTATTATATTTAGGGGCACAGTATGTGGCACCATGATAACTTTATTTTCGTGTATAGGTGTGGAAATGTTGGAAAAGTGAGGAGACGTCTGAGTAGCAAATTCTGCAGAAATGAGTCATGGCCGGGAGAAGTCGTCATGAGCGCTGGACCGGATGGAGAAGAAAAGAGGAAAAAAACTACTAGAATCTGAGACGTCGTCACCTGTGAGTCACTAGATTTATAGAGAATCTGTCACCTCTCCTGACATGTTTATTATAGGAATCCTTGTATTTCACAAAAAGTCTTTCTGCAGTCCAGGACTGATAGACAATTCCCCTTGTCAGGAGGTTGTGTCCCTGCACAGTGTGATACTCTCAGTATGTATGGACACAGCCCTGTGACAAAGGAAATCGTAACACTGTTAATGCTTGCCCAAAAAGGTAGTGTTAAAAATAGTTACGGCGCGGCAGGGTGGCGGTGAGGAAGGGGGGCCCAAGTTTGGGTAACAGCCCAGGGCCCATGGTCTACTTAATCCGCCACTGTGTGGCGTTACGGCCCAGTGGGTTCACATACCCACAGATCATGACAGATACAAACTACATAAATCTGAGTTCTTAAGATTTTTGCAAATCAGATCATACCTACAATCCAACCCGTTAACTTCATACTATCTCCCATCTAAAGCTGTAAATTTCCTAAACAACAAATCCACATCACAAAAGGGAACAAGGTTATTTTACAACGTACTCACTAATTGTAGCAACCTACTTTCTAGACCTCATATAATTAAATGGTTTAGGGAATTAAACCTTAACCTCACTAATGATCAATGGAGTAACGCACATATGATCTCCTTGAGAAGCACCTCTTGTGTAAATCACAATGAAATCTATCTAAAGATACTTTTCCGATGGTTCTACACACCATGCAATTTGTCCATGATGTTCCCGTCAGAAAACACTGTGTTGGAGAAATTGTGGACAGTTGGGGACTTTACTGCACATATTTTTTATTTTTTTTTAATTCTTTATTTTTTTTTGTATTAAAGTGTTCTGGGGGGGGGGGGGGTACAGAAAGGAAAAAATGGGGTGGGTGAGATAATAACACATTAACAAGTCATATTCAACATATTCACCCTAGGAGAACTAGCTGACTAATACAAATAATCTGTAACTATCTAAGTAGAATTTTTCTTTTTATAGTTGAAGAACAAATATATCGAGTTATGTTTGCACAGGGTCCTTGGAAAGCGTCTTCTTATTGGCCCGGTATGAAAATTATAGTTTCTTATGGCATGGTGTAATTTTGTTGGGTTTTTGGTAAATATGGTTCTATGTCTTTTGAGCCATAAAATGTAGACCAGTCGTTCCAGATGCTCATATATTTATCATATTGAAGATTCCTAGACCATTTGTTTTTTTCATAGGATTGGATGAGATTGATCTCTTTTAACCATTCCAGAATTGTAGGCGGATTTGTATCTTTCCAGTGCCTAGCTATTAGAGTTTTTGCTGCGTTCAAAAGGTGTGGTATAACGGAATTTGAGTTAATATATTGATGCGTGATATCTAGGTTGAGTAATACCAGTTCTGGTGTAAGAGTGATAGCATTTCCTATATATATATATTTAGGATTGATTCAATGGTTTGCCAAAAGTAGGAGATACCACAGCATTTAAACCATATATGTAACATGGTACATTTTTCTTTATTGCATCTCCAGCATGTAAGTGATTGATTCTGGTCTATTTTATTTAGTATTTCTGGGGTCTTATACCATCTTGTTATGATTTTATAGTTGAGTTCCTGGATTCTTGTAGAGACTGAATACGAGTGTGAGTTCCTAAGAATCAATTTAGATTGTTCCAATGTAAAGGAGGTGTTCAGGTCATTTTCCCACTTCAATAAGTATGATGGGAATGCCTGTGGGGCTATAAGATATTTATATAGTTTCGCTATTTGGCCTTTGGCAGGTCTATTTTGAGATTTTATAAGACTAATTAGATTCCTCTGATTCGAGTCAGTGATGTCCCGGAGGAAAGGTTTGATGGATCCCAGTATGATCTCTATTTCCTGAGAGGTTAAGTTTAAGCCTTCCAGAATAGGTATCGACTTCAGATCTGAAATGATATTATTGTTTGCAATAAGATGTCTAACCGGTAGTTTCGCTAGGCCTTTATCTCTGGTTAATCTTTGTTTTAGAGATCTAAATCTGTTCGGTATGAGGAATGAAAAGGGTGTAGCCTCACAGATCTTTGGTATGAGATTGTTTTTTATTGAGTCTATGCCAGATTCTTAACGTGTTATTAGTCAGGGTATTAACAACTGATTTATATTGGAATTTATTATATGGGGTGGTCCAGATGTAGTTCTCCAAGTTTCTATCCAACATGGACATTTCTATGTCCGACCATAATTTCCGACGGGATACACATAGCATTCGAGTATTCTGTTTAAATGTACAGAATCTCTGTATTTTTCAAAATCTGGTAGCCCTATGCCTCCTGAGTTCTTAGAACGCGTTAAAGTGTCATGTTTTACCCTATGACCTTTAGTTTTCCAGATAAATTTAGATGTTATTTTCTTGAGCGTAGTGAAAAAAAATTGTGGCAAACTAATTGGGAGTGTTTGGAGGAGATACATGACTCTTGGCAGAATTATCATTTTAATAATGTTAGATCTTCCAAACCACAATATTTGTATAGAATTCCAGGAATTAAGATCTTTCTCTATCTTCTCCAACAGTGGTTTAACCCCTTAGTAACCAGCCCATTTTTTAATGACCAAGATATTTTTTTTCGTTTTTCTATAGTCGCATTCAAAGAGCTATAACTTTTTTATTTTTCCGTCTACATAGCTTTATGAGGACTTGTTTTTTGCGGGATTAGTTGTGCTTTTTAAAAGCACAATTTTTGGGTACATATAATTTTTATATTAACTTTTATGGGGGGGATTTAAATTGACGCCGTTCACTGTGCGAGGTAAATAACATGTTACCTTTATTCTATGAGTCGGTACGATTACGGCGATACCACATATGTGGAGGTTTTTTTCTATTTTACGACTTTTGCACAATAAAAACACTTTTGAACTAAAATTATTTGTTTTTGCATCGTCTCTTTCCAAGAGCTGTAATTTTTTTATTTTTCCATCAATGTAGTGATTTTTTGGGCTTGTTTTCTGCGGGACGAGACGTAGTTTTGAATGGTACTGTTTTGGGGTGCATGGGACTTATTGATTCATTTTTATTATGACTTTTTTGGGGGGCAATGGAAAAAAATTGCAATTTCGCCATGGTTTTTTGCGTTTTTTTTTACGGTGTTCACTTTGAGGTTTAAATTACATATTAACTTTATTAATGGAGTCATTACGGTCGCGGCGATACCACATATGTGTACTTTTTTTTTTTTTTTTTACACTTTTACTAAATAAAACCACTTTTTATGGAAAAAAATGATTTTATTTATTTTTTTACTGTACTTTTTATTAATAATCTTTATTTCACTTTGAGGACTTATTTTATTAGTCCCACTAGGGGTCTTTACTGTGCGATCTTCCGATCGCTGCTATAATGCTTTTGTATACTTCGTATACCAGAGCATTATTGCCTGTCAGTGTAAATCTGACAGGCACGTCCTAACAGGCATATGTCCAGGGCAGACCTGGGGGCTTTTATCAAGCCCCCGGCTGCCATGACACCCCATCGGAGACCCGCGATTGCATTCGCGGGCCGCCGATGGGTGACAGAGGGAGCTCACTCCCTTTGTAAACAAAGTTAAATGCCGCGGTCGCTATTGACGGCGGCATTTAACGGGTTAAACGGCCGCGATCGAAGTAAACTTCGATCGCGGGCGTTGGAGCAGGAGCTCAGCTGTCATCAGACAGCAGAGCCCCGGCTCCTGCCTGCACGGGAGACCCGTGCAGGACTTAGACTAGGCTGACGTGAAAAGGCGTCAGCCTAGCCTAAAGCCCATTAGTGACCGACGTAAAAAGGCGTATTGGTGGTCACTAAGGGGTTAAAATTTAGGTCATAAAGTTTTGAAAAATTTGGGTTTATTTGTATTCCAAGATATTTGATACTGGTAGAGTTGTTTTTAAAGGGGGATAGTTTTAGTAAAGAATTCCAGGTCTTTGTATTGATATTTATGTTAAGGAGTTCTGATTTTGAATTATTAATTTTGAAATTGGATATTGAGCTAAAAGTTTTGAACTCACTGATCAGATTCTTGAGCGACTTTTGAGGGTCTGACAAAATGAGGAGCATATCGTCTGCAAATGTGGCTGTTTTATGTTCGATTTTATTGCATGAAATGCCGTTAATATTTGGGTTGTCTCTAATTTTTTGGGCAAGAACTTCCATTGTTAGGACAAAGAGTAGTGGGGATAGAGGACAGCCTTGTCTTGTGCCATTCCTAATTTCGAACGATGAGGATAACTCGCCATTGATCTTGATTTTGGCAGAAGGATTTATATATAGAGCCAGTATTTTATCTAGTATGAAGTAAGGAAAACCAAACTTTATGAGAGTTAATTTTAGAAAATGCCAGTCTACCCTATCAAACGCTTTTTCTGCATCGGTCGCCAGGAGGGCTATAGGGATCTTTTGCCTTTGTGCATATTGAATAATGTTGAGTATTCTCATTGTATTATCTTTAGTTTCTCTGTTAGGAATGAAACCCGCTTGTTCGGGGTTTATAAGTGACGGTAATAATGGCTGTATTCTATTTGCAATTACTTTAGCATATATTTTGACATCATTATTTATTAGTGATATTGGCCTATAGTTGCTACAAACTGTATGATCTTTACCCTCTTTAGGGATCAGGCTTAGGTGGGCCATCATGGATTCTTTCCGAAATGGGTTGGCCGAGTTGGTGTTATTCAGGTAATGGGTAAGGTACGGGGTCAGAATGTCCTTAAATTCTTTATAATAAGTGGCTGAAAATCCATCAAGGCCTGGCTCTTTCCTTTTGGGCTTTTCATAATTGTTTCTTCAATTTCCTGGGATGAAAAGGGGGCATTAAGTATAATTTTTTGAGGGTCAGAAATCTTGGGTAGTTCAACTCCCTCCAATATTTTATTTATTTTTTGTGTCTTATCTTGACAAGATTGCTTATTGGTCTCTAGATTGTAAAGTTCTTCGTAATATGCATTAAAAACTTTAGCTATGTCTTCTGTTGTATGTTTGAGGGCGTTTGCCTTATCCTTTATTTTTTGGATGTAGGTTGTTATGTCATGTTTTTTAACCAGGGAGTGAATATACGAAGTAAACTTAGCATAATATAGGAACTTTTCCGTGTTAAGATTCAATAGATCCTTAAGTTCCGATCTCAGTCTGAATAAGTCTTTTTCAGTCATAAGACAGAGGTTTTTTTTTATGTATCTGCTCTAGTTTTTGGATCTTTACTAACAGACCGTTCTTCTCTTTATCTTTTTCTCTTTTTTTCCTGGAACCTAGTTCAATCAAACATTCCCTAATGACTGCTTTGTGGGTTTCCCATATGTTAGCAGTACAGAGGCCATCGGGGCAATTCTCGTTAAAGAAGTGGTTTAAACACTATATATATATATATATATATATATATATATAATATATGCTTTGTCTTCTTTATGCTTCAGAAGGCTTTCATTAAATTTCCAATTAAATGTCCGTCTTACATTAAGGTTCAATTCCAGAGAAAGAAAATGGGGAGCATGATCTGAGTGGGTTATTAGACCGTAGCTTGTTTTTTTTATCAAACCAAGCATGGCGTGTGGTACTAGTATGTAGTCGATTCTGGAGTATTTTTTATGAACTGGTGAGAAAAAGGAGAACTCCTTAGTTACTGCACATTTTTTGGGAATGCCCCCTTTTATTTAATTATTGGAATTCAATATCCACATTTATTTCAAAATTAGCAGTTTTCCCTATAAAAATATGACCTGAATTGGGGCTTTTGCACCTAGACATAGAATCCCTACCACCAACTCAGAACAGTAATCTGCCAGGCACTTACAGCAGCCAAAGTATTATTGGCAAAGAACTGGAAGTCCTTAAACATTCCAACAATACAGAAAATCACCAAACAGACCAACACAAATTATAAATTTGAGTGTATAATAGCCAGGAACAAACAAGATTTACAAAAATTCCATAATAGTTGGGACATATGGACGGATTCCACACTAGCAGACCCCTTGTTGAACTGAATCGATATATCTGTTTGATAAGGAATACCTATTCTATAATAAAATGGTTTATTGCACGCCTGCGAATCAACCTATGTTAAAACTTTTTGTTTACATTTTACACTTTGCACTTATTGAGAAATTTAAGTTGATATTGCTCACCTGACAAACGATTAATATTTGTCTTTGCAATGAAAAACAACATGTATATTTTCTTTTCTTATAATGATTTGGAAATTCTATCGTAATTACTATATCGTAATATACTCAAGAGAATATCCCGCAGAGCAACGTTATTATAATCAGTATTGCATTAGTTTTCTCATATGTTATGTACTACAAGAAAATTGATTGACGTATTGATTTGTAATATCATTCTTTTATAATCAATAAAAAATATTGTTGTAAAAAGTGAATAAAGATCCTCCAGATCTCCCCTGCCCCAGGAAGAGCCCAGTAATTTCATAATAATCCCCCAGATCGCCCACCCATTGCCCCAGTGAAATAAAAAACAATCCCCCCAGATCGCCCCCTCACTGCCCAGTGAGAGGACATTGAGCCCAGTCAGTGTCCAGTACGAACCCCCCAGATCGCCACCCTTCAGTGCTGCCGTGACACCTACAGTGTGGAGACTCTGCTAGCGTGGATGAAATGCAGTTTGTGCTGGCATCATCTTCGTCTAGCGAGTCTGATGAACCCCCCCCCAGCAGTGTATAAGAGTTGCTGGTTCTGACCTGCCCAACGATAGTGAGGCGATATGGATGCCTGCTACAAATTATGCACCCCAGGTTTTTTACTTCACCGCATCCTCAGGAATCCAAGTGGAGACCACAGGGATCGGAGAATTTGATTTTTTCAAATTATTTTTCTCCGCTGAATGTATAAAATGGTCGAACAGACCAATTTATATGTGTAGCAATTTCTCACCCACGATCCCGTGTCCTACTTTATCAAAGGCCAAATTTGGACCCCCACATACCCAGAGGAGCTTTGCAAATTTTGGGGCCTGTTACTAAATATGGGCCTCATAAAGAAACCCAGCATTAGGGACTACTGGTCCTCTGATGTTCTATATATCACCCCCCTTTATCTCACGATTATGAGCAAAAAACGATTTGAGGCCATCATAAAATTCCTGCACTATGCGGATAATATCCGCGTCCCACCCCCCCGATATATCCAAGTTATGACAGGTTATATAAAATAAGGATAGGGGATACATATGTGATCGGTAAGGAGAACGGGGACGAAAGTTACCAGGAGCGCTGCATGAGAAGCTGTGACTTCCAAGTTCTGTGTCCGGCAGCTTCATAGAGATCAATGGGATTCTTCTGCGCATGCGCGAGCGGCTCTCCATTGATCTCTATGGAGATGCGGTACAGATAAGCCGGACACAGAATCCGGAAGTCCAGGCTTCTCATGTAGCGCTTTGGGTGATTTTCGGTCCCCTGTTCTCCTTATTGCTGGGGGTCCCAGCGATCTCACATGTAGCCCCTATCCTGTGGATAGGGGATAAATCTGTTTTATGGCAAACTCCGTTAAATGCCGTGGTCAATAGCGACCGCAGCATTTATAGGGGTTTTTCTATGAAGGACATTTATGACATATCCACAGGACTAAGAACCTCCCTATTTGTAAGTAGATTTAGCAGTAATACATATTTATTTATATTTAGTGGTTTAGGTGGCATTAGTGTTGCAGGGTGCTGTCACCATTTCTTTGTCTGCTGTATATTTGCAGTCACAGGTGTTCTTGCACTTCATACAAGTTTTGTATCATTTTGTTGGAATGTGTTGTTCAAACTTTTGTTGTGTTTATCTGATTCATATATGTGGGGTTAGTGACTGCCTCCATTTTTGTTCTTGCACTCCTCCCATTCTGCCCTGGGTGATTTTAATTAGTTCAATGCTGGTTCCTACCATCCCCAGATATATATGTAGGCTTAGTCCCAGTTCTGGGTGTATGTGCAGAGTAGGTCCCCACCTTACTGAGGTCGCCTTGTCGTGGCAGGTGGGCAAACACTTTTTGATAAAAATGTGCATTAAGAACCTCCCTATTTGTAAGTAGATTTAGCAGTAATGCATATTTATTTATATTTAGTGGCTTAGGTGGCATTAGTGTTCGCAGTGTGCTGTTGCCATTTCTTTGTCTGCTGTATCCACAGGATATGTCATAAATGTCAGATAGATGCAGGTCCCACCTCTGGGATCCACACCTATCTCTAGAACTGTCCCCCTAAACCCTGTTCTAGCTTTCTGTGCTCTCCCGGCCACTTGATTACATGTGGATTTATTGAAACAGCGTAACTCGCTTAGCTACGCTGTTTCCGTAACTCCCATAGAACTGAACAGTAGTTACGGAAACAGCGTAGCTCGCATGCTACGCTGCTTCCGTAACTGCCATTCACTACTATGGGTAGTTACGCTGTTTCAGTAACTCCACATGTAACCAAGTAGTCGCTGGTTCAAGTCCCCTAGGGGAACTAATAAAATGTGTAAAAAAAAATAACAAAATTTCAGGTGTAAAAAAATAATAATATTTAGGGTATGTTCACACGCACTATTTACAGACGTAATTCAGGCATTTTACGCCTGGAATTACGGCCGAAAATACTGCTTGAAAGCGGCGGCAAACATCTGCCCATTCATTTGAATCGGTTTTACGATGTTCTGTGCAGACGGTCAATTTTTTTACGCGCCGCTGTCAAAAGACGGCACGTAAAAAAGACGCCCGCGTCAAAGAAGTGCATGTCACTTCTTTGGACGTAATTGGAGCCATTTTTCATTGACTCCATAGAAAAACAGCTCCAATTACGTCCGTATTGGACGCTGAGAAAAACGCCTGCACATGCCATTACGTCTGAAATTCAGGAGCTGTTTTCTCCTGAAAACAGCTCCGTAATTTCAGCCGTAACGGAGGTGCATGTGTGAACATACCCTTAGGCATGTGCAGGCGTTTTTTGCTGCGTCCATTACGGACGTAATTGGAGCTGTTTTTCTATGGAGTCAATGGAAAACGGCTCCAATTACGTCCCAAGTAGTGACATGCACTTCTTTGACGCGGGCATCTTTTTTACTCCCCGTCTTTTTACAGCGGCGTGAAAAATAAAATTACCGTCTGCATGAATGGGCAAATGTTTGCCGACGCTTTCAAGCAGTATTTTCGGCCGTAATTCCAGGTGTGAAATGCCTGAATTACGTCCGTAAATAGTGCGTGTGAACATACCCTGAGGGTATGTGCACACGATAGCAGGCATTTACGTCTGAAAAGACAGACTGTTTTCAGGAGAAAACAGCTGCCTCGTTTCAGACGTAAATGCTCCTCCTCGCATTTTGCGAGGCTTCTCTGACAGCCGTAAATTTTGAGCTGTGCTTCATTGAGTTCAATGAAGAACGGCTCAAATTACGTCTGAAAGAAGTGTCCTGCACTTATTTTGACGAGGCTGTATTTTTACGCGTTGTCGTTTGACAGCTGTCAAACGACGACGCGTAAATGACAGGTTGTCTGCACAGTACGTCAGCAAACCCATTCAAATGAATGGGCAGATGTTTGCCGACGTATTGTAGCCTTATTTTCAGACGTAAAACGAGGCATAATACGCCTCGTTTACGTCTGAAAATAGGTCGTGTGAACCCAGCCTTAGATTTAAAAAAAAACTTTTCCCATTTTTCCCCAAGCACAATGTAAAAAATAAAATAATCTGGTATCGCCGTGTCCGTAAAAGTCCGATCTATTACACTATACCATTATTTAACTCGCACGGTGAGTTTAAAAATGTAAAACATCAACATGCCACCTTAGTGCTTAAAATATGAAATAAAAAAAAAGTGATGAAAAAAATCGTATGTACCAAAAAATGGTGTCAATAAAACTACAGCTCGTCCCTCAAAAAATAAGCCCTCACACCGCTCAATCGATGAAAAAAATATTTAAAAATGTTGGCCCTCAGAATGTGGTGAAACAGAATAAATTATTTTTTAACAAATAATTTTTTCCCTATTTTCTGTTGTCTAAAACCTGGGTGCGTCTTATGGTCAGGTGCATCTTAAAGCGTAGCTAAAGACAAACTTCTGACATGTCATAGTGACATGTCAGAAGTTTGGATTGGTGGGGGTCCGAGCACGGAGACCCCCACCAATCGCTAGAACGAAGCAGCTGAAGCACTCGTGTGAGCGTTCAGCTGCTTCGTTTCTATTCGGCTTTTTCTGGAAATAAATGTATCGGAGTACGGGCTCATAGACTTTGTATTGAGTCCGTGCTCGGACCCCCACCAATACAAACTTCTGACATGTCACTATAACATGTCAGAAGTTTGCCGAACGTTTAGCTACACTTTAAAGTCCGAAAAAAACGGTGAGAAAATGCCAATGTTTCAAAATTTTCTCTACATTTTGCTATTTTTCACATATAAACACTGAATATATCAATCACATTTTACCTCTAACATAAGGTCCAATGTGTCATGAGAAAACAGTCTCAGAATCGCTGAGATAGGTATAAGCATTCCAGAGTTATTACCACATAAAGTGACACATGTCAGATTTGAAAAACGGCTTCTGAGCTTTTAGGCCCAAACTGGGCTGCGTCATTAAGGGGTTAAACCCGAAAGTACTTCCAGTAATGCTGACAATATCTTAGGGATTAGTGATCCTTTACTGTCCATATAGATGGTGTTGGACACTGCCCTTTTATATATTCTATAGGTGATTGGTTGTTTTGAGCACATTATGTTTCCGACATTGCCGGGCAGGGACCTGTAATGTTGTACCAACATCTCTTAGCACGTTCATCCCTAATATAGAGATTGATGGGGCTAAAGAGGCGTTGTACGACCAGTCCCTTTGGAAAAAGAAGTGACATTATAAAGCCCTGTTTTTTCATCCTGTGAACATGCTCAAGTTCTAAACATTTTCCTCCAGTTCTCAAATATATTGCCCTTCAGTCCAATACAGTTTTAATTTTAATTCTCCGTGTTTTAACTGTTCTTAAATGCTATGGGCTGACACATTTGTTGGTCAGCTGCGTTGTTAGCACGACATAGTTACATACACTGGCAAATGCAATGTAAATACTCATTATACCACTAGATGAATACCTTAGGGGTTTCGTTTTCAAAATGGGGTCACTTCTAGCGGTGTCATATCGTTCTTCCGGCTCAAATCCTTTGCAGGTGTGGAGTGGGGCTTATAAGTCATTCAAGCTAAAATGATGTTCTAAAAAGCCAAAAGGTGCTTCTTTGCTTTGGGGACACACTGTGTGGGCAAGCAGCAGATTACGGCCTAAATGGGGTTATTTCTGAACACAGGACAAACTGGGCTATAAATGTTGCAGTGCGTTTCATCAGTTTCATGTGCTATGTACAAAAAATATGTCCGCACTTGTGAAAAAAATAAATAAATGATTTACACCGACATTACGTAAATTCTTTCACACAGACTATGAGCTCAAAAAACGCAATACACCCACCATTGAACACCATGGGGGGGGGTGTCGTTTTCAAGATGGTGTCATTTTTTTGGGGGTTCCTTATGGTCTGGCACTGCTAAGCATCTGAAAACCTTGCTTTGATGCATAAAAACAAAGTGTTCTTCAAAAATGTTTAAATTATCTTTACATTTTTATGCTTTACAATATGTTTAAAAATGGAAAATATTTTAAATACAGTGCTGTTAAAATAAATTAGACATATGGAAATATACTTTTTAGAACTCATTAGTACCTTATGTACATAAATATGTGAGATATTAGAGTTTAAAATAGAAAATAAATGTGGTCTTTTTTTCAATAAAAAAATACAAATCGAATCGGCCTACTTTTACCACATAAATATAGCACAATATGTCACAAAATACAATGTCAGAATCACCTGGATACACAAAGGCATTACAGATTTATTTAGCAAAATGTTCACACAGCCCAGATTTAAAAAATATGGCTTGGTTCTTAGGGCCAAAACAGGCTCAGTCCTTAAAGGGAATGTGTTGCCAGCAAAACATGTATTTTTTTTTTTAGTTAAACATTTAGTGTGTAGGTGATTAAACATTGTTTATTTTTTTCACGAGTCAGGAAATATTATAAATTAGATTCTAATTTATAATATTTCCCAGCACTGGTCACTAGATGGAGCTATTCCCAAAATTGCAGCATTGCTTGTGGTAAAGCAACCACATTGCTTTTTGCTGCAAAATTTGGAAAAAAGCACTCGCTCTAGTGAGCTCTGAGAATCCCCCCCTCCTTTATCCTGGCTAGTGCCGGGATAAACGAGGGGATTGAACGGTCTAACCTCCTACACTGTGTGTCGCCATTTTTTGAGCTAACACACAGTGTAGTAGGTTTACATACAGTAGTAAACACAGTAAAACACGAACATACATAGAAATCTCTTACCTGCTCCTGCCGCCGCGGCTCCCTCCGGCCCGTCCGCTCCGTCTGCTGCCGCTGGTCCAAGTGCACAAGTCCGGAAGCCGCGACCGGAAGTAGTAATCTTACTGTCCGGCCGCGACTTCCGGTCCACAGGAAAATGGCGCCGGACGGCGCGCATTTCAAATTGGACTGTGTGGGAGCGGCGCATGCGCCGTTCCCACACAGACGGCGTACACAGAAGTGGATGGGACGGGACCCGTTCCCAGTCCCTATGGGACTGGAGCTGCCATATTCCATGTCTGTATGTGTCGTTTTCCATACAGAAATGGAAAAAAAAATGGCAGCCCCCATAGGGAAGAAAAAGTGTAAAAATAAGAAAAAGTAACACACAAACACACAAATTAATCCAAACGTTTTTAATAAAGCACTAACATCTTTAACATATTAAAAAAAAAATTGTGATGACACTGTTCCTTTAAGGGGTTAAGAGAGTAGCACATATTGTGATAGACGACACTAAAAAAATCAGACTACAAGAAATGTCGAACAAGTTTAGACAGAGAGAATATCCTGCATCACTACTTGACCAGGAGTTATCTAAGACCCTACTAGAAGAGACACACAAAATCAGACCAGAATAAATTCAAGGAGACTCCCGTCCGCACATACCTATCACCCCATGATTTCCATGCTACAGAATGTCATTCGAAAACATTGGCCTGCTTTACATACAGCATATCCCGAGAGAGAGGAATTTTACCCTCCCAGCTATGATGTGCCAAAAAAGGCTCTCCAATATCCGTGATCGCCTAATCAGAGCTGATGTAGGCAGTATAGACAAACATTTCTACAAACAAAACGTAACGGGACTTTCCCGTGTTTGCACTGTTCAAGCTGCTCTAACATCATTAAGGGTAACAAAATACAACATCCCTACAACAATAAAACATTCCCAATCAACATTTTGGGGTTTATTTGCTTAAATTCCCATGCGGTCTAGTTTATGTAGGAGAGACCACTCAGAATGCCAGAGATCGTATAGCCAGCCATGAATCCATTATTCGCTGCAACAAAACCTGGCTATCATTACCTGACCGCTTCCAGAAAGGACTCCACCATCTGTCAAAGTTTAAGTTCCAAATAATCAAACAGGTTCCGAGACCAAGAAGAGTTGGCAATCACATTCGCCTGTTGAAAGAAGAGAATCATACTGGATACATATGCTACAGACCCTCACACAAAAAGGGCTCAGTAGGGATTTTGATCTGCTTACATGATTGTATGAACTTTTGACATTCGTTTGCATTGGTTGTATTTTTCATATAATTTCATAGACATTTTTCCATGCATGTACTAACTTCGACCTTTCATCTCTTCTATACCCACTAGAGCACTGCTTACAAAACTTTCTGAGGCCAGTACCCACTTTTGGCCGAGACTTTTGTTTGGTACCCCCCACTACCGTACTTAGCCACATTTAGTCTCATGTATGTCAACATAATTCGTAGTAGATGCCGGTACTTAGATCTAGTCAAAAAATAAGTCCCTGCATCAGAGGCATAGCTAAGGGTTTAGCAAAGCGGGAGGTGAAACACATCAGAGTGAGCCCCAACCCAGTGTGCGCCCCACACAGTATAATGACCTCTTAGTCTCCCCCACACAGTATAATGCCCCTATAATTTCTACCGACACAGTATAATGCCCCTATAGTTTCACCCTACACAGTATAATGGCTGTAAAGCTGCCCCCACACAGTATAATGCCACCATAGCTGCACCCACACAGTAGAATGACCCCATAGTGTCCCCACACAGTATAGTGCCCCTATAGCTGCACCCACACAGTATAATTCCCCTATAGCTGCCCCATGTACAATTTAATGCCCATTGCTGCCCCCACACAGTATACTGCCTCACAAAGTATAATGCCCCATAGCTGCCCCAACCAGTATAATAAACTGATATATGCCCTCACACAGTATAATGCCCCTATTGCTGCCCCAACACAATATAATGCCCACATAACTGCCTCTACACAGCCCCAATAGTGCCTAATAAAAATAATAAAATAAATACTCAACTTTGCCTGGGATCTTTCTGATCCCCCGGAGCAGTGTGTGGCTCAGTGCAGACAGGTGCGATGAAGTCATTGCATTATGCCTGTCTGCACCGAGCCTCTCATAGTGAATGCTGGAGCAAGGAACCGTCAGCTCCTTGCTCCAGCATTGAATTGAACTGTATCTGCATCCTGGGAACGCCAATACAGTTGAAACCGGGACATCAGTGAGTAGCTTGCGACACTCTGGAGGTCTTCACATGACCCCCCAGGGGGTAGTGACCCATAGTTTGGGAAACACTGCGCTAGATACGTTGCTCGACCAGATACACGTACCATAAAACCGTCTCACTCTTTAAGCTCCCATTTTCTTATTCCTTCATGCCCTCTGCTCTCTCTTCCTCTCTTGTCTCCATCTTCCCCAGAATATTCATTTTACTTCTAAACCCCTCTTTCTTTTTCCATCCTCCTAGTTGCCTTTACATATCCATACCACTACTAATTTTTTTTAACACCAAACATCAAATCTCCCATCCATTTGATTTTTAAGTTCCATCAATGAAACTATGCCATCTCTCATTTTTCTACCATATAGATCATTCACCGATATGATACTGATCAACATTTTATACCATATTATACACTCATATTATACATCTTTCACCTATCATTACTTTATCTCTGCTTGCCCCCTCTTCTGTCTTCATTCTACTTCCTTTATACACTCAGCTCTACATTCATACCTACACACATAGTCATGTGCTTAAATACAATTCCTGTCAGGCAACACCTTCTATGTCACGTCGTGTACGCCGTGACGTGACCACGCATGGCTTCAGTTACCCGGTCCTTTCCAGTATCTAAGGGGCCGGGCTGCCACACACGTCATGACGCTGGCGTCACCTATGACACGACGCACAGTGTCTTTGACACGATTGGCCGCGCACCAGAATAGACCGCGGCTCCAGCTGCTTCTCGTTAGCACTCCTCCTTCCAACTAATATATGCATCTAGCACTTTTTCATACTTCCCTTAATTTCTGAGCATCTGGTAGACTCCAAAACATGCTATTTGATCAACACTACCTATTCTTATCAGGTAAATACTTAATCTGCTTTTTCACTTTTAATCACACGACATCGTATTTTATGTTATGGTCTCGAAGGGTGGTCTCCCACCCTTCTTCCTAAAACCAGTATATGCTATGATGTTTTTTTACAACATATGTATTTATAACCTATGCATTGCTCATATGGACAGATTGTAACCTAACTTATCCATCTATAACTAGTGTGTTCTTACAGTATGTTAACCTTATGCCTTTTCATACGTTTATATGCAAACCTTATTGCTCACCTTTACATATCGTATCTTAGCCTATTTACAACCATCCCAATCCAGCATGTTTCCATGTAAACTTTAGACCTCAACCACATTATGGGTCCCCCCCTATATATGTGTATGTCCGGGATTAGTGCACACTCCACTCTTAGTGTTTGCCCCTTAGCATCCAGCCCCTAGACTACCTACACCTCAGCCCACGCGGGTATACTCCCACTAAAGACTCCCGATGTGATGTATGCTTTGATGATGAACTATCACTCATCTGAATTATGGATGTCCATATGTTTATGTATAATACACTATTATGTTAATGTTTTGATTCATTTATTGATATTTATTTTCTGTGTCATATCCACAGCGACGGTGACAAAGGTCACCGGGATAGGTTGAAAATAGTCGCATGTTGTAAATTCTTTTCTATATGAAAACAATATATGAATAAATACACAACTTGAGCAGCAAGAACACTTTCTTCGTTGTATGTGCTGGGGTACCTTGAGACCATATATGGACAGTGAGGTTAGGGGTCTTGAGATGCCGAAATCCCCAGCCAGAGCATTGACAACGCTCTAGGCAGGGATTCCGCTCTTGGAGGGAGCCCCTGACTTCACTGTCCATATATTGACAGTGGCGTTAGGCGCTTTGAGATGCCGGAATTGCATCCTCTGTATATAACGCTATTGGGGCTCTCACTAGGAGCGGAATCCCAAACCAGAGCAACACTCTGGCAGGGAATTCTGCTTCTGGAGGAGCCCATAATGTCACAGTCCATGTATAGACAGTGACGTCACAGCTTCCCTCCAGGAGCGGAATCCCCAGCTAAAGTGTCGGCAACCTTCTGGCCAGGGATTCCACTCCAGTATTCCTGGACAGTGACATCAGAGGCTCCCTCTAGGAGTGGAGTTCCCGGCCAGAGCGTTGCCAACGGTCTGGCTGGGGATTCCGATCCTAAAGTAGCCCCTGACGTCATTGTCGATATATGGACAGTGACATCAAGGGCTTTCCCAAGACAGGAGTCACTGCCCAGAGAGCTTGCGATGCTTTGACCGGGGACTCCAATTAGTTGAAAACCCGACTTCACTGTCAATATATGGACAGGGAAATCAAAGTCTTCCCCGGGCTCAGCGCATCAAGTGGAGATGTACTCAGGGAGTCCTCGGGTGAGGGCAGGATCATTTTTTAATGGCTGTCACGAGGATTGATTTTGAAAAACGGCCATTAAAAACTGATCCACTGACTTCAATGGGGGCCGTTGGGCTATGAAAACGGTCAAGAATGGAACGTGTTCTATTTTTTGATGGCCAGTATTCAATGTCATGTGAATATAGTCTACTGATCTTTGGGTAAGTGATCAGCAATTGACAATTTGAATCTGTATAGCCTCTGTTCTTGCTCCATTTTTGATGGATTACCTGTGGGAAGTCCTAGGCAAACACCATCATTTTCATTACATGAGATTACTATATTGGCAGAATTTCTCCTAGACTTCCTGCTATAGACCTGGCCAAGCAGGATTAATTAGGCCCTGTTAAAACTGTGTTTATTGCCTACATTTAATGTATACGTCAGGAAAAAGCTTCTGACATATACGTTAAAGCTAGGCTGCGACGAATGCCTGAGAGATCATGAGGTATACGTTAAACGGATATCATTAAAGTCTATGGGTAACAAATGCCACTTTTAGGCATCCATATGATGGATCCGTCACCCATAGACTGTGTTGTATCCGTGTATCGTATATGTCATGAAACTATAGGAAATCCCAAGACAAATACATTAAAGCGTAACTAAACGTTCGATCAACTTTTTATTTTCTAGCAGCATGTGTAATATAAATATGTTTTGTAATATACTTTATTAATGAATTTGGGCTCCTTTTTGTGTTATATGTGTTTTAAATGGCCACTCTTACACTTTTCTACCATATTTTATTTCTTGTATTTCTCCTGTTGCTAGCAGAAATCCGTACACCGTTTGGATGTATCAGTGTACGAATTCTGCTGCCTGTGAGTACAGGTGGGTGGTGGCCCCAACCTGACGTCAGATGTGCACGCCCCCATCGTGACATCAGGAAGGTTTCCCTGCCTCTATACGCTACACAGTTCTCTAGCAGCAGAGCGCATGGAAGAGACTGTGTGCACTGGTCTCTGTGCCTGCATGATTCTCCCCCTTCTCTCTGGCAAAGACTCTCAGAACACTGTAATCTGAGCTGCTAATTAGCATCAGATAAGACTCGGACTGCTCCGTCCCGTCCCCCCCCCCAATCACCCTGCCGTCCTGTCTTATCTACCCTGCACTTGCCAGGGAAAGTGAAAAGAAAATCTCTGATTGCTTTCTTCTGGAGTGTGCAGAGATATTTCCATCTCTGTTTATAATGTATTGTGCTGTGCATAGCTCAGTGCATGCTCACAGTATTGTAGTTATCACCTCAGAGTTCACTGCCCATGAAAGATACAGACAGATTGTAACGTCACACACAATAAGACACACCCCTAGACACGCCCCTAGCAACTGGCCAGAATCAGGAAGTGTGAGAAAATGGATGTGGACGGTTTCACAAGAAAAAAAGCTGCAAAAAAGGTACTTTGAAGTGAAAAAAAATGCTAGGAGTAATGTATTCACATAGAGGGACATAATAGCAGTTTAAATATATTTTTTGGGCGAAAGTTTAGCTACGCTTTAAGTGGATGCCTGTGACGTATGCCATACAGTGACGTTTGTCACTCATAGTCTCCCATGTTAAAAAAACATATACCGCGCAATATACATTTTTGTAGGATAGAATAGCAAAGCTTATGATGCAATTCAATACTTTTTTTTGCGTATATCGGCCAGATGTATTCCCAAAAGGAGATACTTTTGGCCTCTATCTGCAGTGAAGCTCTATGGACACGTGTTGTGTGTACGTTGGGAGCTTTCCCGACGTACGCGCTAAACGTAGGGCAAAAACAGGTCTTATATTGTTATGATGTACAATAGTAAGAGAAAAAAGAGAGAGAGACCTCCAGCTCACCTTGTTGCTGTTGTGGTACCAGAGACTGTTGTGCACGGATCTACGTGTTGGCACACGGTAGACAAGACCAAAAAAGAGAAAGTAGAGATCCAGCACCAACGATTGAGTAAAATGGAACAGGTTTTTCCAAGTTTAATGTGCCAAGAGCATTTTGGCTAGTAAAAACAGGGGTAAAGAGCACAGCGTGCTATCTTTAGTGGTGTAGGGAGCTTCAGCCATGATTAAGGACGCTTGAAGCGTCAGAAACGCGTAGGCTTCCTACCATCATCAACCATTTTTCCCTACACCACTAAAGATAGCACGCTGTGCTCTTTACCCCTGTTTTTACTAGCCAAAATGCTCTTGGCACATTAAACTTGGAAAAACCTGTTCCATTTTACTCAATCGTTGGTGCTGGATCTCTACTTTCTCTTTTTTGGTATTGTTATGATGTATTAAGGACTGATGGAACTGTAGAGCTTGTCTGGGTTGGTCTTTATATTTAATAATTGAAGTGACATCTTAGGCTATTGCATCCTTTACTAATTCTCCAAACCACATGAATACACTGTAATGTACCCATGAGAAGTGACAGCACAAGATTGAAATTGTGAAAAAGAATGTTATTCCTGTGAAATGGAAATATTGTACTGACAAATGTGACGGCATCTGGTTTTACTCAACTTTTTTGTTTTCTACATAGAAATGTCATTTGAATACTTTACATACAAATGAGTAAACTTTTCCCCTGGATTATATTCTGAAGATGCTCTCAACTTTGCAGAAAATGAATTAAAATTTCTCGATGATGATGTCTATATTGTAACTTATCCTAAGTCAGGTAAACCTTTCATTGTTTTCAGCTTGTCTTTTTTGTTACTTTTGTTCTTTGGGATGGGTTTACATGGCTCTTTGTTCAAGCTAATAGAGTTGGGTTCCAATTAGGTGACCCGCTCTACCAGCTCAATACTATAATATGGCATGGAGAAAGAGGTTGTGTAAATCATGCAACAACTACCATTCCATGCCTACACTCTTTTTATGAAGAGGTGAGCAGAAGACTAGACAGAGGGGCCGCTGTGTATATAGCGTTTTTGGACTTTGCAAATGCATTTGACACTGTCCCTTATAGACATCTAATGGGTAAATTAACCCCTTAAGGACGCAGCCTAGTTTGGGCCTTAAGGCTCGGAGCCCATTTTTTTAAATCTGACATATTTCACTATATGTGGTAATAACTTCGGAATGCTTAAATCTATCCAAGCAATTCTGAGATTGTTTTCTCGTGAGACATTGGTCTTTATGTTAGTGGTAAAATTTGGTCGATATATTCAGTGTTTATTTGTGAAAAATTGCAAAATTTAGAGAAAATTAAGAAAAAAATTGCATTTTTATGAATTTAAATGCATCTGCTTCTTAGACAGATGGTTATACCACCTAAAATAGGGACTAGTTCCCATTTCCCATATGTCTACTTTAGATTGGCATCGTTTTTTGACCATTTTATTTTTCTTGGACGTTACAAGGCTTAGAACATAAACAGCAATTTCTCATATTTTTAAGTAAATTTCAAAAGCCTTTTTTTTAAGTTATCTGTTCAGTTCTGAAGAGGTTTTGAGGGGCCTATGTATTAGAAACCCCCATAAAACACCCCATTTTAAAATCTAGACCCATCAAAGTATTCAAAACAGCATTTAGAAAGTTTTTGTCCAGATTCGGCAGTTTTTAGAAATGTCCCACATGTGGCTCTAGTGTGCTCGTGGACTAAAACACAAGCCCCAGAACCAAAGAAGCACCTAGGGTATTTTGGGGCCTATTTTTTTATTAGAATATATTTTAGGCAGCATGCCAGGTTTGAAGAGGTGTTGAGGTGCCAAAACAGTAGGAATCCCCCAAAAGTGACCCAATTTTGGAAACTACACCCCCAATGAATTCATTTATGGTTGCTGTTACCATTTTGACACCCCAGGTTTTTTCACAGCGCGTATTTGAATTGGGCTGTGAAATTAAATTTTTTATTTTTTTTTCCAATAATATGTAGTTTTTGATTAAAATTCCTTATTTTCACCGGGCACAAAATGCCCCATTTTGTTGCCCAATTTGTTCTGAGTGCGGCAATACCCCATTTGTGGTGGTAAACTGCCGTTTGGGCCCATGGGAGGGATCAGAAAGAAAGGAGCGCTATGTGTTCTTTGGAGTCTAGTTTTTGCTGGATTGTTTTTCAGGTGCCATGTCGCATTTGCAGAGCCCCAGAGGTATCAAAGCAATGGAAACCCACCAGAAGTGACCCCATTTTGGAAACTACACCCCTCAAGAAATTAGTTTATGGGTGTTGTGACCATTTAGACCCATAGTTTTTTCATAGAATTTACTTGAATTGGGCTGTGAATTAACAAAAATGTAATTTTTTCCAATAAGATGTAGTTTTGGCTCAATTTCTTATTTTCACAAGGAAGAAAATACCCCATTTTGTTGCCCAATTTGTCCTGAGTGCGGCAATACCCCATTTGTGGTGATAAACTGCCGTTTGGGCCCATGGGAGGGATCAGAAGGAAAGGACCACCCTTTGGCCTACTGGGGATTTTCTGGTGCTAAGTCATGTATGCAGAAGCCCCTGAGGTACCAGTATAGTTGAAACTCCCGAGAAGTGACCCCATATTAAAAACTACACCCCTTAAGGCATTCATCTAGAGGTGTAGTGAGCATTTTCACCACACAGGTATTTTGTAAAAGATAATGCAAAGCAGATGGTGTAGAGTGAGATTTGCAATTTTCTATACATATATGCCAATTCAGTATCCGATGTATTGTGCCCAGAATGCGCTACCAGAGACATATACCCCATAAACTGTAATGTGGGTTCACCTGGGTAAGGCAATACCCTAAATGTTGCTGTTAACAGCTGCCTGGGCACACAGCAGGGCTCAGAGGGGATAAGCTGTGCGGAGGGCATCAGGGTAAGTAAAACTGGGGTAGATTAAAAATCAAGGGATGTATGATCAATTTTAAAACACTTTCATACAGAGCCCTGGTTTTTCAGGACACATGTCACATTGATATATTGTGTCCTTCCTTATCCCCCTCTTATAACAGACTTTGCACCTCTTTTGACTTTTGACTTGCCAGTTTGGGGAATGTCTCCTGGACAGTGTTGCCCTGGTACGTTGCGTGTGGCATCGCTTCCAGAAGTACTGGGTGGCCCCCCATTCTAGGTCCCTAAAGATTAGGTTCTTGATAACCACCTCTTGAAATTCCAGGAAAGTTCCCCTCTGGCCTGTACATCGACGTAGCGCGTACGCATTGTACAAAGCCATCTGTATGATGAGCACAGCCAGCTTCTAATACTACACCGCATGGCACTGTAGGGCTTCAGGACTTGATCTGACTAAGCCACCCCTCCCATGTACCTATTGTAGTCCAGGATGCAGTCTGGTTTGAGGGGTCTCTATACTGGTACCTCGTACAGGTACATGGGTACTGGTGTGGCCATGTATTGTTGTCAATACAAGGACATCTCTCTTATCCTTGTACTTGACAAACAATATGTTTGCTGCTAGATTGTGCCCTGCTCTCACCCCTTCTGAATGTTTGCCCTGCAGAGTCTTGGGGAGGCCTCTCAGGTCTTTTCTAGCAGTGCCGCATGCTGCAGTACATCTGGAAGCGAGGCACTTGAAGAGTGGGACGCTGGTATAAAAATTAACCAGGTAGAGGTGGTAACCCTGGTCCAGCAGTGGGTGCACCAAATCCCACACAATATTTGCATTAACTCCCAGTAAGGGGGAGCATTCTGGGGGCTGAATACTGGTGTCCTTCCCTTCATATATCCTAAATTTGTAGGTATACCCTGATGCACTCTCGCACAGCTTTTACATCTTCACGCCATACCTTGCCCTCTTACTCGGCAGGTACTGGCGGAATTGAAGCCTCCCCTTAAAATGTACCAAGGACTCATCAACAGAAATACAATTCTCGGGGATGTATTCTTTGGAAAACCGGGTAATTTAAATGGTCTAATAGGGGTCTCCGTTTATACAAACGGTCAAAACTGGGGTCATCTTGGGGTGGGCACGGCTCATTATCAGTATAATGTAAGAATTGATGTATTGCCTCATAACACATCCTGGACACGGCCACACGGTACATCGGGGTGTGGTATAAGAAAAGGGCTGTTTTTTTTTTGTTTTTTTTAGGTTCCAGTTCAGTTCTGAAGTGGCTTTGAGGGACCTATATATTATAAACCCCTATCAAACACCCCATTTTAGAAACTAGGCCCCACAATGTATTCAAAACAGCGTTTAGAAAGTTTATTAACCCTTTAGGTGTTTCACAGGAATTTAAAGCAAAGTAGAGGTGAAATTTACATGTTTGATTTTTTTGTCAGAAAATCCTTTTTATTCCATTTTTTTCTGTAAAACAGAAGGTTTTACCAGAGAAACGCAACTCAATACTTATTGCCCAGATTCTCCAGTTTTGAGAAATATCCCACATGTGGCCCTAATGCGGTAATGGACTGAAGCACCGGACTCCGAAGCAAAGGAGTACCTAGAGGATTATTATTTTTACCTTTTTATTAGGTACCATGTCCGGTTTGAAGAGGTCTTGTGGTGCCAATACAGTGGAAACCACCCAAAAGTGACCCTATTTTGGAAACTAGACCCCTTGAGGATTTCATTGTAGTATTCATGGGGTGCATGCGCCTTTTTCATCAGTTTTTATTCTATTTTTAAGAGGCGTGGTGACTAAATAACAGCAATTCTACTATTTTAGTTTTTTATTGTACTTTTTTTTACAGCGTTTACCGTGTGCTATAAATGACATATTCACTTTATTCTGCAGGGTGATACGATTACGGCGATACCATATGTTTATAGTTTTTTTTATGTCTTATGGCGTTTGCACAATAAAATACTTTTTATAAAATATCATTTACTTTTTGTGTTGCCATATTCTAGGAGCCGTAACGTGTTTTTTTTCGATCAAGAAAGCCGTGCGAGGACTTGTTTTTTGCGTAACGAACTGCAGTTTCGATCAGTACCATTTTTAGGTAAATGAGACTTCATGATCTCTTTTTATTCCATTTTTTGGGAAGTGAAGTGACCAAACAATTGTGATTTTGGTATGCTTTATTATTATTTTCTTTTACGGCGTTCACCGTGCGGGATAAATATCAAAATACTTTTGAAGTTCAGGCCGTTACGAACGTGGCGATACCAATTATGTATAGTTTATTTGTTTATTTATTTATTTTTATTAATAATAAAGGACTGATAAGGGAAAAAGGGGGATTTTTACTTTTGTTACTCTTAAAACTTTTATTTTTTTATTTTTTTACTTTTACTTTTTTTTACTTTATTACTTTGTCCCACTAGTGTACTTGAGGGCAGGAGGCCCTGATCGCTATTTTAATACACTGCACTACATGCGTAGTGCAGTGTATTAGAGCTGTCAGCTACTTGCTTACAGCAAGCATAGTGGGTTCTGACTTAGTCAGGATCCACTAGGCTTCCGTAGATGGCATAGCCGGACGCCATTATTAGGCATCCGGTTGCCATAGCCACCATCGCCGGCCGCAATCGTGTAGGGGGCTGACGATGGTAGTTTAACCCCTAAGAAGCCGCGATCGCTATTGAACGAGTCTTCCAAGGGGTTAATCAGCGGGGACACAGCGATCGGTCCCCGCTGAAGGAGCTGCGGCAACTGCTTTATGAGACAGCAGCCGTCACAGCTTCTGTACTATTCCGTCGCTGAGCACGAACGATGCACTTAGCACGATGGAATAGTACGTTGCTGAGCGAGAAAGGGGTTAAGGTCTATAGTTTTAGAAAGTATAGTTTGTAAATGGATTGAAAATTGGCTCAAGGACCGTATCCAGAGAGTTGTGGTCAATAATTCCTACTCTGAATGGTCCCTGGTTATAAGTGGTGTACCCCAGGGTTCAGTTCTGGGACCAATATTATTCAACTTATTTATTAATGATATAGAGGATGGGATAAATAGCACTATTTCTATTTTTGCAATGACACCAAGCTATGTAGTATTGTTCAGTCTATGGATGTACATAAATTACCAGCTGATTTTGACACACTAAGTGTTTGGGCATCCACTTAGCAAATGAAGTGTAATGTAGATAAATGTAAAGTTATGCATCTGGGTACACACAACCTGCATGCATCATATGTCCTAGGAGGAGCTATTCTGGGAGATTCACATGTTGAGAATGATCTGGGTGTACTTGTAGATCATAAATGAAATAACAGCGTGCAATGTCAATCAGCTGCTTCAAAGGCCAGCAAGATATTGTCGTGTATTAAAAGAGGCATGGACTCGTGGGACAGGGATGTAATATTACCACTTTACAAAGCATTAGTGAGGCCTCATCTAGAATATGCAGTTCAGTTCTGAGCTCCAGTTCATAGAAAGGATGCCCGGGAGTTGAAAAAAATACAAAGAGGAGCAACTACACTACTAAGGGGCATGGAGAATCTAAGTTATGGGGAAAGATGAGAAGAATTAAACCTATTTAGCCTTGAAAAGAGACGACTAAGGGGGGACATGATTAATTTAAATAAATATATGAAATATATAAGAAATATAGTGAAATCCTGTTCCATGTAAAACCCCCTCAAAAGACAAGTGGGCACTCCCTCCGTCTGGAGAAAAAAAAGGTTCAATCTCCTTTGAGAACTGTGAATCTATGGAATAGTGTACCGCAGGAGACAATAGATGGCTTTAAAAAGACTTAGATAATTTCCTAGAACAAAAAAATATCAGCTCCTATGTCAATGTGTAGATTTTTTTTTTCATCCCTTCACTTTTTCCCATCCCATGGTTGAACTTGATGGACATGTTTCTTTTTTCAACCGTACTATGTAGCTATGTAGCTATATACACTAACTGGTAGAAACTTACACCTCCCTTTGTACTCCATAATCAGTACTGTTTAATAGAAAATAATAATATAATAAAAGATGTGTGCCTCTACAGACACAAACTGGATGATAGAGATTTTAAGTTTACTAAAGACGAAAGGGGACCCTACCTGGTGCTACTCTCTTCCTATTTGGCTTCGATCTCCATGGTATGAAATCATAGAAGGATAGTCACAGATCAAAGATGTTGTTTCTCCAAGGGTGCTAACATCTCACTTACCATTCCAAATTTTTGCAAAGTCTTTCTTCTCATCCAAAGCTAAGGTATGTAAAATGATTCAAAATGAAAAAATAAATAAATGTATTTTCATAATTTAAATGTTTTAGCATACAGGCCACTCATCCAGAAATCTGAATTTGTTATGTTGTAGGTCACGTAAATGTAAAATAAATTACGATCCTGTAGAGGAATTATGCAATCTAGTTGGGTTCTTTCTCTTGATATAAATGATTACACCCAGAGAAAGAACCCAACTAGATTGCATAATTCCTCTATAGGACCATAATTTATTTTACATTTACGTCTTAGTACTCTGCTAGCCCCAGGACTTCGAAGTGAGGTGTGTTCCAGCGATTAATTATCTGGATAACTTAGTATAAACACCGGCAAAGATACACAACTACCATTGTTAATGGGAACAGGACAAAGTCGTCTAGCCTGGTTGTCAATGGCTGTCGAAATCAAGTGAAAATGTAAGGACGGATTCATAGTTGGTCAAGCAGAGCTCTGTACAAGACTGTAATACAGGAACAGAGGATTAGGCAAGAGAACAATCTTTGCCTCTAGGGTCTAGAGCTTCAAACTTTGATTTTTGTGTTTTCTTTTTTTACATGAAATTTCTTTTTTCAGCTTTTCTGCAGGGACAGGTGACACAAGTAACCAGGTCCTTTTTTTGGGGGGCTGGACACTTTTCAGTGCACAATATGTTTTAAGTAATTTCCACTTTAATGGAATGAAGAATTTCTTCAGACGAAATTTGTGGAAAACTTTTGGAATTTTGAGCTTGTTTGCTCCTTTCACAAGGAGCAAGGCATGGGGATGAGCGAACGTTACTACAATCGCTCTTCACCATGCATTTCTAACAGGGAGATGTGCTGCCGGCAACGATAATATTTCTGGCTGCATAAACGATACGATCAGCCGATAAATTAGCATTTGATCGTTCATCGGCTGATTGTTGCCCTGTGGATGCTGTGAACGCTCGTTTGCCCGATGTCCTACATGGGCCGTCAAAAAAAGCGCCGATCAACGAGACAGCTCATTGATCGGTGCTTGCATGTTTCTTTCACAAGGCACTATGATCAGTAATGTATGAACACGAGCGATCATGTCTGCAGCAAATCTCCTTGTTTACACAGGGAGATGTGCTGCCGACAATGATAATTTGTGCTGCATACACTATACGAGCTGCTCGTTAATCGGCTGATTGTTGCCCTGTTTACACTGGGCAATGATCGCAAACGCGCAGTCATATAAATGCACGTTTGCCCCATCATTGGCCCATGTAAAAGGGCCTTAACAAGTCACAAGTTTTAAGAAATGACTGATACCCTTTAACAGATTGAAAATCACTAATTCAAGAATGCAGAACTGATTTGTATTGACATTTGCTATATTATCCTATAGATCATCTACATTATGAGTAACCCTAAGGATATACTAGTGTTTTTGTTTTATTTTTCCAAAATGCTCTCCCTTTATAAAGATTTCAATAACTTTCAAGAGCTTTTTGAAGTCTTTTTCAAGGCAATAGTAAGTTAAATACATAATGTCTGCTACATCTTTAAATATGGGTTGTTGTGGTGTGTTGCCAGGGTTATACATAAAAGGGTTATCTCACAGAGAACCTGTAAACAAGTGCCAGATTATCAATTTTTGGGATTATTTGATGCCGGGCTGAATAAATTTATCAGTGTATATAGGTTCATACCTTTACCTCTATATATATATATATATATATATATATATATATATATATATATATATATGTAATGACAGGGATAGGGAAACAGACAAGTGAGCCCTAATCTACCCGCCACTCAGTCCCTGCCTACTTGCAACGACCCGCCCTAGGCGACGGGGTACAACTGGGCGACGGTCCCTACACTCAATAAGTGCACGACAGACAACAGACAAGGAAACACAGAACAAAGGGAAACGGGGCAGTTGCCCACGGCAACACCGTGAGCAACAAGAGTAGTAAACGAGCCGAGTCAAACCAGGAGAGTACGAGGTGCCAAACGTAGAGCAGGAGAGTAGTGAACAAGCCGAGTCAAATCAGGAGTGTACGAGGTACCAAACGCAGAGCAGAAGAGTAGTCAGTAAGCCAGGGTCAATACGAAGCAGGGAAGAGTAGTTCAAGAAGCTGCAGCAGGGCCAGGAAACCAACAGAGAAGAATCACAAGCAAGGAGGAACAGGAAAGGCAGGTATAAATAGACAGAGGGCGGGAGCTAGCTCCGTCTGGCCAGGCTGTGATAGGCTCTCCCACTCCTAAGCCTGCCATCCTGAGTGGTGGAAGATGGAGTCAGTCTCACAGACATAGAAGCAGGTGCAGACTGATTACCTATGGGCGTGGATACAGAAGCTGTGCCTGGCAGATCCTTAACAGTACCCCCCTTTTATGAGGGGCCACCGGACCCTTTCTAGATGGACCTGGTTTATTGGGGAAACGAAGGTGGAACCTCCTGACCAATACCCCAGCGTGAACATCCCGGGCGGGTACCCAAGTCCTCTCCTCAGGCCCGTATCCTCTCCAATGGACCAGGTACTGGAGGGAGCCTTGGACCATCTTGCTGTCCACAATCTTGGCCACCTCGAATTCTACCCCCTCAGGGGTGAGAACGGGGACAGGAGGTTTCCTCGAGGGAGCCAAGGACGGGGAGCAGCGTTTAAGGAGGGAGGCATGAAACACGTCGTGTACTCGAAAAGATGGGGCAACTCCAGTCGGAAGGAGACAGGATTGAGGACTTCAATGACCTATAAACCGGGGAGCAAACTTCTTGGACAGGACTTTAAGGCGCAAGTTCTTTGACGATAGCCACACAGAATCCCCGACCATAAACAAGGGGTTAGCAGAACGTCTTCTATCTGCCTGAGTTTTTTGTATGCTCAGGGACGCCTCTAGGTTCTTCTGAACCTGGGCCCAGACTGTGAACAGTTCCCGATGAACGACCTCTACCTCGGGATTGTTGGAACTACCAGGTGAAACGGAGGAGAACCGTGGATTAAACCCAAAATTACAGAAGAAGGGGGAGACCCCTGACGAGTTACTGACCCGGTTATTAAGGGAAAATTCGGCGAGGGGAATGAATGAGACCCAATCATATTGACAGTTAGAGATAAAACACCTTAAATATTGTTCTAGAGATTGATTAGTCCCTCGGTTTGGCCATTAGTTTCAGGATGGAAGGCAGAGGAGAAGGACAGATCAATCTCCAACTTTTTACAGAAGGCTCTCCAAAACAAAGAAACAAATTGTACCCCTCTGTCAGAAACAATATTGACAGGGAGCCCATGGAGACACAGGATGTGTTTGACAAACAAGGTAGCTAACGTCTTAGCATTGGGTAGTTTTTTGAGGGGCACAAAGTAGCACATCTTACTGAAGCAGTCTACTACAACCCACACCACCGACTTGCCTTGAGATGGAGGCAAATCGGTCATAAAATCCATGGAGATATGGGTCCAAGGTCTCTGGGGAATGGGCAAAGAACGTAGTAAGCCCGCTGGTCGGGACCTTGGACCTAGCACAAACCTCACAAGCGGCGACGTAGGACCTAACGTCTTTAGGCATCCCAGGCCACCAATAGTTTCTGGCAATGAGGTGCTTGGTACCCAGGATGCCTGGATGACCAGATAGTGCGGAGTCATGATTTTCCCTAAGTACCCTTAGCCGGAATTGCAGGGGAACAAACAGCTTGTTCTCAGGAAGGTTCCCGGGAGCTGAACCTTGATCAGCAGCAATTTCAGAGACTAAATCAGACTCAATAGAGGAAATGATTATACCTGGAGGCAAAATACAAGCAGGATCTTCCTCCGAAGGAGGGCTGGCCATGAAGCTACGCGACAGTGCAGCCTTAAAATTTTTAGACCCGGCCCTATAGGTAACCAAAAAATTGAATCTGGTAAAAAATAACGCCTATCGAGCTTGTGTCGGGTTTAGCCTACGTGCCGATTCTAGGAAAAACAGATTCTTGTGGTCGGTAAGGACCGTTACCTGGTGCCTAGCCCCCTCCAGGAAGTGACGCCACTCTTCAAATGCCCATTTAAGGGCTAAGAGTTCGCGGTTGCCAATATCATAGTTACTCTCAGTGGGCGAAAACTTCCTGGAGAAGTAGGCACAGGGACGGAGATGGGTGAGGGACCTGGTACCCTGGGACAAGACAGCCCCCACTCCCACCTTGGACGCGTCAACCTCCACGATAAATGGCTCCATTTGGTTGGGCTGAACCAACACCGGGGCCGAGATAAAGCACTTCTTAAGGACCTCAAAAGCCTGGACAGCCTCAGGAGGCCAGCGGAGGAGATCAGCACCCTTGCGAGTGAGGTCCGTAAGAGGCTTAGCGATGACCGAGAAGTTAGCAATAAATCTCCTGTAATAATTAGCGAACCCCAAGAAGCACTGTAACGCCTTCAGGGAGGCAGGTTGGACCCATTCCGCCACAGCCTGGACCTTGGCGGGGTCCATGCGGAATTCATGAGGAGTGAGGATTTGACCCAAAAATTGTATCTCCTGCACCCCAAACACACATTTTTCGGTCTTCGCAAACAGTTTTTTTCCCGAAGGACCTGGAGCACCTTCCTGACATGCTCAATGTGGGAGGACCAGTCCTTGGAAAACACAAGTATGTCATCAAGGTACACTACAACAAATACCCCCAGGTAATCTCTTAAAATCTCATTTATGAAATTCTGGAAGACCGCGGGAGCATTACACAACCCAAAGGGCATGACGAGGTATTCGAAATGACCTTCGGGCGTGTTAAATGCAGTCTTCCACTCATCCCCCTCTTTGATGCGGATAAGGTTATACGCCCCCCGTAGATCAAACTTAGAGAACCATTGGGCCCCCTGAACCTGATTAAAGAGATCAGGAATCAAAGGAAGGTGATACTGGTTCCTTACAGTGACCTTATTCAAGTTACGGTAGTCAATGCATGGCCTAAGACCACCATCCTTCTTCCCTACGAAGAAGAAGCCAGCACCTACCGGAGAAGTAGAGGGGCGAATGTAACCCTTGGCCAGGCATTCCTGGATATACTCTCTCATGGCTTCACGTTCGGGACAAGAGAGATTAAATATCCTACCCTTAGGGAGCTTAGCTCCTGGTACCAAATCGATAGCGCAATCGTATTCTCTATGAGGAGGTAACACTTCGGAGGCCTCCTTAGAGAAAACATCAGACCTGAACAAACTCAGGTAGCGTGTTCACCTCCTCAGGGGGAGAAATAGAATTAACAGAAAAACATGACGTCAAGCATTCATTACCCCATTTGGTAAGATCCCCAGTATTCCAGTCAAACGTGGGATTATGCAACTGCAACCAGGGAAGGCCTAAAACCAAATCGGACGATAATCCCTGCATCAACAGTACAGAGCACTGCTCCAAATGCATGGAGCCAACAAGGAGTTCAAAAACAGGGGTATGCTGTGTAAAATAACCATTAGCAAGAGGAGTGGAGTCGATACCCACTACTGGGACAGGTTTAGGCAAATCAATCAAAGGCATAGCTAGAGACATAGCAAATTCCACAGACATGATATTAGCAGACGACCCTGAATCCACGAAGGCACTGCCGGTAGCAGACCTACCACCAAAAGAGTCCTGAAAGGGAAGCAAGATTTTATTACGTTTCATATTTACGGGAAATACCTGTCCGCCCAAGTGACCTCCCCGATGATCACTAAGGCGCGGAAGTTTTTCGGCTGCTTATTCTTACGCCTAGGACAGGTGTTCACTTGCTTGTCATCCCCACAATAGAAGCAGAGACCATTCTTCCTGCGGAGCTCTCTACATTGTTAGGGGGACACGGAGGCCCCGAGTTGCATAGGTACCTCCGAGTCTTCCGTGGAAGAACGAAGCAACGGAACCTCGGGAGGAATCATGGGGGAGTCAGAGGAGAAAACACATAAACGTTCACGTTGTCGTTCCCTGAGAGATCGGTCAAGTCGTACCGCTAAAGCCATAACCTGGTCTAGGGAGTCAGAAGAGGGATAGCTAACTAGCAGGTCTTTCAGGGCGTTCGACAGACCCAACCTAAACTGGCACCTTAAGGCAGGGTCATTCCACCGAGAAGCTACGCACCACTTCCTAAAGTCAGAGCAATACTCCTCAACAGGTCTCTTACCCTGACGTAAGGTCACCAGCTGAATCTCGGCAAAGGCAGTCCTGTCAGTCTCGTCATAAATGAGTCCGAGAGCAGAAAAGAAAAGATCAACGGAGGAAAGTTCAGGGGCGTCAGGAGCCAAGGAGAAGGCCCATTCTTGGGGCCCTTCCTGGAGCCGGGACATAATTATACCAACCCGCTGGCTCTCAGAACCTGAGGAGTGGGGCTTTAAAATAGAGCCTAAAACTCTCCCGAAAGGAGAGAAAAGTCTTCCGGTCCCCTGAGAACCGGTCAGGCAACTTGAGGTGGGGTTCAAGAGGTGAGGTGAGGGGTACTACCATGGTAGCATCAGGCTGGTTGACCCTCTGAGCCAGGGCCTGGACCTCTAGCGAGAGACCCTGCATTTGCTGAACCAGGGTCTCAAGGGGGTCCATAGTGGTGTGAGGGACCAGGGTAGAGTAGGTATAATGGGCTTGTGATTATGTAATGACAGGGATAGGGAAACAGACAAGTGAGCCCTAATCTACGCGCCACTCAGTCCCTGCCTACTTGCAACGACCCGCCCTAGGCGACGGGGTACAACTGGGCGACGGTCCCTACACTCAATAAGTGCACGACAGACAACAGACAAGGAAACACAGAACAAAGGGAAATGGGGCAGTTGCCCACGGCAACACCGTGAGCAACAAGAGTAGTAAACGAGCCGAGTCAAACCAGGAGAGTACGAGGTGCCAAACGTAGAGCAGGAGAGTAGTGAACAAGCCGAGTCAAACCAGGAGTGTACGAGGTACCAAACGCAGAGCAGAAGAGTAGTCAGTAAGCCAGGGTCAATACGAAGCAGGGACAAGTAGTCCAAGAAGCTGCAGCAGGGCCAGGAAACCAACAGAGAAGAATCACAAGCAAGGAGGAACAGGAAAGGCAGGTATAAATAGACAGAGGGCGGGAGCTAGCTCCGTCTGGCCAGGCTGTGATAGGCTCTCCCACTCCTAAGCCTGCCATCCTGAGTGGTGGAAGATGGAGTCAGTCTCACAGACATAGAAGCAGGTGCAGACTGATTACCTATGGGCGTGGATACAGAAGCTGTGCCTGGCAGATCCTTAACAATATATATATATATATATATATATATATATATGTGCATAATTTTTTTTATTTTTTTTTTAATTATTATTATTATTTTTATTTTATTTTTATTATTATTATTATTATTTTTATTTTATTTTAAAAGATACATCAAAGGAACATAGCAAACTATTCACAATGGTAATTCCAAATATATTATGGACTTGCACAATTTTATTGGGCACAAAATATTAGGAAACATGTCCGACAACAATAATGAGGCATAAGAAAGAGAAGTGTGCCTAGTACTGTATGCCACGAGTTGGCCAAATCCATGCTACACCATTGTTAAAATTTGAGGTAAAATCCATGACATAGTCTAGTTCTCCTGACACTTGATATATTTTCATAAAACCTTAAGTAACGTGTTATCAGTGGTTTTCCATAGTGTTACAAAAGATCAACTTTATTATCATAACTCTGTAAGCAAGATGCACAAAAAAAATAGTAGAATAATAAGCCCCACTCTTCTGCATCTCATGAGAATTAAGTTAAATACTGACTTCCTTGTAGGCATTAGGGAAGAGGGCACTTTTGGGGTAATAGTATGCATGAGACGGTTTACCTTCACTTGCATATTAGAAAGCAGTGGCGGATTTAATGGGGGAATGGAACAATCTATCCCCCTAAAAAAGAGCACCATTTTTTGTTTGTTTTGTTTGACTTTTAGGGTATGTTCACACACACTAATTACGTCCGTAATTGACGGACGTATTTCGGCCGCAAGTACCGGACCGAACACAGTGCAGGGAGCCGGGCTCCTAGCATCACACTTATGTACGATGCTAGGAGTCCCTGCCTCGCTGCAGGACAACTGTCCCGTACTGAAAACATGATTACAGTACGGGACAGCTGATTGATAGGGCTGCAGCGATCATTGCAGCGGCCTTTTTGCAGTTTTTGGGTACAACACCGTACTCATCCGGAGCTGTGCCTCGAATTGCAGTTCCAGTCTCATTCAAGTGAATGGGACTGAGCTTCAATCTCAGGCACGGCCGATAACGATGTGCATGGCAATGTGCATAGGTAAACACTGAAGAGGCCTGCGTTGACGAAGGCCGCGACCCCTTCAGTCAGCTGATCCGCGGGGTGCCGTGAGTCGGACTCCTACCGATCTGATATTCATGGCCTATCCTAAGGATATGTCATCAATAAAAAATGTCTGGATAACCCCTTTAATTTATTTAGACCCCCATTATAGACCGCTAAATAAATTCAGAGAAAAAAATATTCAGACCAGGGGTTGTGTGTGGCACTATGTACAGGGGGCTGTGTGTGGCACTATGTACAGGGGGCTGTGTGTATGTGGTGTTTTACAGTGTGTGGTATTATTATATTCAGGCTCGCAGTGTTTGGTGCTATTATATTTAGGGGTACAGTATGTGGCACCATGATAACTTTATTTTCATTTATAGGTGTGGAAATGTTGGAAAAGTGAGGAGTCGAAGACATCTGAGTGGCAAGTTCTGCAGAAATCAGTCATGGCCGGGAGACGTCGTCATGTGCTCTGGACCGGATGGAGAAGAAAAGAGGAAAAAAACTACTAGAATCTGAGACGTCGTCACATGTGAGTCACTAGATTTATAGAGAATCTGTCACCTCTCCTGACATATTTATTATAGGAAATCCTTGTATTTCACAAAAAGTCTTTGTGCAGTCCAGGACTTATAGACAATTCCCCTTGTCAGGAGGATATGTCCCTGTACAGTGTGATACTGTCAGTATGTAGGGACACAGCCCTGTGACAAGGGGAATCCGTAACACCCATTTGTTAATGCTTGCCCAAAAAGGTAGCGTTAAAAATAGTTATGGTGCGGCAGGGCGGCGGTGCGCAAGGGGGGCCCAAGTTTGGGTAACAGCCCAGGGCCCATCGTCTACTTAATCCGCCAATGATAATAATAATAATCTTTATATAGCGCCAACATATTACGCAGCACTTTACAATTTAGAGGGAACATGAAACAAACAATATCAGACATTACATAGTGACAAAGTTAATTTACAATTCAAACCTGAGGAGTGAGGACCCTGCTCGCAAGAGTTTACAATCTATGAGGAATAAGGGAGACACAAAGTGTAACAGTGTTTGTTCTGTACAATAGTCCGGCCATTTTTATACACATGGGGTGGTAACATAAAGCTGCATGAGCCGGTCACCAGCCAGTATCCGTGTATGACGGACATGAAGAGAAGGAGTGTGAGGGAATCTTATTCTGATGACTAATCTAAAAGGAGGGCCATGGAAAGGAGTCAGATTAGGGAATGTTATAGGCCTGTTTAAATAGATGTGCTTTCAGGGCATGTTTAAAACTGTGGATATTGGGAATTAATCTGATTGTCTGTGGTAGCACATTCCTGAGGACTGGTGCAGCACGAGAAAAATCTTGGAGACGGGAGTGGGAGGTTCGGATTATGGAGGATTTTAATCTAAAGTCGTTGGCAGAACGTAGAGCCCAAGTAGGGTGATAGACAGAGATGAGGGAGGAGATGTAAGGAGGTGCAGCACTGTGGAGAGCTTTGTGGGTGAGAGTAATAAGTTTGAATTTTATTCTAAAGGGGATGGGCAACCAGTGCAGTGACTGGCACAGATTAGAGGCGTTGGTGTAGCGGTTGGTCATAAATATGAGCCTGGCTACTGCATTAAGGATAGATTGGAGAGGGGAGAGTTTGGTGAGGGGAAGACCGACTAGTAATGAGTTACAGTAGTCAAGACGAGAGTGAATCAGAGCAACAATGAGAGTTTTGGCGGTTTCCTCCGTAAGAAAAGGGCGGATGCTGGAGATGTTTTTGAGGTGAAGATGACAGGAGCGTGAAAGTGATTGAATGTGAGGAATAAAGGAAAGATCTGAGTCAAAAATAACCCAGAGACAGCGGGCGTGCTGCTTAGGAGTTATGATAGTGCCACACACAGAGATGGAGACATCAGGTTTACGGAGGTTAGTAGATGGTGGGAACACAAGGAGCTCAGTTTTAGAAAGATTCCGTTTCAGATAGAGAGAGGACATGATGTTAGAGACAGCGGACAGACAATCACTGGTGTTTTGTATTAGAGCAGGGGTGATGTCACGGGAAGAGGCATATAATTGGGTGTCATCAGCGTAGAGATGGTACTGGAAGCCAAATCTGCTAATGGTTTGTCCAATAGGAGCTGTGTAGAGAGAAAAGAGGAGCGGACCTAGGACTGATCCCTGAGGAACCCCCGATAGCAAGGGGAAGAGGAGAAGAAGTAGAACCAGCAAATGACACACTGAATGAGCGATCAGAGAGATACGAGGAAAACCAAGAGAGAGCCGCGTCCTTGAGGCCAATAGAGTGGAGCATGTTAAGTAGGAGTTTGTGGTCTACAGTGTCAAAGGCTGCAGAGAGATCCGGAAGAATCAGTAGAGAGTATTTGCCGTTAGATTTAGCTGCCAAGAGATCATTTGAGACTTTAGTAAGGGCAGTTTCTGTGGAGTGTTGAGTGTGGAAACCAGATTGTAAGGGGTCTAGAATGAAGTTTGCAGAGAGATAGCGGATAATGCAAGAGTAGACCAAGCGTTCCAGGAGTTTGGAGTTGAAGGGCAGATTAGAGACTGGTCGGTAGTTAGCAGCGCTGGATCGGTCAAGAGTTGGTTTTTTCAGTAATGGGGTTATAATGGCATGTTTAAAATAGGAGGCAAAGATACCAGAGGAAAGAGAGAGGTTAAATATTTTAGTCAGGTGACTAGTGACAGCTGGGGAGAGGGACTGGACGAGGTGTGAGGGGATAGGATCACTAGGGCAGTTAGTTCGACGAGAAGAAGAGAGGAGCCCAGAGACTTCTTCTTCTGTTATTGGGTCAAATGCTGAAAGTGAAGAAGAGGGAGTGCGTGAGGGAAGGGGATCGATGTTACTAGGGAACTGGGAGATAATATCATGGCGGATGTAGTCAATTTAATCTTTGATTGGTGTCTGCACTTTAGGACTAAGGAGGGAGTGAAAAGTATCAAAGAGGCGTTTTGGATTATTAGATAGTGTGGAGATGAGAGAAGTGAAATAGACTTGTTTGGCTCGGTGAAGGGCAGAGTTGTAAGTTCTCAGCATAAATTTGTAATGGAGGAAGTCTGCATCCAAATGCGATTTTCTCCACAGTCGTTCGGCACAACTCAGGCGCCGCTGAAGAAAGCGGGATTGAGGCGTGTGCCAGGGTTGTCGTCGTCTTTGTCGAGTGGTTCGGAGTGTACGGGGGGCTGCTTTATCCAATGCATTCTTGAGAGTATTATTGTAAAGTTTGGCAGCCAGATTGGGACAGGAGAGGGAAGAGATAGGGGACAATGAGGACTGTAGACTGTCTATGAGTTTCTGAGTGTTAATGGCATGTAGATTTCTGTATGTCTGATACGTAGGCATGACCTGAGGAGGCAGAGAATATTTGATAGTAAAGGAAGAGAAGGTTGTGGTCAGAGAGCGGGAGAGAAGAGTTAATAAAGTCAGAAACTGAGCAGAGACGGAAGAAGACCAGGTCAAGTGAATGTCCGTCTTCAAGTTGTGACAGACCTAGGGATGAGGTTAAAGATAGAAACTGGGAGGCAGTTGAGGAGATTGGGTTATCAATGGGGATGTTGAAGTCACCCATGATGAGAGTGGGTGTTTCAGAGGATAGAAATTGTGGAAGCCAGGCAGCAAAATTATCCAGGAATTGGCGGGGTGAGCCTGGGGGGCGGTAGACAACTGCCACTCGGAGGGAAAAAGGGTGAAAGAGTCGGAGGGTGTGGACTTCAAAAGACGGAAATGTCCGTGAGGGGTCCGGGGGAATGACCTGAAAAGTGCAGTGTGGGGAAAGAAGTATACCTACTCCTCCACCCTGCCTGTTCTCAGGTCTGGGGGCATGAGAGAACTGGAGACCACCATAAGATAGAGCAGCAGGGGAAGCAGTGTCAGACAGGTGTAGCCATGTTTCTATTAGAGCCAGAAGGTTGAGAGAGTTAGAAAGGAATAAGTCATGAATAAAGGTGAGTTTGTTGCACACGGACAGAGAATTCCAGAGAGCACAGTTAAAAGAGACAGGAGAAGACGTACAAGGAATGGTAAGAAGATTTGCAAGGTTTCTATGTGTGGCAGCTAAGTGGTTGAGCTTGGCAGAAGAAAAGAGAGGACCAGGGTTGGGAGAGATGTCTCCTGCAGCTAGTAGCAGGAGAATGGAGAGATACAGCAGATGGTTCTGTGATTTATGAGATTGATTTTTATGTTGGGCAGTGGGATGAGATGGGTTAAGGTGACTGAGGAAAGTGAGTAGTGCATGGGAGCTGTACATGGGCGATGCAAGGAGAGAGGGACTGATGTGGACAGTTTTTTGCCAAGGCCTAAATGAGCGATAGGATTGTAAACCAAGAGCAGCTATAATGATGAGCGCGGTAGTGAACATGTTTGTTTGCAATTTGTTTGTAAACAGGTTAAAGATTGAATGTATTAACCCGTTAGTGACCGGCCCATAGTGTTTCTACGTCGGTCACTAACGGGCCTTATTCCGAAGCCATAGACTTTTTATGTCGCAGCATCGAAATAAGTAAACAGAGCAGGTAGCTGTCAAATCTCCCTGCTCTCAGCTGCTAGAGGCAGCTGAGGGCTGGGGGCGTCCCTACTCGACCGGGTGAGATCGATATAAGTATCGATCTCACCCGTTTAACCCCTCAGATGTGGTGCTGAATAGCGTGCACTGCATCTGAGTGGTTTTGGAGAGAGGGAGGGAGCTCCCTTTCATCCAACTGACACCCGGCGATAAGATCGCTGAGTGTCTGTTTCTCCGATGGCAGCCGGGGGCCTAATAAAGGCCCCCAGGTCTGCCTGTGGTGAATGCCTTCTAGGTAATGCTGGAGGCATAACCTAGCAGATGCCTGTCCGTTTTACACGGACAGGCATAATACACTGCAATACAGAAGTATTGCAGTGTATTATAAATGCGATCGGAGGATCACATAGTGAAGTCCCCTAGTGGGACTAGTAAAAAAGTGAAAAAAAAGTTTAATAAAAAGTGGAAAAAAAAAAAGTGAAAAAATAATGAAAAACCCACTTTCCCCCCTTACAGCTTTATTATTAACAAACAAAATAAAGTAAAAAAGTTACACATATTTGGTAACGACCCCAACTATAAACTTATTACATAATTTAACCCGCACGGTGAACGTCGTAAAAAATAAATTTTCTTTGAATCCAGCCTTAAAAAAAATGTGATAAAAAGTGATCAAAAAGTCGCATCTACTCCAAAATGGTACCGATTAAAACTTCAAGTCGTCCCGCAAAAAAAATCCCTCCTACAATTGCATCGGCGAAAAAATAAAAACGTTACGGCTCTTCAAATATGGAGACACAAAAACAAATAATTTTGAAAAAAAAGTGTTTTCACTGTGTAAAAGTAGTAAAACATACAAAATCTATACAAATTTGGTATCGTTGCAATCGCAACAACCCGCTGAATAAAGTTATTGTGTTATTTATACCACACGGTAAACTGCGTAAATCTAGGACGCAAAAAAGTTCTATTCCCCCCCAAAAAAAAGTTAATAAAAGTTAATCAATAAATTCTATGTACCCCAAAATGGTGCTATTAAAAATTACAACTTGTCCCGCAAAAAACAAGACCTTATACAGTTATGTCGACGCAAAAATAAAAAGTGTATAGCTCTTTGAATGAGACGATGGAAAAACGTAACGGTCATTAACGTCTAAAATAGGCTGGTCATTAAGGGGTTAATTAGAGTGTGTGCTAGTTTGTTTGGTTTTGCAGCTTACCTGTCACTGACCCCGTCTAACTGCCATGTATAACTGCCAGAACACTTTGACAATATGACACTTAGACAGAGATTACTCCTGCCATCGTGCCCCCCTGCACGAGTAAATGTTGTAGCAGATTGTTTTATATGGGTAATATCCGCTGTCTACACCTATCTCCAAACCGGTTTCCTCTCTTTCTTCATCTTTATGATTTGATTTACAAGTTCTATAGAATATAGTATTAAGTAGTAGTATTGCAGCTTGTAGCCTATGAATGAATATAGGCAGTCTTCTAACTCATATGTATTCTTTAATGAAAAACAAATGCAGATCTCATAGATAGATAGATAGATAGATAGATAGATAGATAGATAGATAGATAGATAGATAGATAGATAGATAGATAGATAGATAGATAGATAGATAGATAGATAGATACTTTATTTATCCCCAAAGGGAAATTGGTTTACAGTTGTAACTCCCATTTACAGTACATATTATACAAAAACAATACAACATACATCGACAA
This sequence comes from Rhinoderma darwinii, assembly GCF_050947455.1. Classification (NCBI taxonomy): domain Eukaryota; kingdom Metazoa; phylum Chordata; class Amphibia; order Anura; family Rhinodermatidae; genus Rhinoderma; species Rhinoderma darwinii. The sequence goes on along the minus strand of NC_134696.1, from coordinate 61,752,328 downwards.
CATATAATAAAATATGTATTAAAAAGCATCATGTAGCTTTACCTCAATATTTTTAATTTTTTCAACAAATAAATGAGAAAAAGCACCCCAACATTTGTAAAGCAACTTCTCCAGAGTTCGGAAATACCCAACATGTGGTCATGAACTGTTGTTTGGGCAAGCAGCAGGACTCGGAAGTGAAGGCACGCCATTTAGCTTTTGGAGCGCTGATTTTGCTGGATTAATTTCTCTGCACCATGTCGCATTTGTAAAGCCCCTGAGGTACCAGTACAGTAAAACCCCCCCAAAAGTGACTCCATTTAGGAAACTACACCCCTTGAGGAATTCATCTGGGGTTGTAGTGAGCATTTTGACCCCACAGGTGTTTCATAGATTTCATTAGAATTGGGCAGTGAAAATGAAAAATTACATTATTTTCCAATAAGATGTAGCTTTACCTCAAAATTTTTATTTTTTTCAACAAATAAATGATGAAAGGCACCCCAACATTTGTAAAGCAACTTCTCCAGAGTACAGAAATACCCAACATGTGGTCATGAACGGCTGTTTGGGGAAGCAGCAGGACTCAGAAGTGAAGGCACGCCATTTAGCTTTTGAAGTACAGATTTTGCTGATTTGATTTCTCGGCACCATGTCGCATTTGTAAAGCTCCTAAGGTACCAGTACAGTGGAAACCCCACAAAAGTGACTCCATTTGGGAAACTACACCCCTAGAGGAATTAATCTAGGGGTGTAGTGAGCATTTTGACCCCCCTCCAGGTGTTTCATAGATTTCATTAGAATTTGGCAGTAAACATGAAAAAATTCATTTTTTTCCACTAAGACGTAGCTTTAGGTAAAAATGTTTCATTTTTTCATCAAATAAAGGAGAAAAATCACAGTAACATTTGTAAAGCAACTTCTCCAGAGTACGGAAATACCCCATATGTGGTAATAAAGTACTGTATGAATACACATCCGGGCTCAGAAGGGAAGGAGCGCCATTTGGCTTTTGGAGAGCAGATTTTGCTGGATTGGTTTTTCTGCGCCATGTCGCTTTTGCAAAGCCCCTTAGGTACCAGTACAGTGGAAACTCCCCAAAAGTGACTCCATTTGGCAAACTACACCCATTGAGGAATTCATCTAGGGGTGTAGTGAGCATTTTGACCCCACAGGTGTGTCATATATTTTATTAGAAATGGGCAGTGAAAATGAAAAATTACATTATTTTCCAATAACACGAAGCATTAGTTAAAAATGTTTCATTTTCTCAACAAATAAAGGAGAAAAAGCACCGTAACATTTGTAAAGCAACTTCTTCAGAGTAGGGAAATACCCCACACGTGGTCATAAACTGCTATTTGGACACACAGCAAGGCTCTAAAGGGAAGGAGCGCCATTTAGTATTTGGAGTGGAGATTTTATAAGATTCGTTTTATGACACCATGTTGCATTGAGCTATAGTACCAGTACAGTGGTACCCCCCAAAAAATTACCCCATTTTGGAAACTAGATCCCTCAAAGAATTGATCTAGGGGTGTAGTGAGCATTTTGACCGCACAAGTGTTTTGCAAAAATTCGTAAACAATAGATGTTGCAGATTGAAAATTGCTGTTTTCCACAAATATGCCATTTCAGTGCCCAATGTGTTGTGGCCAGCTTGTACCTCTGTAGACACGCATCCCATAAATTGTTAAGCGGGTTCTCCAGAATACCCCATATGTGGTCATAAATTTCCATTTGGGTATACTGCCAGGCTCAGTTGGACCACCATTTGGCTTTTGAAGCGCAGATTTTGCTTGGTGTATTAGTGGTATTTCAGCTTATAATGTGGGGGCATATGTAAGCTGTGCGGAGTACATCAGGGTATATGTAAATTGGGCGGAGTACATCAGGGCTTATGTAACCTGGGCGGAGTGCAACAGGTCATAATAGGATGATGTAATAAATGGGGTGAATGAAGAATCCATGGATTGGTGTGGTACGCTTTCAACCAATCCTTTATGCACAGGCCGAGTTTATTGGGTATTCTACAAAATATCTGCGCTCCAGCGTTGCCTTATATTTGACTTCTTCACTAGCCCTATAAGCCGCACAAGGCCCTAAAGTTTCCTCATCTCTGCTGCGTCTACGGGGTCCACCTGGGGGGTCCAGCAAATGACGATGTGGGGTATTTAGTGAAATTCTACTGGACCTAAAAATGAGTCTGGGCCGTCATTTAGCATCATTTTGCACCATTGCGTTTTGAGAGTCATAACGTGTTATTTTTCTGTTAGGGCGTGTATGAGGGCGCCTTTTTTGTGGAACGAGCTGTAATTTTTATTGGTTCCATTTTGGGGTACATGCAATTTTTTTTTTATCACTATTTATTACATTTTTTGGGAGATGAGGAAACCAAAAAACAGCCATTCTAGCACGTTTCTTTTTTGGTTTTTTTGACAGTGTTCACCGTGCAGTATAAACAACATGTTAACTTCATTCTGCGGGGCGATACGATTACAGCGACACCAAATTTATATCGTTTTGTTACGTTTCACTACGTTCCCACAATAAAAATACTCTGTTCTAAAAAAATCATGTTTTAGTGTCGCCATTTTCTGACAGCCATAACTTTTTTATTTTTTCGTTGATATCGCTGCGGGATGCGTGGCGAACTGTAGTTTCTATTGGTACCATTTTGCATTACTTGCAACTTTTTGATCACTTATTAATACATTTTTTTCGAGACAAGATGACCAAAAAATAAAATGCGGTCATTGTTTTTTATTAAAAAATTTTAGGGTGTTCACCGTGCAGTAAAAATAATATGATATTTTTATAGATCAGGCCGTTCCGAACGCGGCGATACCTATTATGTATACTTTTTTTTCATATTTTCATGTTTTTTTAATAATAAAGGAGTTGATCAGGGAAACAGGGCAAGTGTTGTTTTTATTATTTATTTATTATTTATTAACTTTTATTTATTTATTTTTCTTTCACATTTTTTTTTACATTTTTTACTTTTTCTTTTACACTGACCTGGGGACTTGAAGATCTGGTCTTCTGATCCCCGCTACGATGCACTGCAATACTTATGTAGTGTAGCGCATCGTAACTGTCATTTTTCATTTGACAGTTAGCGTATTAGGTCCTGCCTCGGGCAGGACCTAATAGGCTACCGTCCCTGTGCAACCAGGAAGCCTAGTAACGGCTTCCTGGTTGCCATAGCAACAATCGCCCTCCCTCTGTAAACCACTTCAATGCGGCGGACGTCATTGACAGCCGCATTGAAGGGGTTAAATGGCTGCGATCGGCGGTAACAGCCATCGCAGCCATCGCAGCGGCATGTCAGCTGTGTATAACAGCTGACAGCCGCTGAAGATAAAGCGCGCACAGCTCCTGTGCTCGCTTTATCTGCCGGGCGTAACTGTACGCCCGTCTGCGGGAAATCACTTTGATTTCGGACGTACAGTTACGCCCAATCGCGGGAAAAGGTTAATAACCTTTTATCTAATACCTCCTCAAATAAAGGCACCTCACTGACCATGATCGCTTTTCCCTTTTTGATCACCTTATTCAATTTATTCTTTTCAGCTTCTCTAATGTTACCTCCCCAACAGACCGCACCATAAAATATATAGCTAGCGACCACAGAGTTATAAAACATTAATATCATTTTATCACACACATTAAACGAGCGCAAATTACGTAAAGAATGCAACCGGCTCATTGCCTTTTTATACACCTTTTCTGTATTCTCGATCCAATCCAAATTCTGGTCCAAATATATACCCAAATATTTGTATGATCTGACTCTCTCCACTTCCTGATTTAGAATAGACACCGGCACCGCTATCTCTTTTCTTCTGCGTAAATCAATAATAATTTCTTTTGTTTTCCCAATATTTAATTCCAACCCATTATCGACACTCCATTTAACAAATTCAGATATCACATCCCTATATTCTTTATCACAGTCTCCCTTTACAGCCTTTCATGTCATCTCAGGTCAATATTTCTGATTCAGTAGATTTTAGTGAATGTCCCACTATGTAAATAAACAAGGCCAAGCGTGGTTTAACTCGACTTTGAAAAGTGCAAAGTTCTCCAGATAAAAATTAACATTGACTGGAATATAAATAAGTGAATATAAGTGGACTTTACATCTTTACTTTGTACTAATTGATGAGCTTGTTTGAATTATGCAGCTCTATATTTTTTTAGGCTCTTTGACATCTTTCCACTATTATTACATAAAATGCTTGAATTGTTAGAGAAGTAGACGAGTCCCTGTGGCTTCATACTACAAAGTCCACAACCCCATGTGCCGACGTATGGGCCTCCATACAATGCCATATTATAAAGATATTTTCCCCTAAAAGCAATTTTTCTATGGGAGAATAGCTCCATAATATGGCTTCTGATGGAACATGGCATGTTTTTTCTCTGTTGGATACACACAAAATCTGCCAGAAAAATAAGTCATCAATATGAAATAAGAGAGTACATACACTACCGTTCAAAAGTTTGGGGTCACCCAGACAATTTTGTGTTTTCCATGAAAACTCACACTTATATTTATCAAATGAGTTGCAAAATGACTAGAAAATATAGTCAAGACATTGACAAGGTTAGAAATAATGATTTTTATTTGAAATAATAATTTTCTCCTTCAAACTTTGCTTTCGTCAAAGAATGCTCCATTTGCAGCAATTACAGCATTGCAGACCTTTGGCATTCTAGCTGTTAATTTGCTGAGGTAATCGGGAGAAATTTCACCCCATGCTTCCAGAAGCTCCTCCCACAAGTTGGATTGGCTTGATGGGCACTTCTTGCGTACCATACGGTCAAGCTGCTCCCACAACAGCTCTATGGGGTGGAGATCTGGTGACTGCGCTGGCCACTCCATTACAGATAGAATACCAGCTGCCTGCTTCTTCCCTAAATAGTTCTTGCATAATTTGGAAGTGTGCTTTGGGTCATTGTCCTGTTGTAGGATGAAATTGGCTCCAATCAAGCGCTGTCCACAGTGTATGGCATGGCGTTGCAAAATGGAGTGATAGCCTTTCAAAAATAAAAAATGCATTCAAAATCCCTTTTACCTTGTACAAATCTCCCACTTTACCAGCACCAAAGCAACCCCAGACCATCCCATTACCTCCACCATGCTTGACAGATGGCGTCAGGCACTCTTCCAGCATCTTTTCAGTTGTTCTGCATCTCACAAATGTTCTTCTGTGTGATCCAAACACCTCAAACTTCGATTCGTCTGTCCATAACACTTTTTTCCAATCTTCCTCTGTCCAATGTCTGTGTGCTATTGCCCATATTAATCTTTTCCTTTTATTAGCCAGTCTCCGATATGGCTTTTTCTCTGCCACTCTGCCCTGAAGGCCAGCATCCCGGAGTCGCCTCTTCACTCTAGACGTTGACACTGGTGTTTTGCGGGTACTATTTAATGAAGCTGCCAGTTGAGGACCTGTGAGGCATCTATTTCTCAAACTAGAGACTCTAATGTACTTGTCTTGTTGCTCAGTTGTGCAGCGGGGCCTCCCACTTCTCTTTCTACTCTGGTTAGAGCCTGTGTGTGCTGTCCTCTGAAGGGAGTAGTACACACCGTTGTAGGAAATCTTCAGTTTCTTGGCAATTTCTCGCATGGAATAGCCTTCATTTCTAAGAACAAGAATAGACTGTCGAGTTTCACATGAAAGCTCTCCTTTTTCTAGCCATTTTGAGAGTTTAATCGAACCCACAATTGTAATGCTCCAGATTCTCAACTAGCTCAAAGGAAGGTCAGTTTTATAGCTCCTCTATACAGCAAAACTGTTTACAGCGGTGCTAACATAATTGCACAAGGGTTTTCAAGTGTTTTCTAATCATCCATTAGCCTTCTAACACAGTTAGCAAACACAATGTACGATTAGAACACTGGAGTGATGGTTGCTGGAAATGGGCCTCTATACACCTATGTAGATATTGCATTAAAAACCAGACGTTTGCAGCTAGAATAGTCATTTAGCATATTAAAGGAACAGTGTCACGAAAAAAAAATGTTTTACATCAGTTTGGTTTTAGTGTTTTATTAAAAACTTTTATATTTATTTGTGTGTTTGTGTTTTACTTTTTTTTATTTTTACACTTTTTTTTCCCTATGGGGGCTGCCATTTTTTTTTCCATTTCTGTATGTGTCGATTAACGACACATACAGACATGGAATACGGCAGCTACAGTCCCATAGTGAATGCGAACGGTGCCCGTTCCATTCACTATGCTGTACGCCGTCTGTGTGGGAACGGCGAATGCGCCGTTCCCACACAGTCCAAGTTGAACTGTGCGCCGTCCGGCGCCATTTTCCTGTAGACCGGAAGTCGCGGCTGGACAGTAAGATTACTACTTCCGGTCGCGACTTCCGGACTTGTGCACTTGGAGCGGCGGTAGCAGACGGAGCGGACGGACCGGAGGGAGCGGCGGCGACTGGAGCAGGTAAGTTATTTCTATGTATGTTCGTGTTTTACTGTGTGTTTACTAGTGTATGTTAACCTACTACACTGTGTGTTAGCTCAAAAAATGGTGACACACGGTGTAGGAGGTTTGACCGTTTAATCCCCTCATTTCTCCCGGCACTAGCCAGGATAAAGGAGGGGGGATTCTGAGAGCTCACTAGAGCGAGTGAGTTTTCCAAAATTTTGCAGCATAAAGCAATGTGGTTGCTTTACCACATGCAATGCTGCAATTTTGGGAATTGCTCCATCTAGTGACCAGCACTGGGAAATATTATAAATTAGAATCTAATTTATAATATTTCCTGACTAGTGAAAAAAAGTAAAAAAATTAGAGCAATGTTTAATCATTTTTACACTAACTGTTCAATAAAAAAAAAAAAAAAACTCGCAACACATTCCCTTTAACAATGTATAGAGTGTATTTCTGATTAATTTCATGTTATCTTCATTGAAAAAAACTGCGCTTTTCTTTCAAAAATAAGGAAATTTCTAAGTGACCCTAAACTTTTGAACGGTAGTGTAAGTGCCCCATAGACTTCTATAGGTGCCATATGACGTCTCCCGTAGGTTGTACTGTGCCGAAATATGGCTATTTGCATGAGTCTTAAGACTGTATGGATAATGTTTATAATTTTTTTTGCAATACATGGGCGCCATTAATGAAATGTTAAAATGTTTTTTCTTCAGTATCTACGGAATAGTGTGGTAAGGATCTGTGAGTTTCTCGGGAAGGATTTAGATGACTCTCAGATTGCTTTAGTTGTAAAACATTCATCTTTCAATGTCATGAAAGAAAATAAAATGTCCAATTATTCACTGCTACCTCAGGACTTTATGGATCAAACTAAAGGTTATTTTTGCGCAAAGTTTTTTTTTTATAAATTTACTTTAAAAAACATTCATTTTGCTGTTACGTACTAAAACAGTTTACAAATTTAGCATCTATTGAATATTCTTACCTAGTCAATGTAGGCTTAAATGTCGAGCCATACCTCCCAACTTTCAAATATCACAGAGGGACAACCGATGCAATTTTTTTCCTTTTAAGCCACACCTCTAATCCCACCCAATCATCGCCCATACACACCCGGTTCAGCCCACACAGTATCTTGCTCCCATAGTGCCTCCCACACAGTATAATGCCCTTTAGCTGCCTCGACACATTATAATGCCCTCCAGCTGCCACCATACAGTATAATGCCCTCAAGCTGCTGCCATACAGTATAATGCCCCCATAGATGCACCCATACAGTATAAAGCCAACACAGATGCCCCCATACTGTATAATGTCCACACAGATTCTCCCATGCAGTATAATGCCCAAACAAATTCACCATACAGCATAATGCCTCATAGCTGCCCCCATGCAGCATAATGTCCCCATAGCTGCCCCATACATTATAATGCCCCAATACAGTATAATGCCCACACAGATGCCCCCATACAGCATAATGTCCCATAGCTGCCCCCATACAGTATAATGCTGCCCTTATACAGTCCCTATTTCCTATGCCCACATATAAAGTGCCAGTGCCCTTGTAGATAGTACCACAGTGCCCATGTAGATAGTGCCCTTATATAGTGCCACAGTGTCCATGTTGTTAGTGCCACACCCACTTTTGAAACCCCCCCCCCCCACCCTGTAGATAGCGCCATTGGGACTCCCATTAGGAGCGGAATTCCCAGCAAGAGCATAGGCCAGGGATTCCGCTCCTAGATGGAAGCCCTGATTTCACTGTCCATATATGGACAGTGACATCAAGGGCTTCTCCAAGCAAAGCGCTTAACGTAGCGCTGTGCCCGGGTGGTCCTTAGCGAGCGGAGGAGCTCCCTCCGCTCTGAACTAATTTTAAAACAGTGAGCTGATGGTTCCTTGCTTCAGCACTGGGTTCAACTGTATCTGCGTCCTGAGGACGCAGATACAGTTGACAGCGGCACATACCCCAGGCCGCCCGGGACAGCGGGACAGCGCCCGAAATCCAGGACTGTCCTGCTGAATCCGGAAAGGGTTGGGAGGTATGGTTGAGCATTGGGCTAGGTGACAACTTTAGATGCAGGGCTCTGCATATGTAACACCAAGGCACAGCAAAGTTGCAGCCTTTTGATTTACAACAGTCACACTCCAATAAAAGTAAATGGAAACAATTGTAGTTTCACAACTGTCCCTTGAAGTTTTTCAAATATTTCTTTTGAAGAGTAGTTTAAGACTATGTTCAGACAGAGTTTTTTTGACAAGTTTTTTGACGCGGAAACCGCGCCGCAAAACTCATCAAAAACGGCCCTAAAATGCCTCCTATTGATTTCAATGGGAGGTGGGGCGGTTTTTCCCCTATCTTTGGGCATTTACACCTCTGACCTCCCATTGAAATCAATGGGAGGAAGAGAAAGCGTATTTCGCAGCGTTTTATGCCCGCGGCGCTCAATGGCCGCGGGCGAAAAACGCCACGAAAAATGCAGCAAAAATCGGTGTGCAGGGAGTGGAAAAGCTGTCTCAAACTTCCAAATGGAATTTTGAGGCAGAAATTCCGCCTGCAAAAAACTCCATGTTAACACAGCCTAAGGCTTAAATAGCCTGAGAGTTAGGGTATGTTCACACGGCAGCGTCCATTACGGCTGAAATTACGGAGCTGTTTTCAGGACAAAACAGCTCCTGATTTTCAGACGTAATTGCTCGTACTCGCGTTTTGCGAGACGTCAATTACGGACGTAATTTGGAGCTGTTCTTCATTGGATTAATTGAAAAACGGCTCCAATTACGTCCCAAGAAGTGTCCTGCACTTCTTTGACGAGGCTGTTATTTTACGCGGCCAATGCATTAGAGTCGTACACGCGCCGTGAGGTTCAATTTAGCACACAACTGTGCTTACCGGCAGTGATAGATGAAACAATAAATAAACCGAATTGATAATCCCTGATGATGTGTCACCTGTACTAGTGCCACGGAAACGCGTTGGATTATCCCCTATTTCAGTGAGGTGTGTCAGTGCAATATACTATAAGGGGAGAGGTTTTGCTTGGTGGTTGGAATAACATCATCACACGAGTATTCCTCTCTTCATGACTGACCACCGTATCTGAGCCTGTTCTATTGAAATTAGGGCTAGGATAGCTCATTTTTAAAGATTTATCAATGAAACAATATTTTAATCGTTCTACTTCAGGCAGTAAATTTGTTATTTTACGCGCCGTCTTTTGACAGCGACACGTAAAATTACAGGTCGTCGGCACAGTACATCGGCAAACCCATTGAAATTAATGGGCAGATGTTTGCCGACGTAAGGGAGCCGTGCTTTCAGGCGTAATTCGAGGCGTAAAACGCCTCGTTTACGCCTGAAAATAGGTTGTGTGAACCCAGCCTAACAAAACAGTATCAGGCCTTCACTTTATATTTCACTGCCAGAGTCATTTAGTTGCACTGGCCTTAAAGGAAAGGTGTCATGAATTTTTTTTTTTTTATTCATTTATGTGTTTTTATTTAATAAAATATTATATTTACTTTATTTATTTTTTCACATAAAATGTTTTTTTTTTTTATTTACACATTTTAACTGTACTGGGTGTTGGCATTTTTTATTTCATCTGTGTATGTCTCTTCACATCACATACACAGATGAAATATGGCAGCTACAGGGCATAGGAGATAAGAACGGCTCCCGTTCATATCTCCTGTGCTTCTGTCGTCTAACTCTGTACTGCGCATGCTCTGTCGCATGTGCAGTACAGAGAGACCAGCATAGAAGCTGGTTTGTAGGGGGAAAGACGATGCAATTTTGGTGAAGACCGGCCGCACTGCAGGTAAGGTGTGTGTGTGTGTGTGTGTGTGTGTGTGTGCGTGCATGCGGGGGGGGGGCTGTTTTGCATGTTTGTGGGGGGGGGGGGGTTTGTGTGTGTGTGGGCGGGGGTGTGTGTGGGTTTATGTGTCGGGGAGGGGGTGCATGTGTGTGGGGGGGGTGGAAAATATGTGTGGCTGTGTGGGGGTACGGGTATGTGTGTGTGTAGGGCGGTGCGTTGTTGTTTTTTTCTGATGCGGCTGCATGTTTGGGGGGTTTGTGTGATGGGGGGTGCGGGTGCATGTGGAGTGTGTGTGTGTGGGGTTTGTATGTGGCGCGGTTGCATGTTTGGGGGCATGTGTGTGTGGGCGGGGGTGTGTGTGTGTGTCCCGGTGGGTTTGTGTGTGTGTGTGTGTTCGGGGGGGCATGTTTGGGGGGGAGGGGAATGTGTGTGGAGGTGTGGGGGAGTATGTTCGGTGGTTCGTGTGTTTGTGGGGGATACGTGTGTGTGTAGGGCGGTGTGTTTTTTTGAGTGGCTGCATGTTTCGGGGGTGTGTTTGTGTGGGGGGTGCGTGTGGCGGGTGTGTGTGGGGGTTTGTGTGTGTGCGGCGGTGCATGAGGAGGGAATGTGTGTATGGGAGTACGTGTGGGTGTGCGGGGGGAGTAGGTGTGGGGGTAAGTGTGTGTGGGGGGTACGTGTGTGTGTGTGTTGGGGAGTGGGGGGTACGTGTGTGTGTCACGAGTGTGTGTGTGTGTGTGTGTGTGTGTGTGTGGGGCGATGCGTTGGGGTGTGATGTGTTTTTTTTGGAGCGTCTGCATGTATGGGGGAGGTTTGTGGTGTGAGCTCCATGATGCGCCAGAATTATTAATAACTATTAATATTTCTTCTGCATCTCTAGTTCCCATCCCAGTTCATTGACCTCTAGTTTCTTTTGCGGTGCAGGGGAAGACAGAAGTCTGCTGTAGGTGAGTGCAAGTATTTTTATTTTTCATATGACTAACTTTATTTTTTTTGTTTTGCGGGTTCTGCTGGATCTATTGGACTACACAGTAGATTCGTTTGACTATTGCAATGATCTACGTTTTTTTTTTAAAATAAATAAAATGTTTAATGAGGGTCTTGTGGGGGAGTTTTTATTTCAATAAAAAAATATTTTCTTATGTATCTGTGTTTTTTTAATACTTTATTACCACCTAGGTAATGGCAGTTGTCTGTTTGATGAAGTCCATTACTAAGTAAAAAGGCTAGCAGTAAGCCCCCATTATTACCCTGGTACCCACCGCATCCAAGGGTATTGGGAAGAACTGGGTACAATCCAGTACCTGACCATCTGTAGCGATGGTTCGGGCACTAGGGCGGGCGCAGGCTGGTATTATGAGGCTGGGAAGGGCCAAAAACAGTGGCCCTTCCCACCTTTGTAACGCTAGGCTGCGGCTGCTTTATTGTAGCTGGTTATGAAAATTGGGGTGGACCCCACGTCGCTTTTTAAAAAAATTAAAATAAAATAATTGACAAAAATTACGTGGGGTCAACCCATTTTCATAAGCAGAGAGATACAACACAGCAGCAGCAGGCTGGCATTACCAGGATAGGAAGGGCCAATGTTTAGGCCCTTCCCAGCCTAATAATTCCAGTATGCGGCCCGCCCTGGTGTCCGACCGTCACTACAGATGGTCAGGTACCAGATTGTATCCGGCTCTTCCCGATACCCCTGGTGGAGGTGGGTACCAGGGTAATAATGGGGGCTTATTGCTAGCCTATTTACTGGCTAACACTAAGGCCTCATTTACACGAGCGTGTGTGTTTTGCGCGCGCAAAAAACGCTGCGTTTTTCGCGCGTTTGTATTGCGTATGGTCTGCGTATACGCAGGCTTGTTGCGTTTTTTACGCGCGCAGGACTAGCGTTTGCATCGCGCATAAAAAACGCAGAGGGGATTATTGGGACGCCTGCCTACAAATAGGCCAGCTGGCCCAACCCCTGCTTGCTGGTAGAACCCAGTTTTGAACCTTCTTTCCGCCTCTGCAGAAACAAGCGTGTGTTTTTCCCTTTACGTTGCAATTGCCTTGACATCCAACTATTATGGCTTCGCCATCGCTGGCACGTGTGCTTCTTCTCTGGATGATCTCACGTCGGTTTGGTGAGCGGCGACACATTCTGCAGCACCGGACGTCTGTAAGAACTCGCATTTGGGTTCATCCACTTGTGGCGCAACGTACTATAAAAGGCCATTTCCATACCCTGTATGAGGAGTTAAGGCGGCATCCCGAAAAATTTCGTGCCTTCTGCCGCATGTCTGTGGCCGCGTTTGACCTTCTTCTTGCGCAAACTCGCTCTGGTCTCACCTACCAGAATACCAACATGAGACGCTGCATTTCGGCCGAAGAACGGCTGCTTGTGACCTTGAGGTATGTGTGAAACGGATTGCACTTAGACCATGCCGCTGTCTGCTTATCCAGCCCTCCACTAACATATGTTCTGCCTTTGTATTTCTTTCTCGTTTTTTCTTAGATTTCTGGCCACAGGCAATAGCTATCATTCGTTGCATTTTGAATTTCTTTTGGGAGTGACCACCATTTCGTTCATTATCACATCCACCTGTGTCGTGTTGTGGCAGAGGTTAAAGAGCACGGTCATGCCGCAGCCCACGACAGAACAGTGGCTAAGTATTTCGGAGGGATTTCTTAGAGCGACAGAATTTCCGAATTGCATTGGTGCCGTAGACGGCAAACACATTCGTGTGAGAAAGCCCCCACGCAGTGGCTCCCAATACTTTAACTACAAGCAGTTTTTTTCTATGGTCTTGTTAGCCTTGGCGGACACCAATTATAGTTTCACTATTGTTGACATTGGCTCGTATGGAAGCTCCGCTGATGCACGCATATTCCGTTCTTCAAGAATGGGAAAACGACTCCTCAATAGGCGACTGGCGGTGCCGGAACCTTCCATCCTCCCGGGCTCCAGTGGCCCCCCTATCCCGTATGTTATCGTTGCGGATGAGGGCTTTGCACTCACTAGGCAAGTCATGCGTCCCTTTGCAAGAAGGGGCTTGGATGACCGTCGGCGCATGTTCAATCTCCGCCTGGGACGAGCTCGGCGCTGTGTGGAATGTGCCTTTGGCATTATGTCAAACAGGTGGCATGTATTTCTCTCAACCATGCAATTGTCCATGCCGAATGTCACACGTGTTATACAAGCGGGTGTAGTTCTGCATAACTTCTGCCGCATTAATGATGCTAACTTTGATGCAGAATATATCCTGACACATGCAGGCACCACTGACAATGTCCCGGTGAATCCTCAAGGGCGTTCTGTCTCTTCTGGCCTTCGCGTGCGTGATACGTTGGCAGCATATTTTGTGTGCCCATCTGGACCAGCACCGTGGGGGCCAGAAGACCTTTGAAGGGGTGTATGTTCTTTGGCGGCTTCACTACCCACGTGTCATGTGACCATGTAACTATTGTGTGTATTTGTGGGTTTGGGGTTGGGTTAGGGACGCGCAAAACCAGAGGACCCTTGACGCGCGTTGCGAGCTTACATCTCTCAGGGGTTCAGCAGGACTTTATACAGTTGCTGAGTTACTTTCCCCATATATCCTGTTGTGCCGACTACACTTTAGGACCGTCCAAGTGCAAGTGTAGTTCGTTTGCCTCGGGGCCCATGGCAGGACCTAAACTTTGCAATCGCTTTCAAGCTATGTCAAACCCCGACAGATGAACTAAAACCTTATATCACATGGCCATGCATTGGTCCAAAAGGCCAGAGGTGTGTGAGAGTGTAGGCAAAGGAACATTGTGGCAAACCTTGTGTTGTGTGGTCTAAATGAATAATAACATGAAAGCAAACCATTAACCATGATTATTTTTCTTGATGGCTTTGGAGCCAACTAAAACGTTTTGCACCTGAACATACACACGAAGAACATGGTGTAACGAACAAAAAAACAACAGCGTGCGCACACAACAAACGTGGGCAGCCTTGCACCATACACAACATTGCCGTCCAAAGATATTCCCACCAACACACTCACAGGTGTTGGTATCTTTGTCCTGGGGAGGCATATTCCTGCATATCAGCACCACTATGCTGGACCTGGAGCTGGGTAGGTTGTCCCTCGCCAGCATAGTGGTGCTGATGTGGTGGGTGGAATGTGTGCCCTGGCAGCTGGTGAGCCATAGGGCGCATGTAGGGATACGGCCGTACCATCTGGGGAACAGGGTGGAATTGCCCAGGCACCTGGGCCGTGGGTGGCGGCATGTAATTATTTCGCCACTGCTCTATTGCCGTGAAACACATATGGGGATTGTGTGGCGGTCTGCAAGCGTCGATCAATGTGACGATCGACGCCTGCAGACGGCCCATAAGGTCCATCGGCACCAGGCGTAGGAGGGGGACAATGCTGCGGCCGAAGGCATCATTCCCATCGTCCTCTGCGGCTCGCCTGAGATAGTCCAGTACCCGCGTATCCACCTGGGCAGCTGTGGAGGGCTGTGGGGCACGAACACGCCGACTGCGGGCTCGCACGGGCCGCTCCTGGGCTGGAGAGGCAACCGGCCGTTCTGACTGGCCTGGTGCGGGCTCCTGGGGTGTCGGCTCGGGGCTGGGTGGCAGGATATTGGGAGCAGGGGGTTCGGCCACAGACTCCCCCACGTCAGTCTCCTCTGCTGTGTCCTCCAAATTGTCGGTGGTTCTACAAGGAGCAAAAAAAGTATGACTACAATATCTAACATTGCCCACAACAACACGTTGGCAGACAGGACCTTGGCAAACACACATTACACTCATGCAACGGAATAAACGCTTACGTGCGCATATCCATGATGTCCTTCAGGAACATCAGCTGCTTAGTATATATGTAGGGCCGTTTGCGAGATGCCCCATCTCCGCTGCGTCCCTTGTCACCCATCTCTCGCCTGAATTGATCACGGCAGCTCCGCCACCGTGTCTTGATATCTTGGACTGTTGGATGTAACAAAAACATAACACGCCATCAGAACTATCACCTCTCACTTCAAAATGAAGGGCCCTGCAATGGCAATGCGGTGGGACGTGGGGAAGCACCTGCTCCACCAATGTTTCTCGTGCTAATGAGCGCAATACACATACAGGGCCCAGGTTTTCGATAGGCATGACAGGCATTGACAGAAAATGCCAGGTACTCACCCAACCGAGTGCGGTCCCGGGTTCGGCCAGTCTCCCACTCTTGCCCAAAGAGGTTTTTGGCCACCAACTCCCATGCGTCCTCCTTCACCGTCCTGTTATGATACTCCTCACATCTGGTATCCCATATCGCTGGATGCTCCTGGACAAAAAGGATGAGGCGCTCCACATCCATCCCGCGCGGCATGGCTGTAGTATGGCTGTGAAACGCTCAAAACTATCCGCACACAACTCTCCTGGCACTGGCTAGACTTGCCCCCTCGCACTTGAAAGGCAGGCACTTCCTGGTTTGGAGTAGCTTTGTGTAGCTTTATAGACTAATTAGAATGGACATAACAGCTCTTGCGTGTTTTTCGCGCATGCAACGCAGGACCGTCCGTGTGGCATGCGTTGTTTTCACGCACCCATTGAAGTCAATGGGTGCGTGTTGCGTGAAAAACGCAAGAATATAGAACATGTCGTGAGTTTTACGCAACGCACTCACGCAGCGCAAAATTCACGCATCGTCTAAACAGCCCCATAGACTATTATAGGTGCGTACGACACGCGTGAAAAGCACGCGCGTCGCACGCGCGTATAATACGCTCGTGTAAATGAGGCCTAAGCCCCGACTTAGCAATGGATGCCATCAAACAGACAACTGCCATTGCTAATGCGCTAATAAAGTATTAAAAAGACATAACTCCCTGATCACACAGAGATTTTTGGTCTGGAAAACCCGTCAGAACCAGCGCCATAAAACCCCCGAAATTGCCCTGCATTGATTTCAATATGATGCAGAGGCATCTGCTTCCCGGGCAGCTTTAGGCCGCCCGCGGGGAAAAAAAGTGGTGTGTCCTTTCTTGGTGCATCTTCCACCTCTGTCCTCCTATTGAAGTTCATGGGAGGCAGAAAAAACCTGTGACGATCGTTTCCATTCGTTTTCCGTGGTGTTTTTTGGCCACGATCTTTGCATTAGATTTATTGGCCGCGGGCAAAAACCGCACCAAAAACTGTGTACAAAAAAGCCCAGGCAGTTCAAAATCTGCCTCAAAATTCCTGCAGGAATTCTGAGGCAGTTTTTTTTATGCCTGCAAAAAAACTCTGTGTGAACAGGGCCTAAGGGTGTATACACACAGTGCGTTTTTGCCACGTTTTCCCCACGTTTTTCCCACGTGGCCGAAAAGCACATTGAAAAAGGCATGCGTTTTTACCTCAATTTTTTTGATGCGGTTTTCAGTCACGCAGCAAAACTGCATTGTGTGAATACACACTAAGAATTTTATTTTTTATCTAAATAAAAACTCCCCCACACAGACCACGGTAACTATTTTATTTAAAAGACAAAACAAAGGGTAAATTTATGCAGTCCAAGGAATCTACAACGTAGTCAAAACGGTCCAGCAGAACCTGCAAAACAAAAAAAATTAAGTTAGTAAAATAATTTCTTTAGGGCATGTGCACAAAAATTATGTGTAAACGTGTCAAATACACTAGGGTTCCTATGAAGCACTTTTTAAAATACAGGCGTTTTTAGCGTTTTTTTTTTACGTGTTGTGTGTGCGCTTTTTGCACGTTTTTTGGCACATAATTAGGACTTCCACTTACTATGGGAACATTTGGAGCATTTTATGCAGCAAATAATTGACCCGACGTTTTTTTTAAATGCTCGCGTAGAAAAGTGCATTTTATGTTATCGGCTCGCTTTCCCATTGATGTAAATGGGAAGCTTTATTAAGCGTTTTTAAAAGCTTTTTCAACAGCGTGCTTACCATTGATGTAAATGGGGTAATCAATCATAAAATGCGCCAAAAATCGCATAAAATACACGCCGTGTGAACCTGTCAACTGGAGAGTCATTCACCAACCACAGGGTCTCCCTCTTGACTTTTTGTGTGTCCTACAGTTCTGTCAGCTGCCATTGTAAAAGCACTCCCAAAACGGTAGTTGGACTCTGGTTAACAATTTGCAGACACCTCTTCCTGGCTTGTAGCCACAAATAGGGAGGGAGGGTTAGTCTCCCTCCCACATTTACAGCAGCTGTGAGTCAGATTGCTTTACCTGATTCACCTTGTAATTCTGGGAAGTGCTCCCTCTGGTGGCCAACATAGGAAAACCTGTTAAATTATTATTTTATATAATTTATTTAATTTTTAATACTTCCCACCTTGTGGAAGAAAAAAAAACGACACCAAAAAACGAAAAAAAATAAAAATTAAGTAACTTGCTTAAATTACTTGCTTCTCCTGGATTCTCCTGGAGGATTCAGCTTCAGAAGTGCCTGACGTCACTGTGTCAGTGAAGTCAGGGACTACTACTGTATGTAGTGGCACACATTCCCCTGTAGGTAATGCCACACAGCCCTCTGTAGGTAATGCCATAAAGCCCCCTGTAGGTAATGCCACACAGCCACCCATAGGTAATGCCACACAGCCCCCTGCAGGTAGTTCTACACAGCACCCCCCCATAGATGGCACCCCCCCACCTGTCTGTAGATAGCGCCACCATTCCAGGAGAAGTCCCTTCAGAAGTGCTTGACGTTACTGTGTCCATATATGGACACAGTGAAGTCAGGGACTTCTCCTGGAGTGGAATCCCCGGCCAAATCGCCTAGGATTCAGCTTCAGAAGTCGCTGACGTCACTGTGTCCATATATGGACAGTGAAGCCAGGGACTTCTCCTGGAGCGGAATCCCCGGCCACATCGCCGGTGATTCTGCTACAGAAGTCCCTGACTTCACTGTGTCCATATATGGACACAGTGTAGTCAGGGACTTCTGCTGGAGCGGAATCCCCAATCCCCGGACAGTGTTGCCGAAGCTGTGGCCGGGGATTGGGGATTCCGCTCCTACAGGGAGCAAAAAAAATACCCTCCTCCTCCTCCTCACATGCACTTCGCAATTTGAAGAGGAGAAGGAGAGAGAGCCAGGTTTCCCGGGCCGTAAAAAAATCGGTCGTGTGACTAGCCCCATTAGGGGTCTATTGTTCCTACTGTCGTGTGCATAAGGGCTAAGTGGTGCCTCCTTCTACTGAAAATTACTACCCCTCTCTACTGTGGTCAATTGAACTATTGAGCAAACCTGGGACTGAGCATGAGTCTACTCTACAGGAACAAGTGCAGGGTGCCATTTTAAAGAGAACCTGTCACCTACCCAAAAAACTTCAATTGACATAGCAGTTAGATTGCAGGCGCCTCACAGATTCTGCTGCTTTTAATTTTTTTAGCTCCCACCGTTCCTGAGATATCGGGCCGTTAGTTTTGGTCTATGATATGCAAATGTGGCCTTTGACTGTCAAGTGACAGGTGTTACCCGCCTACTTGACAGCCAAAGGCCTTATTTGCATATCATACACCAAAAGTAACGGCCCCAATATGTAAGGAACTGTGGGGCTAGTATAGAAAAAATAAAAAGCATCAGAATCTGTGAGGTGCCTGCAATCTAACTGATATGTCAACTGCAGTTCTTGGGGCAGGTGACAGGTCCTCATTAAGGGTCCTTTTATATGGGCCGTTAAAAAGAGGGCCAATTAACAAGACAGCTCGTTGATCGGCGCTTGTTTGCTCCTTTCACAAGGAGAAATGATTGGTTATGTATGGGGGTGAGTGATCGTTACTACGATCGCTCGTCCCCACACAGTTCCATCATGTCGGCAGCACATCTCCCCGTTTGCTCGTTCATCGGCTAATCGTTGCCCTGTTTACACAGGGCAATGATCAGAAATGAGCGCTCATATGAACGCTCATATGCCTGATCATTGGCCTGAGTAAAAGGGCCTTAAAGGGTTATTCCCAAGTTGATAAATGTAGCTAGGAAGCTTCCCCATGAAAAGTTAATAAGTTTTCTAATTACCTGTCCGTCGTCCAGCGATGTCGTTTTCTTGGGATTCTTGATTGAAGTTCACGTCGGTCCCTCTTTGTATCCTGCTCGTTGCCTAGGTTCCCGGACACCGCTATTTACCTTTAGCGGTGGCCGCGCATGCGTAATGACATCCTCTGCGTCCGGAGCAGAGGATGTCATTTACTCGTGAACGCGCATCTCGGCGCATCTCGGCGCATGCGCAGGAGATGCCGAGGAAGACACCCGTCGCGTGGAGAAGTCTGCGCTCCAGTAAAGGTAAGCATATATATATATGTGTGTGTGTGTGTGTGTGTGTGTGTTTGTGTATGTTTGTGTATATCTGTGTGTTTGTGTATATCTGTGTGTTTGTGTACATGTGTGTTTGTGTATATATGGGTGTTTGTGTATATGTGTGTGTGTTTATGTGTGTGTGTGTATATATATATATATATATATATATGGGTGTATTTGTGTGTATGTGTATATGTTTGTGTGTATATTTTTGTGTGTGTGTTGGTGTATATCTGTGTGTTTGTGTATGTGTGTGTGTGTTTATGTTTGTGTATATATGGGTGTGTTTGTGCATATATGTATATGTTTGTGTGTATATGTTTGTGTGTGTTTGTGTATATGTGGGTGTGTTTGTGTATATATGGGTGTGTTTGTGTATATGTTTGTGTGTGTGTGTGTGTTTTTGCATATGTGTGTGTTTGTGTATGTGTGCTTGTGTCTATATGGGTGTGTTTGTGTACATGTGTTTGTGTATATGTTTGTGTGTATATGTGTGTGTGTGTTTGTGTGTGTTTGTGTATATATGGGTGTGTTTGTGCATATGTGTATATGTTTGTGTGTATATGTTTGTGTGTTTTTGTATATGTGGGTGTTTGTGTATATGTGGGTGTGTTTGTGTATATATGGGTGTGTTTGTGTATATGTTTGTGTGTATATGTTTGTGTGTGTGTGTGTTTTAGTATATGTGTGTGTTTGTGTATGTGTGTTTATGTGTGTGTGTTTGTGTATATATGGGTGTGTTTGTGTATATGTTTGTGTGTGTGTGTGTGTGTGTGTGTTTGTGTATATGTGTGTTTATGTGTGTATGTGTGTGTGTGTGTGTTTGTGTATATATGGGTGTGTTTGTGTATATATGGGTGTGTTTGTGTATATGTTTGTGTGTATATATGTGTTTGTGTGTTTATGTGTGTGCTTGTGTAATATATGCGTGTGTGTTTATATGTGTTTGTGTATATGTTTGTGTGTGTGTAGGGGAGTATAAGTATTGTTCACATTGATAACTTTTTTTTATGTTGTTGCAGATTTTGATGTACTGATTGGACTACATCTTCGATTCGTTGGACTACTGCGTAGATCTACGTTTTTTGCAAATTTTAATAAAATGGTTAACGAGGGTTTTGTTGGGGATTTCTTATTTCAATAAAAAAAAATTGTATTTGTGTTTTTTTTCCAAACTTTATTAGTGCCTAGATAATGGCAGTTGGCTGATTGACAGCGTCCATTATTAAGGCGGTACTTAGTATTAGCCGGTGCAGAGGGCCAAAAACAGTGGACCTTCCCACCCTTGTAATGCTAGGCTGCTGCTGCTGTGTTGTATCGGGCTGGTTATAAAAAAAGGGGGGGACCACACGTCGTTTTTTTTTTTAAATTTAACAATAGACGTTGGGTCCCCCACATTTTTAATAACCAGCCATATACAAGGCCGCAGCAGCCTGGCATTACACGGGTGGGAGGGGCCACTGGTTTAGTACATTCCCAGGCTAATAACACTGTGTTGTTTGTGGCTGGTTATGATAAATTGGGTGGAACCCCATGTCTTTTTAATAAAAATAATAAATAAATAATAAAAAAAAATGACGTGGGTAGCAAAAAAGTAATTATATATGCTAGAAACAATTTAAAACTGCTGTTAATAGCATTTCTGGACTTTTGGTATGCAAATGGTTCGTGGGACCACCCCTTTAACATTTAGGTGTAAAACTGCGTTATTATCATAGTCAAGATTAATAAAAATGTGTGAAATTACCACAAAGTGCAGTTGGATATTTTGCTGGTAAATTAGGTCAACCGCTATAAAGGCACTTTAGGATAAAAAGTGGCCTATGAAATAAAACCGCTGATCTAGATATTAATGGCGATATAACAATCATGTGTATTATAGTTTTTTATACAATAAATAGGCAATGCACAACAATCATCATATTAATCATTTGTTTTCAGCCAACTAAAAGAATAAATCATGGTTGTCAAACCTTAAATATGTTTATTACAAGATAATTTAATACGAGACTTATACACACATAGTATTATGTATAGTGGAAACCATAACTAAAACAACCAGTTGTTCTGTACACGTATGTTAATAATTACTGGTATTTTATGGCTTTAGCCATATTATAGGGGTTTGTTTGGGGTTAGATAAAAACTTCAGTTTTTTTTCAAGAAGAAGCGCTTCTCTTGTCTATAAGCTAGTGTCACGATCTAGGGGTATGTGGACCCACTAGGCCACTCCATCGTAGCGGTGAGGCAGCCGGCCAAGTCACCGTCTATGCAAAGTCTTTGCAAGTAGTTCGTAGCACAAGGGTACCTGAGATAGTCCAGACAGTGGCAGAGGCTACGGCATGGATAAGACTAGATGTGGCAGGAAGCACCAAACATGGCGGATAGTACTAGGAGTGGCAGATGACACCAGACGTGGTGTATACCAGCAGGCCTGTCAGGTTGCACCAGACATGGCGGATGATACCAGGGGTGGCTGTTGACACCAGACGTGGTGTATACCAGCAGGCAGAAGCGTAACTACCGCTATAGCAGCCGTAGCGGTTGCTACAGGGCCCGCAGCATGAGGGGGCCCGTGCCACCCGCCGGCACGGCCCCCCCATGGCTGGAGGCTCCGCTAGCAGCTGCTATGGCTGCTACAGCGCGACGCCACTGAAGGGGTTGTTCCTACAAAAGACATGCATCCCCTATCCACAGAATAGGGGATACATGTGCTATTGCTGGGACGCCCAGCGATAAGGAGAACGGGGGACCGAAAATCCACCGAAGTTCTCCATCACAAACCTCAGACTTCCGGGGTCTGTCTGCAGTTCCATAGTAATGACTTTAGCACCAGTAGCGCTTGTGCGCATGCGTGACCAGCGCTCCTTTCATTTTTATTGAACTGCGCAGACGCCGGAAGTCCGAGGTTTGTCATGGAGAACTTCGGGGGACTTTCGTTCTCCTTATCGCTGCCAGCGATCACACATGTACACACATGATATATCTCTTTTGTAGGACAAACTATAGGCTGTTTTTCATTTTTTTGGGGGGCTATATGGTGTTATCTACAGAGCGGAGGGTCTGTATGGCGTTATCTACAAGGGGGGGTTCTGTATGGTGTTATCTACAGGGGGGTCTGTATGGCATTATCTACAGGGGGGGTCTGTATGGCATTATCTACAGGGGGGTCTGTATGGCGTTATCTACGGGGGCGTTCTGTATGGCGTTATCTACAGGGGAGACTCTGTATGGCACTATCTACAGGGGGGTCTGTATGGCATTATCTACAGGGGGGATTTGGGGCTTTAAGGCGTTATCTACAGGGGGTTGTGTATGGCGCTATCTACAGGGGGCTGTGTATGGTGCTATCTATAGGGGGGAGCTGAGTGGTGGAATCTATAGGGAGGCAGTATCTACAAGGGGGGGGGTTGTGTGATACCCAGCGGAGGGGGGGCCCCAGTCAAAAGTTTGCTATGGGGCCCAGTCTTTCCTAGTTACGCCCCTGCCAGCAGGCGTGGCAGGTTGCGCAAGACGTGGCGGATGATGCCAGGAGTGGCAGATGACACCAGACGTGGTGTATAACAGCAGGCAGCACAACACGACTCCAACACTAGACAGGCTCAGGAACAAAACTCAGCACGGCTACAGGATACAGGTATCGGGGCACGGGAACGGGAATGCTGCAAGCAGGATAACACTAAGGGACCATTTTGAATACAAACATGGGAAAACTACAACAATGCTCAGGCAAGGAGTGAAAGGGCAGGGCCCTTTTTATAGTCCAGGGTGATCTGGGAAATTAATTAATTACATATGTGCGCGCTAGCCCTTTAAGGCCGGGTACCAGCGCGCGTCCCCTCACGGACATTGCAGGACATAGCGGCTGGATGCACTGAAGTCTCCCGGTAAAGAGGAAGGTCTGCGGTCGTGGCCGTCAATAGGTAAGGGGAGGCGGCAGTCCGCTACTGCAGCCATTACAGAACCCCCCCTACACCTCCTCTTCTTGGATCCAGAGCGGTAGAGCATTTTTTTTAGGGTAGGGGCATTAAGGTTCTCTTCTGGTTCCCAGCCAGACCTTGACTCCAGGAGAGAACTTCGGAGGAACTTTTCTTCTTTATCGCCATGCCTTTTTATGCGGTCCACTGCATGGAGCAACGCAGACTTAGTTTGCTGCCAGATATGAAGTCCCAAATGAGGAATTTGCTGCTGGTACTTGAGTCATGGCTGGCACAGTAAGAGGGACTCAAGGATGCTGGCTGTACGCAATGTAGAAAGGAGACGATGCAGTTGATTCACTTGTGTGATTGTTGTATGAGAATTCCGCCCAAGGCAGAAGTTGTACCCAATTGTCATGTTGGGCGGAAACAAAATGACGGAGATAATTCTCCAAAATTTGATTGGTCCTCTCCACTTGACCATTGGACTGAGGGTGATAGGCTGGTTCCTGGCCTTAAGGGACCAACGCGCGTGCGCCCCCTCGCGGACATTGCAGGACAGAGCTGCCGGATGCACTGACGTCTCCCGGGAAGGAGACGTCGGTAAGAGGACTAAGGTCTGCAGTCTCGGCCGTCAAAAGGTAAGGGCAGGCGGCGGTGTGCGACCGCGGCCATTACAGATTTGTCTTGTATTGCAGCTCATCCTCATTTAAGTCAATTGGCTGAGCTGCATTACCAGACACAGCCCATGGGCAAGAGTAGTGCTGTTTCTATTTCTGGACAATCCCATTAAGTGCCGGTTACAGAAAGAGAGACAGAGCTACAGCCAGTGAAAAGAAGGCTTTAAACTATGAGAACACTAGGTAATTCTATATGTCAGATTTCAGTCATTGACTAAATCACTGACAGGAGTTAAAGAGGTTTTCCCATGGGGAACATTTAGGACATATCTACAAGATATGTCCTAAATGTCAGATAGATGTGGATTCTACCTCTGGGACGCGCACCTATCTCTGGAACGGGGTCTCCTAAACCCTGTGTTAGGAAATGCTCGTCCCTTTAAGATTACCATGACTACTAGTCTAGCTTCTGGCTGATTCTGGTTTTAGTTGTTGAGCATATCCCACTTCTCTGTCTTTCTTCCTATCTGAGTGATGGGTGGTGTATTTAAAGCTGGGTTGGTTCTATTTTCTTTGCTTGTGAATTTCCTTGCTGCATGTGTTTGATCAAGCTTCTGACTATACCCGGTACCTTTGACTATTTTGACTTTTTGGAACTGGACTACCCTTTGCTTACTGATTTGGACTTTCTATTCCTGGCTGGTTTTTACCTCTTCAATTCCTGATATACCCTAGTTTTGTTATTTAGACTTTCTGTTTACCCTCTGACTGTCTTGTTATCTGTTCTGGTTTTGCCTGCGTTGCACCTCTTATCCAACCCCGAACTCTGTTAAAGCAACCTAGGTCCTATACTGCAAAATCCAATCTGCCTTTCAGTGGGCTCTGGCGAAACCCATAGAGTAGGCTTAAACTGTTGATCAGGGTTGTGACAGATTTGTGGTTGCGGATTTACAGGCACGCTCATTCCTGACAGTCTCCAGCAGCTTTTGGGGAGTCGCTCACATAGCAGTGATTCCATAACACCCTATTCTAGTTGTTTGTGCTCACCCTGCCTCCCGGCCACTTACTGATTACATAGTCGGGAGTTACGGAAACAGAGTAACTCGCTGAGCTACACTGTTTCCATTACTCCCATAGTAGTGAATAGCAGTTGCAGAAGTCACGTAGCATGCGAGCTACGCTGTTTCCATAACTCCCGACCATATAATAAGAAAGTGGCCAGGAGGCAGCGTGAGCACAAAAAGCTAGAATAGGCTTAAGGAGGGCCTGTTCTAGAGATAGGTGTGGGTCCCAGATGTGTCATAAATGTCGCTCATTTGAAAACCCTTTTAAGTCCTGCCCTGGAAAAGTGATGTGATAGATTGATTTTAGTTTATTAAATGCACTTCATATTTCTTGCAGGCATCACTGGAGATTGGAAGAACCATTTTACAGTAGCCCAGAACAAGTATTTTGATGATGTTAAGAAAGAGAAGATGAAAGATCTAAATATGACCTTTTTCTGTGAACAATCTTAACATATGAATTGTAGAATTGAATAAATATTAACTCCTAATTGTTATTTATAATTGGATTTTTTAACAGTATATCTTTAGACAAAATCTTAATTTACAACTCTCACAGAGCAGTAATGTGTAATTAAATGGGTAGTACCAGAATCATAGAATTGGCAATTATCACGTATACACAGGATAGGTTATATTTGTCTGATCATTGGGGGACTCACCGCTAGGACCCCCACCGATCCCTTAAATGAGTGTTCCACTCCCCCTGTTCCTACTCACTGCATGATCACAGTGAGGAGGAGCTTAAATGGAGCAGTGGTCGAGCATGCGCCTGCCGCTTAATTCCATGTCTATGGGACTGACAGAAACAGAGGAGTGCTGTACTCGGCTGTTTACATAATTCCTATAGAGTTTGAATAGAGCTTCAGCATGCATGCTCAACCACTGCTCCATTCAATGTCCTCCTCACTTTGGTCGAGCAGTGAGGTAGAACAGGTGGTGAGGCCTCCAGCGATCAGACAATTATCTGTGGATAGGTGATAATTGTCGATTCTGAGAATACCCATATAAGGCACTATTCACACTGCGTTTGCAGTGTATGTCAGTGGCATATGTCAGGAGGATTTCCTGACCTAAGCCTCCTACAGATTTCACTGTATAGGCATAGAGTGGCATCCAACAACATGTAGAAAAGGAGACAGCACGGCACTCACCATTTGCAAAAGGTTTCTCTTTATTCCAAGATTGAGGCAGGCAACACGGGATTCAAAAGACAACAGAGCCAACTGTTTCACGTCCTTCAGACGCTTTATCAAGGCATGCCTGAAGTACGTGAAATAGTTGGCTCTGTTGTCTTTTGAATCCCGTGTTGCCTGCCTCAATCTTGGAATAAAGAGAAACCTTTTGCAAATGGTGAGTGCCGTGCTGTCTCCTTTTCTACATGTTGTCATTTGCTGAAACTAACTTCAACATGCACTGAGCACCGCCAGACAAAGGCTGTCGAACTACAGGTCCCAGCAAGCTGAAGCACAGAGTCTGTGACATTGCAAGCTAAGGCAGTGCCAACCATTTTTCATTTCTACATGTTGCATAGAGTGGCATCTGTCTCCCACAGACTCCTATGTTAAAAAAAAACATATTTTGTTTGAGATGCCTCTGTATGGAATAGCATTGAAAAAATATATATTGATGTATACTAACCTACAGAGGCCTTTTGTTGGGTGCATGGGAGCCTATGGATATGTTTTCCCAAACTTTCCCGCTGCACACAGCAAGCAGGCACTGCAAATGCAGGATGAATTTAGTCAAACTGAATGAAATAAGCACTTTTTAATTTACAGATGCAGCAGAAATACTCTATGTTAATACTGTATCATAAAATTATTATCAGAGTCGTAGCTAGTCTTTTCTCCACCTGGAGGAAAGTTTCAGTTCATTGTCCCATTCTTCTATTCAAATAAACTGGCCAAGGCAGAGTGGCTTGTGGTCGTCCCCCTGGCACACATCTTTCTGAATTCAAAATCAGCGCAAAAAAAAATTGTGTGAACTGGGCCTTATGTAGTAATGACTTGTCTCTTTCCTTTCCTTTTCTGGTACAAGCATTCACAAGTAGGGTAAACCTAAAATTACCATCTATTTCGAAAATAACAAATAAAAAAAATCTCAAAGTCTTTTGAAAGTAATATTTTATTTGTTTTTTCTTCTTACTTTGTGTGTCTGTATAAGGCCCTATATATTATTCTACTTTGACTTTAATATGTTAAAGGGGTTTCCCATCAGGGATATTTGTGACATATCCACAGGATATGTCATAAATGTCAGATAGATGCGGGTCCCACCTCTGGGACCCGCACTTATCTCTAGAATGGGGTCCCCTAAACCCTGTTCTAGCTTTCTGTGTTCGCTGAGATCGTTTGGCAGTTCCGAAAACAGCATAGCATGCGAGCTACACTTTTTCTGTAACTGCCCTTTACTTCTGTGGGACTCACGGAAACCGAGTAGCTCAGCGAGCTACGCTGTTTTCTACTTACATGGTCGGAAATCGCAATCGTCAGCGAGAACACAGAAAGCTAGAACGGGGTTTAAGGGGCCCCGTTCTAGAAATAGGTGTGGGTCCCAGAGGTCATCCTTTATTCGTATATGTTAAAAAATAATTGCAAATATTTTAAAAGGACCATAGGCTTACTTTATATGAGTAACAGTTAAATTGCACAGTGTTAATCCCCAATGCACGTTTTGCGTGGTTGCTTCTTCAGGGTGTACTGGCTGTTTATCATTTTTGATAAGGCATGTGATTTGTGGGGTTCCACCCCTGGAACACTTACCTTCATTGCAGTATCTGACATAGCGACACCCATATGTCTGTGGCGGTTTCTGGTAATACATCTCAGCTCTGTTCGCTTAGCCCCTTAATGACCAGACATTCTTTTTTCATCGTCGCATTTCAAGAGTCATACGTTTTTTATTTTTCTGTGGACAAAGCCATATGGGTACATATAATATATTGACTTTTTTCAGAGGGAATTGAAAAAAAACCCAGCTATTCCAGCATTGTTTTCGCATTTTACGCCGCCCACCATGTTTTTATACTTTTTCACAATAAAAACACTTTTAAACAAAAATTATTTGTTTTTGAATTGTCACATTCCAAGAGCAATTCCATACCTTAGGTATATTTCTGTCAATATAGCCACATGTGGGCTTGTTTTTTTTTGTATATAAAGTTTTTATCAGCAATTTATAAAGAAGTATAACAGAGAGCCCTAACAGGGGGTGCCCACCGAAAAACAGAAAACAAGAATCTGCAGAACTATGGTAATATCCATTCATACACAAATAAAAAGTAAAGCATGGTACATACACAGATTAACTGATAGGTGGTACTCAAGTATAAACAGTTAGTCAGCATACATAAGCCAAATGAGAATACTAGGGGGGCAAGGGATGAGGACGGGAAGCCGATGTTGAGCTACCTCCTTGAGTAAACATACCCCAGAGACTCCAATGGCTATGGAATTTATCTATGGCATGGCATCAATGGCCCATGATTTTTCCATTTGGAAGAAGAAATTTACTCGATTCAATAATGCCACCTTTGGTAAATAGTTGGTACATTTCCACTTGTGTGCAATCATAAGCCTCGTGGCCAGAGTGATGTGTTAGAGAACAATCCGCCCATGATGTGGAGTTTGTTCCAAACCCAGGAAGCATAAGGCCAAGCCAGGGTTTAGTGGAGTGTGAAGCTTCAAAACTTGACCAGTAAGCCGAACGGCATCCAACTGAAGGGTGTGGTTTACTAGGCACTCCCACCAAGTATGAAGGTAAGTACCCCTCAACCCACACTCCCTGCCACATAAATCAGAGGCAGAGGAAGATATTTTAGCAAGGTGAACAGGAGTAAGATACCAGTAAAAAGAAATTTTACGTGACATTTCCCAATGCACAAAACTTTTGGCCACCTTTTTTTTTTTAATTCAAAATTTTTGTTAATTTTCCAACAACGAACACAAAAAACAAAAAGCACAATACAGTACAAAACCAAAATACAATACCAAATCAGGACATGGTCATTACAATAAAGTGACAAACAAGAATAGTACAGCGCGTAAATTCGGGGAAGTGGAGATGAGAAGAGGAATGAAACCATATACAAACATATGAAAAGTAAAGAGGACTATGTGAAGTGTCTGAAAAATGTCCAGGGCAACCAAGTCTTTACAAAAGTATCCATAGAATGACTCTCCCAATGACATATTTCCTCAAAGCGATACAATTGATCTACTTTGGCAATCCAATGGTCTAGGGACGGTACTTCCACAGAAAGCCAGTAAATTGGGACCAGTAGTCTAGCCGCAATCAAGAGATGTTTAAACAACCTAGTGGGAACAGCATGGTTAGAGGGAGGGGGAATTGACAAAAGAGCAAGCTCTGGCGAACGGGGGATATTAGATTGGAAAATGCTGTTACAATGCTTAAATATGTCCTGCCACCATTTTGAAATCTCATTGCAGGACCACCAAGTGTGATAAAAGGTACCTCTCTCTTTAGTACAACGCAAAGAAATATCGGAAAGAGAGTGTGAGTATATGGAGGTTATATATGGAGTTTTGTACCAATGACATAGCACTTTAAAACTATTCTCCTGTATCTGAACACATCTAGATATTTTATGTGGAGCAATTAGGATACGTGATACTTCAATTGCAGATAAGGATCTGCCCAGATCCCTTTCCCACTGGCGAATGAAATAAGGAGGAGTGAAAGAGCTATGAAATGTTAACTTTTTATACAACTTCGAAATGGGTTTGCTGATTGTCACGTACGGCTCCCTCGGTCTCCAGGACGTCGAGAGTTACTCACTCGGGCGTCGCCCGGCCTGGCAGACTGAGGCAGTCTGCAGCCAATAGGAGCTCAGGAGCGTCAGGCCAATCAAAGTTTGGCTGATGTTCCTGAGCTCCGGCCCTCTCCTTATTTAATTCAGCCTGAGGTAGTAGGCCTTTGCCTGTAATTAGAGTTACCTGCCTTGTGCTTTCCCTTGTTTCAGACTCCCCTGAGCGACTTGCATTTTGACTCTTTTGTGACCTGAGCCCAGCTGGACTCCTGACTTTTCTTTGCCTTCTGATTTTTGTTTTTTCCGCACTTTCCCGGTTTGACCCTGCCTGCCTGACTCTGCCTTCCACTCATCCCCCCACTTTGAGTACCTTCGGTCTATGTAATGCGCCAGCTGTGTTCCAGACTTTTGTAAATTATATTTTTAAAGACTATCTGGGGCTCTTCTTGGTGGTATACTTGGATGACATTTTGGTGTTTTCCAAAGACTGGGACTCGCACGTCAAACATGTTAGGACTGTCCTCCACATTCTCAGGGAGAATAATTTGTTTGCAAAATGTGAAAAATTTATTTTTGGTACTCAAGAGATGCCTTTCTTGGGTCACATCCTTACCCCTGAAGATTTCCGCATGGATCCTGATAAGGTCCAGGCAGTATCTGAATGGGTCCAGCCTGCTTCCCTGAAAGCCCTCCAAAGGTTTTTAGGGTTCGCAAATTACTACAGACGTTTTATCCCAAAATTTTCAGTAATCGCCAAACCCCTTACCAACCTCACCCGCAAAGGTGCGGATCTCCTCCACTGGTCTCTGGAGGCGGTCCGAGCCTTTGAGCTGCTTAAGGGGTGCTTTTCCTCTGCCCTGGTACTAATCCAACCGGATCAAACTCAACCCTTTAATGTGGAGGTGGATGCTTTTGAGGTGGGTGTGGGAGCAGTATTGTCTCAGGGTCCCACTTCTCACACTCACCCCCGACTCTGTGCCTTCTATTCCCGTAAGTTTTCTCCCACTGAGCAAAATTACGATGTGGGTAATCGGGAACTGCTGGCCATCAAATGGGCTTTGGAGCAATGGCGCCATTTTCTCGAAGGGGCAAGACATCGGGTCACGGTCCTCACTGACCATAAAAATTTGGTCTTTTTAGGAATCAGCCAGGAGACTCAACCCTAGACAGGCTAGATGGGCTCTATTTTATTTTACCAGGTTCAATTTTGTTGTTACCTACAGACCTGGTTCAAAGAATATTAAAGCGGATGCTCTGTCCGGTAGTTTTCTGGCCACCCCTCGGCCCGAAAGAGTATTGCTTCCTGGTGCGGTAGTGGCAACCGTAGACTCCGAACTGACCACAGACGTCACGGCTAGCCAGGACTCTGCCCCTGAAGCCCTTCTAGAGGGCAAACTGTTTGTACCCTTACACCTCCGGCTGAGGCTCCTCCAGGAGTGTCATGACTCAGTCCTGTCAGGTCACCCAGGCATCTCTGGTACCAGGGACCTTGTCACCCGTGGTTTCTGGTGGCCAGGGCTGCTACGGGATGTCCGAGCCTATGTGGTCTCATGTGAGACCTGCTCCCAGTCTAAAACTCCCAGGTCCCGACCTGCAGGCTTGCTCTGTCCTTTGCCAATGCCCCAAGGACCCTGGACCCATCTAGCCATGGATTTTTATCACCGATCTCTCTTCGTCCCAGGGCAGGTCGGTGATCTGGGTAGTGGTAGACTGGTTTAGTAAAATGGCCCACTTCATTCCCCTGAAGAAATTGGCCAATGCTAAAGAGCTAGTTAACCTCTTTATTAAACATATTTTACGTTTGTAAGGGGTACCTGTTAACATCGTCTCTGACAGGGGGGTCCATTTTTTATCGTTGTTTTGGAGGGTGTTCTGCAAGCAGTTAGGACTAGACTTGTCCTTTTTATCGGCCTTCCATCCAGAAACTAATGGCCAGACTGAGAGGACCAATCAGTCACTCGAACAGTATCTCAGATGTTTTGTGGCCGAAGCTCAGGATAAATGGTTTTGGTTTTTGGCGCTTGCGGAATTTGCCCTCAGTAATCACATCAGCACATCGTCAGGAGTTTCTCCATTCTTTGCTAATTATGGTTTTAATCCCCGGTACCTAGTAAATTGGAAAGGATATGGTCCAGAGGAGAGGACTTAGGTCCCAGTCCGAGTTATCCACGCTCAGACTCATTAAAAACTTTCATAAAAAATTTCCGAATAAACCTGGTTTGGGTGTGGAGGGTTCAGTGGTCCCTCGTAAAAGGGGGGGGGGGGGGTACTGTCACGTACTCTCTGCCTGCGGCTCCCTCGGTCTCCAGGACGTTGAGAGTTACTCGCTCGGGCATCACCCGTCCTGGCAGACTGAGGCAGTTTGCAGCCAATAGCTCAGGAGCGTCAGGCCAATCAAAGCCTGGCTGATGTTCCTGAGCTCCTGCCCTCTCCTTATTTAGTTCAGCCTGGGGTAATAGGCCTTTGCCTTTAATTAGAGTTACCTAGCTTTGCGTTTTCCCTTGTTTCCGACTCCCCTGAGCGACTTGCATTTTGACTCCTTTGTGACCTGACCCCGGCTGGACTCCTGACTTTTCTTTGCCTTCTGACTTTTGTTTTTTCCGCACTCTCGCAGTTTGACCCTGCCTGCCTGACTCCGCCTTTTGTGCTGGACTTGTCCGTGGCGCAATTGCCCTGCCTCTCCCTCCGTGTACTTCCCAGGTGACCCTTTGTTATTTCGTACTGTCTCTATCTTATCCGTTTGTCAGTTTCATGTTTACTAGTATAGGGAATGCCGCCCAGATTAGCTATAGACAGTTATCGGGGGAGTAGAATCTCTTTAAATGTTGTATAATAGATCATCGGAAATCCATCTGGGCCAGGAAATTTGCCAGATGGAGACTGGCGCAAGGCCAATTCCAGTTTGGGCAATGTAAATGGTCAAGCTAGATCCTCCCTTTGCAATTCTGAGATTGTGGGCAAAGTTAGAGAACCTAAAAATGAAGAAATAAAATTAAACCTATCAGCTGCGGCAGGGGTAGTGCTAGTCCCATCTAGATTGTATAGATTCTGATAAAAAGGTTTGGAATTGTTTAGCAATAGAGTCAGAAGAGTAAATTAGACATCCAGTTGGATCTTTTAATATGTGTACATAATTATGCGATTGTCTCTGTTTCAATCTCTTGGCCCTGAACTTAGATGCTTTGTTACCATGTGCGTAAAACTTACGTTGTGAATGCAAGTAATATCTCGCTGAGGATTTGTTAACAATATTTTTTAATTGAGCTCTTAAGGTCGTTAGGTTCTGAGTATATTGAATGGCCAGTGATGCCTTATGTATTCTCTCTAACTTTTGATTCTGAGCTAAGAGATCATCAATATGTTTGGTTCTATCTTTCTTTAGATGAGAACAAAAACAAATAAAATGTCCCCTTATAAATGCTTTATGAGCATCCCACATAATGTTAGGCGAGACATCAGGAGTCTCATTAATCTGAAAATAATTGTAAGGTCTATGGCCGGGGGGCGTCGTTCTGACTTACCTCTTGACGATCCCGGCCATGGACATCCCTCTTCACGGCATCAGCTCCCTCCAGGGAGATGCCAGCACTGTCTTCCGGGTCCTCGGACGGATTCCCGCAGGGCGCGCGAGCCCGTGCGTGCACGGCCTTAAAGGGCCAGTACACGTCCAGCTGTCACCCATCAATTATCAGCCCAAATGGCTGCTGGACTATAATTAGGGGCTCTGCCCACTGGTTCCTTGCCTGAGCGTTGCTGTATACCTAAGTTTGTGTTGCAAAAGGTCTCCCAGTGTTTTCCAGTTCCCAGTGTTACCCGTTCCTGCTGCCTGTACCCTGTATCCCGTGCTATCGTATCTACAAATGAAAGTCAAGTCGTGTCTTCCCGTTGCATCCGCGGTGTCACCTGCTGTGAAAGTCAAGTCGTGCCTTCCCGCTGCATCTGCGGTGTCACCTGCTGTGAAAGTCAAGTCGTGTTCCCGCTACCGTCTACATTGCCCCAGGTACCCGTTCAGAACTATTGTTTTGTACCTTGTTGGCCAGCTGCTACTCCGCTACGTGGTACGGCCCAGAGCCTGTCATCCTCCCAAGCCATGCAGGCGGACCTGCAGGATCTGCAAGCATGACAGGATCAACTTTTTGTGGAAGCAGACTCCATGGCACAGTATCTAGGTGCGCTAGTTATTTCCGTCACCACTCCAATTCAAGCTCCTCCGATCGACCCTCCTGCTACTCCTCCTGGCAGCCCCAGTTCGGACTCTCGGTTCTCGCTGCCATTGCCACCTCAGTTTCATGGAGACGTAAGTTCGTGCAGGGGGTTTCTGAATCAATGCCAAATCCATTTAATTCTGCACGCCCGAGCATTTCCTTCGGACGGAACCAGGATCGCCTTAATTATATCCCTACTCGCCAGCAAGGCCCTGGCGTGGGCGAATCCAATCTGGGAACCTCAGGGACCCGAGACCCGAGACTTCCAGGGGTTTGTGCGGTTGTTCCGTTCCGTATTTGAGGAGCCTGGACGAGCCTCATCGGCAGCTACTGCTATCTTTAACCTGCGTCAGGAGGACGCCTCCGTGGGCGAATACACCATCCAGTTCCGGACTCTGGCAGGAGAATTGTCCTGAAACAATGAGGCCTTGGTAGCATCCTTCTGGCATCGCCTATCGCCTGAGATCAAAGACGAACTGGCTGCTCGAGATCTCCCAGCTGCCCTGGATGACCTGATTCTACTGACTACCCGTGTGGACATAAGGCTCAAAGAGAGATCCCAAGAGATTCTACAGGAGAAACAGCTTCCTATACTGGCGCCCAACTTCCAGCAACCCCTCTTGCCTTGTTCTTCTGCTGCGCCCGAGGTTCTGATGCAAGTGGATCGGCTTAAACTATCCGATCAAGAAAAACAGTGCAGGCGCACCTCTGGACTCTGCCTATATTGCGGCCTCGCTGGCCATGTCGTGCGTTTGAGTTCCCAGTGGCCAAAGAAACCCCAATGCCTGGCATAGGTTGGAGAGACAACCCTGGGCGCTACTGCACTTAAAAGAGAACTCTCTTCCAAGCTGTTTATTCCTGTGACCATCGTCGCTGGCGAGAGACCTCATCCAGTCTCTGCCTACCTGGACTCTGGCTCCGCAGCCAATTTCATCTGTGAAGACCTTGTGGATCTTCTTCAATTGCCTACTGTTTTGCTGGAGAGACCATTGATTGTTGCCTTGGTAGATGAACTGCCTCTCCATTCTGAGCTCATCTCCCTGTATGTCCTGTCCAAGGCCATCAACCCCGTGCTGCTGGGTTTGCCTTGGCTCCGTCTTCACGCCCCAGTCCTGGATTGGAACTCCGGAGAGGTTCTCCAGTGGGGCCCCAAGTGTCTAGACCACTGTCTGGGTCATGTCCATCCATCCCAGCCTTCTCCGCATCAGTCATTGACAGGGTTGCCGCCTTGTTACTCTCAGTTCGCTGATGTCTTAGACAAAAAGGAGGCAGAGATATTGCCACCACATCGACAATACGATTGTCCTATCGACTTCCTGATTCGTCCCCTCCTCGCGGTAGAGTATACCCTCTCTCCTTGCCAGAGACCCAGTCTTTGTCGGCCTACATTAAAGAGAACCTGGAGAGGGGCTTCATATGAAAGTCTTCATCCCCAGCCGGAGCCGGATTTTTCTTTGTCAAAAAGAAGGATGGATCCCTTCGACCCTGCATTGACTACCGAGGCCTCACTCAGATCACGGTGAAGAACAGGTACCTTTTGCCGTTGATTTCAGAACTCTTTGATCGTATACGTGGGGCGAAATTTTTTTCCAAGCTTGACCTGCGGGGGAGGGGCTTACAATCTAATCTGGATCCGTCAGGGTGACGAGTGGAAGACTGCATTTAACACACGTGATGGCCACTACGAATATTTGGTCATGCCTGTGTAATGCTCCCGCAGTATTTAAAGAATTTGTGAATGACATTTTTCGTGATCTCCTCTATGTCTGTGTTGTAGTGTATCTCGATGATATCTTGATTTTTTCCCCAGATTTTGTGACTCATCAGGGCCATGTCCGTCAGGTGTTGCTTAGATTAAGGGAGAATCATCTTTACGCCAAGTTGGAGAAGTGCGTGTTCCAAGAGAAGTCTCTACCCTTCCTGGGCTATATAATCTCTGATCAAGGTCTCAAGATGGACCCTGAAAAGGTCAAGGCTGTCCTGGAGTGGCCACGTTCCCAAGGCTTAAGGGCCATACAACGCTTCCTGGGATTCGCCAACTTCTACAGACTGATCATTCCCAACTTCTCTTCTCTGACAGCCCCCATCTCCACCCTCACTAAGAAGGGTATGAATGCCAAGGTATGGACTCCAGAGGCGGAAATCGCATTTGAAAACTTAAAAAAGGCCTTCACGTCAGCTTCTATACTTCACCACCCTGATGTGTCCTTACAGTTTTCATTGGAGGTGGACGCCACCTCTCTTCGTGCCAGTGCACTATTGTTCCAGAGAGGTTCGAAAGGCAAAACGATGGTATGTGGTTACTACTCCAAGCTGTTTTCTTCTGCAGAGCGCAACTACTCGATTGGAGATCGGGAGTTACTGGTCATCAAGCTGGCCCTGCAGGAGTGGAGACACCTACTGGAGGGTGCAGCTCATCCTATCCTGGTCTACACGGACCACAAGAATTTGACCTACCTACCTTCCGGTTTTGAACTCCACTACCGACCTGCCGACAAGAATGTGAGGGCCGATGCCTTGTCTAGGTCATTTGAGACAGAGGACACTGTGGAGTCCCCACAGAATATTATCGATCCTTCCTGCATTTACTCTGTTAACCCTCTGCAGGTTAGAGACAATCATCCGGGAAAAACTTTTGTACGGCTGGCAGACAGAAGAGGAACCCTTCGCTGGGGTCACAGTTCCAAGCTGGCAGGTCACGCGGGCGCCCATAAGACCCGAGACCTAATTGCCCATCAGTTCTGGTGGCCCACGCTACTCAAAGACGTCTTGGACTTTGTATCCTCCTGTACGGTGTGTGCAGCAAACAAAGTTGCCCACTCCAGACCAGCCGGTCTGCTCCAACCACTTCCCGTGCCCAATGCCCCCTGGCGGCATATTGCTATGGACTTCGTCACAGATCTGCCTCTCTCTGCGGGATGCAGTGTGATCTGGGTGGTGGTGGATCGTTTTTCTAAAATGGCTCATTTTGTTCCTC
This sequence comes from Rhinoderma darwinii, assembly GCF_050947455.1. Lineage (NCBI taxonomy): Eukaryota > Metazoa > Chordata > Amphibia > Anura > Rhinodermatidae > Rhinoderma > Rhinoderma darwinii. The sequence continues at coordinate 61,715,273 of NC_134696.1, read as the reverse complement.
TGACTAGCCTGCCTTCTGCCACTCGACTGGCTGATCTCTTCATGCAACACATCTTCCGTCTGTACGGATTACCCCTGCATATTGTCTCGGATCGAGGGGTCCAGTTCACCTCAAAGTTCTGGAGAGCACTCTGCGGCCTACTCGATGTAAAGTTGGACTTCTCCTCAGCTTACCACCCTCAGTCCAATGGACAAGTTGAGAGGATTAACCAAATTATGGAGAACTATCTGCAGCATTTTGTCTCTAGACGACATGATGACTGGGTGCAGCTGCTCCCGTGGGCGGAGTTCTCTTATAATAACCATACCAGTGAGTCCACCACCTCCAGTCCGTTCTTCATAGTCTACGGTCAACATCCTCGAATACCCCTGCCCGGCTCTACTACTGTATGTCTCAGGTACCTGCAGCCGACTCTACCTTCAGGAACTTTCTGCAGATATGGCAGCAGACACGATCTTCTATTCTGCTGGCGGTGGACCGCATGAAGAGAAAGGCAGACCCTAGAAGACGAGAACCCCCCCAGTTTGCCATCCTGCAAGTTTGCTCCCAGGTTCCTTGGACCCTTCGAGTTTCTACTACAGATCAATTCTGTGTCGTACAAGCTTCGACTGCCTCCTACCCTCAAGATCCGTAACTCCTTCCACGTCTCCTTGCTGAAACCCGTGGTCCTGAACCGCTACTCCAGGACTCCTAGTTTCGCAGTGGCTCCTGGCGATTCATCCGGAACTTTCGAAGTGAGGGAGATCCTGGCCACCAAGAAAGTAGGAGGTAGGACGTTTTACTTGGTGGATTGGAGGGGATTTGGCCCAGAGGAGAGGTCTTAGGAGCCAGAAGAGAACATTGATGCTCCTGTCCTCGTGAAGAAATTTCTTTCCCGCTCTGGCCCCAAGAAGAGGGGGCGTAAGAGGGGGGATACTGTAACGTCTATGGCCGAGGGTCGTCGTTCTGACTTACCTCTTGACGTTCCCGGCAATGGACATCCCTCTTCACAGTGTCAGCTCCCTCCAGGGAGACGCCGGCACTGTCTTCCGGGTCCTCGGACGGATTCCCGCAGGGCGCCCGCGCATGAATGGCCTTAAAGGGCCAGTACACGTCCAGCTGTCACCCATCAATTATCAGCCCAAATGGCTGCTGGACTATAATTAGGGGCTCTGCCCACTGGTTCCTTGCTTGAGCATTGTTGTATACCTAAGTTTGTGTTGCAAAAGGTCTACCAGTGTTTTCCAGTTCCCAGTGTTACCCGTTCCTGCTGCCTGTACCCTGTATCCCGTGCTATCGTATCTACAAGTGAAAGTCAAGTCGTGTCTTCCCGCTGCATCCACATTGTCACGTGCTGTGAAAGTCAAGTCATGTTCCCGCTAACATCTACATTGCCTCAGGTACCCGTTCAGAACTATAGACATTGTTTTGTACCTTGTTGACCAGCTGCTACTCCGCTACGTGGTACATGGTACGCCGCAACAATAATCCTTTAATTTGGAGGCAAGATCATATTTAACCTTAGCAGTACTTAATGTTAAATCGTTCAATCACCATTTAACTATTCGTTTATGCATGTCTGGGAGGTGAAGGGTAAGAAAATTGGGGGCATGATCCGAAAGTAACTGTGTACCTATTGTGATGGAAGAGCAAACATTGAAGATGGGGTTTGGATAAGCAGAAATAATCCAATCCATGGTAGGTGGAATGGACAGGTGAGAAGAAGTTATAGTCTGATTGAGTCGGGTTAAGACATCTCCAGACATCAACCAGACCATAGCTCATGAATTGAGATTTAACTCTCCTCAACGCTCTATATGATAGTACTGACTTTTTCGAGGAGGAGTCCACCAGTGGATCCATGTCCAGGTTTATGTTGCCACGCACAAATAACAACCCTTCCGTAAATGAGTCTAATAATGTGAGAACAGTAAGCAACCACTCCACCTGACCTACATTAGGGGCATAAAGGTTAGCAAATGTTAAAGTCTGCAACCCTAATTTACCCTTTAGAAACAAAAAATGGCCTTCTGGGTCCTGGAGATGGAAAGAGAAGAAAAAAGGAAAATTCCTTTGGAAGCCTATGCTCGCCCCTCTAGAAGCAGAGCTATCAGAACCACAATGGTGTCAAATAGGATAATTAAAAAACGATAGATTAGGATAATGATTTAGCTTAAAATGTGTTTCTTGTATCATCGGAACCTCACATGAAGTCTTTTTAAGAAATTAAAAGTGCAAAAGGCACATAACAGCTCCGTGTGTCAGCCGCGTATCATGCGCCGCTGCGTGATTTTCGCGCAGCCGCCATCATTATGACACTCCGTTTGGATGTTTGTAAACAGAAAAGCACGTGGTTCTTTTCTGTTGACATTCATAGTTTGACAGCTGTTGCGTGAATCACGCTCGTCCCACGGAAGTGCTTCCGTGTGGCATGCGTGATTTTCACGCACCCATTGACTTCAATGGGTGCGTGATGCGCGAACAACGCACAAATATAGGACATGTCGTGAGTTTTTCGCCGCGGACTCACGCTGCGTAAAAATCACGCAACTGTCTGCATGGCCCCATAGACTAATATAGGTCCGTGCAACGCGCGTGAAAATCCCGGACGTATATCACGTTTGTGTAAACAATCCCTAAGGGATACACGAGTGAATTTATACATAATAGATATGACAATTTTATTTCTCCTCCACCTCCGGGTTGATATTTATATCGCACCATTCCAACAGCGCACGTGACCGCGTTAACACGCACTCGCATGCCTTATGCACATGTTGTGATGCACTCACAACTTCGGGTTGGTGGGCGGACATACCGCTGTGTTTGTATGCCCGATAATATACCGGTAAGTGTGCCATTATTATATTATTCTACTTCTAAATTGACACACCTGGTCTTTGATATGTCCAATTGGCTGTTTCATCTTTAAAAGGTAGTATGTGTTAGTATAGCGCCACCCCCAGACGAAGGCAAGTGCGCCAAAACGCGCGTCGGGGTAGACGCCTATCTTTTGCTCAAGTACTCTATGGGTCAGTATGGCTATTTTTTAGATTGTTGTTATCTGTTTGGTGCAGACTATTATTGAATATCTGTTCACATACAAACATTTGTATATTTCTGTCTGCATTGTTATGACACACTTAATTCTCTGATCCATGTATATGCTTTATTCATCACTTCATATGTACGAGCTTGTGATGTGGTCGTCCTCTTTTTAGTGTGTCTGTGGACCTTTTTATATATTATGTCTTATAATTTATTAATGAAGATTACATTTTATTCTTGATACCTTATAATTGCTTATTGCATCTTTTTTCGTCTTTGGTTCGTTCACATAGTCTGGATGCAGGGAATATACAATAATTATCTCTCTTGATCAACCCCCTAACAAAACTTTGTTGTATTTGGTGGGTGATCACTACTATATTTGTCTTTCTGGTTACAATAACAATTTTATGTGTTTGGAAGCTGGGCTATTTAAAGAAAGTAGGCGTGTGTCTGTAAATAAATTCACTGTATTAAATGATATATATAATTGTGCTCCCACAATATAGAAAAATTTGGAAATTCACTGAAGTGACAATTGTGTAAAATATACCTTTTATTATAGTAACTCGCTAAAAACAGGGGTAACACACCACTGTGAAAAAAGCCCTACCGTGTATATTAAAAAATTTATTAAACAGTAAACACTGAATCATTTAGATAAATATATCTCAGTGTTTATAACGATATTCACCGGAATCAGCATTTAACCTGGGCACAACAATAGTACGAGCCCCAAAAACACACCAGGGTCCGTGATCAACACCGGAATCTCCTAGCGCTGGGTCCACCACAATGCTACTGTCCCCTATGCAACAATCCCATATACAAAAACGACCCTACGCGTTTCAAATACTCATCCACAGGGGTCTGTATCTTGGTCACACTGGCCTAATTACCAGCGATAAAATATTCAACAGCAGATATTCTGCTGTGCATCACGGAAGGATGCTCGCGTCGATGTCAGCGGCATACTTCATTTCGGGCACTGAGTTGCTATAAGCACCAAACTCCACCCCTCGTACTTGGCGGCGCTGTACGAACTAACCAATCACAGCGCCCCCTGAATTCGTGACACCTGTCCATGTGACTCCCGGCCGTCAGCTGACAACCAAGAATCATCATCGACCGCATCTGAACGAACACGCAGGCGCAGTGGAAGCCACGGACGCATCGCCCATGCTGCCAAGAAAAAGCAAGGTAAGAGCAGAACGATCTAGAATATGGAGTATATCTTGCGGGACAGTTACCCACCGCAAGTGGACTACCTCAAAACAACTCTTTTTATTGTAAACACATATTGGATAGATGAATGCGGTGTCCCTCACATTACGAAATTTGGATTAAAAACCTGTTGTACACGACCTAGCCAATTGGCCATATCAATCAGAGTGCACTATGCAGAACACCCACCCACCCGTTAAAGCAACCGAATATTAGCCCGGCTGCTTAAAGATGGATGATATTGCATGTTAAATAAAGCACGTGTAATTAGTCTGCTCGTTTAGACCCGCTGGTTGTGTACATGCCAGTCTGTGGATCCATTGGGCTTCCTTGCGTAGAATTAGGTTGTCCCAGTCGCCTCCTCTTTTTGGAGGTCTAATAAGTTCAATTGCTTGAAACTTTAAACATTATGCACGACCCTGGTGTTTAGCATGTACGTGTTTCGATATCGGGGTATCCCTAGCATGGACAATATCTCCAACATGCTCCCTTATCCGGCGCCGAAATTGTCGCACCGTTTTACCCACATAATTAAGGGGGCATGGACATGTGATAAGGTAAACCACCCCCGCTGTTTTGCAGTTAACAAACCACGTTTGAGGGAATAGGGATGACAACTGTTCCATTGTAAGAAACTATTGGTTGCTGTTTCCTTCCGGTGTACGTTGGTGCGAATTGTGCCTTCCATTGTTTTTATAATTTTTAAATCTAGAAAGGACAGTTCTTGATCACTAATCTCGCACATGAACCTTAGCCCTATATCATTGGTGTTGAGGGCTGCTACAAAACTATTGAACTCCTCAGCTGTTGAGTTCCAAAACAGCAGCACGTCATCAATATATCTAATCCATATTCCAATTGACGAAGTCCATTTGGCAAATTTATCCCCAAAGACAATTGTCTCCTCCCACCAGCCAAGAAATAAATTTGCATAGGTGGGAGCAGTAGGACTCCCCATTGCTGTGCCACATTGAGTAAAATGTCCTCACACATGTTCTTATAGTCATCTCTGCTCATGACCACGATGTTCCCACCCTTGTCGGATGCTTTCAGAACAATGTTTTGTTTTTTCTCCAAAGTGGTCAGAGCTGATCGTTCGGACCAAGACAAATTGTTGTCTATGCCCCTCATGTCCTGACTAAGACTTTTAATCTCGTCTCCCACCATGTCTACAAATAAATCCACATTGGTAAAGTCTCCTATAGGTGGCAGCTTCCTACTCTTCATCTTAAGATTGGTAAATGGGCCTAAACCTGGGGTTCTACCAGATTCCTCTAGTAACCCCTCTAGGTGAGGACATTTTACTCAATCCTGACTGTTACACCATTTTAAAGGACAATCCCACAGCACTGTTCAAGAAGGAGCTTCTGGGCATTTTGAGCGATGCAAAGAGCAGATCCTTGATCAGTGCTAGTGAGTTTGGTTTCCTGTTCCCACAGTTTCCCATCATGGCATGTTTTTATAGCCTGCCCAAAATCCACAAAGGGTATCCCCCCTTACGTGGCAGACCTATTGTTTCAGGCATGAACAACTTAACCCAGAACGTGAGTACATATGTAGATCAGGTGTTGCGTCCGTTTGTTTTGGGTCTCACATCATATGTACGTGACACCATGGATGTTCTGAAACAAATTGAAGGTATTACTTTGGAACATAACACATTGTTGGCTAGCCTGGATGTTGAGGCGTTGTACTCGTCCATTCCACACAAACTAGGGTGTGAGGCGGTTGAATACTTCCTTAGATCTAGGGGCACTCAGTTTGTAGCCCACAACCAGTTTGTTTTGCAGCTACTACACTTTGTTCTTGAAAAAAATATATTTATCTTTGAAGACAAGATTTTTCACCAGCAATGTGGCACAGCAATGGGGAGTCCTACGGCTCCCACCTATGCAAATTTATTTCTTGGCTGGTGGGAGGAGACAATTGTCTTTGGGGATAAATTTGCCAAATGGACTTCGTCAATTGGAATATGGATTAGATATATTGATGACTTGCTGCTGTTTTGGAACTCAACAGCTGAGGAGTTCAATAGTTTTGTAGCAGCCCTCAACACCAATGATATAGGGCTAAGGTTCACGTGCGAGATTAGTGATCAAGAACTGTCCTTTCTAGATTTAAAAATTATAAAAACAATGGAAGGCACAATTCGCACCAAGGTACACCGGAAGGAAACAGCAACCAATAGTTTCTTACAATGGAACAGTTGTCATCCCTATTCCCTCAAACGTGGCATTCCAAAAGGCCAATTTATGAGAGTACGCCGGAATTGTAGCTCCATGGGTGATTTTGAGAGTCAGGCACAGGAGCTCAAAATCAGATTGAAGGACAGAGGTTTCCCCATGGGTGTAATCAGGAAGGCCTTTGAGGGAGCGAGGGACGCAGACAGGCAAAGTCTCCTTGTTCCTAAAAAACGTAAAGAAGAACGAGTTACGAGACTCATAGGTACTTATGATTCGAAACAAAATGACATCATGCAAATCCTTAAAAGGTACTGGCGTATTCTCAGTGCTGATATAGATTTGGCAGACCAGATCACACAATGGCCCTCAGTCACGTATCGGAGAGGGAAGAACATTAGGGATAGAGTCATGCATAGTTGTTTTGACCCTATTATACCGAGGGGCACATGGCTGGATAGACAAACACCAGGTACATATAGATGTGGTAGCTGCAAGGCCTGCGACTTCATCCTCAAAGGGAACAGGTTTATGAGTGTCGCAACACAAGAGGAGTACGACATTCGTGATTTTGTTAACTGCAAAACAGCGGGGGTGGTTTACCTTATCACATGTCCATGCCCCCTTAATTATGTGGGTAAAACGGTGCGACAATTTCGGCGCCGGATAAGGGAGCATGTTGGAGATATTGTCCATGCTAGGGATACCCCGATATCGAAACACGTACATGCTAAACACCAGGGTCGTGCATAATGTTTAAAGTTTCAAGCAATTGAACTTATTAGACCTCCAAAAAGAGGAGGCGACTGGGACAACCTAATTCTACGCAAGGAAGCCCAATGGATCCACAGACTGGCATGTACACAACCAGCGGGTCTAAACGAGCAGACTAATTACACGTGCTTTATTTAACATGCAATATCATCCATCTTTAAGCAGCCGGGCTAATATTCGGTTGCTTTAACGGGTGGGTGGGTGTTCTGCATAGTGCACTCTGATTGATATGGCCAATTGGCTAGGTCGTGTACAACAGGTTTTTAATCCAAATTTCGGAATGTGAGGGACACCGCATTCATCTATCTAATATGTGTTTACAATAAAAAGAGTTGTTTTGAGGTAGTCCACTTGCGGTGGGTAACTGTCCCGCAAGATATACTCCATATTCTAAATCGTTCTGCTCTTACCTTGCTTTTTCTTGGCAGCATGGGCGATGCGTCCGTGGCTTCCACTGCGCCTGCGTGTTCGTTCAGATGCGGTCGATGATGATTCTTGGTTGTCAGCTGACGGCCGGGAGTCACATGGACAGGTGTCACGAATTCAGGGGGCGCTGTGATTGGTTAGTTCGTACAGCGCCGCCAAGTACGAGGGGTGGAGTTTGGTGCTTATAGCAACTCAGTGCCCGAAATGAAGTATGCCGCTGACATCGACGCGAGCATCCTTCCGTGATGCGCAGCAGAATATCTGCTGTTGAATATTTTATCGCTGGTAATTAGGCCAGAGTGACCAAGATACAGACCCCTGAGGATGAGTATTTGAAACGCGTAGGGTCGTTTTTGTATATGGGATTGTTGCATAGGGGACAGTAGCATTGTGGTGGACCCAGCGCTAGGAGATTCCGGTGTTGATCACGGACCCTGGTGTGTTTTTGGGGCTCGTACTATTGTTGTGCCCAGGTTAAATGCTGATTCTGGTGAATATCGTTATAAACACTGAGATATATTTATCTAAATGATTCAGTGTTTACTGTTTAATACATTTTTTAATATACACGGTGGGGCTTTTTTCACAGTGGTGTGTTACCCCTGTTTTTAGCGAGTTACTATAATAAAAGGTGTATTTTACTCAATTGTCACTTCAGTTAATTTTTTTGTGTCTGTAAATAGGTGCAGAAAATTTTGGAAAAAGTAAAACTAATTTTGGGGATATGTGGTTATATGAATTTTACGCCAGTTTGGGGAATTAACATTTTGGTTGTCTGAAACTAGTGAATAGTCCATTGGCTAAGGAGGCGGACATTCTGTATAATTATCAATTCATTGAATAGGAGAATATTAAGAGTTTTTTGGAGTTGAATCTGGATTATGGTTTAAATATGTAAAAAAAATGTATGCACAAGTATATCATGCGTTAAGAAGTTGTAAGTTAGGGGGGAATTTAAGAGCTGTACAGTACAATGCTCTGAATGTTTTACAATATACTGGTACTAGGAAGAAAGCAATCTCGAAAGTTTATACCTGTCTAAAGAAAGCTGCTGGAAATCCAAGTTTAGTGTTATCGTAAGACAAGTGGCAAGAGGTCTTGGGCGACCTGTCGAAGCCCAAGTGGATTGATGCTCTTAATATGGTGGTGGAGACGATTAGGAACTTGTCTCTGTTATTTGTGATACATATGGCTTCTTGGTCACCTAAAAAGATGTTTGTGTTTGGGATTAGAGTCTACTCTTGCTGCCAGAGATGTAGGGAGCCTGATGCTGATTTGGTCCATATGATGTGGAGATGCCCAAGGCTATAGTGGTACTGGCAATTTATAGTGGGGAGATTGAATAAGTCGTTTCATATTGAGATTCCTTTTGAAGGACTTAATATAGTATTGGGTAGTAAAATGGTTACAAGCGGGGTAGATTAAATAGACTGATGGGTTTAAAGGGGTTACAAATTGCAAGGAAAATAATTGGTCAAGTGTGGAAGAATGATGATAGGATGAACTGGCTGTTGGTTGTACAAAAATATCATATGGACCGGCAGGATTGGGAGGATAATATAGGAACTGGGGAAGGGGGAAATTCTCCCTGTAAGAAGGGGTCTCCATAGGGTTAAACAATCCCCTTTGGGGTGTTCACTTTTTTTTTTATTATTTATTTGTTTTTATATTTATTTATATATATATATATATATATATATATATATATATATATATATATATATATATATATATATATATATATATATTTTTTATTTTTTTTTGGGTGTCCATCCCGGGTTAGAGAAGGGGGGGGGGTGGTCTGGGGTTATTTCTTTGTTGTACTTGTATTTGTATAGTGTTATGTTTATAATAAAAGAAAATGTAAAAAAAAGTAGTGAATAAGTTATAAAATAAATAAATTGCTCTAGCTTTGGGGAGTTTATTAGTGTGAAACTGTAAGCCCTGACAGGCAAGTAGCGGGCTAGAAATGTCCATTGAGGACAGCACATGGCGAATGCATAAATATTTATAGAAGTATGAGCGGGGGATAACATATGTGGAGGCTAAATCCTAAAAGGATAGTATTATAGAGTTGTGAAAGAGGCATACAATGTCCCTAATCCCAGCCGTCTCCCAGGATTTAATATTGGTATTATCAATCAAAATATATAAGTATCTAAGAGGCATATTTTGTAAAGACCCACAATTGTTAAGAGAGGATTGGCGAAGGAGATATTTCCATGCAGTCATCGAGATTGTCACGCCCCAACAAGGTGTTATGGAATCACCAGTTGAGCAATTCCCAGAGTGAAAGTTGATGGGATTGCTATGTGAGCGATTCCTCATAGGCTGCTGGAAACTGTCTGGAACAAGTGTGCAAGTAAATCTGCTACCTCCAATCCGTCACAACTCTGATCAGCAGAATCTAAGGCTACTCCATGGTCTTCACCAGAGCCCACCCAAAGGCAGGTTGGAATTGGCTGCACAGAGCCCAGGTTGCTTTAACAGAGTACGGTGTTGGACAAGAGGTGCAATGCAGGCAAGACCAAAATAGATAACAAGACAGCCAGAGGGTAAACAGAAAGTCCAAATCACAAGCTAGAGGATATCAGGAATTGTCTAGTTCAAAACCAGCCGGGAGCAGAATATCCAAATCAGTAAGCAAGGGGTAATCCAGAGACAAGCCGAGGTCCAGCTCCAAAGTCCAAATAGTCAAAGGTACAGGGTATAATCAGAAGCTTGATCAAACACATGCGAACAAGGAGAATCACAAGCAAAGAAGACAGAACTAACCCAGACTTAAATATTCCTCCCTTCAATCTGATAGGAAAATAAGACAGAGAAGTGGGATAGGCTCTGAACCGAACCCTTAAATCTCGGCCTAGGTTTCAAAGGAAACTTCAAATGAAAGACTTTAACTAAACGAATGGCATGTACTGAATAGGCAGGAACCCAAGTGTGTTCTTCTGGCCCAGACCCCTTACAGTGTACTAAGTACTGGAGAGTACCCCTGAACCTTCTGGAATCCACAATCCTCTGAACCTCAAACTCCATATCTCCTTCAACCTGAACTGGAGGGGGAAGTTTTTTGAGTGGATTAGATGGTTGAAAAGAAAAACTTTAAGGAGAGATTTGTAAAAAATATCATTAATTTTAAAAGACGGAGGAAGAGCCAGATTAAAAGACACAGGTTAATAACGTCAACAATTTCATATGGACCAATAAACCTAGGAGTAAACTTACGAGAGCAAACTTCAGTCGCAGATTCTTAGTAGAAAGCCACACCTTTTGACCCACACTAAACACAAGACCCACCGTACGTTTTTTGTCAGCATTTTCCTTTTGAATAACTTGAGAGTTATTCAGGTTCAATTGAACCTGAGCACAAACTGTGCACAGTTTATTTGATTCTACTTCCACCTCAGGGTTATCACTAGGAGAGGCGGAAAATGAACCAAAATGAGGATGAAAACCATAATTACAGAAAAACGGCGAGGTATCAAGAGAAACATGGTGGTGATTATAGCAAATTCCACTAATGGAAGATACGAGACCCATTCAGCCTGGTTATCCACAAAATAACACCTAAGATATTGTTCCAAGGTTTGATTAAAGCGCTCGGTTTGACCATTAGTCTCAGGGTGAAAAGCAGAAGAGAACGATAACTGTACACAAAGTTTCTTACAGAAAACTCTCCAGAAGTTAGCCATAAATTGTACACCTCTATCTGAGACAATATTTTCCATAATACCATGCAGATACACCACCTGATCAAAAAATAATTTAGAACAGGAAGTTGAAGCATAGGAATGAAATGACAAATCTTACTAAAGCGGTCCACCACAACCCAAATAACAGTTTGCCCTTCAGAAGGAGTAAAATCAAGATAAAATCCATAGACAGATGAGACCAATTTCTGCGGAACAAACAATGGAAGTAGATCACCCATGGGACGAGTTCGAGGAGTCTTAGTGCAAGCGCAGTCATCACAAGCAAAGACATAGGAACTCACATCACGAGACAAAGACAGCCACCAGTAGAGCCGCGAGACTCATTTTTTAGTACCAGTTATCCCTGAAGGGCCACAAAAAACCGAATCTTGTTACTCATTGAGCAAACAAAATCTGAACTGAGGAGGAGCAAACAATCTCCCAGCAGGAATGGTTTGCGGAGCGAGTTGCTGACATTCTTCAATTTCAGTTGCAAGTTCAGGCGATATTGCAGAAACCACTATCCCCTTAGATAAAATAGGTTCATGCTGAATATCGGGGACCTGTGAGGAACAGAAACTTCGAGATAATGCATTGGCCCTCACATTTTTAGACCCGGGTCTGTAGGTTACAATAAAGTCAAATCTGGTAAAGAACAAGGCCCACCTAGCCTGTCTGGGATTGAGTCTTTTGGCTGATTCTAAAAATGTCAAGTTTTTATGGTCAGTCAGTACAGTAATTTGATGTCTAGCCCACTCTGTTTTAAGGTTTCAAAGGCGGAGGCTGCACTAGGTTTTCAATTTACAAGGTCAGAACCCACGTTCGTAAGATCTGTCAAAGGTGTGGCAATGTAGATAAAATTATGAATACATTTTCGGTAATAATTAGCAAAACCGAAAAACCTCTGTAGAGCTTTTAGTGAAGTGGTTGGACCCAATCAAGAATCGCCTGAACCTTAGCAGAGTCCATACGAAAATCATGAGGAGACATAACATGCGCCAAGAAATTAACTTCCTGGACTCCAAAAATAAACTTTTCAAATTTTGCGTAAAGATCATTTTCCCCAGTACTTAAAGGACAGATCTTAAATCTTGAACATGAGAGAACCAATCAGAAGAAAACACAAGAATATTGTCCAGATACACAACCACAAAGCGTTCAATATAATTTCTGAAAATATCATTAACCAGGTTCTGAAAAACCGCTGGAGCATTACAGAAGACAGAACTAACCCACACTTAAATACTCCACCATTCAATCTAAGGGTATGTTCACACGCAAACTGAAAAATCTCTGAAAATACTGAGCTGTTTTCAAGGGAAAACAGCTCCTGATTTCCAGAGGTTTTGTAAGCCACTCACAATTTTCGCTGCGTTTTTCGCTGCGTTTTTTTACGGCCGTTTTTGGAGGGTTCTTCAATAGAGTCTATGAAAAACGGCTCCAAAAACTTCTCAAGAAGTGACCTGCACTTCTTTTTAGCAGCCATTTTTTTACGCGGAAAACAGCCGCGTAAAAAAACATCCCGTCGGAACAGAATGCCGTTTTCACATTGCAATCAATGGGCAGATTTTTGGAGGCATTCTGCTTCAGAGTTTTTGGTCCTTTTTGGCCATTTACGGCCTGAAAAACGGCCAAAAATAGCCCGTGTGAACATACCGTTATGGGAAGAAATACAGAGAAGTGGGATAGGCTCTGCAACTAAAACCAGAGCAGCTCAGAAGCTAGACTAGTAGTCATGGTAATCTTAAAGGGACGGACGTTTCCTAACACAAGGGTACAGTCGGAGACAGAATGGGGAGGGTGATCTCTTCAGCTTGGATATAAGGGATGCACCTATTGCATATCTCTCTCTACAAATTTTTGGCCACACTTCGGGGCCCACCAAACTTTTAGCTGATCCAGCATAGTACACATGTGATATTTATATATAAATATATCTATATCTACATTGTGTTTGCTAACTGTGTTAAAAGGCTAATGGATGATTAGAAAACACTTGAAAACCCTTGTGCAATTATGTTAGCACCGCTGTAAACAGTTTTGCTGTTTAGAGGAGCTATAAAACTGACCTTCCTTTGAGCTAATTGAGAATCTGGAGCATTACATTTGTGGGTTTGATTAAACTCTCAAAATGGCTAGAAAAAGGGAGCTTTCATGTGAAACTCGACAGTCTATTCTTGTTCTTAGAAATGAAGGCTATTCCATGCGAGAAATTGCCAAGAAACTGAAGATTTCCTACAACGGTGTGTACTACTCCCTTCAGGGATAAACTTCTTAAAACCTCAAAACAACATAGACCTAAACGTATCCCATTTATTACCACATACAACGAATTAAGTGGGGACATATCTAGGATAATGAACAAACATTGGCCTATTGTCAAAGATAGCTATGAACACATCGATGAACTAAATAATGAACCACTGATGTCATACAGACGAACACAATATTTCAGAGATATACTGGTTAGGACGAAGGTAAAAGAAATTAAAAATGTTTCACAGTCTTTATTAAAACCAATGAAAATGGGTTATTTTCCATGTCATAATTGTGTAAACTGTACATACATGTGCAGAGGTAGATTCTTTACACATCCTCAAACTGGGAAAACCTACAATATCAGACACACATTTACTTGTGATTCTGATTGTGTTGTCTATGCGCTATGGTGCCCGTGTCAATTAGTATATGTAGGTGAAACTACCTGTACTTTTAAAACTCGTCTGAATAATCACAGATTTTCAATTAGGAAGAGAAAAAAGGATTTGCCTGTTGCAAAACACTTTTCTGAGAAAAGACATACCGAGAGAGACCTAAAGTTCATGATCCTCGATCACATCCCACCACTACACAATGGTGGTGATAGACATATGGCATTACATAAAAGGGAACTGAGATGGATGTTCTCACTGAATACATTGAGACCTAATGGACTCAATGTAGAGTTCAATGTAGATAGGATTACGATGTAACACTTTGTCCCCCTTTCTTCCCCATGAATTCTTGTTTATAGGTCCTCATTGGTCTTTTTTTTTTTGGTGACACATGTTTTAATTATATTACTTTTTATAAGTATTTTCTTGATATTAATACATTTGTTTTGTATCATTCTAGATCACAGCAGAACTTCAGGACCATTCCCTTATCATGTACACCAATAATAGCATCATCATTGTTTTAAATGTATTCGCCAAATTGGTTGCTGTTGGTTTGTTTGGTCCCAACCTATACAATAAAGATAATTTTGTTCATATATTGCTTATTTCTTGTCTCTAATGGTGACAATCAGCTAGGTGATATTGGGTTGATTACCCAGGTACAAACATTTTATTAATACAAATATCAGTATTTTGGATTTGTTACTGCATTGAAATATATAGGTCCGATACACGTTTGCGATTTTTTGGACTTCCCATATGCATGAAAATTTAATTGGTTTAATCCCATAGATCCTGGGGACTGGAATCCTTTGACCACGGAAGTATGGCCAGGGATCTAGTATACCCGCGTGTGGATCTTTAGGTGCTTTTTATCCGTCAACATATATGAATTGTTAGATATGTCTTTATGTATCGCTATATCAACACTGATTGTCCCTATGAGCATATTTCAGATTAAGTTATGATCTTTTTCTTGGTTGGGACTACACATTATACCATCAACAATTGCGCTATAATTCTTACCTCTTTAATGAGACAGAGTTCAGTGATTGGTTGTTGCCTGACAACGGTGGACGCTCTGCGAGCCAGGTGCACGGGGCGGAGAACACGTTGTCGTCATTACGCTCTCGAAGCTTCCTGTTGCATAGCGACGTAAGACTTCCGGCCTCTCAACCGGATGTCAGCAACACATATACACACCCACATATTTTGAATACTACGTATTGTGGAAAGATCATCGGGATTCACACAACCTGAGGGTGATTTGCATTTAGAAAGTCCTGAAGCTCTGATTGGTGAGTGGAACTATTATGATTAGTTCTGACACAACTGTTGTATATGTGATTATGTTATAATCATGTAATTTTGCTTATTTGTTATGCTGTATTCTTATTTAATATATATGTATATGCACTTGCACTTTATGTATCAACTTTTTGATTGTATTTGATACCGTATAAACACATAGATACAATGTATTTTTTGCACTATGCACTTTAATTGTATTTTAATGAGATCAATTATGTAAATGCTTTCTTGCTCTATATAAACTGTTATCGCTCAGTGTGTCACCATGCTTGATAAAGGTGCTATTGTTGGACAGAAACGTCGCTGTTTGTTGGCAGACCTAAACCACTATTTTTTCACATTTGGAATGCTGCAAGATTTCTATTTGTATATATATATACATATATATATATATATATATATATATATATATATATATATATATATATATATATATATATATATATATATACAGTTAGGTCCAGAATTATTTGGACAGTGACACAAGTTTTGTCATTTTAGCTGTTTACCAAAATGTATTGAATATACAGTTATATAATCAATATGCACTTAAAGTGCAGACTCACAGCTTTAATTTGAGGGTATTCACATCCTAATTTGAGAAAGGGTTTAGGAATTACAGCTCTTTAACCCCTTCCCGACATCCGCCATGTATATATACGGCGCACCCCGGGTGGGGGAATATGGAGCGGGCTCACGGGCTGAGTCCGCTCCATAGAGCGAGTGTGTCGGCTGTGTGTTACAGCCGACACTTCCGGGTTACGAGCGGGATCGCCGCATTCAATAGAGATCGCTGCATTTAAATTACTAAAAACAGGGGGGCGACCCCCTGTAACGTCTCAACGGCACCCCCGCGGCGAGATCGGGTGGAGCGGTTGGTTCACACGGCTGCCTGTGGGTCTGACGAAGTCCCCCATGTCCGCCATCTTGGTACTCCTATGAAGCTCTGCCTCCGGCAGGGCTTTATAGAAGCCGGTCAGAATCACGATATACTGCAATACATTAGTATTGCAGTATATTGTGCAAGCAATCTAACGATCGCTGGTTGAAGTCCCCTAGGGGGACTAATAAAAAAAATTAAAAATGAGTTAAATAAAGTTGTTGTTTTTTGTGTAAAAAAAAAATTTCAATTAAAAGTTCAAAAAACCCCCCTTTTCCCATTTCCCCCCTAGAGCATAGTAAAAAATTTAATAAATAAACATAATTGGTATCGCCGCGTCCATAAAAGTCTGAACTATCACAATATATCATTATTTAACCCGCACGGTGAACGCCGTAAAAAAAAAAAATTGTAAACGCCAGAATCATTATTTTTTTGGCCACCTCATCTCCCATAAAAAAATGAAATAAAAAGTGATCAAACCGTCACATTTACACCAGAATGGTATTATTAAAAACTACAGCTTATCCCGCAAAAAAATAAGCCCTTATACAACTTAATCGATGGAAAAATAAAGAAGTTACGGCTCTCGGAATTTGGCTAAACAAAATAAATTTTCTTTTTTACACTTAGAAAAAACTACACATATTTGGTATCGGCGTAATCATATTGACCCATAGAATAAAATTAACATGTTGTTTTAATTGTACAGTGAATTCCATAAAAATGGCGCGCAAAAAGCTATGGCGGAATCGCTGTTTTTTTCATTTTCTACCCCACAAATAATTTTTTTCCCGTTTCCTAGTAGATTATACGGCAAAATAAATGGTGCTACGAAAAACTACAACTTGTCCCGAAAAAATCAAGCCCTCATAGTACTATATCGACGGAAAAATAAAGGCGTTATGGACTTTGGAAGGTGGGGAGGGAAAAATGAAAATGAAAATCTGAAAAAGGGCTGCGGTGTGAAAGGGTTAATATGTAGCTGTCTCTTTTTCAAGGGACCAAAGGTAATTGGACAATTATCTCAAAAGCTATTTAGTGGGCTGCATGGGCTATTCCCTCGTTAATCCATTATCAATTAAGCAGGTAAAAGGTCAAGAGTTGATTTCATGTGTGCCATTTGCATTTTGAAATATATAACCCCAGCACACACAGAGGTACGCAAAAGATCCAGATGCAAACAAATTTAAGTTTTATTGCAACAAAAGATGGTAAAGTTGAGGTAGAAAGCGACTTGGTAAGTGTGCTGGGGTTATATATTTCCAATATTGTGGGATTCTCGTCCCTACCTTACTAGCACCACTCCAATAGATTGAGGAGTGCATCCCAATATCTATTTTTGATTTCCATTTGCATTTGGAAGCTGTTGCTGTGAACCCACAACGTGAGGTCAAAGGAGCTCTCAATGCAAGTGAAACAGACCATCGTTAGGCTGAAAAAAATGAAGAAATCCATCAGAGAGATAGCATTATTGTGGCTAAATCAACAGTAAGCGTTTACGTAAGCATTCTCTACCCGGGATTTTAAACACTTGTTTTATTATTATGTGATATCAATAAACAGACCTGCATTTTTACATTCCATCGTGTGCCGCACCCTTCACTACTACCTTTGGATATTTAATTCTCCGTTGGTGGTCATTCTGGGATAGAAAGTAATCATTAAGCCTCCACTGGGACGGGGTCGGAGAACTAAAGCATTCCTCAACTATTATGGATATGAGAACATGGTCGGAAAGGAGGAGTGTACTCCTATCTGTCAGGAAAAAAATCAATGTGAAAATAGGACTGCCCAGAGAAAGAAAAAAGGTATAGTCACGTTCTGTGCTGGCACTTCCTCACATCAAACAACCCCTCTTCCAAGAAAATCATCTTGTCTGCCAAAAGTGGTAGTATGTGGCGACACAAAGCAAATTCTTTTTTTTAACAAATAGTTTCAAAAATTCTTTGTAATAGACAGAGGCATCTGATGAAATGCCCATCGGGCTTGACATCATTCTCAGTGCAAGAGCATAATAATGGGTATGTGACAGTGTTTACCTTACTTGTAGTCACTATTGAAGTATTGATGTCCACAGTGCTTATCCTATCTCTAGTCACTATAGAAACTTAATATCCATATAACATGTTACTCTTATTATGAGACTGGGTATGTGACATTGTTTACTCTACTTTCAGCTACTGTAGAAGTTTGATGTTCACATAATGTGCTATTCATACAAGATTGCAACTCGATTCAGGCACGCTTCATGCCAATTTACATGTGCATGTACTTACACATCTTATTCATTATGCTACTTTTTTGTATTTGGATCACACTCCAATTTGTGGGTATTCATGCTTCATATTATTGTATCTTTCTTTTCAAACCCCATATATTGATATATGTATGCTCTTTGCACAGGCTGATGACATTTTGTTTTCGCATTGTATGACTCGTTTTTAATCTTTTGTATACATTTCTCAATAAAGTAAAACATTTTTCTATGTTTACTGATAAATCTGGGTAGAGTGCCACATTAGTATACGGATTTAGGAGGTGACCGCGTTTCCAAGCTTCAAACGTCCACTGTAATTTTATAGAAATGGACCCTCACCAAAATACCTAATCAGGAGCCAATTTAAGCTTGGGGATATAATTAGCTCTGTCAAGTGTGAGATCCAGATGTGTCAGGCCTAGAAGTAAGGTTATAAAACAACAATTTGAGGTAGCCAGCAAGTTTCGAAGTGGATTCATCTTCTGGGCCTCTGCTAACTTTAATGTTTTTTTGCTTCTGAACTTATCCTCCGCATCCCCAGCTTTAGATTTGAGCCACTCAATTTCCTCCTCTAGGGCATTATATGTGTCAACACATTTATTATGGGCTGTAGAAAATTCTGCCATTTTCCTCTCCTGGTGATCTGTTCTGCTTCCAATAGCAGTACTTGTTTGAAGGTTACTGGTCATTGTGGAAACACGTAGACATATTGTTTTGAAGAAATCTAGCAAACTTTTGAGAGTGTCCTCTGTTATAGGGGTGGAAGAGGATAGAAAGCATTCAGGGGATCGCACATTTCCCCCCCAGGTGTAGTCGAGACACTTTTTGTTGTTGCTTGTCCCTTACTTGAAGGGGAGGCTAAAGGAGTCAACTCCAGTGGACGTTTATCCCCTCTCTATGCTCATGAGGAGTTGCAGCTAATACTGGGGAAGCAGGTGAAGGAGTATTAGATCCCGATGGAATAGAGAAGCCAAGAGACAAAACTGACACCCCAACTGTGGCCATGTCTTCACTAACCACCCCATCAGGTGTGGGCCCTATTGCAGGAAAGTAGGTTGGCAGTTTCCTAGGCAGGGGCGTAGCTAGGGGGGGGCAGGAGAGGCACGTGCCCCAGGTGTAGCTTAGAGGGGGGCGCCAGCGCCACCTCCTCCTGCACTATAATTGTACCTGTGTCGCGAAGACACAGGTACAATTAAAAGCAATGAATGACCGGGCACGTTCCGTGCCCGGCCATTCAGCGCCTTTCCACGAGTGAAGCAACTGGTACCTTTTGTACCAGTGAAGGTTCCGTCGATGAAAGGCGCTGAGTGACAGGGAAAGTCATCCTGCCCAGCCAATCAGCGCCTTTTATAGACGCTGCGTTCAACCCCCTGGAGACCTGCGCAGAAGAGAGCAGGAAGAGAGCAGGTCTCCATGGCTGCCGGACGGCGTGGGAGCGGGAATAAAGTGAGTTTGAATATTTATTTATTTTTAATTTGTAATAAAAGTGTGTGGCTGTATCTACAGGGGGACTTTGTCTACACGGGGGGGGGGGGGGCTTTATCTACAAGGGGGACTTTGTCTACATGGGGGGGGGACTTAATCTACGGGGGGTGTCTATCTACAGGGGGGGCTATATACTGGGGTGGGCTATCTATGGAGCACCATATACAGGGGGGGCTATATAGTATATAGCCCCCTGTAGATATAGCCCACCCCTGTAGATATAGCCCCCCTGTAGATATAGCCCACCCCTGTAGATATAGCCCCCCTGTAGATATAGCCCACCCCTGTAGATATAGTCCCCCTGTAGATATAGCCCACCCTGTAGATATAGCCCCCCTGTAGATATAGTCCACCCTCTATATAGCCCCCCTGTAGATATAGTCCCCCTGTATATAGCCCCCTGTAGATATAGCCCACCCCTCTATATAGCCCCCCTGTAGATATAGTCCCCCTGTATATAGCCCCCTGTAGATATAGCCCACCCCTCTATATAGCCCCCCTGTAGATATAGTCCCCCTGTAGATATAGCCCACCCCTGTAGATATAGCCCACCCCTGTATATAGCCCACCCCTGTATATAGCCCACCCCTGTATAGCCCACACGTGTATATAGCCCACCCCTGTATATAGCCCACCCCTGTAGATATAGCCCCCCTGTAGATATAGCCCCCCTGTAGATATGGTCCCCCTGTAGATATGGTCCCCCTGTAGATATAGCCCACCCATGTATATAGTCCCCCTGAAGATATAGTCCCCCTGTAGATATAGTCCCCCTGTAGATATAGTCCCCCTGTAGATATAGCCCACCCCTGTATATAGTATCCCACAAATAGCTCCCCCTATAGTGCACCACAGAAAGCCCACCCCTGTATATAGCCCCCTTGTACATATAGTCCACCCCTGTATATAGTGCTCCACAGATAGCCCACCCCTGTATATAGTATATACAGGGGTGGGCCATCTGTGGAGCACTATATACAGGGGTGGACTATCTAGTGGAGCACTATATACAGGGGTGGACTATATGTACAAGAGGGCTATATACAGGGGTGGGCTAACTGTGAAACACTATATACAGGGGTGGACTATATGTGGAGCACTATATACAGGGGTGGACTATATGTGGAGCACTATATACAGGGGTGGGCTATATCTACAGGGGGGCCACATACAGGGTTGGGCTATATCTACAGGGGGGCTATATACAGGGGTGGGCTATCTGTGGAGCACTATATACAGGGGTGGGCTATATCTACAGGGGGCTATATACAGGGTTGGGCTATACGTGGAGCACTATATACAGGGCTGGGCTATATCTACAGGGGGCTACATACATGGTTGGGCTATCTGTGGAGCACTATATACAGGGGTAGGCTATATCTACAGGGGGGCTATATACAGGGTTGGGCTATATCTACAGGGGGGCTATATACAGGGGTGGGCTATCTGTAGAGCACTATATACAGGGGGCTATATACAGGGTTGGGCTATACGTGGAGCACTATATACAGGGGGCTATATACAGGGTTGGGCTATACGTGGAGCACTATATACAGGGCTGGGCTATATCTACAGGGGGCTATATACAGGGCTGGGCTATCTGTAGAGCACTATAGGGGGAGTTATTTGTGGGACACTATATACAGGGGTGGGCTATATGGGGGCACTATCTACCGGGGGCTCTATGGCAGGCACTATCTACAGGGGGCACAGTGTGTGTGTGTGGGACACGGTGTATGGTGCTATTATAATTAGAGGTGCAGTGTATGGCGCTATTATATTTAGGGGCGTAGTGTGTTGTATAATGATAACTTTATATTTATTTATAGGTGCAGAAATGTTGGTAAAGTGAGAAGCTGAAGACATGTGAGCGGCAAACTGCAGAAATGGGCTGTGACTGGGAGAAGTCGTCATAGAGGTCTGGACCGGATGGAGAAAAAGAACTAGAATCTGAGACGTCACCGGTGAGTCACTTAATGTAAATGTTTATTCTGCCTCTAATCAGTAATGTAGTCACTGTGTGATCTGCAGCGAGATGATGGGTGGTATGATTATGATAAGATTTATTTTTTGTGAAACAGCAACTCCCAGCATATCCTTATCATTGTTCTGGCCATGCTGGGAGCTGTAGTTTTACGCCGTACACACCTATACGGCAGGGGTTGCACTAAATTGAGCTGTATTTGTGCTGGTGCTGTATATATGTATTGAGCTTGGTTCTGGTGTTGTGTATAGAACCATATTGCTTGTAAAATGTACAAATGTTTTTATGCTCGCGTTACATAAAAAGCAATGACACGTCGATTGGTAGAGAAAACAAACACGGCGAGGGGGAAGGAGATGTCGGGAAAGAGATTGGGGGGGGGGGCGCCAAACTGAATCTTTGCCCCAGGTGTTGGAGAACCTAGCTACGCCTCTGTCCTAGGCCTAGCAGGCATGCCTCTTCTTTTGACTTTGGCTGCACAGTGAGTAAGGTCCAACTTACTGCACCATTAACAGATAGAGCAAATGGCCCTATGTAGACCAGAGCCCCAGAAAAAAGCAAGGAAAACACTAGGGTGGCACAGTACCTATGTGAAGGTCTCTACTGTGGCCTAGTTGCAAACTTTGGCATATCTGAAGAAAGCAATTGCTGTCTGCCTGGTGGCAGATGCGACCAGCCTGTAGTGGCTTCACACAGAGAGGACTCAGACCCGTCAACGCTGGAGGTATCTGCAACCAGGGAGCAGAGGTGCGAGGCCAGACTGTACTGGTGAGTACCCGAAAATGCAGAGAAAGCTGTCTCGCTGGTAACGGAGCTAGGAGTCAGTGTAGTGGAGTAGGTCTTGACTCTCAGGTAGGCTCTGACTCTCATGATAAATGTCTCAGAGCCCAGCAGAGGACGTGCGCAGACACAAAGGGCACTCTATAGTCCCGATGTAGCCAGGGGACGGCTGGATTCCAATGGATGGAGGCAAGATGTCACGCAGCCACGCGAGCAGAGGCCGGATAGCCATTTTATCAGATAAGGTGATATCAGCTCTGAGGGGTCCCAGGTCTGAGTGCAGTATAGGTAAAGGAGAAGAACCAGGTAGATCAGTACATGTAACAAGCGTGTATGGCGCTTAGAGTAGAAAGGATGTGGGAGCAAGGGGATCAAGCAGCCATTTCAGTCAAAGTCTAAGCTCCGCCCCATGTGGGATTGTTATTTTTGGGATGAGGTGTAGTTTTGATTGGTATTATTTTGGGGTACATGGGACCTATTGATTAACTTTGATTATGTTTTTCTTGGGCGGGAGAATGGAAAAAAAGCTATTCCATTGTTTTTTTTGCTTTTTTATGGTACGGCGTTCCCCATGCGGTCTTAATAACATGTTAACATATTCTTTTGGTCGTTACAATCGTAGAGATCCATATATGTGTATTTATTTTTTTACACTTTTCCATAGAAAAAAATTGTTTTTATTTGGTGATCAAAGCATAATTGAAAGACAAAGATCATCACATCATATGTCAAAAAATTCATACATAGGATTACAGAATAATATTTTCATAAGTAACATGTAAATTGTGACATTGCAAGAAAAAAGACTTGCTTTCGTCTCCATTTTTACATTTTTTCTTCTAAAAATATGTCAATATAAATTGACAATAAAGTCAAAACAACCCCAAAGATACAACGGTGGCTGTCAACCCTGCAATATTCCTAGAGTACCTTGAAGAGTATGCAAGTTCAACCATGATGTATGTTGAATTGTGCGCATTAAAGTGGTTGTTATAATAATAATAATAATAATAATAATAATAATAATAATAATAATAATAATAATAATAATGTTATAATAATGTTTTTCAATAAATGTTCTCCATGTTTTAAAGAAATTCTCTGTGGATTTTTCTTTATGTCTTTCTACCTCAATTTTATCATACATGAATAGTGTTTTGAGAGTGCTGATCACTTCTGTAATCTCAGGGACAGAATTCTGGAGCCAATGGCGCAAAATGCACTTCTTGATAACTAGTAAAGCTATGTGAATCACCTTCCTAGCCATCAGTGGTGATTCACCCTCCCCACTGTCCAATGGTATATAATGAAACAGCACCCCACGTCGCTTCAATGAATTTCAGGGATTGCTTCCAAAACTCCTCAATTTGCGGGCAATGCCACATGCCGTGTAAGAGATTGGCTCTATGCAAGTCACATTTGGGACAGCTGCAAAGATAATGTGGTGGTGCATCACGATAGGATGAGTCAAAAGTATATGTATCCCCTGTGCATAAGACGAAAGTGCATTTCACGCCGCTGCTCATTAACCTCCAAAATTTTACTAGACAATTCAGAGTCATTCAATTCCATTTCCCATAATCAGAAACAAGAGGTGCTAATAGAATTAAGAGTTTGGTTCCTTAAAGGGGTTTTCCCATGAGAGACATTTATGACATATCTACAGGATAGATGTCCCATCTCTGGGACCCGCACCTATCTCTAGAATGGGGGCCCCCTAAACCCCGTTCAGTCGTTCTGTGTTGCAGCTGAATGAGGTGAATTCTGACCATGATAAAGGTTATATGGTCGTGAGTTGCGAAAACAGCGTAGCTCGCTGACATTGTCCTGCCCCGCTCCTTACTCTTGTAGGCAGGTCCGGCGTTAGGGCTCCCTGCGGACTAGAGCAGCCATAGCGGCTGCTACGGGGCCTACGGCATGAGGAGACCCGCGCCGCCCGGCACATAATGCACAATTTTTTTTGAGGGGTGTGACGCTATCTACTGAGGGGGCTGTGTGGCGCTATCTACTAGGGGGCTGTGTGGCACTATTTACTAGGGGGGCTGTGTGGCACTATACAGGGGGGAGCGTTGTGTGGCGCTATCTACTGGGGGATGTGTGGCGCTATCTACTGGGGGACGGCTGTTTGGCACTATATGGGGGATGGCTGATTGGCACTATACAGAGGGGGGGCTGTGTGGCATTATACAGGGGGAGGGCTGTGTGGCACTATTTACTAAAGGGGGGCTGTGTGGCACTATCAACACTATCTACTAGGGGGGGTAGAGTGGCACTATACAGGGGGAGCGCTGTGTGGCGCTATCTTCTAGCGGGGCTGTGTGGCACTATCTACTAGGGGGCTGTGTGGCACTATACAGAGGGGAGAGCTGTGTGATGCTATACAGGGGGAGGGCTGTGGGGTACTATATACTAGTGGGATCTGTGGGGTACTATCTACTAGAAGGCTGTGTGGCACTATTTACTAGGGGGCTGTGTGGCACTATACAAGGGGGCTGTGTGGCACTATCTACAAGAGGGGGGCTGTGTGTGGCATTATCTACAAGTGGGGGCTGTATGTGGCACTATCTACAAGAAGGGGGCTGTGTGTGGCACTATACAGGGGGAGGGCTGTGTAGCGCTATCTACTAGGGGGCGGCTGTTTGGCACTATAAAAGGGGATGGCTGTTTGGCACTATACGGGGGAGGGCTGTGAGGCACTATATAGGAGAGGGCTGTGTGGCACTATCTACTAGGGGGAACTGTGTGGCACTATTTACTATGGGGGCTGTGTGGCACTATACAGGGGGAGGGCGGTGTGGCGCTATCTACTAATGGGAGCTGTGTGGTACTATCTATTAGGGGGGCTGTGTGTCCCTATCTACTAGGGGCTGTGTGGTGCCATCTACAAGACGGGGGTTGTGTGTGGCACTATCTACAAGTGGAGGGCTGTATGTGCCACTATCTACAAGAGGGGGCTGTGTGTGGCACTATCTACAGGGGGCTGTGTGTGGCACTATTATTATTGTGGGGCCCAAAGGGGGCACTATTATAGTGTGTGGCACCGAGGGGGCATTATTTCCATCTGGGGCACTATGGGTGTTAAGGGTTTTGTAGAGGGTGGGGAGGTGCTAGAAAAGCGAGAAGCCAAAGATGCTTGTGTTTCAAATTCGGCAGAGGCGATTTGTAGTTGGTAGAAGGCATCAGGACAATCTGGGCAGGATGAAGAAGAAAATGAAAAGTGAGCGACTCCAATCTGAGAAGACGTCACTGGTATTGTATTAAAGGAGTTTTCACATTTAGACATTTATGGCATATGCACAGGAAATGCCTGGTACTGGCAGCTATATCTAGAAATGACCGCAGAATCCAGACGGAGACCAGTGGAGAGATGGCCACACATGCGCGCATCTCTCTCTATTCTGTTGTATAGTTGTCATGGTTGTTATGGAAACAGCCGAGAGAGCTGCGCGCACGCATGACCCTCACTCCACTGGCCTCCGTCTGGATTCTGCGGTCAGTTCTAGATATACAATAGCTGCGGGAACAAGATCCTGAATATGAACAGCAACTACTTTATTAAGGAGTACCAAAGAGACTAAGAAATAATCAATGCGTTCTCCAGACATCTACCATACCTGTGAAGGTCAACATCGGATATAGTACCTTATCGTGTGATCTTTCAGCGAATATTCTACCATCCGCTCGTCGTCTGTCTTCTGTCGTGCATAAAACTGAATCAAGGTCACCCCCCAAGAGAATTTTACGTTCTTTGTCAGCAAGAAGTTTCCTCTCCAAAAATTAAAAAAAACATGGTTATTGTCATTCAGTGCATAAATACAATACAAGCTGCCTATCGTGCCAAGACCACTCATAAATATCTGCCCTCCACATAGTTTTTGGCAGAAATAACCGTACAATTAAACTGTTTATGGAAAAGTTATATGACGCCCACCTTGCCATTCACTGCTGGGGATCCCAATACCTTACCTACCCATAATTTGTGCATTCTCTGGATATCTTGTTCTTTCAAGTGTGTTTCCTGTGGGATCACCAGATCTGCTTTTAAATTTTTCGAGTGGAGAAGCACCATAATGCGTTTAATCGGGGATTGTAACCCCTTTAAATTCCAAGTTATTAATTTAATGTTATGTGAAATATGTAATAGGAATTTTCTAGCGGGCATCTTTCAGGAATAGCAAAGCAGGTATCATCCACTGAGGTGTTCCCCCGACCCCACCAACTAAATGGAACCGATAATTTGACAACATTAATAGAGTAAACCAGGTCGTGGACCTCACTTTGTTTGCACATCTGGGTGTGGAATCTCTGTAAATTCCACCGTAAAAAATAAACACATAAAAAGGTATATATACAATAAATATCCTATAATGTCATCTTTATATAGAAGTAAATCAGATTTGTCCCTTCGTGTCTTCAGTCAGGTGAAGAAGAGGCAACTCCTTCTCTGGATCCCCTTTTGCTGGATCGTACTCTACGTGGTGATTCACATCTGTGTGAACGGGTAGTTTCCCCATCTTGACTTCGGGACATGTTGTCCACATATCGATCTGCTTCTCCCGGAGAGGAAAAGCATTCCATACCTTCCTACCTAACTTCTAACTAACTATTTTTTTAGTCCCACTAGTGGACTTCACATTGCTGATCTTCTGATCGCTGATATACTGCTTTGGTATACTTAGGGCTCATTCAGATGAGCGTGTATCATGTCCTTGTGATGGCTGCTAAAACAACGGCCGTCACATGGACTCATGTATTTCAATGGGGCCATTCACTCGAGCGTTGTTTCAATGGAGCGTGTGAAGGGTCCATGAAAAAATATGACATGCTCTATTTTACTGCGTGTCACGCATCTCCCCATAGACTTTAGTCTATGGGGGATACGTGACAATGCGTCCCACATGGGTGCACCTCGGACGTGAAAAACGTTAGTTTTTCACGTGCGAGGTTGCCGACGCTCATCTGAATGTAGCCTTAGTATACCAAAGCATTACTGCCTGTCAGTGTAAAACTGACAGGCAGTCTATCAGCATGTGCCTTTGTCACCAACTAATAGGTATATAGTCATGGCAGGCCTGGGGGCCTTTGTTAGGTCCCTGGCTGCCATGTCAACCCATCGAAATTCCAGCGATCAAGTTTGAGATGGGTGAAAGAGGGATTCATCTCTGTCAAACCACTTAAATGCTGCTGTCGCTATTGACTGCGGCATTTACTAGGTTAAAGGTTTCCCCAATCCCAGTCGTTGCAGCAGGAGCCCGGCTGTCAGTTACAGTAGGACTCCCACGGTGATCACATGGGCCCCATCATGTACATGCCCCATTATGTCTAGTGAGGTGGCTTCTGACTTCTATATGAGTTACGGAAAGATCGTAGCTCAGCAAGCTCGGCTATTTTCAAATAACCTGTCCTGCTGTGCACTGTTGCCTTTTATGCAGCAGCCAGCGGCCGCCTGAACAGGAAGGACAGGGAACTTGCATCTATAATACATTTATTGCCTATCCTGTAGATGGGCCATAAAAGTCTGTCTTGAGATAACGTCTTTAGAATTAGGCCATTAATGAAGAATCCAGCAAAACCCCTTGAACTGTAAATATGCAATAAAATCTACTATACCAACTCTACTACTACCAACTTACACAAATTACTTTAACTGAAAAAAGAAATGATGCTCCATACACAGACTGATGATTGTGCTCAGACCATGTTAATACAAAATTTGGTCATCAATACCATCTAAGCCTTAATGTTACATGCTAGCTATTGTACACGGAGAGGCAATGTTGGGTAAGAGCCACTGTACATTGTAAAGAAGGATCTGACACTAGTCTATGCTGTACTTATAAAGCCGGTCAGTATTGCTCTCAAGTACTCTGATTATTAAACTTAAACGATTACACAAAGCTTTTTTTACAAAGCAAAAACTATATTGCTGATAACTTTTATTAACTGTAGGGGTTATCTTGAAATAGCGCTGCATTGGTATGGGTGTGTGTGTTTTGCTATCTACAAGTACTTTTTGTTTTGCCCTTAAAATTTTTTGCTACTACTGCTAGTGGAGTATTTTTATTATTGTCTATATCACACATCTATGTGACTGCCTCTAAGGGTATGTTCACATGCTTAACAAAATACGGCTGAAAATACGGAGCTGTTTTGAAGGGAAAACAGCTCCTGATTTTCAGCCGTTTTTTAAGCAACTCGTGTTTTTCGCTGCGTTTTTTAATACAGCCTATTTGGAGCTGTTTTTCTATTGAGTCAATGAAAAACGGCTCCAAAAACGGCTCAAGAAGTGACATGCACTTCTTTTTACGGGGCGTCTTTTTACGTGCCAGTATTTGAAAATGAGGCGTAAAATAACGCCCCGTAGGGACAGAATGCCGTATTTCCCATTAAAATCAATGGGCAGATGTTTGGAGGCGTTCTGCTTCCGATTTTTCAGCCATTTTTTGGGGCGTTTACCGCCCGAAAAAACGGCTGAAAATAGCCCGTGTGAACATATCCTAAAGGAGCCGACAGGAGCTTTCCTTGCACTGCTGTTATTTCGTTTGAGCTCTCAGTAGTGGCCTAACCACGGTTAGTTCCCCGCCTATCGGACATTAGTGGCAATTCCTATTGATATGCTACCCATGTCTGTGATGAGAAAATCCCTTTAAGGGTAAATGTTTTCCCTTCAAACATTTTTCATCATTATGTTACTGTTTTCTCAATATATTCTGACACATATATGCTGATGCATTACACCCGAATGTTTGCTAAGAGGATATACACCAAAAATGAAATGTGAACATAGCCTCTGGTAGCTGGACATGTATAAAGGCTACACTTTACACAATATGTTTTCTAATACTCCAATGTCTTCCACCCAAATACTATAGCCAATAGCTTGAGGATGGGGTGGAGTCCAAATACTTTATTATAGTAGTCATATAATTGATCGAGCTACATTGCATAATGAACCTAAGTTCACAAGGCTAAACTTGCATTGCCTCTGAAAGAAACCTTTTACAAAAAGCAAGCAGATTTTCTGGTATCTGGTAACGGGCAGGGAGAGCGTGGACTTGAAGGTATCTTGTTCTTTTCTATCTTTTCGATATAATCTTAATCTTACAATACTATAAATCTTAGTCCTTTAAAATGGAACTATTTTATCTTTGTTTCAATAGGAACAATTGTAATATAACATATAAATGGTATATCTAAAACAAGATAAAATATTGAAATGATTGTAAGCATGCTTTGAAAAAATATCTTAAACTAAAAACTGCTCTCTTATTTTCCTGTGACTGTGCAGAGATCTTGGTTTATGCACAGAGTGTATGAGTACCTGCAATGTAGCAGCACATTCCCATGTAAGCGCTCAGAATAATGGTCATTTGTTTAGTATTACTCAGCTCAAAATCTCCAAGTTTTTCATGTAATTCGTACTTTAGTGACTCTGTTTGCACGTTATAAGTAAAGGGAAATAACCAGTTGATAACCTCCTCCATTATTGACATCTCTGTTTTCTTCTATACCCCTAAAACAGTAGTAGAGTACCGTTATTGACATTTGTGCTATATTTGGAGTCACTTTAAGGCTGGATTCACACACAGCGTTTTGCTGCTTTTTTGTGCGATTTTTATGGCAATTTTAACTACGTTTTTCGCAGCGTTTTTACATACTGTTTTAAAAGGTAACTAAATGTTCAACAAACTTCTGACATGTCATAGTGACATGTCAGAAGTTTTGATTGGTGGGGGCCGAGCACTGAGACCCCCACCAATCGCTAAAACGAAGCGGCAGAAGCACTTGTGTGAGCGCTCAGCTGCTTAGTTTCTGGTCGGCTTTTTCCAGAAAGCCGATGTATCGGAGTACGGGCTCATAGACTTTCTATTGAGTCCGTACACCGATACATTTATTTCCGGAAAAAGCCGAACGGACACGAAGCAAATGAGCGCTCACACGAGCACTTCTGCCACTTCGTTTTAGCGATTGGTGGGGGGTCTCAGTGCTCGGCCTCCAAAAATCAAATCTTCTGAAGTTTGTTGAACGTTTAGTTAGCTTTTAACTATGGGCAGATATAACAGATGTTAAAATCTATAATAAAATATCAAATGCACTACACACAAGTGCGTTTTGGTTTGTGGCGTTTTTGAGGCAATTTCATGGACAGAGCATTTTTTTTCAAAACACACCAAATAAAAAACGCCACAAAATTGCCATTAAAAACGCAGGTTACATTTGAAAACTGCTAGCGTTTTTAGAAGCATTTTTTGGTGCAGTTTAAAATGCTAGAAAAATTTTGTGTGAAGGAGGCCTTAAGATTTCCTGAAGCTAGGAAATGTGTTTCTCGAATAGTCTAATGAGGGCAGCTGGCCGGCTGTGGCAGAACTCCCCTACATACAACCAGCCAGAGGGAAAGAAATTGAATAGAGGTTAAAGATACACGTGGGTCCACAAGGGATCCACTAGAAATATAACTGGTTTATATGGTAGGCTTACCCATTAGTATAGAAGTGTGTGTTCCCACACTGCGGCCTGCAGTGATATGTTCATTTGTCATGTACAACCATGCTGTGGTAGACCATCATTGTAGGACACCCTAAAACCACTGGTGCTATATCCCACTCTGTTCCTTTTAGATCTCCTTGTATTTTAACAATCGCAATTTTTGTGTTGTATGTCCTAATAAACTATTTGTATTTTTTCATTACTCTTGTGGCTTTTTGGCTTTTTGGTTCTAAATAAGTTTGCTCAGTATATGTGAAGCTTGCCTATCATACATATTGGAGGTGCACAAAATACCTTATAGTGGCACCTAACCCGTTACTTAACTGGTTGAGTCTCTGTATTTAAAATAGCTGTATGAGGACTTGTTTTTTGCGGGATTAGTTGTACTTTTTAATAGCACCATTTTTGGGTACATATAATTTTTTTATTAACTTTTATTAACTTTTATTGGGGGGATTATAAAAAAAAACCTGAAATTCTGCCATTGTTCTATGCGTTTTTAAATTGACGCCGTTCACTGTGCGACGTAAATAACACATTACCTTTATTCTATGGGTCGGTACAATTACGGCGATACCACATATGTAGAAGTTATTTGTTTTTGCATCGTCGCTTTCCAAGAGCCGTAACTTTTTTATTTTTCCATCAATGTAGTGATTTTTTGGGCTTGTTTTCTGCGGGACGAGACGTAGTTTTGATTGGTACTGTTTTGGGGTGCATGGCACTTATTCATTCATTTTTATTATGACTTTTTTGGGGGGCAATGGAAAAAAATTGAAATTTCGCCATTGTTTTTTGCGTTTTTTTTTACGGTGTTCACCTTGCGGTTTAAATTACATATTAACTTTATTAATGGAGTCATTACGGTTGCGGCGATACCATATATGTGTACTTTTATTTATTTTTTACACTTTTACTAAATAAAACCACTTTTTATGGAAAAAAATGGTTTTATTTATTTTTTACTGTAATTTTTATTATTAATCTTTATTTCACATTTATTATTTATTTCACTAGTCCCACTAGGGGACTTTACTGTGCGATCTTCAGATCGCTGCTATAATGCTTTGGTATACTTCGTATACCAGAGCATTATTGCCTGTCAGTGTAAATCTGACAGGCAATCTGTTAGGACGTGCCCTCGGCGCGTCCTAATATGCATATGTCCAGGGCAGACCTGGGGGCTTTTATCAAGCCCCCGGCTGCCATGACACCCCATCGGAGACCCGCGATTGCATTTGCGGGCCGCCGATGGGTGACAGAGGGAGCGCACTCCCTCTGTAAACAAAGTAAAATGCCGCGGTCGCTATTGAAGGCGGCATTTAATGGGAGACCCGTGCAGGACTTAGACTAGGCTCACGTGAAAAGGCGTATTGGTGGTAACTGATGATGATAATAATAATAATAATAACATCTTTTGCCAAACAGCGTGACTTTTATTAAACCTCACAATAAATTACGAGTTTAGAAAACTTTCAGCCTTCACATAATAACATAATACTTTACATAATACTATAATGAAAACTAAACATTGATCAGGATATGTGGAAGTATATTGCATAGTGGGCATATTGTATGCATAAAATATAAAAATAAACATGCACTATGCAATAACATTCAGGCTGGACTGTGGGATATAGCTATGCCTTCTATATGAATATAAAAAGAAAATACAGTTTCGTTTTTTTTACCATGATCCTTTTCACTCATTTCATAAATGTACTGATTGTACTTCATCCATATTTCTTACCCATTGGGTATTTGCCAGAAATGTGTAACAGTAACCCGTGGGATACATGACAATGTATTTGTAGTAGCTAACATTTCACTAATGCTAACCTCTATATTAAGCCTGCTATTCATGAAGATCCTTTTGTGGTAATGTGGTTCAGGCTTTATTCAGTTTCACCAATAATAGGAAAAATGTTGGTTGGGGCCATTTTACGACACTGATACAGCTCCAGGTGTGAGTTGACCTCAAGATTTGTTTCCACATAAGGGTCAATAAGAACCTCAAAAGGGCCTATAGCAAAGCTCCTTTTGCTTGTGAAAAATATGTTTTTTATGTGTTGTTTTTTAATATCTCTATGTCCAGTTATCATTGGAAGTTATAGGCCACTTATAAGAAGATGTTTCTACTTTTAGGTTCTGACACCTTATGTTATCATAGGGGGCACTAAACCTACTGCAATCAGGTCTCTACTTTTATTTTTGTTCCTTTGTTAGAAATTCTCAGGTCATGACTTGGTATAGTTAGAAAACTACAGTTGAGAAATGTAGATAAGAGCAGTGTTAAACAATTTCTATGGTTCTGTTCACATCTGTGTTGGGGTCCCGTTCTGACGTTCCGTCGGAGCCTTCCATCAGAACGGGACCCTGAACGGACACAAACTAACACGAACGGAAAACAGGGGTTTCCGTTTCCATCACCATTGATTTCAATGGTGACGGATCCGGTGCCCATGGTTTCCATTTGTCTCTGTTGTGCACCGCATCCGTTGTTTTGACGGAAGCAATAGCACAACAGAAACAAACGGAAAACATGGGCACCAGATCCGTCACCATTGAAACCAATGGTGATGGAGACGGAAACCCCTGGTTTGCGTTCGGACTTGTACATGATTCCGTTCTGACGGTAAGCTCCGACGGAATGTCATAATGGGACCCCAACTCAGATGTGAACAGAGCCTAACTTTGGCCTCTGTGTTAAGGTCGGAAACTAAGCAGTCACAAAAACACTTTCACGCAATAATTTATGTGCAAAATATATTTTAAAAAGCTGCAAAACTATTGTTCATTGTGAAAATACAAAACAAAAATCAACAACAAAAAGGGAGTGTTGTAACTATAAACAAACGGACAGGCAGTAATACACTGCAATACACTGCGGCAATTGTGCTTGTAGGTACGGCAGGATTTCACCCTGAATCAGCCGTGTCCTACAGCAACATCACGGGGATGAGTGGTTTTCACTACTCTGACCCGTGTGCTTTAGTGACAGTGCTGCTCAGCACAGCGCATTCTGCTGTCACACATGAGCGGCTGGCTACACGCGTCTTAGTTCGGCACAGCAGGGGATATAGAGCTTATCTCCAGGCTACTGCTCTGGCACACAGAGCGAAGGCATGACAGCGCAGCTGTCTGCTTACTATTCACACCCTCTGCGGCAATTGTGTGTATGGGTGCCGCAGGACATTCATCCTGAACCAGGAACATCACGGGCATGAGTGGCTCCCACTACTCTGACCCGTTTGCTTCAATTCTTATAAGGTTGCCGGCATCCCTACTGAAACCGACTAATTCAGTTCATAATAAATAATTCATTTACTACACGGTTTCTTATATAACAAGGACACACACAAGGTCTTTGCATATCACAGCAGCACAGCCTGAGTGGCTGTTTGTGCTCCTGGTCTGGCACACATCATACCTATGAGAGGGTTAGTCTCTAGACCCATGTTCACACTTTGCTGTAGTGCAGCTGCATGGTGGTGACACTAGCTACCCTGCTTTAACACTGCACTACCGCAGACCTGAGAATACAATTGCTGGTTTGGAAGCATAGTCACACGTGTTCCTTTTTGAACACTTTGTCATGAATCACAAACAATGACATCTTCAATATATATGGCCTAGGTATGTGAGTTTGGGGGTCACTCACACATACCTTTTACACCATCGGATATTTTACTGTTTATTTTCATTTCATTTAATGCATATTAATAAAAGTTACATATTAATTTCAGATCACATACTTCTTCTTCTTCCTTCCCCAAATACATAGTTACTACAGGTGGTGCACACCAATGTGATCTGTTTACAACATTGTGAGATAGGTGGTCTTCCACTAGTTGCCTTACATGTCTGTGAGACTGACTCCATCTTCCACCACTCAGGATGGCAGGCTTAGGAGTGGGAGAGCCTATCACAGCCTGGCCAGACGGACCTAGCTCCCGCCCTCTGTCTATTTATACCTGCCTTTCCTGTTCCTCCTTGCTTGTGATTCTTCTCGTTTTGTTTCCTGGCCCTGCTGCAGCTTCTTGAACCATTTGACCCTGCTTCATATTGACCCTGGCTTACTGACTACTCTCCTGCTCTGCGTTTGGTACCTCGTACACTCCTGGTTTGACTCGGCTTGTTCACTACTCTCTTGCTCTGCGTTTGGTACCTCGTACACTCCTGGTTTGACTCGACTCGTTCACCACTCTTGTTGCTCACGGTGTTGCCGTGGGCAACTGTCCCTTTTCCCTTGCTTCTGTGTACCCTTGTCTGTTTGTCTGTGGGGCACTTATTGAGCGTAGGGACCGTCGCCCAGTTGTACCCCGTCGCCTAGGGCGGGTCGTTGCAAGTAGGCAGGGACTGAGTGGCGGGTAGATTAGGGCTCACTTGTCTGTTTCCTTACCCCCATCATTACAGTAACACTATCTAATAATATGAATCTTCATTTATATAGCGCCAACATATTCCGCAGCACATTACAATTCAGACTATACATGTAATAGACACAATGAGGTGAATTGACTAAGAAAAATGTGACTGAATTCTGTCACAATTGCACCAAAAAATGGGGTAGATGGTTTGCGACTAATTTATTATGTGTTTCATACTTTTTTTTTTATCCCTACGTTAATCATATTTAAAAGTGTCTTAAAAGAAGGGCATGGTTGTCGCACTGATTCATAAAATGCACCAAATTAATTAAAGATTTGCACCAATTTCACATAAAATATTGGTGTGCATGTGAACATGAGGTGTCTAATATGCCTTATGAGTTACACCAATATTTGTTGTCACTGGTAGTGTCAGTTGGAGTATTTCTTGAAAATTTCCAAGTGTCTCGTAACAGCGCTGCTCCATTGTTACGGCCAGCTCCAGCTTCAGCTACAGCCCAGTAGAGAGTACAGGATCAGCAGAATCACACTGTAAATTCAATTTAGGGGGCAAATAGATCTCCACTGTGTAGCCCAAACAACTAGGTTATGCACCCCCAATGTAGACTATTAAAAAAGTGATGATTTTTCATATATCTGTTAATGGATTACGCTTATATAAAAAAGAAAATAATTACATTGTATTCAATAGCCTAGCTTAAT
The DNA here is from genome assembly GCF_050947455.1 of Rhinoderma darwinii. Classification (NCBI taxonomy): domain Eukaryota; kingdom Metazoa; phylum Chordata; class Amphibia; order Anura; family Rhinodermatidae; genus Rhinoderma; species Rhinoderma darwinii. The sequence continues at coordinate 61,679,013 of NC_134696.1, read as the reverse complement.
AAGGTATAATCCTTTATTTAGCTTAAATAGTGTTCTTATTCCTAATTCAGAAAAGCAATTAGAATAATATAATTATCAAAATTAGGGTTATTTAGTAAAAAAAGATTGAGGGGTGACCTAATAACTTTGTTTAAATATATATAAAAGTTTAATACACAAATATGTCTGATGATCTATTTATACCCAATATGAATATACACCGCGTTCCAAATTATTATGCAAATGTTATTTTTCGCTGATTTTCCTAAATAGTCGATGCAAATTACAGTCAGTATAATCTTCAAGCCATCAACCGTTGGAGTATAATGCAAATTTTATTGAACAAATCTCCTAATGATAACAGATTTTTTTTAAGAAGTAAAAAACTCAAAATGCACTGTTTCACATTATTATGCACAACAGAGATCAAAACATTTTAAAGGTTGTAAAGAGAACTAAAATGGTAATTTGTTGAATTTGCAGCATCAGGTCATATTTATAGAAATCAAAAGCTCTTTCAATCAAAAAAAACATAACAGGCCAAGTTACATGTTAACATAGGACCCCTTCTTTGATATCACCTTCACAATTCTTGCATCCATTGAATTTGTGAGTATTTGTTTAGTTTCTGCTTGAATATCTTTGCAGGATGTCAGAATAGCCTCCCAGAGCTTCTGTTTTGATGTGAACTGCCTCCCACCCTCATAGATATTTTGCTTGAGGATGCTCCAAAGGTTCTCAATAGGGTTGGGGTCAGGGGAACATGGGGGCCACACCATGAGTTTCTCTCCTTTTATACCCATAGCAGCCAATGACACAGAGGTATTCTTTGCAGCATGAGATGGTGCATTGTCATGCATGAAGATAATTTTGCTATGGAAGGCACGGGTCTCCTTTTTGTACCATGGAAGAAAGTGGTTAGTCATAAACTCTACGTACTTTGCAGGGGTCATTTTCACACCGTCAGGGACCCTAAAGGGGCCTACCAGCTCTCTCCCCATGATTCCAGCCAAAAACATGACTCCGCCACCTCTTTGCTGACGTCACAGCCTTGTTGGGACATGGTGGCCATTCACCAACCATCCACTACTCCATCCATCTGAACCATCCAGGGTTGCACGGCACTCATCAGTAAACAACACGATTTGAAAATTAGTCTTCATGTATTTCTGAGCCCACTGCAACCGTTTCTGCTTGTGAGCATTGTTTAGGGGTGGCCGAATAATAGTATTATGCACACTTGCAAACCTCTGGAGGATCCTGCACCTTGAGGTTCGCGGGACTCCTGAGGCACCAGCGGCTTCAAATACCTGTTTGCTGCTTTGCAATGGCATTTTAGCAGCTGCTCTCATAATCCTATTAATTTGTCTGTCAGAAACCTTCCTCATTATGCCTTTATCTGAACTAACCCGTCTGTGCTGTGAATCAGCCACAAATCTTTTCACAGTACGATGATTACGCCTAAGTTTTCTTTAATTATCCAATGTTTTCATACCTTGCCCAAGGTATTGCATTATTTCACGCTTTTCGGCAGCAGAGAGATCCTTTTTCTTTCCCATATTGCTTGAAACCTGTGGCCTGCTTAATAATGTGGAACGTCCTTCTTAAGTAGTTTTCCTTTGATTGGGCACACCTGGCAAATAATTATCACAGGTGTCTGAGATTGATTACAATGATCCAAAGAGCCCTAAGACACAATACCATCCATGAGTGTAATTGAAAAACTAATAATTAAATGTTTATGACACTTAAATCCAATGTGCATATTAATTTGGAACACGGTGTAGTTAAAAAGGTTTCTACACCAACATAGAAGGGGATTCTTTACTGTAAGAGCAGTGAGACTATGGAACTCTCTGGCAGAGGAAGTTTTCATAGCGTTATATGCATTAGCTAAATAGAGATCATTTGTCAAGGATTTATTTAAATTATTTCCCTAAGATGATGAAAGTTGCCTTCTGCCTCATCGGTTCTTTTCCTTCCTCTGGATCAACATTGCAGGATAATAATCTGAACTGGATGAGCGTATGTCATTTTAACCCAAGAGTTTTAACCCAAATTAAGGAGTGCACCATCTAGATAAAAATAGGGATCAATGAAAATGAAAGTGTATTTCAAAATTGATTTACTAGAAAGGACGGATCAGCACAGACCATGACTGGGAAGGGCTATTATTTGTATATGATGAACATTGCCAAAAACATGGACTTTACTCATTCCTCCTATCACTAAGTAAATGCTGTGACCTGAAACCTTGTCAAAGCCATATTAACCCCTTCCCAACATTTGACGTATCCATATGCCAAAGTCGGGTAGGAGAAGTATTGAGCGGGCTCACGCAGTGAACCGGCTCCATATGATGCCGGTGTCGGCTGTTTGTTACAGCCGAAACTTCAGAGTAACGAGGGGCATCGCGCTCGAGTGCGATCCCGCTCGAGCGCGATCCCGCTAGTTTAACTCGTTAAATGCTGCGGTCAATAGCGACCGCAGCATTTAAATCGTAAGAAAGAGGGGGCAACCACCTCTAACAACTCACCGCGCCCCCCGCAATGCAATTGCGGGGGGCGATGGTTGCTATGGCTGCCTGGGGGCCTAATGCAGGCCCCCAGATCCGCCATCTTTGTGCACCTATTAAGCCCTGCCTCTGGCTTAATAGATGCCTGTCAGAATCACGATATACTGCAATACTTTAGTATTGCAGTATATCGTGCAAGTGATTTAATGATCGCTGGTTGAAATCCCCTAGGGGGACTAATAAAAAAAAGTAAAAATGAGTAAAATAAAGTTTTTTTATTTTTATGTAAAAAAAAAAATAATAATTAAATGTTCAAAAAAAAACCTCTTTTCCCATTTTTCCCCTGGAGCATAGTAAAAAATAAATAAATAAATAAATATAATTGGTATCGCCGCTTCCGTAAAAATCTGAACTACTACAATATATAATTATTTAACTCGCACTGTAAACGCCGTCAAAAATTTTTTTTTAAATGCTTTGGTCACCTAATCTCCCACAAAAAATTAAATAAAAAGTGATCAAACCATCTCATGTACACCAAAATGATATTATTAAAAACTACAGCTTATACCGCAAAAAATAAGCCCTCATACCACTTAATCGACAGAAAAATAAAAAAGTTATGGCTCTCGGAATTTGGCGACACAAAATAAATTTTCTTTTTTACACTTAGATTTTTACTTGTAAAAGTAGTAAAATATAGAAAAAACTATATATATTTGGTATCGCCGTACTTGTATTGACCCACAGAATAAAATTAACATGTTGTTTTACTTGCACAGTGAATTCCGGAAAAACGTCGCGCAAAAAAACATGGAGGAATCGCTGTTTTTTTCATGTTCTACCCCACAAATAATATTTCCCGTTTCCTAGTACATTATATGGAAAAATAAATGGTACTACGAAAAACTACAACTCGTCCCGCAAAAATCAAGCCCTAATAGGACTATATAGACAGAAAAATAAAGACGTTATGGCTTTTGGAAGGTGGGGAGGGAAAAGCGAAAATGAGAATCTGAAAAAGGGCTGCGGCGGGAAGGGGTTAAGACCACCATACAATATACACCGCGTTCCAAATTATTATGCAAATGTTATTTTTCGCTGATTTTCCTAAATAGTCGATGCAAATGACAGTCAGTATAATCTTCAAGCCATCAACCGTTGGAGTATAATGCAAATTTTATTGAACAAATCTCCTAATGATAACAGATTTTTTTTTAGAAGTAAAAAACTCAAAATGCACTGTTTCACATTATTATGCACAACAGAGATCAAAACATTTTAAAGGTTGTAAAGAGAACTAAAATGGTAATTTGTTGAATTTGCAGCATCAGGAGGTGATATTTACAGAAATCAAAAGCTCTTTCAATAAAAAAAAACTTAACAGGCCAAGTTACATGTTAACATAGGACCCCTTCTTTGATATCACCTTCACAATGCTTGCATCCATTGAATTTGTGAGTATTTGGACAGTTTCTGTTTCCCAGAGCTTCTGTTTTGATGTGAACTGCCTCCCACTCTCATAGATATTTTGCTTGAGGATGCTCCAAAGGTTCTCAATAGGGTTGTGGTCAGGGGAATATGGGGCCACACCATGAGTTTCTCTCCTTTTATGCCCATAGCAGCCAATAACACAGAAGTATTCTTTGCACCATGAGATGGTATATTGTCATGCATGAAGATAATTTTGCAACGGAAGGCATGGTTCTTCTTTTTGTACCACGGGAAGAAAGTGGTCAGCCATAAACTCTACGTACTTTGCAGAGGTCATTTTCACACCGTCAGGGACCCTAAAGGGGCCTACCAGCTCTCTACCCATGATTCCAGCCCAAAACATCACTCCGCCACCTCCTTGCTGACGTCGCAGCCTTGTTGGGACATGGTGACAATTCACCGAACAATCCACTACTCCATCCATCTGGACCATCCAGGGTTGCACGGCACTCATCAGTAAACAACACGGTTTGAAAATTAGTCTTCATGTATTTCTGTGCCCACTGCAACCATTTCTTCTTGTGAGCATTGTTTAGGGGTGGCCGAATAATAGCTTTATGCACACTTGGAAAGGTTTGCGGGACACCAGCGGCTTCAAATACCTGTTTGCTGCTTTGCAATGGCATTTTAGCAGCTGCTCTCCTAATCCTATTAATTTTTCTGGCAAAAACCTTTCTCATTATGCCTTTATCTGAACTAACCCGTCTGTGTTCTGAATCAGCCACAAATCTTTTCACAGTACGATGATCACGCTTAAGTTTTCTTGAAATATCCAATGTTTTCATACCTTGTCCAAGGTATTGCACTATTTCACGCTTTTCGGCAGCAGAGTGATCCTATTTCTTTCCCATATTGCTTGAAACCTGTGGCCTGCTTAATAATGTGGAACGTCCTTCTTAAAGGGATCCTGTCATCAACATCTTACCTGTTAAACTCGCCTGACCCCTCAATGGCCGCAGCTGTCCAGAGTACGTTCCTGTTCTCTTCTTTCCTGAAGTCCTCCTCTGTCTGTAAATGTCGTCGTTTAAACTCTTCCCGCCTTTTATGGTAATTATTTTTCCCTCTGGGACGCAGCTTCTTAACCCCGCCCACCGCCGCCACCTGTCCGGCCCTGATTGGCTAAGGAGCTGTCAATCAAAAAGAAGGAGGTGGAGTCCACTCTGAGACGCTGGAGGAATGAAAATCTGACTCTTTTCAGATGAAGATTTGACTCTTTTCTGCTCATTTGGACCACTGAAAAACGGAATACTAAAGGTACAGAGCTTACTTAGAACATATTTATAGCTTAGATGACAATGATTTTTCACCCACTTTCACCAGGTATTGCTGGCTTTATAGCTAAAATGCTGGTGACAGGTTCCCTTTAAGTAGTTTTCCTTTGATTGGGCACACCTGGCAAACTAATTATCACAGGTGTCTGAGATTGATTACAATGATCCAAAGAGCCCTAAGACACAATACCATCCATGAGTTTAATTGAAAAACTAATAATTAAATGTTTATGACACTTTAATCCAATGTGCATAATATTACACAGTATGTGTAAGGGCACGGACAGAAGTGGCGGAATTGCTGTGGAATTCCGCTGCGGACAGTCCGCAGTGGAGTTCTCCAGCGGACGTTTTTTACATTTGTTTCAATACATTTTTAGGCAAGTTAGTTCAGACATTGCGGAAAACTCAGCTGCAGACCATAGGCTGCAGTGCGGAATTTTCCCTCCGCAGCATGCACTCACTGTCTGTTGCAGAGAAGAAGGGGAATTTCACTGCAGATTTCAGCCTTTGCAATGCTAAAACTGAAATCTATGGCAAGTCCGCTGTCTTTTCTGCAACGTCTGAATTACCTGTCAAATATGCAAATGTTGGTGCAGATTCGTTGCGTAAGTGCCCCAAATCTGCACCAATATTTGCAGCGGAAAAACTCTGCCACATCTGGCCGTGCCCTTAATGTTACGACATGAAGCAATTGGAAATGCGACAAATTTTAGTTGTCTTATAAGTTTCATGCAACATACCCTGGTAAAGAGTTACATTATATAATATTACCCCTTTGATACAGCTGACATAACGAAAAGTTAAGCAACATAAGATCTAATTTTTATACTGAAATGCCCAAGTCAGTGGCAGACATAGAAGAAAAGGTGGCCTCCAAATAAAAAAAATTAGCCCGTCAGGCGTACAGAAGGGCCTAGTGTTTGTTATCCCCTCCACTGCATTTCAATGACCCTTAGGCTATTTCCTAACTCCCTTGGATGCTAAATATACAGTTTCTCTGGAGAGAAGAGTCCCACACTGTAACAATGGTGATGAGACCAACCCGGGCTGAGTCCCCTCCTCCTAGGGTCCCTTAGCAGCCACATCATCTACCTCAACGGTATGTATGCTGTTGGTCCAAATTACAAGTTCTCCATAGGGAGAATGTACACGTTGTACACATTCCGCAACAAAAATCTGCAGCAATTTACCGTGCATGTGGATAAGGTATTCAAAAACCCCATTCAAATGTAGTGAAAAAAACCTTTCAAATCTATAGCATGATAATTCTGCTTTGGATCTGTCACAGATTTTATCAGCTGATTTGACCCATGTAACTCATGCCGATTTTGCCGCGGATTCGCAGGGGATTCATTGCTAAATAAGCATCAGATTGTTTTAGATTTGGTTGCTTTTGAGAAATTCTCTACTTATTTGATTGTTTAGATATTATCAGCCAGTATGTTCTGATTATTCCATTGTTACATTTTAATATAATTTTTTTTGTTTTAGACATTCTCCTTTTTTTCCATAACAGAGAAAAAAATGTAAGGGCTTGTCCACACACAACGGAATTGTTGCAGAAAATTTCTGAAGCAATTCCGTTGAAAGTCAAAGGCTTTTTGCTGTGGCACAAACGCACCATTTCCTGCGGTTTCTAGGGCAGAAAATGGTGGGTAAATTGCTGCGTTTTTCCCAATGTTAGGAGAAGGAGACATCTGCTCTGAAAAACGCAGAAATTCTGGACACTTTCCGCAGCAGGAATTGACATGCTGTAGTCCAAAGATATGCACCGCAGGTCAATTTCAATTCGGAAAATTTACGCAGCATCTGGATGAGATTTGTTAAATCTCATCCACTATGCTGCCACTGGATTCTGCTGCGTTTTTTACGTCAGAAATTTCGGAGGGAAAAAACACGACAATTCCGCAGCTTGTGGACGAGCCCTAAAACTTTCAAAAGGAAACACGATGCATATACATTGAGTAATGCAGTGCCCAATAACTGTCATGACTAGTAATGAGCGAAATTTTCAAGTTCAGTTTCGGATTCAGCCGATTCGGGCCTGAGTTTCGAATAAATTTGGACCGAATCAACAGTATGAGGACTCCCTAAGGTATCCTAATACTTTTTAATAACATTTAAACATTTATATTTTAATTTTTGTTGGGACAACCGCGAAAATTTGGTCTATGACCGCAAATAACCCCTGAGTGCTGGAACTCCATCATTGCAGAAGGAGCCCTGCACTCTGGCGCAACGGAGCACCCGAGATGCGCCACAATGGAGGTGCATCTTTGGTTCTTCATTTTTTTTTTTTTAATAAATAATTTTAAACAACGACATGGGGTCCCCCCTTTTTCCTAACCAGCCAGATGCAATAAAACAGCAGCAGGCTAGCATTACCAGGATGGGAAGACCCATGTTTTTGGGCATTCCCAGTCTAGAAATACCAGCCTGTGCTGGCCCAGTGCCTGACCATCATTGTATGGTTGGGTACTGGATTGTACCTGGCTTTTCTGGTACCCCTGGTGGCGGTGGGTATCGGGAAAATAAAGGGGGGATATGGTAAGCCTTTTCACTGGCTAACACTAAGCCCTGCCTTGGTAATGGGCGCTGACCGAGAGTTAGATGGCGACCGGCTATTTGCTAGTAAAATTGACGGCCGCCATGTTTAAGCATTCTCTCGAAACAAAAGTTCAGTTTTCGAATAAAAACAAAACTTTTTATAGTTTTGGGTCGAATCCCGGTTTTCTATCGAACTGTTTCTCTCATCTCTAGTCATGACTTATATAAAGGGGGGAGGTTAGGGAAGACAGAAAGCAAAAAGGGGAAAATTTAATTTTCGTTGACTGTGTTGCATTATAAAGGGTACCAAACTAATAGTAAAAACACAAAATCCCCGCTCAAACAGTATTTAGCTACAGTCCCAGTTTTCTTCAGAGGATACCACTTCCCCCAGCAAATAAGTGATAGACAACAAGTCCCAATGCTGCACTTTGTTCACCTGGGCCCCGTAGTTCCACGGTGCATCGATGTCCAGACGCTGGCTCTCAGGTATTTCAGGTATTCGAAACAGATTGCCCTTTAAAACAAGGATGGAAAATAGAGCAACACTGATAATAGGCTCCACATCACACAATTTATTTTATACTTACAAAGTATAAGGCAAATAAAAGCAAATCAACAAGTTAATACAGCAAGCATGGGGCACGCCAAATTCAGAGCCCGACCCAGGGTTTCACCCTTTTGGATTCTTCCGGAAGAATACTTTGTATACTTAGGAAGTATAAATTAAATTGTGTGCTGTGGAGCCTATAGTGTCATACAGCGCATCCCCCCCTTGTATATAGTGCCACACAGCGCTTCCCCCTTGCATATAGTGTCACACAGAGCTTCCCCCCTTGTATATAGTGTCACACAGCGCTTCCCCCCCTAGTATATAGTGTCACACAGCGCTTCCCCCCTTGAATACAGGGTCACACAGCGCTCCCCCCTTGTATATAGTGCCACACAGCGCTTTCCCCCTTGTATATAGTGTCACACAGCGCTCCCCCTTGTATGTAGTGTCACACAGCACTCCCCCTTGTATATAGTGTCACTCAACGCTGCCCCCCCTTGTATATAGTGTCACGCAGTACTAGCCCCCCTTGTATATAGTGTTACAGAGGACTACCTCCCCTTGTATATAGTGTCTTGCAGTGCTCCACCACTTGTATATAGCGTCACACAGCGTTACCCACCTTTTATATAGTGTCACACAGCACTATTCCCCTTGTATATAGTGCCACACAGCGCTTCCCCCTTGCATATAGTGTCACACAGCGCTTCCCCCCTTGTATATAGTGTCACACAGCGCTTCCTCTCTAGTATATAGTGTCACACAGCGCTTCCCCCCTTGAATACAGGGTCACACAGTGCTCCCCCCTTGTATATAGTGCCACACAGTGCTTTCCCCCTTGTATATAGTGTCACACAGCGCTCCCCCTTATATGTAGTGTCACACAGCACTCCCCCTTGTATATAGTCTCACACAATGCTGCCCCCCCCTTGTATATAGTGTCACGCAGTACTAGCCCCCCTTGTAAATAGTGTTACAGAGGACTACCTCCCCTTGTATATAGTGTTTTGCAGTGCTCAACCACTTGTATATAGCGTCACACAGCGTTACCCACTTTTTATATAGTGTCACACAGCACTATCCCCCTTGTATATAGTGACACAGCGCTCCCCCTTGTATACAGAATCACACAGCGCTACCCCCTTGTATATAGTGTCACACAGCACTACCCCCCTTGTATATAGTGTCACTCAGTGCTCCCCCCCCCCAATAAAAACAAATAAAATAAAAAATATTGAGGCCTTGGCTCAGCAAATCCAGGGTCTCTCCCTACAGGTCTAAGCCCTGGATCAAGAGGTGCAACCAGCATGATGCTACCCAGGTAGTGCCCTCCACCTCACCTCTTGAACCCCACCTCAAGTTGCCTGACCGGTTCTCAGGGGACCGGAAGACCTTTTTCTCCTTTCAGGAAAGTTGTAGGCTCTATTTCCGTCTAAGGCCCCACTCCTCAGGTTCTGAGAGCCAGCGAGTGGGTATAATTATGTCCCGGCTCCAGGACGGCCCCCAAGAATGGGCCTTCTCCTTGGCTCCTGACGCCCCTGAACTTTCCTCTGTTGACCTTTTTTTTTCTGCTCTCGGGCTCATCTATAACGAGACTGACAAGACTGCCTTTGCCGAGAGTCAGCTGGTGACCTTACGTCAGGGTAAGAGACTCATTGAGGAGTACTGTTCTGACTTTAGGAAGTGGTGTGTAGCTTCTCGGTGGAATGACCCTGCCTTGAGGTGCCAGTTTAGATTGGGTCTGTCGAACGCCCTGAAAGACCTGTTAGTTAGCTATCCCTCTTCTGACTCTCTAGATCAGGTTATGACTTTAGCGGTACGTCTGGACCGACGTCTCAGGGAACGACGACTTGAACGTTTTTGTGCCTTCTCCTCTGGCTCCCCTATGATGGCTCCCGAGGTTCCGTTGCTTCGTTCTTCCACGAAAAACTCGGATGGACCAATGCAACTCGGGGCCTCCGTATCTCCCCAACAACGTAGAGAGCTCCGCAGGAAGAATGATCTCTGCTTCTACTGTGGGGATGACAAGAATCAAGTGAACGACTGTCCTAGGCGTAAGAATACTCCAGCCGGAAAACTTCCGCGCCTAAGTGACCATTGGGGAGGTCGCTTGGGCGCACACAGGTATTTCCCGTAAATATGAAAGCTAATAAGATCTTGCTTCCCTTTCAGGTCTCTTTTGAGGGTAGGTCTGCCACCGGCAGTGCCTTTGTGGATTCAGGGTCTTCTGCTAATATTATGTCTGTGGAATTTGCTATGTCTCTAGCTATGCCATTGATTGTTTTGCCTAAACCTGTCCCGGTAGTGGGTATCGACTCCACTCCACTTGCTAATGGTTATTTTACACAGCATACCCCTGTTTTTGAACTCATTGTTGGCTCCATTCATTTGGAGCAGTGCTCTTTACTGGTGATGCAGGGATTATCGTCCGACTTGGTTTTAGGCCTACCCTGGTTGCAGATGCATAATCCCACGTTTAACTGGAATACTAGGGATCTTACCAAATGGGGTAATGAATGCATGACGTCCTGTTTTTCTGTTAATTTTATTTCTCTCCCTGAGGAGGTGAACACTCTACCTGAGTTTATTCAGGACTTCGCTGATGTTTTTTCTAAAAAGGCCTCAGAAGTGTTACCTCCTCATAGAGAATACGATTGCGCAATCGATTTGGTACCAGGAGCTAAGCTCCCTAAGGGTAGGATTATTAATCTCTCTTGTCCCGAACGTGAGGCCATGAGAGAATATATCCAGCAAAGACTGGCCAAGGGTTACATTCGCTGGCTTCTTCTTCGCAGGGAAGAAGGATGGTGGTCTTAGGCCGTGCAACGATTACCGAAACTTGAATAAGGTCACTGTAAGGAAATAGTATACCCTTCCTTTGATTCCTGATCTCTTCAATCAGGTTCAGGGGGCCCAATGGTTCTCTAAGTTTTATCTTCGAGGGGCTTATAACCTTATCCGAATCAGAGAAGGGGATGAGTGGAAGACTGCGTTTAACACGCCCGAAGGTCATTTCGAATACCTCGTCATGCCCTTTGGGTTATGTAATGCTCCCGCGGTCTTCCAGAATTTCATAAATGAGATTTTAAGAGACTACCTGGGGGTATTTCTTGTAGTGTACCTTGATGACATACTTGTGTTTTCCAAGGACTGGTCCTCCCACATTGAGCATGTCAGGAAGGTGCTCCAGGCCCTTCGGGAAAACAAACTCTTTGATAAATCTGAAAAATGTGTGTTTGAGGTGCAGGAGATACCATTTTTGGGTCAAATCCTCACTCCTAATGAATTCCGCATGGACCCTGCCAAGGTTCAGGCTGTGACTGAATGGGTCTTACCTGCCTCCCTGAAGGCGTTACAGTGCTTCCTGGGGTTTGCTAATTATTACAGGAGATTTATTGCTAACTTCTCGGTCATCGCTAAGCCTCTTACGGATCTTACTCGCAAAGGTGCTGATCTTCTCCACTGGCCTCCGGAGGCGGTCCAGGCTTTTGAGATCCTTAAGAAGTGCTTTATCTCTGCCCCAGTGCTGATTCAGCCCAACCAAATGGAGCCATTCATCGTGGAGGTTGACGCCTCAGAGGTGGGAGTGGGTGCTGTCTTGTCCCAGGGTACCAGGTCCCTCACCCATCTCCGTCCCTGTGCCTACTTCTCCAGGAAGTTCTCGCCCACTGAGAGTAACTATGACGTGGGCAACCGCAAACTCTTGGCTATCAAATGGGCATTTGAAGAGTGGCACCACTTCTTGGAGGGGGCTAGGCACCAGGTAACTTTCATTACCGACCACAAGAATCTGGTTTTCCTAGAATCTGCCCGGAGGCTAAACCCGAGACAAGCTCGATCGGCGTTGTTTTTTACTAGATTCAACTTTGTGGTCACCTATAGGGCTGGGTCTAAAAATATTAAAGCTGATGCACTGTCGCATAACTTCATGGCCAGCCCTCCTTCTGAGGAAGATCCTGCTTGTGTTTTTCCCCCAGGTATAATCATATCCTCTGTTGATTCTGACTTAGTGTCCGAAATTGCGGCTGATCAAGGTTCAGCTTCCAGGAACCTTCCTGAGGACAAGCTGTTTGTTCCCCTGCAATTCCGGCTAAGGGTACTCAGGGAAAATCATGACTCTGCACTATCTGGCCACCCTGGCATCCTGGGTACCAAGCACCTCATTGCTAGAAACTATTGGTGGCCTGGGTTGCCTAAAGACGTTAATGCCTACATCGCCGCTTGTGAAATTTGTGCTAGGTCCAAGACTCCCAGGTCCCGACCAGCATGCTTACTTTGTTCTTTGCCCATTCCCCAGAGACCTTGGACCCATATCTCCATGGTTGTTATCACCGATCTGCCCCCATCTCAAGGCAAGTCGGTCGTGTGGGTTGTAGTAGACCGCTTCAGTAAGATATAGGGCCATACAAGGTCATTGAGGTCCTTAACCCTGTCTCCTTCCGGCTGGAGTTACCCCCGTCTTTTCAAATAGACGACGTGTTTCATGCCTCCCTCCTGAAATGCTGCTCCCCGTCTTTGGCTACCTCGAGGAAACCTCCGGTCCCTGTTCTCACCCCTGAAGGGGTAGAATTCGAGGTGGCCAAGATTGTGGATAGCAGGATGGTCCAAGGCTCCCTCCAGTACCTGGTCCATTGGAGTGGATACGGGCCTGAGGAGAGGACTTGAGTAGCCGCCCGGGATGTTCACTCTGGGGTATTGCTCAGGAGGTTCCATCTTCGGTTCCCCAATAAGCCAGGTCCACCTAGGTAGAGGCAAGTGGCCCCTCATAAAAGGGGGGTACTGTAAAGGATTTACCAGACACAGCTTCTGTGTCGACGCCCGTGATTAATCAATCTGCATCTGCTCCTAGGTCTGATAGAGTGCGTCGATCTGCTACCACTCAGGCTGGTAGGCTGAGGAGTGGGAGAACCTATCACAGCCTGGCCAGACGGAGCTAGCTCCCGCCCTCGGTCTATTTATACCTCATTTCCTGCTTTTCCTTTGCCTGGGATTCTGTCTGGTTTCCTGGCTCTGCTTTTCCTGCTAGTACTATTGACCTCTGCTTCAATTTGACCCTGGCTTTACTGACTACTCTCCTGCTCTGCGTTTGGTACCTCGTACACTCCTGGTTTGACTCGGCTCGTTCACAACTCTTGTTGCTCACGGTGTTGCCGTGGGCAACTGCCCCATTTCCCTTAGCTTCTGTGTAGCCTCATCTGTTTGTCTGTCGTGCACTTATTGAGCGTAGGGACCATCGCCCAGTTGTACGCCCTCGCCTAGGACGGGCCGTGCAAGTAGGCAGGGACTGAGTGGCGGGTAGATTAGGGCTCACCTGTCTGTCTCTCTATCCCGACATTACACTTACCTTGCCTCGTTCCCGCAACGGAAGGAACGCTACACATCCTCCGGGCGGGAAGAATGCACAGATCAGCATGATGCAGTGACGTCATCATGCCGACCTGCTAAGGGAGTCTTACCAGTGCCTTATATCCTGCAGGCCTAACATAGCCTGCAACCTATAATATTCATTTGTATTTGCATCCTGAGGACGCAAATACAAGTGAATGTGCCTGTCGCTAGCACCGGGGTCCCGGGCGGCCACCTGAACCGCCCTAATGATGATCCGCCACTGCATCTTACTAAATACTGACTTGAAATGGTGATCCAAGATTTTGGCTTCCACTGTGTCAAAGGTATTGCATGAAATAATCGGACCCAAGCAAATGGGATTTGTGCCTGGCAGGGAGGGAACATATAACACTGCCAGACTTATCAACGCTGTAACTTACGCAAACAAACATAAAATACCACTAGTCCTTTTAGGTACAGATGCCAAAAAGGCGTTTTATCGTGTAAGTTGGGAGTGCTTCCCAGCCAGTTACATTACGGCAGTATTCTCCCTGTATTCAACACCTACTGCACAGATTAGGGTTAATAGTACTTTTTCTGATCGATTTAGCATTAAAAATGGCACTGGTTCTCCTCTGAGTGCCCTTCTTGGAATTTAAACCATCCAAACATTGTTTAGTTACATGGCTGATACAAGGGGCAAAATTACTTATCCCCTTCTATTGGAGGGACACAGATCCCCCCTCAATACAACACTGGAGAGAAAAAGTCCACCAGCTATACCGCTTTGAGGAGCTTCTGGGGTGGGAGCTAGGTAATAGGCAGAGATTTCTAAATACTTGGGACAACTGGATCACGCATAAAAATGGACAGGCTAGAACTCTTCAAACAACTAGACCTGCTGATTAGAAAGCCAGGTTCATCTTCAAGACACTTGCATACTAATCAATTTCCTGGTGCACTGTCAGGCCCACTCACGTTTTTAATTAATATCTTTCAATTAATGTCTTTCAGTTTCTCCTTAACCGCTACGCATACACATTGTACTTGGAATTCTGATTTTTTTTTATATTGAAACCCTACATTACCAATCTCTGATACTACTTGCATCTATGCTAGTTTTTCAACAATTTAGTCTTGACTCCTATTTGTTATATGTGTTTTGTTTGTCTAAACAAACTTGTATGTGTTATGACGGCAGTCGCGGTCCGCTGACGCTCACCTTTGGCGAACGGCAGCTACCGTAACTTCCTGCCCATTTGCCAGCGTCTCCCTCCCCAGCTTGTGCGGCCTTCCTTGAACTATAAAAGGGCTCCACCCTTCCACTCCTTGCCTGAGCGTTGTTGTAGTGTTCCCACGTTCGTATTGCAAATGGTCCCTTAATATTATCTTGCTCCCAGTGTTCCCGTGCCCTGCTACCTGTATCCTGTATCCCGTGCTTTGTTTTGTTCCTGAGCCTGTTTAGTATTGGAGTCGTATTGTGCTGCCTGCGGTTATACGTCACGTCTGGTGTCATCTGCCACTCTCTATACCATCTGCCATGTCTGGCGCGACCTGCCACATCTAGCAGCCCCATCCGTGCCAGATCCCCTGCCACCGTTTGGACTATCTCAGGTGCCCTTGTGCTACGAACTTGTATAGACTTTACATAGACTGTGTGTAAAGGATCTGCCAGGCACAGCTTCGGGGTTAACGCCCATAGATAATCAGTCTGCACCTGCTTCTATGTCTGTGAGACTGACTCCATCTTCCACGACTCAGGGTGGCAGGCTTAGGAGTGGGAGAACCTATCACAGCCTGGCCAGACAGAGCTAGCTCCCGCCCTCTGTCTATTTATACCTGCCTTTCCTGTTCCTCCTTTGCTTGTGATTCTTATCGTTTGGTTTCCTGGCCCTGCTGCAGCTTCTTGTACTATTGTCCTTGCTTCATATTGACCCATGCTTGCTGACTACTCTCCTGCTCTGCGTTTGGCACCTCGTACTCTCCTGGTTTGACTCGGCTTGTTCACTTCTCTTGTTGCTCACGGTGTTGCCATGGGCAACTGCCCCTTTCTTCCCCTGGCTCTGTGTACCCTTGTCTGTTTGTCTGTCATGCACTTATTGAGCGTAGGGACCGTCGCCCAGTTGTACCCCGTCGCCTAGGGCGGGTCGTTGTAAGTAGGCAGGGACTGAGTGGCGGGTAGATTAGGGCTCACTTGTCTGTCTCCCCACCCCTATCATTACATAATCACAAGCCCTGGCTCAACAAATACAGGGTCTCTCCCTACAGGTCCAAGCCCTGGCTCAGAGGGTCAACCAGTCTGATGCTACCATGGTAGTCCCCCTCACCTCACCTCTTGAACCCCACCTCAAGTTGCCCGACCGGTTCTCAGGGGACCGGAAGACTTTTCTCTCCTTTCGGGAGAGTTGTAGGCTCTACTTTAGTTTAAAGCCCCACTACTCAGGATCTGAGAGCCAGCGGGTGGGTATAATTATGTCCCGGCTCCAGGAAGGGCCCCAAGAATGGCCCTTCTCCTTGGCTCATGACGCCCCCGAACTTTCCTCGGTTGATATTTTCTGCTCTCGGACTCATCTATGACGAGCCTGACAAGACTGCTTTTGCCGAGAGTCAGCTGGTGACCTTACGTCAGGGTAAGAGACCTGTTGAGGAGTATTGCTCTGACTTTAGGAAGTGGTGCGTAGCTTCTCGGTGGAATGACCCTGCCTTAAGGTGCCAGTTTAGGTTGGGTCTGTCGAACGCCCTGAAAGATCTGCTAGTTAGTTATCCCTCTTCTGACTCCCTAGACCAGGTTATGGCTTTAGCGGTACGACTTGACCGACGTCTCAGGGAACGACGACTTGAACGTCTTGATGTTTTCTCCTCCGACTCCCCCATGATGCCTCCCGAAGTTCCGTTGCTTCGTTCCTCCCAGAAAGACTCAGAGATACCTATGCAACTCGGGGCCTCCGTGTCCCCCCAACAACGTAGAGAATTCCGCAGGAAGAATGGTCTCTGCTTCTACTGTGGGGATGACAAGCATCAAGTAAACAACTGTCCTAAGCGTAAGAATGCAGCCGGACAACTTCCGTGCCTAAGTGATCATCGGAGAGGTTACTTGGGCGCACAGGTATTTCCCGTAAATATGAAACGTAATAAAATCTTGCTTCCCTTTCAGGTCTCTTTTGGTGGTAGGTCTGCTACCGGCAGTGCCTTCGTGGATTCAGGGTCTTCTGCTAATATCATGTCTGTGGAATTTGCTATGTCTCTAGCTATGTCTTTGATTGATTTGCCTAAACCTGTCCCGGCAGTGGGTATCGACTCCACTCCTCTTGCTAATGGTTATTTTACACAGCATACCCCTGTTTTTGAACTCCTTGTTGGCTCCATGCATTTGGAGCAGTGCTCTGTACTGTTAATGCAGGGATTATCGTCCGATTTGGTTTTAGGTCTTCCCTGGTTGCAGTTGCATAATCCCACGTTTGACTGGAATTCTGGGGACCTTACCAACTGGGGTAATGAATGCTTGACGTCATGTTTTTCTGTTAATTCTATTTCTCCCCCTGAGGAGGTGAACACGCTACCTGAGTTTGTTCAGGACTTCGCTGATGTTTTCTTTAAGGAGGCCTCCGAAGTGTTACCTCCTCATAGAGAATACGATTGCGCTATCGATTAGGGAACCAGGAGCTAAGCTCCCTAAGGGTAGGATATTTAATCTCTCTTGTCCCGAACGTGAAGCCATGAGAGAGTATATCCAGGAATGCCTGGCCAAGGGTTACATTCGCCCCTCTACTTCTCCGGTAGGTGCTGGCTTCTTCTTCGTAGGGAAGAAGGATGGTGGTCTTAGGCCATGCATTGACTACCGAAGCTTGAATAAGGTCACTGTAAGGAACCAGTATCCCCTTCCTCTGATTCCTGATCTCTTTAATCAGGTTCAGGGGGCCCAATGGTTCTCTAAGTTTGATCTACGGGGGGCGTATAACCTTATCCGCATCAAAGAAGGGGATGAGTGGAAGACTGCGTTTAACACGCCCGAAGGTCATTTCGAATACCTCGTCATGCCCTTTGGGTTGTGTAATGCTCCCGCGGTCTTCCAGAATTTCATAAATGAGATTTTAAGAGACTATCTGGGGGTATTTCTTGTAGTGTACTTTGATGACATACTTGTGTTTTCCAAAGACTGGTCCTCCCACATTGAGCATGTCAGGAAGGTGCTCCAGGTCCTTCGAGAAAACAAACTGTTTGCGTAGACCGAAAAATGTGTGTTTGGGGTGCAGGAGATACAATTTTTGGTCCAAATCCTCACTCCTCATGAATTCCGCATGGTCCCTGCCAAGGTCCAGGCTGTGGCGGAATGGGTCCAACCTGCCTCCCTGAAGGCGTTACAGTGCTTCCTGGGGTTCGCTAATTATTACAGGAGGTTTATTGCTAACTTCTCGGTCATCGCTAAGCCTCTTACGGATCTCACTCGCAAAGGTGCTGATCTCCTCCACTGGCCTCCTGAGGCTGTCCGGGCTTTTGAGGTCCTTAAGAAGTGCTTTATCTCGGCCCCGGTGCTGGTTCAGCCCAACCAAATGGAGCCATTTATCGTGGAGTTTGACGCGTCCGAGGTGGGAGTGGGGGCTGTCTTGTCCCAGGGTACCAGGTCCCTCACCCATCTCCGTCCCTGTGCCTACTTCTCCAGGAAGTTTTCACCCACTGAGAGTAACTATGATATTGGCAACCGCGAACTCTTAGCCATTAAATGGGAATTTGAAGAGTGGCGCCACTTCCTGGAGGGGGCTAGGCACCAGGTAACGGTCCTTACCGACCACAAGAATCTGGTTTTCCTAGAATCTGCCCGGAGGCTAAACCCGAGACAAGCTCGTTGGGCGTTATTTTTTTTACCAGATTCAACTTTGTGGTTACCTATAGGGCTGGGTCTAAAAATGTTAAGGCTGATGCACTGTCACGTAGCTTCATGGCCAGCCCTCCTTCGGAGGAAGATCCTGCTTGTATTTTGCCTCCATGTATAATCATTTCCGCTATTGATTCTGATTTAGTCTCTGAAATTGCTGCTGATCAAGGTTCAGCTCCCGGGAGCCTTCCTGAGAACAAGCTGTTTGTTCCCCTGCAATTCCGGCTAAGGGTACTTAGGGAAAATCATGACTCTGCGCTATCTGGACATCCAGGCATCCTGGGTACCAAGCACCTCATTGCCAGAAACTATTGGTGGCCTGGGTTGCCTAAAGAAGTTAAGGCCTACGTCGCCGCTTGTGAAGTTTGTGCTAGGTCTAAGACTCCCAGGTCCCGACCAGCGGGCTTACTATGTTCTTTGCCCATTCCCCAGAGACCTTGGACCCATATCTCCATGGATTTTATCACCGATTTGCCTCCATCTCAAGGCAAGTCGGTGGTGTGGGTTGTAGTAGACCGCTTCAGTAAGATGTGCCATTTTGTGCCCCTCAAGAAACTACCCAATGCTAAGACGTTAGCTACCTTGTTTGTCAAACACATCCTGCGTCTCCATGGGGTCCCTGTCAATATTGTTTCTGATAGAGGGGTACAATTTGTTTCATTGTTTTGGAGAGCCTTCTGTAAAAAGTTGGAGATTGATCTGTCCTTCTCCTCTGCCTTCCATCCTGAAACTAATGGCCAAATGGAGAGGACTAATCAGTCTCTAGAACAATATTTAAGGTGTTTTATCTCTCACTGTCAATATGATTGGGTCTCATTCATTCCCCTCGCCGAATTTTCCCTTAATAACCGGGTCAGTAACTCGTCAGGGGTCTCCCCCTTTATCTGTAATTTTGGGTTTAATTCACGGTTCTCTTCCGTTTCACCTGGTAGTTCCAACTGTGCACAGTCTGGGCCCAGGTTTAGAAGAACCTAGAGGCGTCCCAGAGCATACAAAAAACTCAGGCAGATAGAAAACGTTCTGCTAACCCCTTGTTTATGGTCGGGGATCTGGTGTGGCTATCGTCTAAAAATTTGCGCCTTAAGGTCCCGTCCAAGAAGTTTGCTCCCTGGTTTATAGGGCCGTACAAGGTCATTGAAGTCCTCAATCCTGTGTCCTTCCGACTGGAGTTGCCCCCATCTTTTCGAGTACACGACGTGTTCCATGCCTCCCTCCTTAAACGCTGCTCCCCGTCCTTGGCTCCCTTGAGGAAACCTCCGGTCCCTGTTCTCACCCCCGAGGGGGCAGAATTCGAGGTGGCCAAGATTGTGGACAGCAGGATGGTCCAAGGCTCCCTCCAGTACCTGGCCCATTGGAGAGGATACGGGCCTGAGGAGAGGACTTGGGTACCCGCTCGGGATGTTCACGCTGGGGTATTGGTCAGGAGGTTTCACCTTTATTTCCCCAGTAAACCAGGTCCGCTTAGAAAGGGTCCGGTGGCCCCTCATAAAAGGGGGGGTACTGTAAAGGATCTGCCAGGCACAGCTTCGGGGTTAACGCCCATAGATAATCAGTCTGCACCTGCTTCTATGTCTGTGAGACTGACTCTATCTTCCACCACTCAGGGTGGCAGGCTTAGGAGTGGGAGAACCTATCACAGCCTGGCCAGACGGAGCTAGCTCCCTCCCTCTGTCTATTTATACCTGCCTTTCCTGTTCCTCCTTTGCTTGTGATTCTTATCATTTGGTTTCCTGGCCCTGCTCCAGCTTCTTGTACTATTGTCCTTGCTTCATATTGACCCCGGCTTGCTGACTACTCTCCTGCTCTGCATTTGGCACCTCGTACTCTCCTGGTTTGACTCGGCTTGTTCACTTCTCTTGTTGCTCACGGTGTTGCCGTGGGCAACTGCCCCTTTCTTCCCCTGGCTCTGTGTACCCTTGTCTGTTTGTCTGTCGTGCACTTATTGAGCGTAGGGACCGTCGCCCAGTTGTAACCCGTCCCCTAGGGCGGGTCGTTGCAAGTAGGCAAGGACTGAGTGGCAGGTAGATTAGGGCTCACTTGTCTGTCTCTCCACCCCCGTCATTACACTGTGACTTGGCCAGCTACCTCTATGCTACGGCGGAGCGGCCTAGTGGGACCACATACCCTCAGATTGTGACAGTACGCTCAGACCATGGAACCCACTGGCCAACCTAAGACCACGGTTCAGGTAATGCAATCTGATATGCGTGACCTGCATACATGCTAGGATCAACTCCTCGTGGCAGTAAACTCCATCATCGCCTGACTGGATTAGCCCCCTGCTCTGCTTCAGGTTGCTGCTGCCACTCCACTGCCTGTTACTCCTCCTGTCTGTTCTGGATCCACAGTTTCGCTGCCTCTACCACCTCACTATGACAGTGATCCTAGAGCCCATAGTGGTTTCCTCAACCAATGTACCATCCATTTTAGACTGCTTGCTCACCTCTTCCCCTCTGATGAGGCCAAGGTAGCATTCATCATTTCCCTTCTCGCTGGTAAGGCCCTGGTATGGGCAAACCCCATCTTGGAACGAGAGGGCACTGAATTCTCGGACCTAGCGTTATTCCCAGAGACTTTTCGTACTGTGTTCGAGGAACCAGGTCGTATATCCTCTGCAGCGGCCCTTCTGCTAACCTTCAAGCAAGAAGAGTCCACGGTAGGAGTGTATGCTATCTCCTTCCATACAGCAGAGTTGGTTTGGAAAAAATAGGCATTGGTGGTAAAATTTTGGCAGGGACTGTCCTCGCATGTCAAGGACGACTTCGCAACCCGCGATCTTCCTTCTACCCTGGTTGCTACCCGGGTCGGCCATTTCATGCGCCAATGTACACAAAAGCTGGGAAACACCAGCACTTAGGTTTGGTTGGAGAGACAACTCTAGGTGGGACGACGCCAAACGTCAAAGCCTCTCCCAAATTATCTATTCCTGTGACCATCATCTGGAGAGGCATTACACTCCTCCTCTGCCTATCTGGATTCTGGAGCAGCTGCAAATTTCATCCAGCAGGATTTAGTGGATCACCTACATCTCCCCACAGTTCTTCTGGAGAGACCCCTGGCTGTTGCCTCTGTAGATGGACTGCCATTGCCCGATCCTATTATGGCTGTCACCAAACCACTGACACAAAAAGTCAGGGTTTCTTCACTCGGAACAGTTCACCTTCCTCGTGTTGCCTAAAGCAATCAAACCTGTACTGCTGGGCCTGCCTTGGCTTCGTCTACACGCTCCGGTTCCTGACTGGAGTTCTGGAGAGGTTCTCCAATGGGGACCCAGATACTTTAGCCGCTGTCTGCCACAGGTTTGTCCTGTTTTGCCTCTACTACTTCAGTCACTCTACGTTCTACCGTCTCATTATGCTATTTTGCGGACGTCTTCAGTAAGGGGGAAGCTGAGACTCTTCGTCCTCATCGGATCTATGACTGCCCTGTTGATTTACTCCCTGACACTTCATGCCTTGAGGGCGTGTTTATTGTCTTTCCCTGCCAGAGACCCTAGCCATGTCCGCCTTCATTAAGGAGAACCTCGAGAGAGGGTTCATCTGGAAATCTTCCTCCCCGGCCGGAGCCGGATTCTTCTTTATGAAGAAGGAAGGATTTCTTTGTCGATGTATCGCAGACCAGGGTCTGAACAAAATTACTGTTAAAAATAAGTATTCCCTGCCACTAATCTGAGAACTTTTTGATAGAATTCGTGGGACCAAGGTGTTCACAAAGCTGGATCTACGTGGAGCATTTAACTTGATCCATATCTGCAAAGAAGTCGAATGGAAAACCGCATTTAACACCCGAGACGGCGATTACGAATACCTTGTGATGCCTTTTGGACTGTGTAACGCTCCAGCTCTGCTCTAGGAATTTTTAAATAAAATTTTCCGGGATCTGCTATATGTCTGTGTGGTGGTCTATCTGGACGACATCCTGATTTACTCACCTGATTTGATGACACATCGGAAGCACGTTCGCCAAGTTCTGTCGCGTTTAAGGGAGAATCGCCTATATGCTATATGAGAAATGTGTGTTCGAGATAAACTCTCTGCCCTTCCTGGACTACATTGTATCAGACCGTGGCCTCAAGATGGACCCAGAGAAGGTGAGATCCACTTAGAGTCCACAGGGTCTTCGGTCCATACAAAGATTTCTGGGATTCGCAAACTTCTAACTGCAATTCATCCTGAACTTCTCATCGCTGACTGCTCCAATCTCGGCGCTCATCAAGAAGGGGGTGAACGCCAAGGTTTGGCCTCCAGAGGCAGAATCAGCATTTACTTAGCTCAAGAGCGCTTTCACCTCAGAATCTGTTCTCCATCACCCTGATGCTTCTCGGCAGTTCTTTCTGGAAGTGGACACATCTACCATTGGTGCTGGAGCACTATTATGTTAAAAGAACTCTAAGGGCATTAGAGGAAAGGAGACACTTGCTGGAGGGCATGGTTCACCTTTTTATCGTTTATACGGACCACAAGAACCTTACGTACTTACAGTCGGCAGAACGACTAAATCCTCGCCAAGCCAGTTGGTCGTTGTTCTCAGGTACCCTTGTGCTACGAACTTGTATAGACTTTGCATAGACTGTGACTTGGACAGCTGCCTCTCCGCTACGGCTTCCACATACCCTCATATCATGAATGTATGCTTTTACATACAGTGAAGGAAATAAGTATTTGATCTCTTGCTGATTTTGTAAGTTTGCCCACTGTCTACATGAACAGTCTAGAATTTTTAGGCTAGGTTAATTTTACCAGTGAGAGATAGATTATATAAAAAAAAAAAAAGAAAATCACATTGTCACAATTATATATATTTATTTGCATTGTGCACAGAGAAATAAGTATTTGATCCCCTACCAACCATTAAGAGTTCAGCCTCCTCCAGACCAGTTACAGCTGTTGTCGTGTTGTGCTTTATTAAGCTTGGCAACTCGGATCTTCAGCTCCCTCCATAAGTTTTCGATGGGATTAAGGTCTGGAGACTGGCTAAGCCACTCCATGACCTTAATGTGCTTCTTTTTGAGCCACTCCTTTGTTGCCTTGGCTGTATGTTTCGGGTCATTGTCGTGCTGGAAGACCCAGCCACGAGCCATTTTTAATGTCCTGGTGGAGGGAAGGAGGTTGTCACTCAGGATTTGACGGTACATGGCTCCATCCATTCTCCCATTGATGCGGTGAAGTAGTCCTGTGCCCTTAGCAGAGAAACACCCCCAAAACATAATGTTTCCACCTCCAGGCTTGACAGTGGGGACGGTGTTCTTTGGGTCATAGGCAGCATTTCTCTTCCTCCAAACACGGCGAGTTGAGTTAATGACAAATAGCTCAATTTTAGTCTCATCTGACCACAGCACCTTCTCCTAATCACTCTCAGAATCATCCAGATGTTCATTTGCAAACTTCAGATGGGCCTGTAAATGTGCCTTCTTGAGCAGGGGGACCTTGCGGGCACTGCAGGATTTTAATCCATTACGGCGTAATGTGTTACCAATGGTTTTCTTGGTGACTGTGGTCCCAGCTGCGTGAGATCATTAACAAGTTCCCCCTGTGTAGTTTTCGGCTGAGCTCTCACCTTCCTCAGGATCAAGGATACCCCACGAGGTGAGATTTTGCATGGAACACCAGATCGATATCGATTGACAGTCATTTTGTATGTCTTCCATTTTCTTACTATTGCACCAACAGTTGTCTCCTTCTCACCCAGCGTCTTACTTATGGTTTTGTAGCCCATTCCAGCCTTGTGCAGGTCTATGATCTTGTCCCTGACATCCTTAGAAAGCTCTTTGGTCTTGCCCATGTTGTAGAGGTTAGAGTTAGACTGGTTAATTGAGTCTGTGGACAGGAGTCTTTTATACAGGTGACCATTTAAGACAGCTGTCTTTAATGCAGGCACCAAGTTGATTTGGAGCGTGTAACTGGTCTGGAGGAGGCTGAACTCTTAATGGTTGGTAGGGGATCAAAAACTTATTTCTCTGTGCACAATGCAAATAAATATATATAATTTTGACTATGTGATTTTCTGTGTTTTTTTTATATATAATCTATCTCTCACTGGTAAAATTAACCTAGCCTAAAAATTCTAGACTGTTCATGTCTTTGACAGTGGGCAAACTTACAAAATCAGCAAGGGATCAAATACTTATTTCCTTCACTGTATCCCTTGTTGGTTTATTAGTATTTTTTGTTTTTTTCTTATTCTCGCTACATGTATCAATACAATATGAGAATTTATCACGGTTAATAATGTGTCATCATTTGTACTGTTTCGAAACTGCGTGGTTTGCCTTTGATTCTATTTTGACTCTATTCTCTATTGGATTTTGTTCCCTCTGTCCTAATTGTTTATTTTGGAAAAATAATAAAAAGTGAATTGAAAAGTACAAAATATTCAATCTCCAGTGTGAGGAAAAAAAAGAAAACATACAGTATGTTTAAGAGAAAATGCACAGCAGCCGTAACAACTACTACTGTACACAGAAAGCTCTGATTGTCCAGTATATTGTGGATCTACTCTTTGCCTTCATTACAGCTTCCAACCTTTTTAGGAGACTTGCTTTCATTTTTTCAAAGAAACTTGCAGGGCTAATTTTCCATGCTGAACAATCAGTCTGAGAAGTTGTGTATATTTACTGCGTCTTATGATCCAATTAATCAGAAAAAAGGTCTGAGGAGGCCATGCCGCTGTTTTACAGACACTGCCAGATTCTTTGACTGATAAGTACAACTTGATCTTCACATTAGTGTGCTTGGGTCCCTTATTTTGCAATTTAATATTTTTTTGCCAATCAATTGTTACAGTGTAATGCATGATTTAATAAAATTTGTACTTCACATTTATGCTGCCTTTAATACAGAACAAATTGTCAACTCCGTATGTTGTTATTCATCCTGATCCATGGTTTGAAGAATCTTTTATTGCTTCGGCGGGATACCTGATGCATTATGTTACATTTAAAGATCTCAAATTTAAACTCTGCCTGCCTCCTTTCTTACATGACCTTCCCTCGGATATTACAGAATCCACCAGAGAGAACATTTATTAGTACAGATGATTGGGAAGTTGATGATACCCACTTCACATGCAGGTGCTGATAACATCAGTCATTTGGTCATGTTTGTTAATACCAAATCATCTCTTCTTGGATGGTTTCCAATAAAACAAAAACTACACTACTGTTGTGATGGTTACATATCTTTGGACAGCTACAACAGACCAGCAACAGTCCTCCAAACATATTATTTGAGGTATTTTATGGATTAATTTGAACCATTTCATGGTGAATCTATAGAAAAAAAACACAATTCAAATGGAAGTATGAAGCAGTCATGAAAAGAAGCATATTTATTGATTTCGAATTGATAAATGCTGCATACTATCCCAAATTTGAACTAGTCCTGATGCTGCTGACGTTTCCTAGGAAATAATCTAACTGTTCACATACATGCATTGCATTTATCATGCAGAAATTTTTACTGCCACTAGCCTCCCATTGTTAATATTGGCTGGCCCGGTGATTTATCGGTCTAGTGGCAACTTTATACGTCCCAGCAACATTGTGTTCACAGAGCAGGGCTTAAAAAGACATAGAGCATACCACAGGTGTTCTTCACCTGAACTAGTGGTAGTGACTGGTTAAGATACCTCATTAAGTTTCCATGGACATATCCATAGAACTTTGACAAATTTGGAACAGTTTTGTACACAGTCCTCATCCGACACACACTATCTCTACTGTCTATGGGTTGCTGAAGGATGTTTCGTACATTGCCAAAACTCCAATTTTTATGAGGCACTGGGAAGCTGATTTGGACAGGATATTCGCAGATGCTGAGAAGCTCAAAATTTTAATAAGCCCATAAATTATCAGGTAGACATGAACAAAAGTCATACAAAATAATTTGCAGGTGGTATAGATACCCGGACAGACTGCACAGAATATTCCCTTCAGCCCCTAACACGTGCTGGAGAGGTAGTTTAGACAAACGAGCATACCTCAACATATGGGGGGCCTGTCCATTAAAAAAAAACATTTTGGACATCAGTATTACAGCTCTATAATTTGGATAGCTCTATTGCTCTGCAGCATTCTTCAGACCTCTCATTACTTTCACTTCTACCTGGGGCCATATCTCATACCAAAAAAGGACCTCTGAGACATTTTCTTAAGGTTGCTCAATGTCTCATACCTCATCATTAGAAATTCAATAATATTCCTTCTAAGGGTGAATTTATTGAATATCTTAACGATATTATGCAGATGGAGAAATTAATAGCAAATGATTACGATTCCTTTGATTAGCTTTTCTCTATATGTTTTCACTGGTCAGCATTCCGTAGTTAACCTCAATCACAGACCTGGTTCACAGGAGCAAAATACCGTAGGAGTACTTTTCTTATCTTTATTATTCTCTTTCAATATCTTTTCATTCATACTCCCTGCACCCCCCCCCCTTTTAGTGTTTATTTTTCTCTCCCTTCTCCTTTCCACCTCTTTTGGTTTCAATGTTGCTTCTTTTTCTCTTTTGTCAGGGCCATATAGATGTAAGTTTCCTATTTTCTCAGGCTTTTTTTAACCTTCTATCTGGTTGTTTATATGGGTTATATCGTTACTTGAGGCCTATAAACTTTGTTTCAAACTAAAAAGACATTGAGCTTGCTACAATTGACAAGCAAGTGGGGAAAAACTATAAACAGTAAAGAGAAACAGAAAACATAAATTGGTAGATAGTAATGTGGATAAGGGGTGGGCCATGTGTTTGTACTTGCAGGTTCCGGGTTTGAAGCCTATACCTGTACGACAGTACTCACCTCACCTTGTAATGTTTTACTGCAGAAGTCAAGCAGTGCTCCATTGTATACCATAGTGATCCTACAGAATACTCATGCTTTCAGGAACACATTAGTTCTTAAGGGTCCTTGTCCTACAGGTAACACTAACTAGTGGGATACACACAGGGCATGATGGTATCTGACATGACCGCACACTTTCCGTTTACTTTTTTTTAAGTGAGTGAAAGAAAAGGTTAACTAGATGGCGGGGTTTTAAATCAGTATTGACTTTTGCACGCAATGAGTTAGTGTTTTAGGTAAACTAATAGATTCCCTAGTGTCACGATGCCGGGTGTGGACCCACTGGGCCATACGGCGTAGCGGGATGGCAGCTGGCCAAACAGGTATAGTACAGAGTCTATAGTCCAGAAAGGGTACCCGTGGCAACTCAGACAGTAGCAAGGAAGGCTCGGCTGGGACTAGGCAGCAGGTAGACGTCAGGCGTGGAGTAGCAGAACAGACGTGGAATAAAGCACAACACGACAACAGCTCAGCACGGCACTTGACCAGGATAGCACGGGATACAGGACAAAGGAACAGGGAACACTTGGAAACTGGCAGACACTAGGAGACCATTTGCAAGACAAACGTTGGGTAACGAACATCACTCAGGCAAAGTCTCGATACCAGAAAGTGAGTGCCGGCCCCTCACAGGGGGACGACGCTGCAGGGAACTCACATATCCATCCATATCAGAACGACAGGCTGCGGCCATAGACGTTACACCTAGTTTACGAACTGAAGCCAAGACAGGTTCTCTTAAAAAAATTGATTGCAGACATAAAAAGTCAAAGGCGGAAGGTAGGAAAAAGACCTGGATACTCGCAATCTTCAGGAGCTCAAACCAGAATTGGAGTCCATAGTAGTAAAAATAAGGTTCCGTTTTTAAAATCAAATAAATGACGCGCTTTGAGGCAGTATCACCTCTTTATCAGATAACTGAGATGCAAGTGATTATTGGTGTGGAGTTTAAATACATAAATATTGCGCCAAAACAACAGGAGGGGGGATTCAAAATGGGAGGAGTTAAAAAAAGGACATACATGAGTTTTCCCAGTGTTTTTAAAAAAAAATAGTAAAACACATTTTTTTAGACACATTTTGTTAGGCTTAAAATACATCTGTGACTGAATGAATAAATACAGTAATTGTCGGCATACTTGACAGCAGTGGTGTATATACCGTTTTACAAATTTTGGCTGATGCAGGGCATAAATGGTGCTGGAATGTTCAGCTACTAGGATAAAATCAGTAGATGTGGAGTTCTCGACTGGAGGGACAGGGAATTTGACGTAAGACAGGGTTACCAGGGTGACAAGAAGGGTGACAAGAAGTTGAGCGGGAGGGCTGGAACTTCTGTGTCGTATGAGCGGATGCGCTGGCTAGCGGTGTCTGAATAAGCGCATGCAATGTCTTGCCTTGTCCTAGTGACGAGATGCTAAGTAGGGCTGGTAAATCGGTGTGGGCGCTGGTTGTTAGGCATATACGCAGTAGTTATTCAGCTATAAACCATTAGTATATTTGCTATGGATGGTTGTAATTACATGCTGTAGTTTGTTATTAGAGAGATACCTAGAGCGGGTCAACATAGATATAACTTGCACTTCTTGTAACACAGCATTGTACAAACGAATAAATGAGTGGGGGCATATCAAAGGATGACATATCATAGCGCACCAAAAATAACGCGGCACATTAATAAAAAGGCATTTTGTGTGGAAAAAAAAGGTGAATATGTTTAAAACTCGATATGCGTTATATACTGTAATTTATAAAAATAAATTAAAGATAACCTTTCATCTGCCCATACATGTGCAGCTGAGTGCAGCCTGTAATAGGCAGGGCTTCACAGACACTGTCTCACTTGAAATAATTTTTCTAACTTCCTCCGTCATTTACATATGATATCGGTGCCGTTATATTTGGCGCCCGATATGTAAATAAGCCCCTGAACGGTCAATGGGGCGTTTCTATCTAACTAAAAGGCAAGGGGTTGATCTCTTCACCCTGACACTGTCCAATCAGCTACGGACTGTGTCAGGGCAGCTAGCGCTGTGTTCCCTCCCGTGAGAACACACAGACTGAGAGAGCGCTCTCTTCAGAACCACCAGTCTGTTCTCGTGGGAGGGAACACAGCGCAAGTCGCCCAGACACTGTCCGCAGCTAATCGTGCCAAAATATATAATCCTTGTCTATCAATCTTGATTGTATGGATACAATAGATAAAATTAATAGGTAATGAGCATAATTGGAAAGTGATATAGAGATACAAAAATGAAGATGAAAACTATTAAAGAAACTTCTTGAAGAACTCTGCTGATGTTGAACTGGAATATGTATGTTTGTTTTTTCTGCAGATACAATGTCTTCTAAATATTTTGATTACAAAGGAGCTACATTTGTCAAAGGGGTGCATTCAGAAGAGTCTCTCACCTATGCAGAAAATGAATTTGAAGTATTTGATGATGACATTTACAATGTAACTTATCCAAAATCAGGTAATTTTTATACATTATTGTTTATAGGGGTTGTTCAGGAATAAATTAGATTTATATTTTGACTTAATGTGACATATTTAATTAAATTTCTAATATAATGTATGTTTATATTTGGAAGCGTTACTATGTTCTGACTTGCAGTCGCGTGACCGCACCCAGAGTAAACTTTTCACTTCCTCTGACATTCCGTGTCTTTGCTCAGCTAGCACTTCCAGCTAAGAAGAGGCACGGCAGGTTATCAAGTAGGTTTACAGTCAGTGTACCAGGCGGATGTTTCATGAGCTCTTCAGAGCTCAGCCTCTGTTCATACTGCGAGTAAACCTAGTTGATGATGCGCAGTGCCTCTGCAAGCTGGAAGTGCTGAATGAGCAATGACATGGAACGTCATCTCTCATAGTATATGCCCCTTCCTCCTTCTACTCTCTGATGTAGAAGGAGGAGGGGGCAGCGTTCAATTTATGCATCAATCCCCGCACGCCCCGATGGTTACATATATAAAGTGATCACGCGGGTTACATAAATACAGGGATGATGGGGTTATATAAATACAGGGACGAGGGGGTTATATACATGAATGATGGGGATCATTCCCATTATCCCTGTATATAACCCCAATCATCCCTGTGTTTAACCCCCATTATCCCTGTGTATTACCCCCTACATCCCTGTATATAACCCCCATCATCCCTGTGTATTACCCCATCATTTCTGTGTATAAACCCTTCATCCCTCTGTTTAACTTCCATTATCCCTGTGTATAACCCCCATCATCCCTGTGTATTACCCCAACATCCCTGTATACAACCCCATTATCCCAATATATAACCCCCATAATCCCAATGTATTACCCCCATCATTACCCCAATCAATAGCGCAGTCGACTGCGTTATTGATTCCGTCGTTAAAACGGAAACCTGCCGGAATGGTGACGAACGTAAAGCATTAGCAATGTTTCCGTCACCATTGATATCAATGGTGACTGAAACGGAAGCTGTGGTTTCAGTTTGACTTTCCGTTTCGGGGTTCACCCGATGGAAACCTCCGACGGAACCCCGGAACGAAAAGCCAACGCTGATGTGAACAGGCCCTAACAGCTTCTTTCCTTTTGCCTTCTTTTTCTTGGTTTCCCCTTCTTATACATTTCCTCTGTAAGGGTGCGTTCACATATATCAGTTGCATCAGCATCAGTTTTTTTTGTCTCTCAAGTGATTACAACTGATGCAAAAACTGATGCAAAAATGTATGAGTTGCCATTAGGCTTTTTCACAATTTTTACTACAGAACCATCAGTTGTCATCAGTTGTCGTTAGTTGTCATCAGTTTTTACCATCCGTTTTTAATATCAGTTTTTACCACAATGGTCCACCAAAAAGGTAGTCTAGGGTTTGAAAATGTGTAAATTTTATAAGAGTGGTGCATAGTTTGTGATAGATTGGATACATGATAGATTAGATACTTGTTGTGTACCATGTCAGGGCTCTCCTTCTCTGCCCCAGCCTTGGCGCTACACTGAAGTCTGACACACAAATTTTAATGTCATGTGTGTCATATTCAGTTCAGCGCCAAGGCCGGCGTTAAGAGAGAGGCCAGAAGGCAACTGCTGTCCACTGACCTCAGATCAAATCTTTGAAGCAGCTATGGGAGCCTGAAAAGATGCCAAACACTAGCCATAACTTCAGGGAATAGATAGTTTTTGGTGCCTTTACAGCTACCCAATACCACCCCGCATCTCCTACCTACCCAAACCATGCAGGGATTCACACAACAGGCTTAGGGTTAAAAACAGCCACCTAGGTCCGTTTTTGACGGCTGTTTTGTATCCGTTCCGTGTTTTAAGATGTGTAGATAATGAAACACTGCCCTCTGTAGATAATGCAGCAGTGCCCTCTTTATATAGTGCCATACACCCCCTGTAGATAATGCCGCAGTACCCTCTGTAGATAGTGCCACCCCCATGTAGATAATACCATAGTGCCCTCTGTAGATAGTGACACACACACCCCCTGTATATAGTGCCACACACCCCCTGTAGATAATACTACAGTACTTGTTGGGAATGTCAATGTTCGTGAAAACCTCGGTAACAGTGATCATAATATAGTTACATTTTACCTATACTGTAAAAAACAAACGCAGGCTGGGAGGGCAAAAACATTTAATTTTAAGAAAGCCAATTTCCCCAGGATGAGGGCTGCAATTCAGGATATAGACTGGGAAGAACTAATGTCAAATAATGGAACAAATGATAAATGGGAGATTTTCAAATCTACTTTGAGTTATTATAGTGCAAAATTTATTCCTACAGGTAATAAGTATAAACGACTCAAATTAAACCCCACATGGCTTACACCTTCTGTGAAAGGGGCAATACATGACAAAAAAAGGGCATTTAAAAAATACAAATCTGAGGGTACAGCTGTAGCCTTTGTAAAATATAAAGAGCTTAATAAAATCTGTAAAAATGTAATAAAATTAGCAAAAATACAAAATGAAAGGCAGGTGGCCAAGGATAGTAAAACAAATCCTAAAAAATTCTTCAAGCATATAAATGCAAAAAAGCCAAGGTCTGAACATGTAGGACCCCTAGATAATGGTAATGGGGAGTTGATCACAGGGGATCAAGAGAAGGCAGAGTTACTAAATGGGTTCTTTAGCTCTGTATATACAACAGAAGAAAGAGCAGCTGATGTAGCCGGTGCCAGTGCTGTTAATATATCAGTTGATATACTGAATTGGATGAATGTAGAGATGGTCCAAGCTAAATTAAATAAAATAAATGTGCACAAGGCTCCGGGACCAGATGGGTTACACCCTAGAATTCTTAAAGAGCTTAGTTCAGTTATTTCTGTCCCCCTTTTCATAATATTCAGAGAATCTCTAGTGACTGGTATAGTGCCAAGGGACTGGCGCAGGGCAAATGTGGTGCCTATTTTCAAAAAGGGCTCTAGGTCTTCCCCGGGTAATTA
This sequence comes from Rhinoderma darwinii, assembly GCF_050947455.1. NCBI lineage: Eukaryota > Metazoa > Chordata > Amphibia > Anura > Rhinodermatidae > Rhinoderma > Rhinoderma darwinii. The sequence goes on along the minus strand of NC_134696.1, from coordinate 61,646,172 downwards.
TAGACCAGTAAGCTTAACATCCATCGTGGGGAAAATGTTTGAGGGGCTATTGAGGGACTATATACAGGATTATGTGACAATAAATAGCATTATAAGTGACAGCCAGCACGGTTTTACTAAGGACAGAAGTTGTCAAACTAACCTAATCTGTTTTTATGAAGAGGTGAGCAGAAGTCTAGACAGAGGGGCCGCTGTGGATTTAGTGTTTTTGGACTTTGCAAAGGCATTTGACACTGTCCCCCATAGACGCCTAATGGGTAAATTAAGGACTATAGGTTTAGAAAATATAGTTTGTAATTGGATTGAGAATTGGCTCAAGGACCGTATCCAGAGGGTTGTGGTCAATGATTCCTTCTCTGAATGGTCCCCGGTTATAAGTGGTGTACCCCAGGGTTCAGTGCTGGGACCACTATTATTCAACTTATTTATTAATGATATAGAGGAAGGGATTAATAGCACTATTTCTATTTCTGCAGATGACACCAAGCTATGTAATATAGTTCAGACTATGGAAGATGTTCATGAATTACAGGCAGATTTAAACAAACTAAGTGTTTGGGCGTCCACTTGGCAAATGAAGTTTAATGTAGATAAATGTAAAGTTATGCATCTTGGTACCAACAACCTGCATGCATCATATGTCCTAGGGGGCGCTACACTGGCGGATTCACTTGTTGAGAAGGATCTGGGTGTACTTGTAAATCATAAACTCAATAACAGCATGCAGTGTCAATCAGCTGCTTCAAAGGCCAGCAGGATATTGTCGTGTATTAAAAGAGGCATGGACTCGCGGGACAGGGATGTAATAATGCCACTTTACAAAGCATTAGTGAGGCCTCATCTAGAATATGCAGTTCAGTTCTGGGCTCCAGTTCATAGAAAGGATGCCCTGGAGTTGGAAAAAATACAAAGAAGAGCAACGAAGCTAATAAGGGGCATGGAGAATTTAAGTTATGAGGAAAGATTGAAAGAATTAAACCTATTTAGCCTTGAAAAAAGAAGACTAAGGGGGGACATGATTAACTTATATAAATATATTAATGGCACATACAAAAAATATGGTGAAATCCTGTTCCTTGTAAAACCCCCTCAAAAAACAAGGGGGCACTCCCTCCGTCTGGAGAAAAAAAGGTTCAAGTTGCAGAGGCGACAAGGCTTCTTTACAGTGAGAACTGTGAATCTATGGAATAGTCTACCGCAGGAGCTGGTCACAGCAGGGACAGTAGATGGCTTTAAAAAAGGGTTAGATAATTTCCTAGAACAAAAAAATATTAGCTCCTATGTGTAGAAATTTTTCCTTCCCTTTTCCCTTCCCTTGGTTGAACTTGATGGACATGTGTCTTTTTTCAGCCGTATTAACTATGTAACTATGTAACTATGTAACTATGTACCCTCTGTAGATAGTGTGATACCCCCTGTAGCTAATGTCACAGTGCCCTCTGTAGATAGTGCCACACACCCCTCTAGATAATGCCACAGTGCCCTCTTTAGATAGTGCCACACCCCCCCTGTATATAGTGCCACACAAACCCCTGTAGATAGCGCCACACACGCCCATGTAGACAATGCCACAGTGCCCTCTATATACAGGGCTACTGTGTCATTATATAGAGGGGGTACTATGGCATTATATACAATGCCACAGTACCCCCTGTAGATAATGTCACACAGCCCCCTGTAGATAGCGCCACACACGCCCATGTAGACAATGCCACAGTGCCCTCTATATAATGCCACAGTACTCCCTGGGTATAATGGCACAGTAGCCCCTGTATATAATGTCACACTGCCCCCCTGTAGATAGCACCACACAGCGCCCCCTGTAGATGGTGCCACACAGCGCCCCATGTAGATTGTGCGACATAGCACCCACCTGTAGATAGCACCACCCCCACTGTATGTAGTGGTATCCCCCTTCCCCTGTAGATAGTGCCACTGAAGTTCCCTCGAAGTTCCCTCGGCCAGAGCATTGCCGACGCTGTGGCTGGGGATTCCCTCTCGGAGGACCCGCTGACGCCACTGTCCATATATGGACAGTGACGTCAGTGGCTACTCCTTGAGCGGAATCCCTGTTGCCGACTCTGGCCGGGGATTCCACAACAGGAGGAGCCCCTGACGTCTATGTCCATATATCGACAGTAACCTCAGGGGTTTCTTCTAGGAGCGGCATCTCCGGCCAGATCATCGGCAGTGATGTCAAAGGCTTCCCCGAGCGCAGAGCTTAAAGTAACGGTTTGCCTGGGGAATTCTCGGGGAGCGGAGGAGCTCCCTCTGCTCCCCCGCTCTGAACTCATTCTGAAGCAGGGACCTGATCATTCCCTGCATCAGTATTAAGTTCAACTGTGTCTGTTTCCTGAGAAAGCAAACACAGTTGACAGCGGGACATACCCCCGGCCGCATGGAGCAGCGAATTCGGGACGGGTGGGAGGGTAGAAGTCAGGGGCTCCACCTGGAGCGGAATCCCCGGCAATGCTATGACCGGGGATTGCGCTGCTACCTCACATCCATCTTCCCGCCAGGTGCTGCTGGAAAGTGGATGAGGCAGCACCCGGCGTTCATCCGGCAACAATTAAAATAGATAGGATATGGCGCCGGACCTCCCTGGGAGCCGGAACCAAAAATGCTGCAGGTAACGTATTTAGATCCGCCTCCCAAGGAGGTCCGGCACCGTACGGTGCCACAACTGATGTCCCCTGTGCCAGAACAGATCCCATAGAAAGCTATGGGATGTGTTCTAGCATATTTGCCTCCGTCTTTTCTTCAACACGCCGGAGGTAAACTGAAGCGGACGCCGGACATATGTGAACGGCTCCTAAGACGACTCTAGACCAATTGTTTAGAACCCAAGAATATCATTGCGATTCCAACACCCTCCAATGGCACTAAGGAAGATTCCCTATGAGGAATAATCCGCTTCTGAATGGTCCCTCTAAGCTTCTGCAAAGTCCGGATGAACCTCTCCTCTTTGAGGTTGACTTTTAGCCAAAATAAGCCGTTTTTTACCATATAAATACTAAATTTTAAAACGAGACTCCTGTCAGAGACTAATTAAATGATCACATATAAGCAATGAATTGTTTTTAAAAGGAAAATAATAAAATGAAAACGCATTCCACCATTATAAATAGGTTCTTATCTGACCACTTTCTAATCTAATCAGAACCATCCAATAATACCGCTCCATTCAATCACTGTGATTTTCACTATGTCCGATTTTAATAAAGATATACCAACCTGCTTTATAAACCCTCATGTCCATTAAGAACAATGTGCAAAAAAAAACAAGTCATCCTTAAAGTACAATAGGGATTCTTCTTTTTATTTATTACATTTATTTATTTTTATCTGTAATTTATCATATCAACTGACGGTTAGAATGATATGACGATATTAGCAACAGTGTTGCCTTGTGTCTGTGTGTAGTTTGTCGGTACCAAAACAGGAGAATGTTGTCACGTTGTAATTGTTTGTATTTTAGCAATGTCTATATAACTAAATGTAAACTTTGACCCCAGAGTCTCCCTATATAACTCTTACCAGCCCCGAAGCAGCGCCTCATAAGATCCTTCCTTTTCTATTTTTTGCTATTTATCCTATATAACTCTGGTTTGTTATAAAAGCAACTGTCAGGACAGAGTACTGTCCATGTGTTTTTAGCCTTATGAAGAGACCTATCCGGTCTCGAAACGCGTAGCTTTAACACTGTAATAAATAATCAATCAATATTCCATCTTGTGGTCACAGACCTTCATTTTTTTACGACATATCGCTAGTGTTCATCCGCTGGCGTAGCTCTCCAGGCACACACCATCACAGAGGAACAGCGCTGATAAAATGGATATTCCTTTTTCTTGAACTCTACATGAGATACTGAAGCAGTTGTCCGTGTCTGTGTAATCTATTCAATGTATCGTTATCTGACTTTGACTCCGAGGCTGGATTCTTAGAGTACCTTCAGCTCTCCCAAACCCAGGCTAAAAATGACGTCATAATGGAGCACTACATGTTATCTCCACCCTGATTGAGGGACGGAGGTTTCTGCAAACAAGGAATCTTTAATTTCCTGATCTAGCAGAAGATGGAGCAATCTCATCCAACCGCTTGGGAAATGAGTGGCAAGTGGTACCATCTCGGAAGGCAATTCCTCGTTGAAGAGTCAACATTAAATCGTGACACAAATGACGTTTCTAGTTCAGTCTTGTCTCTGGGATTTGAGCCCTGAGTGACTGTCCCACTATTTCTCGACAGCTTATACAGCTGTATATGTGTTTAATGTGTTTATTTAGTTGGTATAACTCTACTTTATGGGTCTACAATTACCTATATGTTTTCGTTTGTCTAAGATCTCTCCCAGCTAGATATGTGATACATTGTGATCCTCAGATGCTAGATGCACTTCTACTTATGTGGTATAATGAGTTATTCTTACCAAATGTGATTAGTCCTCTTGACATTCCCTATCGTATGGATACCTACACGATGATAGACAGTTTAAATGGCCATTTTAAGCTTTTTCATCCCTACAATATCGGGTTCTCTAATATATTAGGATGATTACGTTTGTTTCCCTAAATGTGAAGTGTTTGAATAGTCCTCATAAAAGATCGTTTATGTGGAAAGAGGCTCTTTCTTTGAGGTGCGATGTGTCATGTGCACAAGAGACTCATATATTAGAACAAGATGCCCATAGAATAAAACACCCTCAATTTTCTAAAGTTATTCTTTCTCGCCACAATAAAAAACAAAGGGGGGTGCGCCTCGCCGTAAGGAACACAGTCGCGTTTACTCCAATTTCATCTTTATTGGATCCGTGTGGGAGGTATATAATTCAAATAGGAGAACTCAACATTGTGATATTTATGATAGTAGTTGCATATGTTCCACAGACACATCAAATCTGCTTCCTTAACAAACTATTCCATGAGATTACTAAAGTTAAACAAGGCGAATTCGTGGTTTGTGGAGATTTCAATACTATACATGATCCTATGATGGATTCCACAAGTGTTCATAGAACCTACTTCCAATCCTTAGCTCCTGTCCTACTTAGAGAAGACATTTATGATGTATGGCACATTCAACATGATTCGGAAAGGGATTACTCCTTTTTCTCACCGGTACATAGGTCCTATTCTCGCATAGATCTATTTCTTGTTAGCAGATCTTTATTACAGAAAGTGGAGAAATCTACTATTGAGTTAATTAAGTGGTCGGACCATGCAGCCATTACTATATGTGTTAATGAAGCTCACACCTCTTCACTACATTTCCTATGGAGAAATAATACCTACTTAATGTCCCACCCTAAATATAAAGAAGAACTACGTAAGGGCCTGGACGAATATTTCTTGTTAAATGTTAATTCTGTACGGGATCCATTTGTTCTCTGGAATGCCCATAAGGCATACATGAGAGGTCTTTTTATAAAGTGGGGACATAGAGCAAAGAAAGAAAGGGAGCGTCAATTTGATGACATACTAGCGCAAATACGTCCTTTAGAATCCTTAAAGGGAATGTGTTGCCAGAAAAACATGTTTTTTTTTTTTTAATTAAACATTTAGTGTGTGGGTGATTAAACATTGTTCACATTTTTTTTATTTTTTTCACGAGTCAGGAAATATTATAAATTAATTCTAATTTATAATATTTCCCATTTCTGGTCACTAGATGGAGCTATTCCCAAAATTGCAGCATTGCAAAATTTGGTAAAAAGCCCTCGCTCTAGTGAGCTCTCAGCATCCCCCCCCCTCCTTTATCCTGGCTAGTGCCGGGATAAACGAGGGGTTTGAACGGTGTAACCTCCTACACTGTGTGTCGCCATTTTTTGAGCTAACACACAGTGTAGTAGGTTTACATACAGTAGTAAACACACACAAACACGAACATACATTGAAATCTCTTACCTGCTCCTGCCGCCGCGGCTCCCTCCGGCCCGTCCGCTCCGTCTGCTGCCGCTGGTCCAAGTGCACAAGTCCGGAAGCCGCGACCGGAAGTAGTAATATTACTGTCCGGCCGCGACTTCCGGTCCACAGGAAAATGGCGCCGGACGGCGCCAATTTCAAATTGGACTGTGTGGGAGCGGCGCATGCGCAGTTCCCACACAGACGCCGTACACACAAGTGAATGGGACGGGAGCCGTTCGCAGTCCCTACGGGACTGTGGCTGCCGTATTCCATGTCTGTATGTGTCGTTAATCGACACATACAGAAATGGAACAAAAAATGGCAGCCCCCATAGGGAAGAAAAAGTGTAAAAATAAGAAAAAGTAAAACACAAACACACAAATAAATATAAACGTTTTTAATAAAGCACTAACATCTTTAACATATAAAAAAATAATTTGTGATGACACTGTTCCTTTAAAGAGGCTCTGTCACCAGATTTTGCAACCCCTATCTGCTATTGCAGCAGATAGGCGCTGCAATGTAGATTACAGTAACGTTTTTATTTTAAAAAAACAAGCATTTTTGGCCAAGTTTTGACCATTTTTGTATTTATGCAAATGAGGCTTGCAAAAGTCCAAGTGGGCGTGTTTAAAGTAAAAGTCCAACTGGGCGTGTATTATGTGCGTACATCGGGGCGTTTTTACTACTTTTACTAGCTGGGCGTTCTGACGAGAAGTATCATCCACTTCTCTTCAGAACGCCCAGCTTCTGGCAGTGCAGACAGCGTTTTCTCGAGAGATCACGCTGTGTCGTCACTCACAGGTCCTGCATCGTGTCGGACGAGCGAGGACACATCGGCACCAGAGGCTACAGTTGATTCTGCAGCAGCATCGGCGTTTGCAGGTAAGTCGATGTAGCTACTTACCTGCAAACGCTGATGCTGCTGCAGAGTCTGCACTGCCAGAAGCTGGGCGTTCTAAAGAGAAGTGGATGATACTTCTCGTCAGAACGCCCAGCTAGTAAAAGTAGTAAAAACGCCCCGATGTACGCACATAATACACGCCCAGTTGGACTTTTACTTTAAACACGCCCACTTGGACTTTTGCAAGCCTCATTTGCATAAATACAAAAATGGTCATAACTTGGCCAAAAATGCTCGTTTTTTAAAAATAAAAATGTTACTCTTATCTACATTGCAGCGCCGATCTGCTGCAATAGCAGATAGGGGTTGCAAAATCTGGTGACAGCCTCTTTAAATGAATCCAATATATCTTTGGATAAGATTGAGAAGTTGCGAACTCTTCGGATTAATTTGCGAGATTGTTTATTGTATAAGTATGAAAAGAACCTGCAATCCATCAAAGCACAATACTACTCTCAGGACAATAAAGCCAGCAAACTTCTGGCACATAGATTGAAGACAAGGGCTGTTAAGAGTAAGATACCATTTCTCATTGACCCTCTTAGATCCACTAAAATATATTCCCCTGGGGATATAGGACAGAAATGTATGGAATATTATAATTACCTATATAATTCACATCCCTTTAATGCAAACCCTCAGCCCGCTCAGCAAGCCGTTAAAGGTTTTTTAAATACCCTGAACCTCCCACGTGTATCACCCAACCAACTGGATGATTTGAATCTCCCTTTAACGGAATTGGAAATCTCCAAAATTATCCGATCTTTCCCATTGCATAAAGCCCCTGGCCCCGACGGTTTATCCAGTATGTACTATAAAACTTTTGAAGAATCCCCTCTACCTCATTTGTTTGACACTCTGCAACATGCCATTACACAGGGTTCCTTTCCGAAGGAGATGCTAAGTGATAGTGACATTTCCAAAGCCAGGAAAAGCACCTGATTCACCACTAACTTTCGTCCCATATCCCTCCTTAAATCCGACTTAAAAATCTATGATAAAGGTCTTGTGAACCGTTTAGCCTCTAAAGCTATGTTCACACGGAGTATTTTGGGGGAGGAATATCTGCCTCAAAATTTCGTTTGGAACTTTGAGGCAGATATTCCTCTCCCTGCACGACGATTTTCGCGGCGACTATCGCGCCGTTTTTCGCCCGCGGCCATTGAGCGCCGCGGGCATAAAACAGCGAGAAATACCCTTTCTCCTGCCTCCCATTGAAGTCAATGGGAGGTCAGAGGCGGAAGCGCCCGAAGATAGGGCATGTCGCTTCTTTTTCCCGCGAGGCAGTTTTACTGCTCGCGGGAAAAAGACGCCGACGCCTCCCATTGAAATCAATGGGAGGCGTTCTCAGGCCGTTTTTGCCGAGTTTTGCGACGCGGCTTCCGCGTCAAAAAACTCGGCAAAATACCCCGTGTGAACATAGCCTAAGATTCCCCTTCTGGTTAATAGAGATCAAGTTGGTTTTGTCAAAGGTAGACAGGCTCCGGAAAATACTAGGAGGGTTCTTAATATTTTAGATTATTTGAATAGAATGGGGACTCAGGCTGTTATGGTAACTCTGGACACCGAAAAGGCATTCGACAGGGTTAATTGGTCGTTCAAATTCTCGATGATGGATGAAATGGGATTTGGAGGATCCATAGTAACCGCAATTAAAGCTCTATACTCCTCCCCATCGGCGAGGGTCTTTGTTAACGGAACTCTCTCTGTGAAATTTTTAATAACAAATGGGACTAGACCGGGATGCCCATTGTCACCTTTGATTTTCGTTCTGTCCATAGAACCATTAGCTCAGGCTATTAGACAACACTCTGACATTCATGGGATACAAATAGGAGATTGCTCTCATTGCATTTCTCTATACACTGATGACATAATATTAACCCTGGAAAAAACGGAAACATCTTTATCAGTCGCCTTTAAGATCATACAGGACTTTGGGGATATAGCATTTTATAAGGTTAATATGGGAAAATCACAGGCTCTGCCTTTAAATTGCTCATTGTCGGATCTCAGGTCCCTACAGGCTAAGTTTTCATTAGATTGGCAACAGAATCAAATTAAATATTTGGGGATAAACATTACTTCTAAAGTCTCGCAGTTATATCAGGCCAATTATTTTTCTATGCTATCGGAAATTAAACTAGATTTCAGGCAGTTGGCAACACATGAAGGTTCATGGATAGGTAGAATTGCAGCATTTAAAATGCTGGTGCTTCCGAAGTAACTTTATCTTTTTCGGACACTGCCGATAAAAATGCCCTTATCTTTTTCAACAAGGCCCATAGATTGCTTACTTCATATATCTGGAAGGGGAGTAGGCCGTGCATAGTGGCTAGGCTATTGAGCAAAGGGAAAAAACATGCAGGCTTGAGTCTGCCCAATATCCACCATTATTACCTAGCTACTCAGATATCCCAATTGAAGCAATGGTGGGAGGGGAACTCTTCTCAACATTGGGTTCAAATTGAAACATCATTGGCACCTATACACAATTTAAAAGCTCTTTTAATTGTACGATTACATCCTCACACGCCTACTGTCTCCCTACCATATTTTCTATCCACCTCTATACAGAATTGGCTAACATTCCATTCACTGTGTGGCAAGTCCTCTTTTCCTCTACTTTCTTGTTCACCCATAGAGGCTCTCGAGTATGTGTTAAACCCCCAATCTTCTCAGACTTGGATCTCCGTTCATGGAAGATTGGGGGTATAACACATATGATATATGTAATGACGGGGTAGGGAGGCAGACAGGTGAGCCCTAATCTACCCGCCACTCAGTCCCTGCCTACTTGCAAAGGCCCATCGTAGGCGATGGCGTACAACTGGGCAACGGTCCCTACGCTCAATAAGTGCACAACAGACAAGGGTACACAGAAGCTAAGGGAAATGGGTCAGTTTCCCACGGCAACACAGTGAGCAACAAGAGTAGTGAACGAGCCGAGTCAAACCAGGAGTGCACGAGGTACAAATCGCAGAGCAGGAGCGTAGTCAGTAAAGCCAGGGTCAAAAATGAAGAAAGGTCAATAAACATAGCAGGAGCAGCAGAGCCAGGAAACAGAAAAGAATCACAGGCAAAGGAGGAGCAGGAAATGCAGGTATAAATAGACAGAGGGCGGGAGCTAGCTCCGTCTGGCCAGGCTGTGATAGGCTCTCCCACTCCTCAGCCTCCCAGCCTGACTGGTAGAAGATCGTGTCACTCTCTCAGACTTAGGAGCAGGTGCAGACTGATTACCCACAGGCGTCGACACAGAAGCTGTGTCTGGCAGATCCTTTACAGTACCCCCCCTTTTAAGAGGGGCCACTGGACCCTTTCTAGGTGGACCTGGCTTATTGGGGAAGCGAAGATGGAACCTCCTGAGCAATACCCCAGCATGAACATCCCGGGCGGGTACCCAAGTCCTCTCCTCAGGCCCGTATCCTCTCCAATGGACCAGGTACTGGAGGGAGCATTGGACCATCCTGCTGTCCACAATCTTGGCCACCTCGAATTCTACACCCTCAGGGGTGAGAACAGGGACCGGAGATTTCCTCGAGGGAGCCAAGGACGGGAAGCAGCGTTTAAGGAGGGAGGCATGAAACACGTTGTGTACTCGAAAAGATGGGGGTAACTCCAGTCGGAAGGAGACAGGGTTAAGGACTTCAATGACCTTGTACGGCCCTATATATCGGGGAGCAAATTTTTGGGACGGGACTTTAAGGCGCAAATTTTAAGAAGATAGCCACACCAGATCCCCGACCACAAACAAGGAGTCTTTTGTATGCTCTGGGATGCCTCTAGGTTCATCTGAACCTGGGCCCAGACTGTGCAAAGTTTCTGATGAACGACATCTACCTCGGGATTGTTGGAACTACCAGTTGAAACGGAGGAGAACCGTGGATTAAACCCAAAACTACAGAAAAAGGGGGAGACCACTGACGAGTTACTAACCCGGTTATTATGGGAAAATTCGGCGAGGGGAATGAAGGAGACCCAATCATATTGACAGTTAGAGATAAAACACCTTAAATATTGTTCTAGAGACTGATTAGTCCTCTCAGTTTGGCCATTAGTTTCAGGATGGGAGGCCGAGGAGAAGGGCAGATCAATCTCCAACTTTTTACAGAAGGCTCTCCAAAACAATGAAACAAATTGTACCCCTCTGTCAGAAACAATATTGACAGGAACCCCATGGAGACGCAGGATGTGTTTGACAAACAAGGTAGCTAACGTCTTAGCATTGGGTAGTTTCTTGAGGGGCACAAAGTGGCACATCTTACTGAAACGGTCTACTACAACCCACACCACCGACTTGCCTTGAGATGGAGGCAAATCGGTGATAAAATCCATGGAGATATGGATCCAAGGTCTCTGGGGAATGGGCAAAGAACATAGTAAGCCTGCTGGTCGGGACCTGGGAGTCTTGGACCTAGCACAAATTTCACAAGCGGCGATGTAGGCCTTAACGTCTTTAAGCAACCCAGGCCACCAATAGTTTCTGGCAATGAGATGCTTGGTACCCAGGATGCCTGGTTGGCCAGATAGTGCAGAGTCTTGATTTTCCCTGAGTACCCTTAGCCGGAATTGCAGGGGAACAAACAGCTTGTTCTCAGGAAGGTTCCCGTGAGCTGAACCTTCATCATCCGCAATTTCGGAGACTAAGTCAGACTCAACAGAGGAAATGATTATACCTGGAGGCAAAACACATGCAGGATCTTCCTCCGAAGGAGGACTTGCCATGAAGCTATGCGACAGTGCATCAGCCTTAATATTTTTAGACTCAGCCCTATAGGTGACCAAAAAGTTTAATCTAGTAAAAAATAACGCCCATCGAGCTTGTCTCGGGTTTAGCCTCCGGACAGATTTTAAGAAAACCAGATTCTTGTGGTCGGTAAGGACCGTTACCTGGTGCCTAGCCCCCTCCAGAAAGTGGCGCCACTCTTCAAATGCCCATTTAATGGCTAAGACTTCGCGGTTGCAAATATCATAGTTACTCTCAGTGGGCGAGAACTTCCTGGAGAAGTAGGCACAGGGTGAGTGACCTGTACCCTGGGACAAGACAGCACCCACTCCCACCTCGGAGGCGTCAACCTCCACGATGAATGGCTCCATTTGGTTAGGCTGAATCAGCACAGGGGTCGAGATAAAGCACTTCTTAAGGACCTCAAAAGCCTGGACCGCCTCTGGAGGACAGCGGAGGAGGTCAGCACCTTTGTGAGTAAGATCTGTAAGAGGCTTAGCGATGACCGAGAAGTTAGCAATAAATCTCCTGTAATAATTAGCAAACCCCAGGAAGCACTGTAACACCTTTAGGGAGGCAGGTTGGACCCATTCAGCCACAACCTGAACCTTGGCAGGGTCCATGCGGAATTCATGAGAAGTGAGGATTTGACCCAAAAATGGTATCTCCTACACCCCAAACACACATTTTTCGGTTTTAGCAAACAGTTTGTATTCCCGAAGGGCCTGGAGCAGCTTCCTGACATGCTCAATATGGGAGGACCAGTCCTTGGAAAACACAAGTATGTCATCAAGGTACACTACAAGAAATAGCCCCAGGTAGTCTCTTAAAATCTGATTTATGAAATTCTGGAAGACCGCGGGAGCATTACACAACCCAAAGGGCATGACGAGGTATTCGAAATGACCTTCGGGCGTGTTAAACGCAGTCTTCCACTCATCCCCCTCTTTGATGCGGATAAGGTTATAAGCCCCCCGTAGATCAAACTTAGAGAACCATTGGGCCCCCTGAACCTGATTGAAGAGATCAGGAATCAAAGGAAGGGGATACTGGTTCCTTACAGTGACCTTATTCAAGTGCATGGCCTAAGACCACCATCCTTCTTCCCTACGAAGAAGAAGCCAGCACCTACCGGAGAAGTAGAGGGGCGAATGTAACCCTTGGCCAGGCATTCCTGGATATAGTCTCTCATGGCTTCACGTTCGGGACAAGAGAGATTAAATATCCTACCCTTAGGGAGCTTAGCTCCTGGTACCAAATCGATTGCGCAATTGAATTCTCTATGAGGAGGTAACACTTCGGAGGCCTTTTTAGAAAAAACATCAGCGAAGTCCTGAATAAACTCAGGTAGAGTGTTCACCTCCTCAGGGAGAGAGATAAAATTAACAGAAAAACATGACGTCATGCATTCATTACCCCATTTGGTAAGATCCCCAGTATTCCATTTAAACGTGGGATTATGCATCTGCAACCAGGGAAGGCCTAAAACCAAATCGGACGATAATCCCTGCATCACCAGTACAGAGCACTGCTCCAAATGCATGGAGCCAACAAGGAGTTCAAAAACAGGGGTATGCTGTGTAAAATAACCATTAGCAAGAGGAGTGGAGTCGATACCCACTACTGGGACAGGTTTAGGCAAGTCAATCAATGGCATAGCTAGAGACATAGAAAATTCCACAGACATAATATTAGCAGAAGACCCTGAATCCACTAAGGCACTGCCGGTGGCAGACCTACCCTCAAAAGAGACCTGAAAGGGAAGCAAGATCTTATTTGGTTTCATATATATGGGAAATACCTGTGCCCCCAAATGACCTCCCCGATGGTCACTTAGGCGCGGATGTTCTTCCGGCTGCTTATTCTTACGCCTAGGACAGTTGTTCACTTGATGCTTGTCATCCCCACTGTAGAAGCAGAGACCATTCTTCCTGCGGAACTCTCTACGTTGTTGGGGAGAGACGGAGGCCCCGAGTTGCATACGTTCATCCGAGTTTTCCCGTGGAAGAATGAAGCAACGGAACCTCGGGAGCCATCATGGGGGGGTCAGAGGGGAAGGCACAAAAACGTTCCAGTCGTCGTTCCCTGAGACGTCGGTCAAGACGTACCGCTAAAGCCATAAGCTGATCTAGGGAGTCAGAAGAGGGATAGCTAACTAACAGGTCTTTCAGGGCGTTCGACAGACCCAATCTAAACTGGAACCTCAAGGCAGGGTCATTCCACCGAGAAGCTACACACCACTTCCTAAAGTCAGAACAGTACTCCTCAACGGGTCTTTTACCCTGACATAAGGTCACCAGCTGACTCTCGGCAAAGGCAGTCTTGTCAGTCTCGTCATATATGAGAGCGGAAAAAAAAGACCAACAGAGGAAAGTTCAGGGGCGTCAGGAGCCAAGGAGAAGGCCCATTCTTGGGGCCCGTCCTGGAGCCGGGACATAATTATACCCACTCGCTGGCTCTCAGAACCTGAGGAGTGGGGCTTTAAACGGTAATAGAGCCTACAACTCTCCCGAAAGGAGAAAAAAGGCTTCCGGTCCCCTTAGAACCGGTCAGGCAACTTGAGGTGGGGTTCAAGAGGTGAGGTGGGGGGCACTACCAGGGTAGCATCATGCTGGTTGCCCTTCTGAGCCAGGGCTTGGACCTGTAGGGAGAGGCCCTGCATTTGCTGAGCCAGGGTCTCAAGCGGTCTCATAGTTGTGTCAGGGACCAGGGTAGAAAAGGTATATGGGCCTGTGATTATGTAATGACGGGGTAGGGAGACAGACAGGTGAGCCCTAATCTACCCGCCACTCAGTCCCTGCCTACTTGCAACGGCCCGTCCTAGGCGACGGCGTACAACTGGGCGACGGTCCCTACGCTCAATAAGTGCACGACAGACAAACAGACAAGGGTACACAGAAGCTAAGGGAAATGGGGCAGTTGCCCACGGCAACACAGTGAGCAACAAAAGTAGTGAACGAGCCGAGTCAAAGCAGGAGTGCACGAGGTACAAATCGCAGTGCAGGAGCGTAGTCAGTAAAGCCAGGGTAAAAAATGAAGCAATGTCAATAAACATAGCTGGAGCAGCAGAGCCAGGAAACAGAAAAGAATCACAGGCAAAGGAGGAGCAGGAAATGCCGGTATAAAAAGACAGAGGGCGGGAGATAGCTCCGTCTGGCCAGGCTGTGATAGGCTCTCCCACTCCTCAGCCTCCCAGCCTGACTGGTAGAAGATCGTGTCACTCTCTCAGACTTAGGAGCAGGTGCAGACTGATTACCCACGGGCGTCGACACAGAAGCTGTGTCTGGCAGATCCTTTACAATATCTCCTATGGAAAATAATCAATTGCTACAATTTAACTCCCTACATGATAGGTTTGGTATCTCAAACTCTGATTTTTACAAATTTCTTAGAATTAGGCACCTCTTGCAATCGGATTGTCCATTTACGGTTACAGCTAATGCTGATATATTCCAGCTATGGTCTCAACCTGGGACACATCTTAAAGGATTGCGTCCTTTATACGATCTCTTAGGATCTAAGGCTAAATTTGAAAAATCTTCCCCTTTCTTGGCTTGGGAGAAGGAGCTCGCACGAGTGTATCTCACACCGGGATGGACATATGCTCTCACTTCTGTAGCAAAACATCTGAAATGTACTATACACTATGAGTCAGTGATAAAGACTGTGCTCCGATGGTATTACACTCCTGATAGACTTCAACACATGTATCCGAATGCTTCCTATTATTGCTGGAGAAATTGTGGAGGGTAAAGGGACTCTACTACATATTTTATAGACTTGTCCGTTGCTCAATACTCTTTGGAATTCTTCATACCTTTTGTTGTCAGGTCTTAAAGGGATTACAATTCCTCCTTCCTTATCGCTAGCAGTGCTTTTTCTAAACATTAAAGATATACCGGCAGAATTCAGAGTTATCGCAGCTCATGTATTTAAGAGTACTTGTTCACACGAGAAAATGATGGCATATAAAGACCACTCATTTCCTAAATATGAGAAACTGTGGGGTCCTTGGTTGCGTAGTGCTTATACCTGTGTTACATAAGGGAGGGTTATATGCTAGTCTTTCAACATCAAAGGATTTCATTCTAGCTGGTATCTACTGTGAGATCTTGTATTACTTCTTTTGTATTGTATGTTTTTGATTTGTCATTTTTTGTATTATTAACCAGTTTATTATAGATATGGAATAGAATCACAGACAGGGTTTTCAAGCTTAACCTTTACTGGAACTCGTATAATATGACATAGACATTCCATTTTTATGAATTTGTTGTTGTATCAAAATGTACTCGTTGGACTGCAAAGTCTCTCTTTTATTATCTCTGTTGAAAAATGTCAATAAAAATCTATTGAGTAAAAAAAAAAAAAAATTTAAAAACAAGGAATATTTGAAATCTGCTTATTTAAAGACTGGACAGTGGACAACCTCTTTAATTGGAGAGTAAATTTGCTAGTTACCCCTCCTCCAGCAAGCCGCTTACATTGCTAGTCTAGTATTGTGAAAAGCATTGCCCACAAACCTTTATTTCAAATATTGGTTCTTGCAAAACTTGCAGGACTCTTTGTGCCTAATTAGCATACAGTGTGGAGGCATTAAAGTTTTGTTGTTTTGCAAGTACCAAGACATCTAATAAAGGTACGTGGGCAATGTTTTTCATAATACCAGAGCAGTGATGTAAGCAGGTTAGGGGGAGTTTGGTGGGATGGTGACAGACTCCCTTTCAGGCATGCATTAATTCATTTATTTTTATTTATTCAAGTGAGACTACTTAATAAACCTGATTATAATAATGATTAATTGATTGGTTTGCTAAATAAGTTTTTTATCTAAGTTAAAGGGGTTTTCTCATGTAGACCAGCTCTTTTAAAAAAGAAACCGACTGATTGCCCTGGGTCTGTTTTTTTTCACCCCTGATGATCAGGAGTTATGGCAAGGGAAAGCTGTGGCCAACCACACTTTCCTCCTGCGTGTCCCTCTAATGCAAGGACGTGTTGGGTCTTCCGTGCTGGCACATAGAAAGGGGTCCCAAGCGGGGTATGGGATCTAATAGGGCATAGATCCCAAAATAACATGATGTAGGCTTGTTGTATCTTGATTTAGACTTCAAAATTTGTTAGGCCTCATGCACACAGTTGTTTTATGGCTCTCTTTTGTACGGAGCCATAATTTGGCACCTATAGTGAATGTGTGCCATTAGCATGAATACAGCATGACCCCCCCATGGTAACACAGTGCCCCCCTTCTTTTTCTATAGGCTCTATTGTTTTCTTTAAATTATTCTTTCCTCCTTCCCTTTTTCCACTCCCTGTTTTATGGTATTTACCTTTTATGGTCATGGTCAGGTCAGCGGTGCTTCTCCTTCCCCTCTTTTGGCACCCGCAAGTTCTTGAAAATTCATCTGTGGCGGGAAAATTCAGTATTCCCATTGGTTAATGGGGTTAAAACGGTGGGAATTTGGTCTATATATTGTTAACCTTTTTGTGGTCCGGGGCCCATCTGGAGTGAAAAGAAGAGGATCAACAGCATGGGAAAAAGATTCCAGAGGATAATGGGGGAGCATCTGAAGGAGCTAATAATGAAGGCAGATGGCTGTGGCGGTGAGGCTTGGCTACAGAAGTGTTTGAAGGCGGCACCCAGCCCAGCTGAAGAGAAAGCTGGATACCTGTCACAGGATATGAACGTAGCAGCGTAAGTTCGGTGATGTTACCTGTCGTTGCCGGAAGTGATGCAGAGGATGTTTGCCAGAAGTTTTCTGACACAAGAGAAGATTCATCTGGACCTAGGAAAACACAACGAAAGACAAGACAAATTTATTCTCCATCTATAGATAGAAGGGGGAGAGCGGAGAATATTAAGAAGTCTTCATCAGGACACCTGCACCAGGCAAAAGGATTGTGGAGCAGCTTTAAGCTGGGCTCTGCTCAGGTTACCAGCTGTAATCGTATTGATCCTAATACTAATATTATGTTTAATTTTTATTAAGCTTTTATCTGATTTGACTAGTAAATCTGTGGGGAACATGAGTTCCCCGTCAGATGTATGGTTAACTAATTCCGTTCCAACACTGGATTTGACAACTAGTTCAAGACTACTTTTGGAAAAAGGTATTGGTGTATCTGACTCCTGCGTTAAAGAGGTTATTGCCCGTGAGGTATCCCCTTTGGGATATCATTTACCATTGGCTGTTAAAGAAAAAATATGGCGCAATGAATATATTGATTTATTATCAGTGTTACCTTCTACTAAGGAATCAGATTTTAAACAAGATAAAAAAATCTAAAAGAAAAAAGGGAAGATGATAGAAAAAGAACTGCGTCAAGGCCTTTTAACAACTGTTTGCAGGCTTATTGTATTTATGCTGCAGTTTTGGGTGAAAAACTCCCGTTAAAATGTTGTGGTTTATTCCAACACATTGATATTGTTTTGGAAGCATATTGTAACTTTGGTGGTTTTGCATGATTTAACTATGACAAACTTTTTAGACATAAGTTGGCTGTGCATCCAGGTCTTAAATGGGGTGTTAAGGATGTGGGACTTTGGATTAATTTAATGCTTCCACAAAGAACCGGTACTTATTCAAGACAAAATCCTCTTAAACGCAAAATACTTTGAGAAAAGGAGTATGCTTTGCATACAACAAAACTCAATTTAAATGGTTGAATAGCTACAAATATCTATATGATTGTTCATTTTGTACAGGTCCGCATCCTATTTTTCGATGTTTAAAAAGAACCAATCAGCCAAACTTAAATGCTAAGGAGTCAGTTATTAAAGGCACATATGCCAGTGAACTGGCAAAGAATGGTGGTATGGCTAGAAATGTCAGGGAGAAGGCTCAAATGCTTCTGAAAGACCGGGTTTAAAGATGGTTTTCATGTTTTAGAATATAAGGGTCATAAAAAATTATGAAGTTGAAGTTTGACAAATAATTATCTGAAGGTAGAATTGCTGGTCCATTCTCTTCCCTTTTCCCCAATTTTAGGTTGTCGCCATTATTTATTGTTCCTAAAAAAATTAATTCACCATCTTTCTTATCCGGCTAAAAATTTGATTAATGATGAAGTTGAAAAAGACTTGGCTTCAGTACAATATTGATCATTTGATGATGTCATTTTATTATTAAGAAGATTTGGTCATGTTACCAATTAACCCTTTAGGATTTAATTAATTGGGTTTACAGTTTGATAATAAGTTTTACTTTAATTGATGTTTGCCTATGGGCTTTACACGGACGTAATTGGAGCTGTTTTTCCATGGAGTCCATGGAAAACGGCTCCATTTACGTCTGAAGAAGTGACAGGCACTTCTTTGGCGCGGGAGTCTTTTTTGCGCGCCACCTTTTGACAGCGGAGCGTAAAAAAAATGACCGTCGGCACAGAACATCGTAAGACCCATTCAAATGAATGGGCAGATGTTTGCCGACGCTTTTGAGCCGCATTTTTGGACGTAATTCGGAGCTAAAAAGCCAGAATTACGTCTGTAAATAGTGTGTGTGAACCCAGCCTCAGGAGTCTCCCAGTAGCTCTGTTAAACTTGAAGAAATATATATTTCGACCAAATTTATAATAACAATTGTTGGTGTAAACTTTTACTCCTTATAGGTACAAACTGGATGATTGAAATCTTGAATTTAATTAAAAACAAAGGAGATCATACAATAAGCAAAACTGTGCCTATCTATACTAGATCACCATGGTATGAAGTAGTTGGATCTCAAGAAATTATCCAAAAGATGGAGCCTCCAAGAATAATATGTTCCCACCTACCACACTACATTTTTGCTAAATCGTATTTTAAATCTAAGGCGAAAGTAAGTAAAACCAAATACTTTGCTTTGTGAAAATAGATTCATGAATCATGTGTTTCGGATTATGCCAATTTAATGTATTAGTCATTTGTCATCTGTTTGCCATCTATTTTGCATCCATTTTTCATGGCCGTTAAAAAAACAGATGGATTTAATTTGTTAGTGATTTTTGTACCAACCCCCTGAAAACACCACAGTGCCCATGTAGCTAGTGCCGTAATGCTCCTGTAGATTCTGCCACAGTACCCACTACAGATAGTGTCTACAAAGAAAGTGCCCACATGGTGCCAAAGTGCCCACTGTAGATAGTGCCACAGTGCCCACATAGTGCCACAGTTATCACATATAAAGTGCGATATAAAGTATAATAGTGCCTAAATATAAAGTGAAAATGCCCACATAGATGGTGCCACAGAGCACATATAGATAATGCCCATATAGTGCCACAGTGTCCCTGTAGCCAGACCCCCTAGAAGATACCACATGCCAGCTGTAGATAGCGTTACACACCTGTAGACAGCGCCACCCCCTAGCGCCCCACACATCTCACCTGTAGATAGCTGCACACATATGGACAGGGACATCAGGGGCTTTGAGATGCCGGAATCCCCGGCCAGAGTGTCGGCCAAGCTCTGGCTAGGGATTCCGCTTTAGCAAGAGCCCCTGACATCCCTGTCCATATATGAACGGGACGTCAGGGGCTTTGAGATGCAGAATCCCCAGCCAGAGCGTCAACAAAGCTCTGGCCGGTGATTTTGCTCCTGGAGGAGCCACTAACAGTGACGTCAAGGGGTTTTCCAAGACAGGAGTCCTCGACTAGATCCATTGACTCCAATGGGGACTTCGGGCCGTGAAAATGGACAAAAATAGAACATGTTCTATTTTTTAACAGCTTGCATTTACGGGTTGTTAAAAAAAATGGCCGAGTAAATACATCTGTAGAACCTCATTGTTCTGAAAACGGCCGTGTAATGGCCGTTAAAAAACAGACATCACACAGCCATTTTTCACTGTTTTGTGAATGTAGCCTTGTTCTAGACAAGATCAAATAGATCAATCACCTGGCAACATCCCCAATTTACGAATATTTACTGAATCCTCTAATAATCTTCAAGATGTGCAAAGGCTACAGCGTGTACAAAATTGTCCACTTAGTGCGCATTTGGGCAAATTTATCAAATTGCAAACGAAAAGTAGCATAATATGTGTCTGATTTGTGTAAAAAGTGCCAAATTAAACATCTTTTTGATGGGACACTATTTTTTCAGATTATCTACACAATGCGAAACCCGAGAGATGTTATTGTATCTTTGTACCATTTTACCAAGATTCTCAATATTTTTGAAGATGCTGAGAACTTACAGAAATTACTAGATGACTTTATAAAGGGGAATGGTGAGATTTTTCCTTAATATATCACCAGAATCTGACATATTATTTATATATATATATTTTTTATTATAAATGTGTAAAGGATCTGCCAGGCACAGCTTCGGGGTTAACGCCCATAGATAATCAGTCTGCACCTACTTCTATGTCTGTGAGACTGACTCCATCTTCCACAACTCAGGGTGGCAGGCTTAGGAGTGGGAGAACCTATCACAGCCTGGCCAGACGGAGCTAGCTCCCGCCCTCTGTCTATTTATACCTGCCTTCCCTGTTTCTCCTTTGCTTGTGATTCTTCTCGTTTGGTTTCCTGGCCCTGCTGCAGCTTCTTGTACCATTGTCCTTGCTTCTTATTGACCCCGGCTTGCTGACTACTCTCCTGCTCTGCGTTTGGTACCTCGTACACTCCTGGTTTGACACGGCTTGTTTACTACTCTTCTGCTCTGCGTTTGGCACCTCGTACTCTCCTGGTTTAACTCGGCTTGTTCACTTCTCTTGTTGCTCACGGTGTTGCCGTGGGCAACTGCCCTTTCTCCCCCTAGCTCTGTGTACCCTTGTCTGTTTGTCTGTCGTGCACTTATTGAGCGTAGGGACCGTCGCCCAGTTGTACACCGTCGCCTAGGGTGGGTCGTTGCAAGTAGGCAGGGACTGAGTGGTGGGTAGATTAGGGCTCACTTGTCTGTCTCCCCACCCCCGTCATTACATAAACACAAGCCCATATACCTAGTCTACCCTGGTCCCTCTCACTACTATGGACCCCCTTGAGACCCTGGCTCAGCAAATGCAGGGTCTCTCCCTACTGGTCCAGGCCCTGGCTCAGAGGGTCAACCAGCCTGATGCTACCATGGTAGTCCCCCTCACCTCACCTCTTGAACCCCACCTCAAGTTGCCCGACCGGTTCTCAGGGGACCGGATGACTTTTCTCTCCTTTCGGGAGAGTTGTAGGCTCTATTTTCGTTTAAAGCCCCACTCCTCAGGTTCTGAGAGCCAGCGGGTGGGTATAATTATGTCCCGGCTCCAGGAAGGGCCCCAAGAATGGGCCTTCTCCTTGGCTCCTGATGCCCCTGAACTTTCCTCCGTTGATCTTTTCTTTTTTGCTCTCGGACTCATCTATGACGAGACTGACAAGACTGCTTTTGCCGAGAGTCAGCTGGTGACCTTACGTCAGGGTAGGAGACCTGTTGAGGAGTATTGCTCTGACTTTAGGAAGTGGTGCGTAGCTTCTCGGTGGAATGACCCTGCCTTAAGGTGCCAGTTTAGGTTGGGTCTGTCGAACGCCCTGAAAGATCTGCTAGTTAGTTATCCCTCTTCTGACTCCCTAGACCAGGTTATGGCTTTAGCGGTACGACTTGACCGACGTCTCAGGGAACGACGACTTGAACGTCTTGATGTTTTCTCCTCTGACTCCCCCATGATGCCTCCCGAGGTTCCGTTGCTTCGTTCCTCCCCGGAAGACTCGGAGGTACCTATGCAACTCGGGGCCTCCGTGTCCCCCCAACAACGCAGAGATTTCCGCAGGAAGAATGGTCTCTGCTTCTACTGTGGGGATGACAAGCATCAAGTGAACAACTGTCCTAAGCGTAAGAATGCAGCCAGAGAACTTCCGCGCCTAAGTGATCATCGGGAAGGTCACTTGGGCGCACAGGTATTTCCCGTAAATATGAAACGTAATAAAATCTTGCTTCCCTTTCAGGTCTCTTTTGGTGGTAGGTCTGCTACCGGCAGTGCCTTCGTGGATTCAGGGTCTTCTGCTATATCATGTCTGTGGAATTTGCTATGTCTCTAGCTATGCCTTTGATTGATTTGCCTAAACCTTTTCCGGTAGTAGGTATCGACTCCATTCCTCTTGCTAATGGTTATTTTACACAGCATACCCCTGTTTTTGAACTCCTTGTTGGCTCCATGCATTTGGAGCAGTGCTCTGTACTGTTAATGCAGGGATTATCGTCCGATTTGGTTTTAGGCCTTCCCTGGTTGCAGTTGCATAATCCCACATTTGACTGGAATTCTGGGGACCTTACCAAATGGGGTAATGAATGCATGACGTCATGTTTTTCTGTTAATTCTATTTCTCCCCCTGAGGTGGTGAACACGCTACCTGAGTTTGTTCAGGACTTCGCCGATGTTTTGTCTAAGGAGGCCTCCGAAGTGTTACCTCCTCATAGAGAATATGATTGCGCAATCAATTTGGTACCAGGAGCTAAGCTCCCTAAGGGTAGGATATTTAATCTCTCTTGTCCCGAACGTGAAGCCATGAGCGAGTATATCCAGGAATGCCTGGCCAAGGGTTACATTCGCCCCTCTACTTCTCCTGTAGGTGCTGGTGTAAAGGATCTGCCAGGCACTGCTTCGGGGTTAATTCCCAGAATTAATCAGTCAACACCTGAGTGTACATCCCTGAGACAGACACCAGCTTCCTCCACTCAGGCTGGCAGGCTTAGGAGTGGGAGAGCCTATCGCAACCTGGCCAGACTCAGCTAGCTCCCGCCCTCGGTCTATTTAAGCCTGCTCTTCCTGTCCATCTGTGCTTGTGAATTCTTTCCTTGAGGTTTCCTGGCCCAGCTACAGCTCCTGCTACTTTTTGATCCTGCTCCATACAGACCCCGGCTTACCGACTACTCTTCTGCTTTTCGCTTTGTACCTCGCACTCTCCTGGCTTGACTCGGCTCGTTCACTACTCTGTGGCTCACGGTGTTTCCGCGAGCAACTGCCCATTTCCCTTGCTTGTATTCCCTTGTTTGTTTGTCGTGTTTGTCATGCACTTACTGAGCGCAGGGACCGCCGCCCAGTTGTACCCCGTCGCCTAGGGCGGGTCGTTGCAAGTAGGCAGGGACAGAGTGGCGGGTAGATTAGGGCTCACTTGTCCGTTTCCCTACCCCCCCCACCATTACAAATTCACAAGCCCTATACCTAGTCTACCCTGGTCCCTGACACCATTATGGAACCCCGTGAAACCCTGGCTCAGCAAATGCAGGGTCTCTCCCTACAGGTCCAGGCCCTGGCTCAGAGGGTCAACCAGCCTGATGCTACCTTGGTAGTTCCCCTCACCGCACCCCTTGAACCCCACCTCAAGTTGCCCGACCGGTTCTCAGGTGACCGGAGGGCTTTTCTCTCCTTTCGGGAGAGTTGTAGGCTTTACTTTCGCTTAAAGCCTCACTCCTCAGGTTCTGAGAGCCAGCGGGTGGGTATAATTATGTCCCGGCTCCAGGAAGGGCCCCAAGAGTGGGCCTTCTCCTTGGCTCCTGGCGCCCCTGAACTTTCCTCCGTTGA
The DNA here is from genome assembly GCF_050947455.1 of Rhinoderma darwinii. Classification (NCBI taxonomy): domain Eukaryota; kingdom Metazoa; phylum Chordata; class Amphibia; order Anura; family Rhinodermatidae; genus Rhinoderma; species Rhinoderma darwinii. The sequence goes on along the minus strand of NC_134696.1, from coordinate 61,622,172 downwards.
TTGTTTCTTTTCTGCCCTCGGACTCATTTATGACGAGACTGACAGAACTGCCTTTGCCGAGAGTCAGCTGGTGACCTTACGTCAGGGTAAGAGACCTGTTGAGGAGTATTGCTCTGACTTTAGGAAGTGGTGCGTAGCTTCTCGGTGGAATGACCCTGCCTTAAGGTGCCAGTTTAGGTTGGGTCTGTCGAATGCCCTGAAAGACCTGCTAGTTAGTTATCCCTCTTCTGACTCCTTAGACCAGGTTATGGCTTTAGTGGTACGACTTGACCGACGTCTCAGGGAACGACAACGTGAACGTTTATGTGTTTTTTCCTCTGACTCCCCCATGATGCCTCCCGAAGTCCCGTTGCTTCGTTTCTCCCCTAAAGACTCAGAAATACCTATGCAACTCGGGGCCTCCGTGTCCCCTCAACAACGTAGAGAATTCCGCAGGAAGAATGGTCTCTGCTTCTACTGTGGGGATGTCAAGCATCAAGTAAACAACTGTCCCAAGCGTAAGAATGCTGTCAGAGAGCTCCCGCGTCTAAGTGATCATCGGGGAGGTCACTTGGGCGCACAGGTATTTCCCGTAAATATGAAACGTACTAAGATATTGCTTCCCTTTCAGGTCTCTTTTGGTGGTAGGTCTGCTACCGGCAGTGCCTTCGTGGATTCAGGGTCCTCTACTAATATCATGTCTGTGGAATTTGCTATGTCTCTCGCTATGCCTCTGATTGATTTGCCTAAACCTGTTCCGGTAGTGGGTATCGACTCCACTCCTCTTGCTAATGGTTATTTTACACAGCATACCCCTGTTTTTGAACTCCTTGTTGGCTCCATGCATTTGGAGCAATGCTCTGTACTATTGATGCAGGGATTATCGTACGATTTGGTTCTAGGTCTTCCCTGGTTGCAGTTGCATAATCCTACGTTTGACTGGAATACTGGGGAGCTAACCAAATGGGGTAATGAATGTTGTACGTCATGTTTTTCTGTTAATTCTATTTCTCCCCCTAAGGAGGTGAATACGCTACCCGAGTTTGTTCAGGACTTCGCTGATGTTTTCTCTAAAGAGGCCTCCGAAGTATTACCGCCTCATAGAGAATACGATTGCGCTATCGAATTGGTACCAGGAGCTAAGCTTCCTAAGGGTAGGATATTTAACCTTTCTTGTCCCGAACGTGAAGCCATGAGGGAGTATATCCAGGAATCCCTGGCCAAGGGTTACATTCGTCCCTCTTCTTCTCCGGTAGGTGCTGGCTTCTTCTTCGTAGGGAAGAAGGATGGGGGTCTTAGGCCATGCATTGACTACCGTGGCCTGAATAAGGTCACGGTAAGGAACCAGTATCCCCTTCCTTTGATTCCTGATCTCTTTAATCAGGTTCAGGGGGCCCAATGGTTCTCTAAATTGGATCTACGGGGGGCGTATAACCTTATTCGCATCAAAGAGGGGGATGAGTGGAAGACTGCGTTTAACACGCCCGAAGGCCATTTCGAATACCTCGTCATGCCCTTTGGGTTGTGCAATGCCCCTGCGGTCTTCCAGAACTTCATAAATGAGATTTTGAGAAATTACCTGGGGATATTTCTTGTAGTGTACCTTGATGACATATTGGTGTTTTCCAGGGACTGGTCCTCCCACATAGAGCATGTCAGGAAAGTGCTCCAGGTCCTTCGAGAAAACAAACTGTTTGCCAAAATCGAAAAATGTGTATTTGGGGTACAGGAGATACCATTTTTAGGTCAAATCCTCACTCCTCATGAATTCCGCATGGACCCTGCCAAGGTTCAGGCTGTGGCTGAATGGGTCCAACCTGCCTCCCTGAAAGCGCTACAGTGTTTTTTGGGGTTCGCTAACTATTACAGGAGATTTATTGCTAACTTCTCGGTCGTCGCTAAGCCTCTTACGGACCTCACTCGCAAGGGTGCTGATGTCCTCCATTGGCCCCCTGAGGCCGTCCAGGCTTTTGAGACCCTCAAGAAGTGCTTTATCTCGGCCCCCGTGCTGGTTCAGCCCAACCAAAGGGAGCCATTTATTGTGGAGGTTGACGCGTCCGAGGTGGGAGTGGGGGCCGTCTTGTCCCAGGGTACCAGCTCCCTCACCCATCTCCGCCCCTGTGCTTACTTTTCTAGGAAGTTTTCGCCCACGGAGTGTAACTATGATATTGGCAACCGCGAACTTTTAGCCATTAAATGGGCATTTGAAGAGTGGCGCCACTTCCTGGAGGGGGCTAGGCACCAGGTAACGGTCCTTACCGACCACAAGAATCTGGTTTTCCTAGAATCTGCCCGGAGGCTAAACCCGAGACAAGCTCGATGGGCGTTGTTTTTTACCAGATTCAATTTTTTGGTTACCTATAGGGCCGGGTCTAAAAATATTAAGGCGGATGCACTGTCGCGTAGCTTCATGGCCAGCCCTCCTTCGGAGGAAGATCCTGTTTGTATTTTGCCTCCAGGTATAGTCATTTCCTCTATCGAGTCCGATTTAGTCTCTGAAATTGCTGCTGATCAAGGTTCAGCTCCTGGGAACCTTCCTGAGAACAAGCTGTTTGTTCCCCTGCAATTCCGGCTAAGGGTACTTAGGGAAAATCACGACTCCGCACTATCTGGCCATCCAGGCATCCTGGGTACCAAACACCTCATTACCAGAAATTATTGGTGGCCTGGTTTGCCTAAAGACGTTAAGGCCTACGTCGCCGCCTGTGAGGTTTGTGCCAGGTCCAAGACTCCCAGGTCCCGACCAGCGGGCTTACTGCGTTCGTTGCCCATTCCCCAGAGACCTTGGACACATATCTCCATGGATTTTATCACCGATTTGCCTCCATCCCAAGGCAAGTCGGTGGTGTGGGTGGTGGTAGACCGCTTCAGTAAAATGTGCCACTTTGTGCCCCTCAAGAAACTACCCAACGCCAAGACGTTGGCTACCTTGTTTATCAAACACATCCTGCGTCTCCATGGGGTCCCCGTCAATATTGTTTCTGACAGAGGGGTACAATTTGTTTCATTGTTTTGGAGAGCCTTCTGTAATAAGTTGGGGATTGATCTGTCCTTCTCCTCTGCTTTCCATCCTGAAACCAATGGCCAAACGGAGAGGACTAATCAGTCTCTAGAACAATACTTAAGATGTTTTGTCTCTGACTGTCAATCTGATTGGGTTTCTTTCATTCCCCTCGCCGAATTTTCCCTTAATAACCGGGTCAGTAACTCGTCAGGGGTCTCTCCCTTTTTCTGTAATTTTGGGTTTAATCCACGGTTCTCCTCCGTTTCACCTGGTTGTTCCAACAATCCCGAGGTGGAGGTCGTTCATCGGGATCTGTGCACAGTCTGGGCCCAGGTTCAGAAGAACCTAGAGGCGTCCCAGAGCATACAGAAGGCTCAGGCCGATAGAAGACGTTCTGCTAACCCCCTGTTTGTGGTCGGGGATCTGGTGTGGTTGTCATCCAGGAACTTGCGTCTCAAGGTTCCGTCCAAAAAGTTTGCTCCCCGGTTTATTGGGCCGTATAAGGTCATTGAGGTCCTCAGTCCTGTCTCTTTCCGGCTGGAGTTACCCCCGTCTTTTCGTATACACAACGTGTTTCATGCCTCCCTCCTGAAACGCTGCTCCCCGTCCTTGGCCCCCTCGAGGAAACCTCCTGTTCCCGTCCTCACCCCTGAGGGGGTGGAATTTGAGGTGGCCAGGATCGTGGACAGCAAGATGGTCCAAGGCTCCCTCCAGTACCTGGTCCATTGGAGAGGATACGGGCCTGAGGAGAGGACTTGGGTACCCGCCCGGGATGTTCACGCTGGGGTATTGGTCAGGAGGTTCCACCTGCGTTTCCCCAGTAAGCCAGGTCCACTTAGAAAGGGTCCGGTGGCCCCTCATAAAAGGGGGGGTACTGTAAAGGATCTGCCAGGCACTGCTTCGGGGTTAATTCCCAGAATTAATCAGTCAACACCTGAGTGTACATCCCTGAGACAGACACCAGCTTCCTCCACTCAGGCTGGCAGGCTTAGGAGTGGGAGAGCCTATCGCAACCTGGCCAGACTCAGCTAGCTCCCGCCCTCGGTCTATTTAAGCCTGCTCTTCCTGTCCATCTGTGCTTGTGAATTCTTTCCTTGAGGTTTCCTGGCCCAGCTACAGCTCCTGCTACTTTTTGATCCTGCTCCATACAGACCCCGGCTTACCGACTACTCTTCTGCTTTTCGCTTTGTACCTCGCACTCTCCTGGCTTGACTCGGCTCGTTCACTACTCTGTGGCTCACGGTGTTTCCGCGAGCAACTGCCCATTTCCCTTGCTTGTATTCCCTTGTTTGTTTGTCGTGTTTGTCATGCACTTACTGAGCGCAGGGACCGCCGCCCAGTTGTACCCCGTCGCCTAGGGCGGGTCGTTGCAAGTAGGCAGGGACAGAGTGGCGGGTAGATTAGGGCTCACTTGTCCGTTTCCCTACCCCCCCCACCATTACAGCTGGCTTCTTCTTTGTAGGGAAGAAGGATGGTGGTCTTAGGCCATGCATTGACTACCGAAGCTTGAATAAGGTCACTGTAAGGAACCAGTATCCCCTTCCTCTGATTCCTGATCTCTTTAATCAGGTTCAGGGGGCCCAATGGTTCTCTAAGTTTGATCTACGGGGGGGGGGGGGCGTATAACCTTATTCGCATCAAAGAGGGGGATGAGTGGAAAACTGTGTTTAACACGCCCGAAGGTCATTTCGAATACCTCGTCATGCCCTTTGGGTTGTGTAATGCTCCCGCGGTCTTCCAGAATTTCATAAATGAGATTTTAAGAGACTACCTGGAGTTATTTCTTGTAGTGTACCTTGATGACATACTTGTGTTTTCCAAGGACTGGTCCTCCCACATTGAGCATGTCAGGAAGGTGCTCCAGGTCCTTCGAGAAAACAAACTGTTTGCAAAGACCGAAAAATGTGTGTTTGGGGTGCAGGAGATACAATTTTTGGGCCAAATCCTCACTCCTCATGAATTCCGCATGGACCCCGCCAAAGTCCAGGCTGTGGCGGAATGGGTCCAACCTGCCTCCCTGAAGGCGTTACAGTGCTTCCTGGGGTTCGCTAATTATTACAGGAGGTTTATTGCTAACTTCTCGGTCATCGCTAAGCCTCTTACGGATCTCACTCGCAAAGGTGCTGATATCCTCCACTGGCCTCCTGAGGCTGTCCAGGCTTTTGAGGTCCTTAAGAAGTGCTTTATCTCGGCCCCGGTGCTGGTTCAGCCCAACCAAATGGAGCCATTTATCGTGGAGGTTGACACATACGAGGTGGGAGTGGGGGCTGTCTTGTCCCAGGGTACCAGGTCCCTCACCCATCTCCATCCCTGTGCCTACTTCTTAGCAACCGCGAACTCTTAGCCATTAAATGGGCATTTGAAGAGTGGCGCCACTTCCTGGAGGGGGCTAGGCACCAGGTAACGGTCCTTACCGACCACAAGAATCTGGTTTTCCTAGAATCTGCCCGGAGGCTAAACCCGAGACAAGCCCGTTGGGCGTTATTTTTTACCAGATTCAACTTTGTGGTTACCTATAGGGCTGGGTCTAAAAATGTTAAGGCTGATGCACTGTCACGTAGCTTCATGGCCAGCCCTCCTTCGGAGGAAGATCCTGCTTGTATTTTGCCTCCAGGTATAATCATTTCCGCTATTGATTCTGATTTAGTCTCTGAAATTTCGGCTGATCAAGGTTCAGCTTCCGGGAGCCTTCCTGAGAACAAGCTGTTTGTTCCCCTGCAATTCCGGCTAAGGGTACTTAGGGAAAATCATGACTCTGCACTATCTGGCTATCCAGGCATCCTGGGTACCAAGCACTTCATTGCCAGAAACTATTGGTGGTCTGGGTTGCCTAAAGACGTTAAGGCCTACGTCGCCGCTTGTGAAGTTTGTGCTAGGTCCAAGACTCCCAGGTCCCGACCAGCGGGCTTACTATGTTCTTTGCCCATTCCCCAGAGATCTTGGACCCATATCTCCATGGATTTTATCACCGATTTGCCTCCATCTCAAGGCAAGTCGGTGGTGTGGGTTGTAGTAGACCGCTTCAGTAAGATGTGCCACTTTGTGCCCCTCAAAAAACTACCCAATGCTAAGACGTTAGCTACCTTGTTTTTCAAACACATCCTGCGTCTCCATGGGGTCCCTGTCAATATTGTTTCTGATAGAGGGGTACAATTTGTTTCATTGTTTTGGAGAGCCTTCTGTAAAAAGTTGGATATTGATCTGTCCTTCTCCTCTGCCTTCCATCCTGAAACTAATGGCCAAACTGAGAGGACTAATCAGTCTCTAGAACAATATTTAAGGTGTTTTATCTCTGACTGTCAATATGATTGGGTCTCATTCATTCCCCTCGCCGAATTTTCCCTTAATAACCGGGTCAGTAACTCGTCAGGGGTTTCCCCCTTTTTTTGTAATTTTGGGTTTAATCCACGGTTCTCTTCCATTTCACCTGGTAGTTCCAACAATCCCGAGGTAGAGGTCGTTCATCGAGAACTGTGCACAGTCTGGGCTCAGGTTCAGAAGAAGGTCATTGAAGTCCTCAATCCTGTCTCCTTCCGACTGGAGTTGCCCCCATCTTTTAGAGTACACGACGTGTTTCATGCCTCCCTCCTTAAACGCTGATCCCCGTCCTTGGCTCCCTCGAGGAAACCTCCGGTCCCTGTTCTCACCCCTGAGGGGGCAGAATTCAAGGTGGCCAAGATTGTGGACAGCAGGATGGTCCAAGGCTCCCTCCAGTACCTGGTCCATTGGAGAGGATATGGGCCTGAGGAGAGGACTTGGGTACCCGCTCGGGATGTCCACGCTGGGATATTGGTCAGGAGGTTTCACCTTCGTTTCCCCAGTAAACCAGGTCCACTTAGAAAGGGTCCGGTGGCCCCTCATAAAAGGGGGGGTACTGTAAAGGATCTGCCAGGCACAGCTTCGGGGTTAACGCCCATAGATAATCAGTCTGCACCTGCTTCTATGTCTGTGAGACTGACTCCATCTTCCACCACTCAGGGTGGCAGGCTTAGGAGTGGGAGAACCTATCACAGCCTGGCCAGACGGAGCTAGCTCCCGCCCTCTGTCTATTTATACCTGCCTTTCCTGTTCCTCCTTTGCTTGTGATTCTTCTCGTTTGGTTTCCTGGCCCTGCTGCAGCTTCTTGTACCATTGTCCTTGCTTCTTATTGACCCCGGCTTGCTGACTACTCTCCTGCTCTGCGTTTGGTACCTCGTACACTCCTGGTTTGACTCGGCTTGTTTACTTCTCTTCTGCTCTGCGTTTGACACCTCGTACTCTCCTGGTTTAACTTGGCTTGTTCACTTCTCTTGTTGCTCACGGTGTTGCCGTGGGCAACTGCCCTTTCTCCCCCTAGCTCTGTGTACCCTTGTCTGTTTGTCTGTCGTGCACTTATTGAGCGTAGGGACCGTCGTCCAGTTGTACCCCGTCGCCTAGGGCGGGTGGTTGCAAGTAGGCAGGGACTAAATGGTGGGTAGATTAGGGCTCACTTGTCTGTCTCCCCACCCCCGTCATTACAAAATGTAAATTTTTTTTATTTTTGGTATGGTTTTTCTTGTGACCATCCATATAAAAGAAAATCCTGAAACATTTAATGTTTCACATAGTTTTTAGCAACTTTTCTCACAAGGGTTTTAGCCACTGGAGCACACACAATAGGCTATTTTTTGTTTTCTGCAGCTCACTTTTCAGCTTTGCTGTGTGGACTGGGACAGAGCCAGCAGTGATATCATTATTTTATGACAGCTCTATTGTACTGCTGGAGGTCTTCCTAGAACTATATTAGTCTATTCACTTTTCTGCCAATTAACTCTTATTCATTGCAGCTGCCATACAGAACACATACTATACAACATAGGAATAACGTCTTTCCAATATGGCAGCCACCAGGGAAATAAAAATAAAATAAAAAGGTACGAAAAAATTAAAATAGTAAACACATTATTTCTATATACTTTTATTTAATTAATGAGACTAAAATTAGATAAATGCTACATTCACTGTTAAACCATACATATACTATATTTAGATCAAAATTACAGTAAATAATATGAAATAAAAAAAATACAAGATATTCATATCTTTATGGCTACTAATAAAATTAATGGATTTTTTTTTAATAATGAATATTAAATAAAAAAAATACAAGATATTCATATCTTTATGGCTACTAATGAAATTAATGGAAAATTTTTAGAAAAAGTTTGCATTCCTACCTTCTATGGTGAATTTGAGCTGTCATGTAGTCATTCCTACCCCCATTTACTTCAGTTTACTGCATTCCCCTTGTGTACTCATCTAAAAAATATACAGATAGCACAGGGGAATGACGATAAGAGTTAAGGCCCTTTTACACAGGACGATCAGCGAGTGCTGATCAACGAGACATACACGTTTGGCCGCTGCAGGGAAAATGTAGCATGACATGTGGCTATTCAAAGGAATGGCCATCTTTGTAATGTATGGACCCACCAGGTTTACAAGTGTGGCTCTAAATCCTGGCTTGCAGGGGGGGTCCCAATCGGGCATAATCGGGCACATAAGGCCCTTTTGCACTGGCCAACACTCAGCCGATGCAGCGAGCGCCGATCAATGAGACATCGTTGATCGGCGCTCGCTTGCTCCTGCACACGGAGCTATTGATGGGGACGAGCGGTCATTACTCCGATCGCTCGTCCCCATACATTATTATCATGTCGGCAGCGCGTCTCCCTATTTACACAGGGAGTTGTGCTGCCGACAACGATAATCTTTTACTTTTTTAAAACGATACGACCAGCAGATGAATGAGTGTTTGCCTGGTCATCTGCTGATCGTTCCCCTGTATACACAGGACAATTATCGGCAACGAGCGTTATATTAACGCTCGTTTGCCCGATAATCATTCTGTGTAAAACCCCATTTATACTCAATGTTTGTATAGAAATGGTAAACTCGGCTCTATTCGTTCAAAATGACTATGGTTGCAAATTCCTGTGTCTAGTTACAGTAGGATTTGCAGCCATGGAGCACAAACTACTACTCTAACAAAAAATACCACGTAGACTAAGGGTCCTCTTACAGGGTCCGACATGGGCTGTGTAAACGAGCACCAATCAACGAGACAGCTCGTTGATCGGCGCTCGTTTGCTCCTTTCACAAGGAGCAATGCATGGGGACGAGCGATCGTTACTCCAATCGCTCGTCCCCATACATTTCTATCATGTTGGCAGCAGGTATCCCAGTTTACATAGGGGAAGATGTGCTGCTCATAACGATAATATTTCTGGCTGCATAAACGATACAATCAGCCGATGAATGAGCTCGCTCATCGGCTGATCGTTGCACTATTTACACAGGGCAATGATCGGCAGTGGCGGATTAAGTAAACCATGGGCCCTGGGCTGTTCCTCAAGCTTGGGCCCCCTTGTCCACCACCGCCCTGCCACGTCATGTCTATATTAAACACCACCTTTCTGTGTGAGCATTGACAAATGAGTGCTACGATTCCCCATGTCAAAGGGCTGTGTCCCTACATATTGACAGTCTCCAACTATCGCTGACAGTATCACACTGTGTAGGGACACATCCTCCTGACAAGGGGAATGGTAACACGCATTTTTCTATTAGTCCTGTGTACACAAAGAATTTATGTGGAATACAAGGATTTCCGATAACTGACATGTCAGGAGAGGTGACAGATAAATGCAATGACTCACAGGAGATGTCTTCACTGATGGGTCGTTCTCTTTTCTTCTCCATCTGACACAGACCGCTATGGCGACTTCTACTGATGTCTGCAGAGTTTCCTGATGAGAAATCTTTTCCCCTTGATTCTGTAGCCATTTTCAGCATCTATAGCAACATAAAAATTCAGACATAAACACCATAAATTGTCTTACACCCCAGACCCCTAAGCAAATTAAGACCCAGGCCCATACATTAACTCAAACCAATAAATTCAGTCCCCAAGAGGTAACTAAACGTTTAAACAACATTTGGCGTCTCATAGTGAGAGTGATATGTCAGAAGTTTTGATCGATGGGGGTCCCAGCATTGAGACCACCACCGATCACTAAAACAAAGCAGCAGGAGTGCTCGGGTGAGCGCTGTTGCACTTCATTTCTGATTGTCTTTCCTAGGCACGGTGTACGGACTCATAGACTTTCTGTTGTGCCCGTACACCGCATGCTCGGCTATCAGAGGAAAGACGATCAGAAACAAAGTGGCTCCTCACTCACCTGAGCGCTTCTGCCACTTTGTTTCAGAGATTGGTGGGGTCTCAGTGCCCGGACCCCCACCGATTAGAACATTTGACATGTCACTATGACATGTAATTTTTTTTAAAAAGTTTCGTTAGTTACCCTTTAAGCAGTCAGACACCCCTCCCCAGTGCATCTGACTGACTGCTGAGTGCCCTATGGGAGGGTCTAAGCGTCTGACACTTAGGGCGGATTTACACGAGCGTGTGCGTTTTGCGCACGCAAAAAATGCTGCGTTTTGCACGCGCAAAAGACACTTAACAGCTTCGTGTGTCATCACCAAATGATGAGCAGCTGCGTGCCTTTCGCGCAGCCGCCATCATTATGACACTCTGTATGTTTGTAGCACGTGGTGCTTTTCTGTTTGCAATCATAGTTTTACTGCTGTTGAGCAAATCACGCACGTCCCACGGAGGTGCCTCCGTGTGGCATGCGTGATTTTCCAGCACCCATTGACTTCAATGGGTGCGTGATGCACAAAAAACGCAGAAATATAGGACATGTCGTGAATTTTACGCAGCGGACACACGCTGCGCAAAAATCACTGACGGTCTGCACTGCCCCACAGACTTACATAGGTCCGTACGACACGCGTAAAAAGCACGCACGTTGCACGGACGTATTACACGTTCGTGTAAATCCGCCCTTATGGCTCTGGGGGGGAAGGAGTTATTCCCCTATAGAACCCTCAACAGCAATCAAACGCTCTGACACCCCCCCTGCAGTATAATAACTACTGAGGGCTCTATTGGGGAGATTATACTGCTTAGGGGGTTCTGAGCATCTGACTTACTGCAGAGGGCTCTATGGGTGGGAAATTATTTCACACACAAAAAATGTGAGATTAAACACCCTATATACAATTCACACTAACACCACAAACTATATATTCAAACCACACACACTACACGCACACACTATATAGACTTACATAATAGACACTATAAACACAGCTAAATAAATTAGAAAAGAGACACAGCGCCACAAATGAGGGTCTGATAAATTATCAGAAAATTGGTGGATGCGATGATTGCGCTCACCTCGGGTGGTGGACACCTTAAGGTGTCAGTCGGGCTTGAACAAGCTGCAGCCAGGTCCACATCACAGTCAAAACAAGTTTGCTGTCAAATTGTATTGCGATTGGATTTGGGGAAAAAAAGGGGGAACCAACGGCGCTGCTTGAATAGAGATCATCCACGACCATTCCAGTGGGTAAAGTAATAAAAGGATTTATTGTCAACAGGCTACGCGTTTCGACGCCGCACCGGCGTCTTCCTCAGGCCAAGGAAGACGCCGGTGCGGCGTCGAAACGCGTAGCCTGTTGACAATAAATCCTTTTATTACTTTACCCACTGGAATGGTCGTGGATGATCTCTATTCAAGCAGCGCCGTTGGTTCCCCCTTTTTTTCCCCAAATCCAATCGCAATACTATAAACACAGCACACACTATATACACAGCGCACAGTATATACACAGCACACACTATATACACAGCACACACTATATACACAGCACACACTATATAGACTATATACACAGCACACACTATATAGACTATATACACAGCACACACTATATACACAGCACACACTATATACACAGCACACACTATATACACAGCACACACTATATAGACTATATACACAGCACACACTATTTACACAGCACACACTATATACACAGCACACACTATATAGACTTACATTATGACACACACACATAAACACACACACACACACACACACACACTTACCACAGTCTCTTCCTCTGCGGTGCTTGTCTCTGGCAGCCTCCAGGACCTTAATCATGTGACAGTGACGTCACCACAGGTCCTTCACCCTCTAGTTTCAGTTTTGCCGTTATCAGGCAGCTGCTGGAGATTTAAACAGGAGGGACAGTGCACAGCAGCACAGAGGAGCAGACTGTCAGGGAGACTCCAGCACCTGCCAATCACAATCTCTGACAGTCTGCTCTCTACAGCTGATGTGCTGTGCCCCTGTTCCCTGGCCGCAAATGACTCCCCCTGCACATCCCCCCCTCCTCTTCATCAGCAGCACGTGGGACCGATGACCGCTAGAATGCTGCCGGCAGCAGCCCTGGAGAGTTTTTTTATACTTGTGTGCGGTTTGGGCAGCTATGGGCCCCCGTGCAGCCTTGGGCCCCGGGCAGCCGCCCGAAACGCCCATATGAGGATCCGCCACTAATGATCGGGAACAAGCGTTCTGTGAACGCTCGTTCCCCCGCTAATTGACCCTTGTAAAAGGACCTTGACAGAAGATTAGTATTCATGAGCACATGTAGAATTTTTTATTTAAGTTCATGGGCCAAAGGTAAGGTTTGAAGGCAAGAGATTTATGTTGTATTAAAGTTTAATACTGGTAATAAAGATATAAGCCCTAACCTTTACTTTGATATTACAATTTATCACTTTCCAACTTTTTTTTGAGCACGTGTACTTTCACTATGGTAATTCTTGCGAAATAGTATCTGTATTTTAAAAAGTTAAAATCTATCACTATTATCTTAATTGTTGTTAAGCAAGCAGAGTCATTGTCTTTCTTTCAGTTCTGTACGGCTCTTGGTTTGACCATGTGAAAGGCTGGATGCAAATGAAAGATGACAGCAGATTCTTTTTTATCACATATGAGGAGCTCATACAGGTAATATTACAGCTATACAGGGCAGCTTGAAATTATAGTAGGGTCTGCATTCTTGCAAGAAGCAAGTTTTTTGTTAACCCCTTGGTGCCCCAGCCATTTTTTGTTTTTTGTTCTCGTTTTTCACTCCCTGCCTTCTAAGAGCCATAACTTTTTTAATTTTCTATTAGTGGAGTGGTGTGAAGGCTTATTTTTTGTGGGAGGAGTTGTAGTTTCTATCGGTACTATTTAAAGTACTATATAACGTACTGGGAAACTGGAAAAAAATGTGTGCGGTGGAATTGGAAAAAACTGCGATTTCTCCATCGTTTTTTTTTATTTAGTTTTTATGTCTTTCACCGAGCATTAAAAATGACAAATTAACTCAATTCTACTGGTCAAAATGATTATGGCAATACTAAATTTATGTAGTTTTTTTTAATGTTTTACTACTTTTACAAAGAAAAAACTATTTGTTAAAAAAAAATGTAAAAATCTTTGTCGCCATATTGTGGGAGGCATAACTTGTACATGTTTCTGGCTTATTTTGCCGTTTTTATTAGTAAAACTTTTTGGTACATATGACTTTTTTTAATCACATATGACGTTTTTTGAGAGCTAAGGTGACCAAAAAACAGAAATTCTGGCGTTTTAAATTTAGTTTTTTACAGCGTTCACCATGCAAGTTAAATAATATTATACTGTAATAGTTTGTACTTTTATGGACACGGCGATACCAATTATTTGTATTTATTTTTTTTACATTAGAGGAAAAATGGGAACAATGGGCTTTTTTGGGAATTTTCAATATTTTTTTCTTTTTTGTGCACTTCTAAAAACTTCTAACATTTTTTATTGGTCCCCCTAGGCAATTTAAACCAATCATCAGATCTCTGGTATAATACATAGCAATACTAATGTATCGCAGTGTATTGTCATTTTTACCGGCTCTTATTAAGCCCCACCAGAGGCAGGCCTAAACAGGAGCAGAAAGATGGCAGACCTGGGACCTTCATTAGGCCCCCGGGCTGCCATGACAACCATCAGCACCCCACAATCATGTCACAAGGGAGCCGTTTCCCTTTTTCTAACGCTTAGATGCTGCATTCTCTCTCTATTCCTGGCCGTTAGTGCGAGGTGTCAACTGTAATACACAGCTGACACCCATAGCGTCTGGAGCAGGCTCAACCCTCCGCACCATGACATTCAGTGTTATCATGGTGCGTCAAGGGGTTAATATTCTTATCCTCTGAATATATGGATGCACAATCTAATTAAAATGCATATGGAAAGTTACCAGGGACAGATGTTTGGCTACCGTTTTAGGGCAGGTACTTAATACCAATGTAGAAAAGTTGAACAGGGTTATATAGGCATGGATATTTGAGAGCCATGTTGCATTTGCAAAGCCTCCTAAGGACCAAAACAGTTCAAACCCCCAAAAGTGACTCAACTTGAGAAATGATACCCCTTAAGGAATCTTTTTTAAATATAAAGACTCAGCAGGTTAAATAACGGCTTAGGTGCCACTGTCAAGTGTCTGAGCACCTCCACTATATATTAAAGGCAAACTTCATATATACTGAAAAAACTTTTTAAAGACCAAGAAGCCAAAAAGCCACAAGTGTAATGAGAAAATACAAATTTTATTAGGACATACAACACAAAATGACATATGTTAAAATTCAAGGGGATCTAAAAAGGAAGAACGGTGTGGGTTGTTTAACAGAATGGATCTAGGGTGTCCTGTGACAAATGTGTTCCTTAGCTCTGATGTGCGTGGCAGTGACCAGAAAATAATCAAATGTCTAAATGGTAGATTATAGACATATAAACAACCTATCGATATTTCTACAGATGCATTTTAAGAGAAACATGGGGTACATCACATAAGTAAATATTCATGAGTGCCAAGAATCAGAAAATTGCAAAATCAGTACTGCCAAGATAGGAGTAAATGAAAGGAGAACGGTCAGAGTCAGGCCAACAGGCCAAAAGAGAAAAATGTTAGGTGTCCGAAGCATATGTAGGTCCAGAAGGATCTACTGAAAGCACAGATAACTGTTGTAGCAGGCTTACCCATAGAGGTGAATGTATGTATAGCCCCACACTGCGGCCCGAAATGGTGGGGCCCCGACGCGCGTTTCGCCAAACTGGCTTCCTCAGGACACCCTAGATCCATTCTGTTAAACAACCCACACCGTTCTTCCTTTTTAGATCCCCTTGAATTTTAACATATGTAATTTTGT
This sequence comes from Rhinoderma darwinii, assembly GCF_050947455.1. Lineage (NCBI taxonomy): Eukaryota > Metazoa > Chordata > Amphibia > Anura > Rhinodermatidae > Rhinoderma > Rhinoderma darwinii. The sequence continues at coordinate 61,607,083 of NC_134696.1, read as the reverse complement.
GTTGTATGTCCTAATAAAATTTGTATTTTCTCATTACACTTGTGGCTTTTTGGCTTCTTGGCCCTTAAGGAATCTATCTAGGGGTATAGTGAGCATTTAGACTCCACAGGTCTTTTGAAGAATTTAATGGACTTAGGCGGTGAAAATGAAAATGTTGTCCACTAAAATGTTGCATTTTTTTTATTTTCACAAGGGATAAAGAAGAAAAAGCACTTAAAATTTGTAAAGCAATTTCTCCCGATTACAGAAATGCCCCATATGTGGTCATAAACTTTAATTTTGACACACGGCAGAGCTCAGAAAAGTGGGAGCGCTTTTTGGCATGCAGATTTTACTGGATTGGTTTCAGGCGCCATGACTCTTTTGCAGAGCCCCTGAGGCACCAGTACAGTGCACGCCACAGGGCATTTATCTAAGGGTGTAGTGAGCATTTTAACCCACAGGTGTTTTATAGGTTTTATTAGAATTAGGCAGTGAAAATGAAAAAAATAAATTTCTCCAAAAATATATTGTTTTAGCTGCTAATTTTTCCTTTTCACAAGGGTAGTAGGAGAAAAAAACACAATAAAATTTGTTACTCAATTTCTCTAAATTGCTGTTTGGGCGAATGGCAGGGCTCAGAAGGGAAAGAGCGCCATTTGGCTTTTGGAGCACAGATTTTGCTGGATTGATGTCTGGGGCGCCTGAGGTACCAGAGTACAGTGGAAACCACAGAGAAGTGACCCAATTTTGAAAAATGACAGGGCTCAGGAGTGGAGGAGCACCATGGGAATGTGAAGCCCATTTTGGTGATTTTCACAGCATTAGCCCACAATTGCAGAGCTCTGAGATCAAATAGCTAAACAAACCCCCATGAAGTGACCCTCATTTTGAAAAACTACACCCGTCAAGGCATTTTTAAGGGGTGCAATGAACATTTTGACCCCACAGGTTTTTTCTTTTTATTAGAATTTAATGCCCAGCGGATGGTGCAAAGTGAAAATTGCAATTTTCCACTGATATGCCATTTTAGTGCGCAATATGTTGTGCCCAGTTTGTGCTACTAAATAAAAATACCTCATAAACTGTTTAGTGTTTACTTGTAAACAGCGTAATCTGTGCGGAGTACATCAGGGCATAATAAGAGGGTATAATAATGTGGTAAATGAATATTCATTTAGAGATGTGTGGTCAGTGTCACACTGATAAATGCTGCACAATCTTATCCCCGTAGGGAACGCACTCTGCACCTTTTATGTCGCCATATTCAGAGATGCATAACTTTTTTATTGTTTGTTTATGGAACTCTGTGTGGACATATTTTTTCAAGGACAATCTGTAGTTTTCATTGGTACCATTTTGGGGGACATGCGACTTGTAGATCACTTTCTATTAAATTTTTTGGAAAGCAAAGTGACCAAAAACCAGAAATTCTGACGTTTCTTTTTTTTTAAGTGTTCACTGTGTGCTCTAATTTATTAGGTTCATTTTTGATAACCATCCCATCGCTATGATTAGTCAGGCAGCAAAAAACTATTTATATACGACGCCTTTTTTTAGTATTTACTGTTTGCTATATTTATCATATCTTCCAAAATTGCAAATTCGTATCTGTCTACTATCTCTACAGTATACACTTTTTGTATTATCTCCAAAACTTTATCCGAATATCTCCTGAGTCACATTCCCAGCATTTGTGTTCCAACTCTTCTTCTTTTTAGCTTAACCCTTTCAGGACCAAGCTCATTTTGGCCTTCAGGACCTGCCCCATTTTTTCAAATCTGACATGTGTCATTTTATGTGGTAATAACTCTGGAATGCTTTTACCTATCCAAGTGATTCTGAGATTGTTTTCTTGTGACATATTGTACTATATATTAGTGGAAAAATTTGGTCGATAAATTCATTGCTTATTTGTATAAAACACCAAAATTTGGAGTAAATTTGCAAACATTATAATTTTTCTAATTTTAAATGCCAAAACCTAACATCACGTACAGAAGATCACAGACAATATTCTTGCAACGAGTAAATTACGTAATCCCAAATCCAGTTCCATTACAATGCTTCCTACTTTGATTGGATCTTACCGTTGCGGTCACTCTAGATGTATGTGTTGTTCTAACATTGCACATAGGGTTAAAACTTACACCTCAGTGGTTACTTCGGAAAATGTTAATATCAGAATGTTTTTAAACTGTGGTAGTGACTACGTCATTTATTTATTTGTTACAATGTCCTTGCAACCTGCAGTACATTGGAAGGACTATTCAATCCCTACACTGTAGAATTAATAAACATCGGTCAAATACCAGTAAAGGCTTTCCTAACCACAGTGTATCACGCCATTGTTCGCAGGTACATGAATGTAAATTTGACAATATTGTGGTGACACCAATTGAACAAATTCTGGTTGGTGCAACAAATAGATTCAGCCGTCTCAAACAACGTGAGAATTACTGGATCTATAAATTAGCATGCCTACACCCTGGAGGACTAAATGACGTTACTGAAATCTCTTTAGATTAAACATGCCCCCCTCCCCTCATAACCCCCCCCATTTATATATCTATATATTTATAAATTTACACATCAAAACTTTTCCTGACATCCTGGATAATAGAAATTTCATTGTTGAAGATTTTACGTGATTTTTTTCAAATCATTATGCTTCTGGCTATATAATATTTCATGTGAAATTATTGTTATTATCTATGTACCTGCATGTACTTTTACTTCGTGAGTAGGGTTCCAATTGATATCCTCCACCGTTGTGTAACGTTTAGTTTTCTGCTAATCGCCAAATTGTGTAGTTTGTCCTACTTCGGCCACCGTATTTTATTCACTGTTCGCATGTAACTATGAGAACGACGGCGCTGTCGACTGTCAAAATCACGGCGAGCGTTCTGGAGCATCCTATGACGTGGGTCCAGGTATGCTTCGTTCATATTTCCTTTTCCATCTGTCCTGGATACCCTCTAATGTAGTTTTACCCTTTCCTCATCGCGATTGCGCCGCTGTGGAATATCGTTCTGATGCATGATACTGACATCCACTGTGTAGACAACCTTTCACATTTTAAGTCTTAATCTCTTTTTTACCATTTAATAATTTATTTTTTCTCCCTTTTATTAAAACAGGACTATCTATCTATCTACTTAATATTTTATTAACTTTTATGGTACGTTTATTACACTGCTGTTCTAGTATGAGCACATTTATGTATTACTGTGACGTCATGGGTGAGCTTTGACCTCAGGTTTTTTTTTACACCCTTTTTTTGTGTCTGTTTGTATTTTTAACCTCTATAAATAGAGGTCCCATTGTGTCCTGCTTTTCTTGGCCTGATGAAGACGTTAGTCCAACGTTGAAACGCGTTGCCTGCCTATTATTATTAAATCTATTTATTTATCATTATCTCACTGGTCTTCATCATTATCTCCCACCTACAGCAGCGCCTCCTTTTAGGTCCTCATACACATAATTGCATATATGTGTATTACTTTTAGTTCTTTCTAATCTATCTCATCATTTGCGGTAACTTTTATGGTTTACCGGACTAGACCTGGCTGCAGCTGTTCAATCCTTTTACCAGTATTGTGCCTGTTGATTGCACAAATTTACAAGGTGAGCATCTGCCTCCGCTGCCTTGTTCATTTTATTGTGTTATCAGCATTTATTTTTCACTATGTGGCGCCGTGCGTTCTTCTTTCTCTCCTAAAGCTGTTGACATATACATAAGTCAACGATGATGCAAAGTAGGTAAAGGAGCTATTTTATTAGCCTCTTAAAACAATGGCAACACGTTTCAGCGCCGGTGCGGCATCTTCATGATGCCAGTATACAGTTCTAAAAACATAGCAGCTTTAAATATTACACCCAACAATTAAGAACAGGTTGACAAAAACACCAAAATTAACTTAGTCATAGGGGTCAGAGCAAGTCCGACTGACAGTACTTGTAACCAATGCGCTATGAGCCTCTTGAAGTGGCTCGACATTGGTACAAAGTAGCAAAGGTCAGGGATGTGATCAAACCTTATGTAATAACAATAATTAAATAAATATGTAACACCCCTTAATTAAGTCTGTAGCGTAATAGGGGTTTAACCTATTACCACTTTTAGGCCTTAATGACCAAGCTATTTTTTATTTTAGCTGTTTGAGGTCTTTGTTTTGCAGGACGACTTGTAGTTTCTATTGATACGAATTTGGAGTACATGCAACTTTTTGATCACTTTTATCACATTTTTTTTAAACCAGGATGAACAGAAAACAGCATATTTGGCAATGCTTTTTATTTTATTTTTTACGGCATTCCCCGAACAGGTTAAATAATGTAATAGCTTGATAGTTGGGTTCTTTAACCCCTTAAGGACACGGCCAATTTTGGCCTTGAGGACAGAGCAATTTTTTAGATTTCCCTCTTTGCATCCCGACGCTCATAACTCTTTTATTATTTTCTACGACGTAGTTGTATGAGACTTTGTTTTTTGCGGGACAAGTTGTACTTTATGTAGGTACCGTTTTTTGGTACAAATACATTATCGTTTAATTTCTATACATTTTTATTTTAGCGAAAATGCAGAAAAAAAGCAGTTCCGCTGCAGTTTTAATATTTTTTTTTTACACCATACACCGATCATCATAAATAATGGTATACATTTGTTTTACAGGTTGTTACGGTCGTGCCAATACCAAATATGTCTATATTATTTCATGTTTTGGGACTTATATTTTAACCCCTTAAGGACGCAGCCTAGTTTTGGCCTTAAGGCTCAGAGCCCATTTTTCAAATCTGACATATTTCACTTTATGTGGTAATAACGTCGGAATGCTTAAACCTACCCAATCGATTCTGAGATTGTTTTCTCGTGACACATTGGGCTTCATGTTCGTGGTAAAATTTGGTCGACATATTCAGTGTTTATTGGTGAAAAATTGCAAAATTTAGAGAAAATTTAGAAAAAATTGCATTTTTCAGAATTTAAATGCATCTGCTTGTAAAACAGACTGTTATACCACCCAAAATAGTTACTAGTTCACATTTCCCATATGTCTACTTTAGATTGGCATCATTTTTTGAACATTCTTTTATTTTTCTTGGACGTTACAAGGCTTAGAACATAAACAGCAATTTCTCATATTTTTAAGTTAATTTCAAAAGCCTTTTTTTTAAGGTACCTCTTGAGTTCTGAAGTGGCTTTGAGGGGCCTATGTATTAGAAACCCTGATAAAACACCCCATTTTAAAAACTAGACCCCTCAAAGTATTCAAAACAGCATTTAGAAAGTTTTTTTAACCCTTCAGGCATTTCACAGGAATTAAAGCAAAGTGGAGGTGAAATTTGCAAATTTCATTTTTCTTGCTGAATTTCAATTTTATTAATTTTTTTTCCTGTAACACAGAACGTTTTACCAGAGAAACACTACTAAATACGTATTGTCCAGATTCTGCAGTTTTTAGAACTGTCCCACATGTGGCTCTAGTGTGCTCGTGGACTAAAACACAAGCCCTAGAAGCAAAGAAACACCTAGTGCATTTTGAGTCCTCTATTTTATTAGAATATATTTTAGGCAGCATGCCAGGTTCAAAGAGGTGTTGAGGTGCCAAAACAGTGGGAATCCCCCAATAGTGACCCCATTTTGGAAACTACACCCCTCAAGGAATTCATTTATGGTTGTTGTTACCATTTTGACCGCACATTTATTTCACACCACGTATTTGAATTGGGCTGTGAAATGAAAAAAATGTCATTTTTTCCAATAAAATGTCATTTGTGATCAAAATTTCTTATTTTCACAGGGAACAAAATACCCCATTTTGTTGCCCAATTTGTCCTTAGTGTGGCAATACCCCATTTGTGGTGCTAAACTGCCGTTTGGGCCCATGGGAGGGCTCAGAAGAAAAGGAGCGCTATATGTTTGTTGGAGTCCAGATTTTGCTGGATTGGTTTTCGGGTGCCATGTCGCATTTACAGAGCCTCAGAGGTATCAAAGCAATGGAAACCCACCAAAAGTGACGCCATTTTGGAAACTACACCCCTCAAGTAATTCATTTATGGTTGTTGTTAGCATTTTGACCACACAGTTTTTTCACAGCACCTATTTCAATTGGGCTGTGACATTAAAAAAATTACATTTTTTCCAATAAGATGTAATTTTTTATCAAAATTTCTTTTTTCCACAGGGAACAAAATACTCAATTTTGTTGCCCAATTTCTCCTGAGTGCAGCAATACCCCATTTGTAGCAATAAACTGCCGTTTGGGCCCATGGGAGGCCTCAGAAGGGAAGGAGCGCTGTGTGTTCTTTGGAGTACAGATTTTGCTGGTTTGGTTTTCGGGTGCCATGTCACATTTGCAGAGCCCCAGAGGTATCAAAGCAATGGAAACCCACCAGAAGTGACCCCATTTTGGAAACTACACCCCTCAAGGAATTAATTTATGGGTAATGTGACCATTTAGACCACATAGTTTCTTCACAGAACTTATTTGAATTGGGCTGGGAATTAAAAAAATATATATTTTTTCCAATAATATGTCATTTTAGCTCAAAAATTCTTATTTTCACAAGAAATAAAATACTCCATTTTGTTGCCCAATTTGTCCTGAGTGCGGCAATACCCCATTTGTGGTGATAAACTGCCGTTTGGGCCCATGGGAGGGCTCAGAAGGAAAGGAGCGCTGTGTGTTCTTTGGAGTCCAGATTTTGCTGAATTGGTTTTCGGGTGCCATGTCGCATTTGCAGAGCCCCAGAGGTATCAAAGCTATAGAAACCAACCACAAATGATCCCATTTTGGAAACTACACCCCTCAAGGAATTCATCTATGGGTGTTGTGACCATTTTGACCCCATAGTTTTTTCACAGAACTTATTTGAATTGGGCTGGGAATGAAAACAAAATATTTTTTTTCAAATAAGATGTCGTTTTGGCTGAAAATTTCTTATTTTCACAAGAAACAAAATACCCCATTCTGTTGCGCAATTTGTTCTGAGTGCCGCAATACCCCATTTGTTGTGATAAACTTCCGTTTGGGCCAATGGGAGGGCTCAGAAGGAAAGGACCACCATTTGGCCTACTGGGGATTTTCTAGTGTGAAGTCATGTATGCAGAAGCACCTGAGGTACCAGTACAGTTGAAACCCGCAAGAAGTGACCCCGTTTTAAAAACTACACCCTTAAGGCATTCATCTAGAGGTGTAGTGAGCATTTTGACCGGAGACATACACCCCATAAACTGTAATTTGGGTTCTCCCGGGTATGGCAATACCCTACATGTGGCTGTTATCAGCTGCCTGGGCACACAGCAGGGCTCAGAGGGGAAAGACGAGGGGGGATAAGCTGTGCGGAGGGCATCAGGGTAAGTAAAATTGGGGTAAATTATAAACCAAGGGATGTATGATAAATTTTAAAACACTCTTTTATACAGAGCTCTGGTTATTCGGGACACGTGTCACATTGATATTGATCCTTCCTTATCCCCCTCTTATAGCAGACTTTGCACCTCTTTTGACGTTTTCCCTTCTTGCCAGTTTGGGGAACTTCTCCTGGAAAGTGTTGCCGCCCTGGTACGATGCGTGTGGCCCCCCTTCTTGGTCCCTAAAGATTAGGTTCTTGATAATCACCTCTTGAAATTCCAGGAAAGTTCCCGTCTGGCCTGCACATCGACGTAGTATGTACGCATTGTACAAAGCCATCTGTATGATGTGCCCGGCCAGCTTCTTATACCACACCGCATGGCGCTGTAGGGCTTCAGGACTTGATCTTACAAGTCCACCCCTCCCATGTACCTATTGTAGTCCAGGATGCAGTCTGGTTTGGGGGTGGCCATTCCGTCATATATCCTAAATCTGTAGGTATACCCTGATGCACTCTCGCAGCTTATACATCTTCACGCCATACCTTGCCCTCTTACCCGGCAGGTACTCGCGGAATTGAACCCTCCCTTTAAAATGCACCAGGGACTCATCAATAGAAATACACTTCTCGGTGGTGTATGCTTGGGAAAACCGGGCACTGAAAACGGTCTAATAGGGGTCTCCGTTTATACAAACGGTCAAAACTCGGGTCATCTCGGGGTGGGCACGGCTGATTATCAGTATAATGTAAGAAGCAAAGTATTGCCTCATTTATTTATTTTTTTAGGTTCCAGTTCAGTTCTGAAGTTACTTTGAGGGGCTCATATATTAGAAACCCCTATCAAATACCCCATTTTAGAAACTAGACCCCTCAAAGTATTCACAACAGCATTTAGAAAGTTTATGAACCCTTTAGGTGTTTCACAGAAATTTAGAGCAAAGTAGAGGTGAAAATCCTCTTTATACCATTTTTTTTATAACACAAAAGGATTTATCAGAGAAACGCAACTTAATACGTATTGCCCAGATTCTGCAGTTTTGAGAAATATCCCACATGTGGCCCTAGTGCGGTAATGGACTGAAGCACCGGCCTCCGAAGCAAAGGAGCACCTAGTGGATTTTGAGGCCTCTTTTTATTAGGCACCATGTCCGGTTTGGTGCCAAAACATTGGGAACCCCCCAAAAGTGACCCCAATTTGGAAACTAGACCCCTTGAGGAATCCATTGTAGTTTTCTTGGGGTGCATACGGCTTTTTGATCAGTTTTTATTCTATTTTTAGGTGGCGTGGTGACTAAAAAACAGCAATTCTACTATTGTTTTTTTATTCTTTTTTTTTTACAGCGTTCACCGTGCGCTATAAATGACATATTCACTTTATTCTGCGGGGCGATACGATTACGGCGATACCAGATGTTTATAGTTTTTTTTATGTCTTATGGCGTTTGCACAATAAAATAAGTTTTGTAAACAATCATTCACTTTTTGTGTTACCTTATTCTAAGAGCCATAACGTTTTTATTTTTCAATCAATAAAGCCGTGCGAGGACTTATTTTTTGCGTAATGAACTATAGTTTCGATCAGTACCATTTTTTGGTACATGCGACTTGTTGATCTCTTTTTATTCCATTTTTGGGAGGTGAAGTGACCAAACAATTGTGATTGTGGTACGGTTTATTATTATTTTCTTTTACGGCGTTCACCGTGCGCGATAAATAACGAAATAATTTTGTAGTTCAGGCCGTTACGGACGCGGCGATACCAATTATGTATAGTTTATTTGTTTTTTTATAGATTTTTATTAATAATAAATGACTGATCAGGTAAAAAGGGGGATTTTTACTTTTAATACTTTTAAAACTTTTATTTTCTTATTTTTACCCATCTTTTTTAAACTTTTTTTCTACTTTATTACTTTGTCCCACTAGGGGACTTGAGGGCAGGAGGCCCTGATCGCAATTCTAATACACTGCACTACATGCGTAGTGCAGTGTATTAGAACTGTCAGCTACTCACTGACAGCAAGCATAGTGGGTCCTGACGTTGTCAGGACCCACTAGGCTTCCGTCTATGGCATAGCCGGACGCCATTGTTTGGTGTCCGGTTGCCATAGTCACCATCGCCGGCCGCTATCGCGTAGCAGGCCGGCGATGGCAGCTTAACCCCTAAAAAGCCGCGATCTCCGATCTCTATAGAACGCGGCTTTTAAGGGGTTAATCAGCGGGGACACAGTGATCGGTCCCCGCTGTAGGAGCTGTGACAGCTGCTGAACAAGACAGCAGCTGTCACAGCTCCTGTATGTGTCGGGAGGACGGCCGAAACGGCCGTTACTCCCGAGACGTACTATTAGGTCATGGAGCGCGAACGATACAGCTGCCATGACCTAATAGTACGTCCAGGAGCGGGAAGGGGTTAAAAAGTTTATTTATTATAAAAAATATGTTTCTGTTTTTTTACTTTTTATTTATTTATTTATCATTAATTTTTTTTTACATTCATTTAACTTTTTTTTTTAATCCCATAAAGGGATTTATCATTTTGATTTTTATTTTGTAGCTGCAATGTACTGGCATAGATCTTTATGCCAGTACATTAGCCTGTCTACTGATTGTACACAGGCAGTTGTTAGGGCATACCTCAGTATGCCGTAACACAAGGAAATATGTTCAGACAGCCCCGGGGGTCCTACAATGGACCCTGGGCTGTCTGGCCATATGAGTTGTGGACTTTGATCGCGTCACAGTTATTTTCTGTGACGTGATCAAAGTGCAGTCCCCTCTCCTTGAATGCCGTGATCAGCCTTGATCACGGCATTCAAGGGATTAACGGCGGAGAGAAGATGTTTCTCTCCTCTCCGCTGTCAGAGCGGGGCCGTCGCTGTGTATTACAGCCGTTGCCCCGCTCTCGATCGCGCGCAGGGACGGCTGTCACACAGGACGACAATGCTCGTCCTAATGCGTGAAGTACTTGCCGCTCAGGACGAGCATTCTCGTCCTATGTCGGCAACCAGTTAAAGATGCGGCGATACCAAATATGTGTAACTTTTTTTTGTTTTTCCATAATAAAGCTTTTTGTAAGGGGATTAAGTGGGTCTTTATTTTTTTTTACTTTGGGTTTTTATTTATTTATTAACTTTATTAACCTTTTTTTAACTTTCTTATTAGTTCCACTAGGGTACTTCACCATGCGAACGTTTGATCGCTTTTATAATACATTGCAATATTTCTGTATTGTAGCGTATTATGCCTGTCAGTGTAAAACAGGCATTAACTAGAGGCAGACCTGGGGTCCTTGTTAGGCTCCAGGTTGCCATAGAAGTTATCGGCACCCTGCGATCGCATCGCAGGATGCCAGTGGGGTGAGAGAGGGGCTCCCTCCCTCCAAAACCACTCAGATGCCGCCTGCTCGAGCAGCGCTGCTCCAAGCCCTAAGCTACATCTTGTAGCTGAGGGCAGGAAGCTTTTACTGCTCCCGGTGGCGCTGCTTTATTCTGATGCAACGCCGTGAAAAGCCATATACATTAGAACAAAGCCCGTTAGTGGCTGGCGTGAAAAGGTGCATTGGCGGTCACTAATGGGTTACTGTATCTCTTTCTTCTTATTTAGTGCAGTGCCTTCATCTGATTCTTGATAGGAGCTTGTGAAGTATGCTGAAGGGCTTGTCTCTTCTGTCAGGGATTGACTCTGGAAACCCCCACCCAGCTTGAAACACACTTGATACACTATGAAGTTATATACTAACAGAGGAAGGTAACATGGAACCAGGAAACTATTTAATATTTAGATTTTGGATTAGGTAAAGTTACAACTTGGTTGTGAGTAACCAAACAAAGGTAAAGGAATATAGCATTAACACAAAGGTGGTAGTATACAATTATCTCCCCCTGACAGTTGGATACAACCACCTAGGGCATCCAGATAGGAGTAATGGTAAAATATTAATAGTATGACCACAATAATATCATAAACTCTGATGGATGACTCTGCTTATTCTCACATACACAGCCACCGCACACTTTCTACCAATCTACATATATGCATGTACACACTAAATATATGCAATAAACAATATATTATGCTACAGTCTGTTTATCATTATTTTGGGGCCCCGTTGCCTCAGGTGTTGACAAGCTTTAGCTTTAGAAATTGTTGGTCCACTTATTAATAAGGGAATGATTTGTAATTTGAACATTAGGTGAAGTAGTTGCTCTTGCTTGAGAAACCAATTCCAGCAGTTACAAAGCTGTGATTATTTATTTATCACTGTCCAGGATTATCACAAACAGCAGTATCACGAACTCACTCTTCTGTTGAACTATGTGCAGTAGCGGTTAAGTATTAGCTTACAGGAAGAAGAAATGGAAGGACCCTCTTCTGATGACGACCCTGAGATGACCCTCCTCTCAGGAGACCCACTAGTGTTGGTGAATTATTTATTCGCTCAGTCCTACTCCTTTCTCTCTTAGATGTCCATCTTTCCAGTCTTGCTGTAGATGGCCGTCTCTCCTCTCCAAAAAAACTGTTGCACATCTAAAATGTCAGTTATTTTTCTCAGTGGCAGTTGCTTGGCTACAGCTTACTGCCCCAAGGAGAGTTGGGAAATGTAGTTCACCAACGTCTTGTGACAGTAGCCAGTGGCGGATTAAGAAGACCATGGGCCCTGGGCTGTTACCCAAACTTGGGCCCCCCTTCTCCACCGCCACCCTGCCGCGCCGTAACTATTGCTAACACTACCTTTTTGCACAAGCATTAACAAATGGGTGTTACGATTCCCCTTTCACAGGGCTGTGTCCCTACATACTGACAGTATCACACTGTGCAGGGACACAGAGCCAACCCCCCATGTAGACAGCGCCACACACACACACACACACACACACACACCCTGTAGCTAGAGCCACACCCCCCCCTGTAGATAGCGCCACACACAACCCCCTGTAGAGAGCGTCACACAGCCCCCTATAGATAGCATCACACAGCCCCCTATAGATAGAGCCACACAGCACTCCCCCTTATATATAGTGACACACAGCGGCCCCCCTTTGTATATAGTGCCACACAGCGCTTTCTTCCTTATATATAGTGCCACAGAGTGCTCCACCCCCCTTGTATATAGTGCTACACAGCGTCGCTACACTGCGGGCCTGGGATGACATTTTATCCCATGTGAACGCTGCAGTCTGTGATTGGCTGCAGCGGTGACATGGGGTGAAACGTCATCCCAGGAGGCCGGCCCGGACGAAGAAACAGAATTCTGGGCAAGTATAAGATTTTTATTTTTTCGAAATTGCGTTTTTACATAACATCTGTTATTTGTTGCGGGTTTTACCTCCCCATTGAATTAAATGGGGAAACAAATGAGCAGCGTTTACGCAAATACAATTGACATGCTGCGGAATAATAAAACCGCACCGCAGGTCAATTTCTGAGCTTTTTTTTCTCGCTTATCATTTACGCAATGTGTGATGAGAATTGTTCACATCTAATCTACTCTGCTGCTATTGTATTAGGGCTTGTCCACACTTAACAGAATTGCTGCGTATTTTCCGCCCGAAAAATACGCAGAATACGGTAGCTGCAAAGTGAGTGAAATTTACCAAATCTCATCCAGACGCTGCATAAAATTTCCGACCAGACATTTTGTCCTGCGATGCGTATTTCTCGTGCTGCAGCATGTCAATTCCTGCTGCGGAAAGTGGACAGAATTGCTGAGTTTTTCAGAGGAGACGTCACCATCCCGCAACATTGAGAAAAACGCAGCAAAATACGCACCATTTTCTGCAGTAAAAATGCAAGAAATGGTGCTTTTTTTCTGCAGCTAAATTTCTGCTAGTTTATGCACATTATACACATATAAAGTACACATGAGTATGCACATTATACACATATAATGTACACATTGTAAACACACATGAATATGCACATTATACACATATAAAGTACACATTGTAAACACACATGAGAATGCACATTATACACATATAAAGTACACATTGTAAACACACATGAGTATGCACATTATACACATATAAAGTACACATTGAAAACACACATGCACTTACCTTTTATGTAGGATATTTGTGAAGGGCGTTCAGCTGGTTGATGTCATAGGAGTCTTCACTGCAGCTCTTCTCCTGCTCACGGCTCGACACAGAGCCCGCCGACAGTCTCCCCTCCCCCATGTCCCGACAGCTAGCAGCAGGAGGAGAGATGTTTAGAGCAGGGAAGGGGGCTGGAGGGGGAGCTTCTAAAGCAGCACAGACCACGGCTGCTAAGTAGGAGCGAAGGTCCCCTCGTCTCATGACAGGTGCGTCCTGGCACTGGGGCTCCCTTCGGTGCTAGCGACGCCACTGGGCATGAGTGGGTTTGGGCGGCCATGGGCCCTCTGGGAGCCTTGGGCCCTGGGCGGCCGCCCGAACCGCCCTAATGATAATCCGCCACTGACAGTAGCGCCTGTTGCCTATAAACTTATTATAGGGGGTTAAATTCTCCCCTGGGCAGTCAGTGTGAGTGTAGAATCACAAAACCGCGACTCACCACCTGTAAAATGAACTAGAGTTAAAGCACCATGACCAACTCTATACTCAGGCACACACAGATCACTGCCACACCACACAGGATAAAAATATGATTCTATGTTATTTAAATGGTAGGGCATCACTCTAGGGATCTCAGTAGTATGTCCCAAATCATCATCGGTTAGCATCAAGGGGGGCCTTATATCCCTCTTGGGATAAGTATGTACTGCGGGAGTCCTTTCGTCTACCCCTGACTGTGAGTTTGATACAGGTATAACTTCAGTCATTTCTTCATATAGTGACCCCTCTTCTTCCAAAGACTCCTCCAATGGAAGATGGGAACAGTCAGATTTAGATTCAGGTTCTACCTAAACTTCCACATCTGATGATCCATATTCATCACTTTCCACAATAGGCAAAGGAATTTCGACCCAAGTGTAATCTTGTCTCAAGTCTTCAATAGACTTACTTTCACACTGTAAAGACTCACTTTCCCTCCCTTCTGGAGTAATCTCTGGGCTGACTGGTTTACTATGCCAATTGCTACTTCTTGGGGGCTGTGAAGTAGGTTGTACTTCATCAGTCACAGGCAATTTCAAAGAGATATTTTCTCCAATTGATTTTGGCGGTGGTAAGTTTTGACTATCCCTCTTTTTCTCTCAGGTTTCACTCGGTAGACAGGGATATCTGGTAATTTCTCGACTACATCATAGGGTTCTGAGCTTCAGCGATCAGCTAATTTGTGCTTCCTTTTTAGGCCCAATTGTTGTATGAGGACTCAGTTCCTTGGCTGCAGGACATGTTCTCTAACTCTTTTATCATAGTGAGTTTTGTTCCTTTGGCCTGATCTATCCAAGGTCCGTTCGGCCAACTTGCAAGCTCTCTTTAACCCGTCTGTTAACTGGGACACATAGTTCAGATAAGTCTTTTCCATTGTATGGTCAGTGGACACTCCAATGCATATATTCACAGGAAGCCTGGCTTCTCAACAAAACATGAGGAAATAAGGAGACTACCCTGTGGACTCATATTTAGTGCAGTTATATGCGTGCACCAGCTGACTAATGTGTCGGCTCCACCTTGCTTTCTTTTGCGGATTCAGAATGCCCAGCATGTTAAGGTGGGTGCGATTGAACCTCTCAGGTTGTTGGTCCACTTGAGGATGGAAAGGAGTGGTTTTGGACTTTTTGATCCCACAAATATCATATAATTCCCAAATTAACTGACTCTCAAAACTTCTTCCTTGGTCAGGGTGTATGCATGCCGGCAGCCCGTAGTGCACAAAGAATTTATCCCACAGAGTCTGTGCCACAGTAATAGCTCTCTGATCCTTGGTGGTGTATGCTTGAGCATAACAGGTGAAATGTTCTGTAACAACTAATACATTGCTTACATTTCCTTCATCCTGTTCTTCAATGGATAGGAAGTTGATACACACCAATTCAAGTGGGTCATTACTGGTAAAATTAATGAGGGGAACTGATTGAGTAGATAAAGTCTTCCTCAGTACACACCTCTCACAAGTCTTGCAGTATGTTTCAATATCAGCCTCCATCTTAGGCCAGTAAAGCCGATCAGTAATGAGACAAGTGGTCTTTTCTATGCCCAAATATCCATGTTCATCATTCAAAGCTGTTAAGGTAATCTCCCTGAACCTAGTGGGCAACACCAACTGTCGGTGAATCTCTCTCTGCTTGTTTGGGGATTCCCGGTATAGCAGCTCTCTCCTTACAACTATCAACTCTATTCGACGAGCACGCAGGATTGACTCTTCCATCTTTAGTACACTTCTTTCAGGTCTCAGGCCCGTTTTACTGACCACCATACTACTCCTATAGAGTGGTCCTCTTGTCAGGCCTTTCAATATGATTTTTTGTCAACTGAGGCAGAGAATCAGCATTTACTTAGGTCAGCTGGCCAAACATGCGAGGAAGTGCTTTTTCTGGGGCCCCCAGAAATTGAACACAGCCCTGTACCAGAATTATATTAACATGCTGGAAGTGACACATAGTTTTTACATCTGGAGCAGGAACCTCAATCCAATCTTCTTCTTCATGTCCTGGAGGTTGAGTGGACAATAAGGATAGAGAAACTGCATCTACATTTAAACTGCCAGGCCGATACTTCAGACTGAAGTCATATAGTGCTAATGCGGTAAGCCACCGGTGTCTGGTTGCATCGAGTTTGGCTGTGGTCCTCACATAGGTCAGTAGATTATTGTCAGTTTGAACTTAAAAGTGAATTTCATAAAGGTAATCGTGTAATTTGCCCACCGCCGCCCACTTGAGTGCCAAGAATTCTAGTTTGTGTACTGGGTAGTTGCATTTACAGGGAATCAGTCCTCGACTGATGTAATAAACAGGCCGTAGAGTGCCATCATGATCTTGATACAATACATCTAGTAATCCCTCAAAGGAAGCATCTACATGTAACACATATGGTCAGTTGGGATGCACATAAGCTATCACTGGAGCTTGAGTCAAACAAGCCTTTCATTTCTCAAATGTTTCTTCACACGCTGGGGTCCACCTTTCCCCAAAGGGCTCCTTGACCCGGAAATATTCTTTCTTTGTCAGTTTCTTTGCGCGAGCTGTCCCTTGTAGAGGAGGATAACCCTGAATGAGGGCCATTAATGGCTTAGCAATCTTTGAATAGTGAGGTACGAACCTCCGATAGTATCCACAGAATCCCAAGAAGGAGCGGAGTTCTCCTAGCTCTGTGGGCCTTGACCAGTTTACCACTACTTTCACATTAGCTGGGTCAGTAGAGATCCCATTTCGACTAACAATATGTCCAACGTACTTTACAGTCGTTTGCAAAACTGAAACTTTTCAAGGGACAATCCATTCTTCATCAGCCATCATTTTCTACAAGGGATCATCCAAAAACTATCATATCATCTAAATAGACTAAGACTTCACGAAAATTCATATCTCCTACAACCTTGTCCATACACATCTGGAATGTGGCTGGAGCGCCAGTACCTCCTTGAGGTAATCTCTTAAATTGGTAGAAGCTGATAGGACAGATGAAGTCTGTTTTCTCCTGATCTTCCTCACTCATGGGAATCTGGTTATAACCACTCCGAAGGTCCAACACAGAAAACCATTGACTTCCCTGTAGACAATCTAAAGCTTTGCCAATTTTTGGCACAGTGTATTGTTCAGGGACAGTACATTCAAGGTGCGGTAATCCACACACATTTTTCTTTTGAGCTATCACGATAGGAGAAGCATATGGGCTACTAGACTCTATAATGACCCCTGCCTCCAATAAGCCACGCAGGTGCTGTCAAACATCCTCAATGTCTGCTGGGACTGATTTTCGGGACCTCTATCGAAAAGGCTTGTCATTCGTCAGTCTAATATGATGCTCCACTACTTTGGCTAACCCCAATCCCAAACGCCTAATGAAAAGGCAGCTGCCCTTTCCATCATTTCTTTTATCACCATCTTTCTCACTTCTTGCTTTAAATCACTATTTTCAAAGTAGGAGTCAAAAGATTCAAAGCATAGCTTCTTTCGTTCTTCTGCCTCTTTCTTACTAAATGCCGCCAGGCAAGTTGGGTGGATTGTAAGAGTCTGTTGATAGTTCTCTCCCCCAACTTCTCGGCACCACTGTGCTAAAGTACGAAATATATTGGCATTGGTCCCCGCTATAATTGGTACTTCTTTGGAATCACCTTCTGCTTCTGGGCACACTAAGGCCACAATGGGTATTTCCTTCTTCACTCCTACCACAGCTTCTGGGAATGAAGGGGGACTGTCACATATCCTCGATAAGGGGTAGTTTTGCTCACTTAGTCCCCAGATAGTAGTTGTAATGGCACATTATGCCGATATCTTCGGTACCATTTCTTAAATATAATGGAGACTTGAGACCCACTATCCAATAAGACGGTGCAGGGGCGCCCATTTACATGGGCAGGGACTAGGCCTCTAGGGAATATTTCCTGATTACTGACTATTGATGGATTGGTTGAGTATATTGTGGGTGCAGAACGGGGGCCAGTATAGGATTTTACTTGCCCCCTTTTCTGTTTTTGGACTGTCTACTCTGTCTGTGGGAAGGGGATGGTGATTTTTTGGATGCCCAGCTCTTTGAGCACTGACGAGCAATGTGGTTGGAACATACACACATACAAAACATCCCTCTCGATTCTCATTCTCATTTCTGAAAGGGGCCGCTGTTAATCTTTAGTGGAGTACATTGTTTTCTCTCAGAAACAGTCTCCGCAAGCTGGTTTCAATAGTTCTACTTCCTGAGTATGAGCATTTAAGGGTTGGGCAATCTGTTCCCCTTGTCTCTCAATGATCTTCAGCAGCTCTTCTTCACAACAATTCGATTCAGACTTGGATGCAATGACTGCCACTCTTTTTACTGCCTGCTCTCTAGCCACTAAAGTAGCTTCTTCTTGTCAAATGGTCTTAAGCAGTTGATGGAAAAAATAGGGAATCTTTGCTTGGTCAGTGCTTCTCAGCTTCAGAGCAATTGGATCATGAGTCAATGCCCCATAAAGCTCTTGGTCCAAACGGCAGTTGTCTACCTCTTCATCAGGATTCAGCCACCTTTTGACATTATTCTGTGTGTCAACTTGTCTAACCTATAAAGATAATCATACATCTTTTCCCCTGCCTCCTGATAGGGGTCCTGAACTTATAAAGAAGTTCAATTGCATCTTCAGGTGACTCGATGGCATCTTCAAGAGCAGTCATGTAGTCCTGGGATGTTGCTTGGGCCTTGCTTCGCCAATCAGCTTGTACTACCTCTATGCCAAACCCTTCAGGCTCTCTTTTATCCTTTGTCTTTTCACAGCAACTAAACACTGCCACTCTTCCAAGTATAGCAAAGCAAGATCTCTTCAGGTGCTATATTCCTATTCTCCAGTTGGGGGTGGATTGGTGCATGAGAAGGCTCTCAATCGCCGGTAGTTCCCTTCTGGCTGTAATTTTGCAAACTGCTCCACCAATCTTTCCATAGTGGCCACCAGTACATCAGCAGTCGCAGGAGGTTCCACATATTTGACTCTCGACGGAGTGGGAGGCAAGCACCTACCAGATCTTCCTCTCTGTCAGCTTAGTTCTGTAGGTATGTTTCTAGCAGAGCATTTAATTGGAAATAGTATCCATCATTGACCATATTCCTGTGGCAGGGCAGCAACTAATGGGAAGTACTCCCTCTCCAGAGAACTCTCAGTAGTGATAAGAGCTGCAGAGATTAATTGTAATGGCTTCCGCGCCGTTCCCCGCCGTCCCCACGCCCTCTGCTTCGGTTCCGGCATCCTCCATCTCCAGCTGCTCATCCCAAGCTCCACTTACCCGGTCCGGACGCTCTGCTGGCCCTGGACAGCGTCAGGTGAGTGCATCCCTTACCTCCCTCCGCGGTCGTCATCCTCGATGTGCGGCTGCAGACACTAGAGGGCGCGCGCGCCGACTCGTCCTGTCTTAAAAGGCCAGCGCATGCCTTAATTCCTAAGAACTTCCAATTTAAGGTTCCTCCTCCCTTGCATCCCTGCTTGTTCAACCAAGTTCCCCATGAGTTGCCTGTGCCCTGGTTCCCTGTTTTCCGTTCCTTCTGCCTTTGTCTGGATTTCCCGTTACTGACCTCTGCTTGAACATGACTATCCTTGTCTGCTGCCTGCCTTGACCTATTGCTGCCATACCCGTTACGACGTATACCGCCTGCCCTGACTTCTGTCTATCCATCTGACTGCCTCTACCCGCTGTGACAAGCGTTGCCTGGGTTCCAAGCACCATCTCCCAGATGACACCGAGGATCCATGAACAAACTGGTGAGAACCGTTATATTAATTCTCCTACAGAACTCTTGCGATCAACTACTTGGGGATGAATAACTTCCTGCAATAGAATAATTATCCGTAATATGTCATCATCTGAAACATTAATGAGCTCACCACACACAGCGAAGCAATGATCTGCTGTAGTTTTTGTCTTTTCACACCATGCAGACACTTTCTCCTCTGTTAAAGATTTCATGGCAACTGTCCTTGGCTTGACCCTTTCAGCCATGTTCAGATCCCAGCGGTGCCTCCAATGTAACATCCCCTAATTAAGTCTCTAACGTAATAGTGGCTTAATGTATTTCTTTCTTCTTCTTGATAGGAGCTTGTGAGGTATACAGAAAGGCTTGTCTCTTCTGTCAGGGGTTGACTCAGTAAACCCCTGCCCAGCTTGATACACACTTGATACACTATGACACTGGCGTAGCTATAGTGGTCGCAGCGGTCGCAATTGCGACCGGGCCCCTAAGCCAGGGGGCCCACGGCCGCCCGCACCACATCAATAAAAAGTTACTATAGTAACTCGGGCCGCGGGCCCCTGTTACTATAGTAACATACTTTACTTACCTTCCTGGTTCCGGATCGCAGCGGAGGTCCTGACGTCAAGCGCTGTGCGCAGCGCATGACGTCACAGCGCTATGCCGCCGCGCACAGCATCGAGACGACAGAACTACCGCCGCGGCCGAAGAGGAAGGTAAGGTTATCCCTGACTGGCGGGGTCTGACTCCCAGGACCCGCCAATCAGCTGTTTTGAAGGGGCCGCAGCACTCGTACGAGAGCTGCTCCCCTTCATTCCGGTCACTTCATTCCGGTCACACTGTGAATCGGTGTCGGCGATTCACAGTGTGGGCGAGTAGTGAAATGAAGGGGAAGCAGCTCTCGTACGAGTGCTGCGGCCCTTTCAAAACAGCTGATTTGCGGGTCCCGGGCGACACATCAGCTATTGATGGCCTATCCTGTGGATAGGCCATCAATGTTTAGGGACTGCACAACCCCAAAGTCTACGATGTAGCAGGCTTAGGGGGCCCATGAGACAGGATCACAGATTGTAGGATCCTGTCTGCTGGGCCCTGTATCTAAGCCAATCACATGGTAGGCTTAGATACATGGCCCATGCGTGATCCTGTCTGCTGGGCCCTGTATCTAAGCCTACCACACTGTAGGTTTAGATACAGGGCCCCAGCACACAGTAATCTTATACTGTATAAGATTACTGTCTGCTGGACCCTGTATCTAAGCCTACCTTGTGGTAGGCTTAGATACAGGGTCCCACAGACAGTATCACACATGGGCCCTGTATCTAAGCCTTAGGGTATGTGCACAGACACTAATTACGTCTGTAATTGACGGACGTATTTCGGCCGCAAGTACCGGACCGAACACAGTGCAGGGAGCCGGGCTCCTAGCATTATAGTTATGTACGACGCTAGGAGTCCCTGCCTCGCTGCCGGACAACTGTCCCATACTGTAAACATGTTTTCAGTACGGGACAGTTGTCCTGCAGCGACGCAGGGACTCCTAGCATCGTACATAAGTATGATGCTAGGAGCCCGGCTCCCTGCACTGTGTTCGGTCCGGTACTTGCGGCCGAAATACGTCCGTCAATTACGGACGTAATTAGTGTGTGTGCACATACCCTAACACATGTGTTACTAATCATTTTGTGTGTGTTTTCTTACAGGTTCGGTCGTTGGACTACGGCGGATTCCAGGACTACTTAGATGACAGCTTTTTTTTTTTATTAATAAAATGGTTAATGAGGGTTGTGTTTTTTTTTTTTTATTTCAATAAAATATTTTTTCTATGTCTTTGTGTTTTTTTTTAAACTATATTACTACCGCCTTAGTAATGGCCGCCGGCTGATTGACAGCATCCATTGCTAAGGCGGGGCTTAGTGTTAGCGGATGCAGAGGCTAACACTAACCCCCTTTATTACCCCGGTACCCACCGCCACCAGGGGTGCTGGGAAGAGCCGGGTACGATCCAGTACCTGACCATCTGTAGTGATGGTCGGCCACTGGGGTGGCCGCAGGCTGGTATTATCAGGAGGGGAAAGGCCAAAAACAGTGGCCCTTCCCATCCTGGTAATGCTGCCTGCTGCTGCTTTATTGTATCTGGCTGGTTATGAAAATGGGGGGGACCCCACGTCATTTTTAAAATAATAAAAAATAATTGGAAAGAACGATGTCGGGTCCCCCCCAATTTTCATAACCAGCCAGATACAACACAGCAGCAGCAGGCAGCATTACAAGGGTGGGAAGGGCCACTGTTTTTGGCCTTCCCCAGCCTAATACTACCAGCCTGTGGCCATCCCGGTGCCTGCCCGTCACTACAGATGGTCGGGTACTGGTTTGTACCCGGCTCTTCCCAGTACCCCTGGTGGCGGTGGGTACCTGGGTAATAATGGGGGTTAGTGTAGCCTCTGCACCGGCTAACATTAAGCCTCGCCTTAGTAATGGAGGTTGTCAATCAGCCGGCGGCCATTACTAAGGCGGTGATAATAAAGTTTAAAAAAATACAAGCACATAGAAAAATATTTTATTGAAATAAAAAAACACAACCCTC
Organism: Rhinoderma darwinii; assembly: GCF_050947455.1. Taxonomy (NCBI): domain Eukaryota; kingdom Metazoa; phylum Chordata; class Amphibia; order Anura; family Rhinodermatidae; genus Rhinoderma; species Rhinoderma darwinii. The sequence goes on along the minus strand of NC_134696.1, from coordinate 61,584,865 downwards.
ATTAACCATTTTATTGAGAATAAAAAAAACGCCGTCATTGAAGTCCTCGTATCCGAAGTCCAACAACCGAACCTGTAAAAAAAACACAAACACACAAAAATAATCAGTAACACATAAAGAAGCAAAATTATTCTTACCTATCCTGGGTCCAGCGCTGGAGCCGCAATGTCAGCGAGCTGGGCCCTGTATCTAATCCTATCATGTGTGATACAGTCTGCTGAGCTGTGTATCTAATCCAATCATGTATGATACTGTGCTGGGCCCTATATCTAATCCGATCATGTGTGATACTGTCTGCTGAGCCACTGTATCTAATCCTATCATGTGTGGTACTGTCTGCTGAGCCACTGTATCTAATCCTATCATGTGTGATACTGTCTGCTGAGCCACTGTATCTAATCCTATCATGTGTGGTACTGTCTGCTGAGCCACTGTATCTAATCCTATCATGTGTGGTACTGTCTGCTGAGCCACTGTATCTAATCCTATCATGTGTGATACTGTCTGCTGGGCCACTGTATCTAATCCTATCATGTGTGAAACTGTCTGCTGAGCTGTGTATCTAATCCTATCATGTGTGATACTGCCTTCTGAGCCACTGTATCTAATCCTATCATGTGTGATACTGTCTGCTCAGCCACTGTATCTAATCCTATCCATAGTTTATAGGGTCGTAGTGCTATAGATATGCTATGCTGTCTCATATACACACTTTTTTTTGGGGCGGACACATATGTATTGGGGCTATTTCCCGGACATTTTAAGCCCTGAGGGTATGTTCACACGGCAGCGTCTGTTACGGCTGAAATTACTGTGCTGTTTTCAGGAGAAAACAGCACCGTAATTTCAGCCGTAATGGCATGTGCAGGCGTCTTTTGCTGCGTCCATTACGGAAGTAATTGAAGCTGGTTTTCCATGGAGTCCATGGAAAACGGCTCCATTTACGTCTGAAGAAGTGACAGACACTTTTTTACGCCGCCTTTTGACAGCGGCGCGTAAAAAAAAATGACCATCGGCACAGAACATCGTAAGACCCATTCAAATGAATGGGCAGATGTTTTCCGACGCTTTTGAGCCGCATTTTCGGACGTAATTCAATGCTAAAACGCCCGAATTAGGTCCGTAAATAGTGTGTGTGAACCCAGCCTTAGTGACGCCCCGGCTGCTAGTGCTGCTTTGTTGGGTCACTTAGGAGACCCAGCGATGCAGCTGAAAGCGGACCTGAGAAGTTTGCGGGGGGGGGGGGGCCCAGTAAGAATTTTTGCATCGGGGCCCATGAGCCTCTAGCTACGCCCCTGCACTATGAAGTTATATACTAACAGGGGAAGGTAACATGGAACCACAAAACTATTTAATATTTATATTTTGGATTGGGTAAAATTACAACTTGGTTGTAAGAAACCAAACAAAGGTAAGGAATATAGCATTAACACAAAGGTGGTAGTATACAATTCTCTCCTCCTGACAGTTGGATACAACCACTTAGGACAGGGTTGGGGAACCTTTTTTCTGCCAAGGGCCATTGGGATATTTATAACATCATTCGCGGGCCATACAAAATTATCAACTTAAAAATTAGCCTGCTATATTTGGTCAGACATTGAATTAACTCACCCCTAGTGTGATGGCTGTAACTGCTTCTCTTTGGTGAGGTGTGTGATGTAAGCTGGTATTAATGATGTTGCTGCTGCGTCGGTCAGTCTGGAGTCGACTCTTTGCAATGGTAAGTTTTGAAAAGAACTGCTCGCAGCAGTAAGTTGTTCCGACTTACTTAAAGGGGTTTGCCCATCTGGGACATTTATGACATAAATGTCAGATAGATGCAGGTCTCACCTCTGTGACCTGCACCTACCTCTAGAACAGGGCCTCCTACACCCAGTTCCACCTCTCTGTGTTCCGCTGAGTTTTTTGTAAATCCCATAGTAGTGGATGGCAGTTACGGAAACAGCGTAGCATGCGAGTTACGCTGTTTCCGTAACTACCATTCAGTTCTATGGGACTTACGGAAACAGCGTAGCACATCTCAGTTCAGCGAGAACGCACCGGCCTTACTCAGACCGCCGCAATACTTCGCTCCAGAGCCAAGCAGGGAACGAGCGCAGTGGAAGCGGCGGTCAGAGTGAGGTCGGTGCGTGCTCTGATGGGAATGGACCAGTCCAGTCACCTGACCTCACGTAGGAAGTCGTCATAATCATCAACTGCCACGATTTCCTGGTCTATAAGAAGGCCCCAGGCCTTCTAATTCTTGGCTGAGCGTTGTTAGTTTTCCCAGTCTGTCTTGCAAATGGTCCCTCAGTGTTTCCTGTTCCAGTTGTTAACCGTGCCTTGTTCCCCGTTCCTGTTTCACGTGCGGTGCCTTAGTATCAAGTCGTGCCACGTCCTGTGTCATCTGCCACGTCCGGAGGAATCCGCCACGTCCTGTGTCATCTGCCACGTCCGGAGGAATCCGCCACGTCCTGTGTCATCTGCCACATCAGGAGGAATCCGCCACGTCTGGCGCAACCTGCTGCTCCAATGTCATCCGCCACGTTCTGTGTCATCTGCCCCATCCAGAGGAATCCGCCACATCTGGCGCAACCTGCGGCTCCTGTGTCATCCGCCACGTTTGGCGTTATCTGCTGCACCCATATCCATCTGTGCCAGAGCTGCGGCCACCGTCTGGACTATCCAGGTACCCTTGTGCAGGACATTGTATTTCTGGGGTTTCCTGTTGTTTGGCCAGCTGCCTCCCCGCTACGGCGGTACGGCCTAGTGGGTCCACGACCCCGCTTCGTGACATTATCCACATTACATCCCAATGGGCTTAACAACAAAATTATCGAGACCAATTTTTAACAACCTCATTCCTTATCACAGGGTGATCTATTTACTAGTGCCCTACTCCTGCCTCTGCCATTGATTTTATTATTTCATTCATTTCATTTTTTCCTTCTCTACCCAATCAATGATGTTTGTGCTATTTCTTTGGAACGATATTCATATACCTAGTAGTTTTCCTTTCACCGTTTTCTCTATTGTTGTTCCTAAGTAACTAAGAGGGAAGGTAGGGGAGGCTCCAGGGTGGCAGCCTGCTGCCTCTCTGAGGGGGCAGCTTGGCGCCGCTTGCGTCGTTGAAAGGCGCTGATTGACAGGGCAAGTCATAGTGCGCTGTCAATCAGTGCCTTTCATAGACGTAAGTGGCGTGATGACGTCATCGCGCCGCTTGTGTCTATGACTTGCGCGATGGTGTCGTTCAACCCCAGCAGACCTGCTCAGAAGAGTGCAAGTCTGCAATGCCACCGGACGGCGCGGGAATGTGATTAATGTGAGTATGTAGAGTTTTTTTTTATCCTAATAAAAATGTGAGTGACATTATCTACAGGGGGGCTCTATCTACAGGGGTCAGCTCTATCTATAGGGGGATTATATACAGGGGTGGGCTATATGTCGAGTACTATAGGGGGAGCTATTAGTAAGGCACAATATACAGGGGGGCTATATACAGGGGTGCGCTATATGTGGAGCACTATTTATACGGGCAGATATATGCAGGACACTATCTACAGGGGTAGGCTATATGTTGTACACCATATACAGGGATGGGCTATATCTACAGGGGGGCCATATACAGGGGTGGGCTATGTATATGGAGCACTATAGAGGGAGCTATATCTGAGGCACTATATACAGGGGTGGGCTATATGTTGGACACTATATTTTGGGCACTATATATGGGGGTGGGCTATATGTGGAGCACTATCTTAATGTAAATATTTATTCTGCCTCTAATCTGTACTGTAGTCACTGTATGATCTGCACCGAGATGATGGGTGATATGATTTTTTTTGTGAAACAGCATCTCTCAGCATATCCTTACCATTGTTTGGGCCATGCTGGGAGTTGTATACAATTTAGTAGAAACCTATACATATGGTGTTATATGTATGTACTGAGCTTTGTTCTGTTGCAGTATATATGTACAGAGCTTTGTTCTGGAGCAGTTTATATGCAGGGCCGCCATCAGGAATTTCAGGGCCCCATACAGCTACATTTTCTGGGCCCCCCTTTTACTGCTCGCCGGAAAAAGACACCGACGCCTCCCATTGAAATCAATGGGAGGCATTTTCGGGCCGTTTTTGGCGAATTTTGCAACGCGGTTTCCGCGTCAAAAAACTCATCAAATTACTCTGTGTGAACATAGCCTTACACGTATAAATGTATGGCGTTCTCTACAGTGGGGGCTGTATGGCGTTATCTACAGAGGGGGCTGTATGGAGTTCTCTACAGAGGGGTTTGGATGGAGTTCTCTACAGAGGGGGCTGTATGGCGTTCTCTATGGGGGGGGTGTATGGCGTTATCTACAGGGGGTCTGTATAGCATTACCCACAGGGGGTGGCTGTATAGCGTTACCTACTGGGGGGGCTGTATGGCGTTACCTACAGGGGGCTGTATGGCGTTATCTACAGGGGGGCTGTATGGCGTTACCTACAGGGGGGCTGTATGGCGTTATCTACAGGGGGCTATATGGCGTTATCTATAGGGGGCTGTATGGCGTTATCTACAAAGGGGGCTGTATGGCGTTATCTACAGGGGGACTCTGTATGGCGTTCTCTCCAGTGGGGGCTGTATGGCGTTATCTACAGAGGGGGCTGGATGGAGTTCTCTACAGAGGGGGCTGGATGGAGTTCTCTACAGAGGGGGCTGTATGGCGTTCTCTACGGGGGGGTGTATGGCGTTATCTACAGGGGGTCTGTATAGCGTTACCCACAGGGGGTGGCTGTATAGCGTTACCTACTGGGGGGCTGTATGGCGTTACCTACAGGGGGGCTGTATGGCGTTATCTACAGGGGGCTGAATGGCGTTACCTACAGGGGGGCTGTATGGCGTTACCTACAGGGGGGCTATATGGCGTTATCTATAGGGGGGCTGTATGGCGTTATCTACAAAGGGGGCTGTATGGCGTTATCTACAGGGGGACTCTGTATGGTGTTCTCTCCAGTGGGGGCTGTATGGCGTTATCTACAGAGGGGGCTGTATGGCGCTAACGCCATACAGCCCCCCCTGTAGGTAACTCTACACAGCCCCCCCTGTAGGTAATGTTATACAGCCCCCCCTGTAGGTAATGCTATACAGCCCCCCCCTGTAGGTAACGCTATAGAGCCCCCCCTGTAGGTAACGCTATACAGCCCCACTGTAGGTAACGCTATACAGCCCCCCTTTAGGTAACGCTATGCAGCCCCCCTGTAGGTAATGCCATGCAGCCCCAACCCCCACAAAAAAATCCGACCACAGGATAAGGGATACATGTGTGATTGCTGACAGCGATAGGGAGAACGGGGGACTGAAGGTCCCCCGAAGTTCTCCATGACTAACCTCTGACTTCCGGCATCTGCGCAGCTCAATAAAAATGAAAGGAGCGCTGTCACGCATGCGCAGAAGCATTCATTTCTACGGAGCTGCCGACAGAGACCCCGGAAGTCCGAGGTTTGTGATGGAGAAGTTCAGGGGACTTTCAGTCCCCCGTTCGCCCTATCAATGCCAGCGATCACACATGTATCCCCTATCCTGTGGATAGGGGATACATGTCTTTTATTTAATGGCAGAGCGGGGAGATACCTCCCTGCTCTGCCGTAGTGTTCAGTGGCGTCGCGCTGTAGCAGCCATAGCGGCTGCTAGCGGAGCCTCCGGCCATGGTGGGAGCCCGTGCCGGCGGGCGACACGGGCCCCCTCATGCCGCGGGCCCCCGGCGGTAGTTACGCCACTGGCCGGGCCCCTTACAGAAGTACCCCCAATACCCCCCTGATGGCGGCCCTGTTTATATGTACTGATCTTTGTTCTGGCACTGTATATATGTACTGATCTTGCTTCTGATGCTGTATATATTCACTGAGCTTTGTTCTGGTGCTGTATATATGTAATGATCTTGGTTCTCGTGTTGTATATGTGTAATGAGCTTTGTTGTGGTGTTGTATATATGTAATGAGCTTTGTTCTGGTGCTGTATTTATGTACTGAGCTTTGTTCTGGTGCTGTATATATGTAATGAGCTTGGTTCTGGTGTTGTATATAGAACGATATTGCTTGTAAAATGTACAAATGGCTTTATGCTCGAGTTACGTAAAACAAATGTGGAAAAAAAATTACACCTCGTTGATTGGTAGAGTAAACAAACATGGCGAGGGGGAAGGAGATGTCGGTTAAGAGGTTTGGGAGGGGGGGGGGTGGGCGCCAATTTGAATCTTTAGCCCGGGTGCTGAAGAACCTAGCTACGCCTCTGGGCAGGATAAAGAGGATCCTCTATCTCTGGTTCTGGTACGTAGCTTTTGGCATAACTTTAGCCATTATACATTGGGATCCCGCAGCCTCAAATATATTGAAAAGTGCAGTCAAAAAAGGTGTTTTTTCTTTTTTTTTTTTTAATGGCAGACATGTGCAACTGTATAGACAAATAGATGCTTACATCTAGCCATACATGTGGGAACGTTTCAAACGCTTGCAAACAGCTTCCTATTAATTCCAATGGGGAATAGACTGTGTAGGTCATAAAAGATCACATTGATTCCGCCCGTTTAACCTATTAAATGAAGCGGTCAATCGCGACCCGGAATATAAAGCATTACAATGAGGGTGGCGACCCACTCCGTTGTGCCATTAACATCCCCCCGTAACCGAATTGCCGATAGTCTTCATGGCAGCCTGGGGCCTAATGATGGCTTCTGGCAGGGCTTAATAGAAGCCTGTCACAATCACGATATATACACTATACACTATATACATTAGTATTGCAGTATATAGTGCAAGCGATCCAACAATCTCTGGTTCAAGTCCCCTAGGGACTATTATAATATAATGTTATTTTACCCACTCAATGAACAATGTAAAAAAAAAAAAATTTGCGGGTTGACATTTTGATTTCTGTATTTTAACTCTTAAAGGGGTTGCCTGGGCATGTGGCTGTTTTTTATACTGATGGTCATCAGTACATGATCAGTGGGGGGTCCGACACCAGAACCCCTCACCGATCAGCTGTTCTGGCTGCCTTCGCCACCGGGAGTTATGCAGTGTTCGGTACTGGAAGCAGAAGGCATCCACCACTGTATAGTGGGGTCTGGTGGTCCGACCCCCACTGATCATATACTGATAACCCTATCCTGCTTCATGCCCAGAAAACCCCTTCAATTTTAAGTGGACAATAATTTTTCTCTGTAGAATTTTACATATTAAAAATGCTTCCTTTAATTATTCCTGATCAAGAGGTAAGGTTTCTCAATGCTTTTATTTAAATTGTAAACTATATCTGGATGTACGGTTTATACATTTCATTTTTTCAGGATCTCCGTGGCAGTGTGGTAAGGATCTGTCAATTCTTGGGGCAGGAGTTAAATGATGCACAGATTGACTTGGTTGTTGAACAATCAACCTTCAAATCTATGAAGGAAAACATAATGTCAAATTGGAGTCAAATCCCATCTGAAGTAATGGACCAATCAAAAGGATCATTCTTGCGTAAAGGTACCTTTTATTTTTCTAAAACATGGCGTCAACATATTTTTTGGGTAATTGCAAATAGATAAATAGGGGGCGTGCAAATTTTAGCTATGGCCCTCTTTGTAAAGTCTCATTCACATCATGTTTTTTCTCTACTTTTAGCGCGGACGCTGGGAAAAGCTCCCAACAAATACATGAAATATAGCATTCGTCATGATTTCTCATGACCTTTTCATGACGTATCCATTAAACTGATGCTTTAGTCTATGGGTGACAGATGCCACTGTTAAGGCATCCCTTACATGCAACTGTATGACTATTATAATATATGTTTAATAGATATGTCATAAAAAGCTATTGAAAAGGTCATGACGTTTAACTTACATACAGTAGAATACATCACCCCTGGGCTTCCATGTTAAAAAAAGTATACTGCACAGTACAGGGATAAAGATGTGCTGATACATGAGAGCTAGTGAAGGCAGCAGCATCGTGGACACACATGTATAGGAGTGCAGACACAAGTGGCAGATTTTGTTGCAGAAATATCTGCGACTGAAAACCAGTTCCATTTATTAGAATGAAACTTGCAGAAATCCATGCACCTGTTGCAGAAACAACCACATTCAGATGAATGGAACTGATTTTTAGTCGCAGAAATCTCTGCAACAAAATCTGACACGTGTCTGCACCCTTACTAGGAGGGACACATCCACATGAGAAATGTCTGAAACTAGGAGCAGATTGCAAACTGCATAATAGGGGTCTAAAAATGAATGGACAAATAAAGATTGAAGCCTGAAATTTAGTGCAACTTTTTTAAACTCTAGGTAACCACTAACAAATTGATTAATTATTTTCCATGTTGAAGGAGTTAAATGATGCACAGATTTACTTGGTTGTTGAACATTCAACATACCCTATAGGGTATGTGCACACGATAACTGCATTTACGTCTGAAATTACGGAGCTGTTTTCAGGAGAAAACAGCTCCGTAATTTCAGACGTAATTGCACGTACTGGCGTTTTGCGAGGCGTCTTTTACAGACGTAATTTTGAGCTGTTCTTCATTGGAATCAATGAAAAACGGCTCCAATTACGTCCCGAGAAGTGTTCTGCACTTTTTTGAGGAGGCTGTTATTTTACGCGCCGTCTTTTGACAGCGACGCGTAAAATGACAGGTCGTCGGCACAGTACATTGGCAAACCCATTGAAATGAATGGGCAGATGTTTGCCGACGTATTCGAGCCGTGTTTTCAGGCGTAAATCGAGGCGTAAAATGCCTCGTTTACGCCTGAAAATAGGTCATGTGAACCCAGCCTTAGACTTCCTTCACAGATAGATATTTTAAATTGCAAGAAAAAATGCATGCAAAAAACTCGTCCTTAGTCACCTAAGGACAAACACTGCTGGACTCACAGACATAGCGGCTATTAGGTAAGACTACTAACTCACTTTGTAGGACCTAGTGACAGGTCCTCTTTAAATGTAAGATCTGGCTGGACAAAAAATGCACCACAAAAACGTGAAGAAAAACAACATGAAAAACGGCACGAAAAATGCATAAACCAGTGAATCCAGCCTCAGGAGCGAAAAATGGTTTTGTCTTCTAGGTGTTAAAAACCAGACACAGTTTAGTGTTTTTTAGAATATGTTAGTTTAACCCTTTCCCGTCGATCCACCTGTGATTTACGTCGGGAAAGGGTTTTTACAAATGGCGCCCACTCAGAAGCCGAGCGGATGCCATTAGCCGCCAGGTCTCTGCTGTAGCAATGCTTGTCATCAGAAACTTCTCGGATTGCAAGCATTTAACCCATTAGATGCGGGTGTCAGATGTGACCATCGGCACTTGAGGGGTTTTTACGGTCCCTTTCACTTGGGCACCAGTCACCGGCTCCTACATGGAGGGATTGTGGGAGCTGCTGTATTTTCCTAGAAACTGGGAGCTTTGTGATCGCCACTAGCCCTGCTATAGAAACATTGCTATTGAAACCTGCCTGTGGCAATATACTGATTTTGCCATAGACTGCAATGTTGTGATATTGCAGTCTATTGCATAAGCAATCTAAGGGTATGTTCACACGAGGGCGTCCGTAACGGCTGAAATTACGGGGATGTTTCAGCCTGAAAACATCCCCGTAATTTCAGCCGTAACGGCATGTGCAGGCGCTTGAACGCCGCGTCCATTACGGATGTAATTGGCGATGCTATTCATTGGAGTCAATGAATAACGGCTCCAATTACGGCCAAAGAAGTGACAGGTCACTTCTTTGACGCGGGCGTCTATTTACGTGCCGTCATTTGACAGCGGCGCGTAAATTACGCCTCGTGTGAACAGACAAACGTCTGCCCATTGCTTTCAATGGGCAGATGTTTGTCAGCGCTATTTTCGGCGCTATTTTCGGACGTAATTCGGGGCAAAAAACGCCGGAATTACGTCCGTAATTAGTGCATGTGAACATACCCTAATGATCGCAGGCTCAAGCACCCCAGGAGGGCTAAGAAACAGTAATGGAAAAATGTAAAATAAAATTTAAAAAAAATATATATATAAAAATTCAAATCACCCCCCTTAGCCTAGATCAAATATAAGAATAAATAAACAAAAAAAAAACATAAACACATTAGGTATCCCCGCATCCGAAAATGCCCGAACGAAAAAAATATTTATCCAATGTAATAAAAAGTGATGGAAATGCCAGACATTCCCCAAAATGGTGATAATAAAAACTACATCTTTCCACATACAAAAAGACGCTTTACACAGCTCTGTACACAGAAATATAAAAATAATTACTGGGGCGATGCCAACATTTTTTTGTTTCTTTCAAATTTTACATTATTTTAAAGGTATTAAAATATAACAAAAATTATATAAAACTATATGAATAAATTTAAAAATAAATATTAGTATCACCGTGATCGTACTGACCCGCAGAATAAAGGTAACATGTCATTTTCACCGTACAGTGAACACCGTAAAAATGAAAACCTTGGCGGTACTGCTGTTTTTTCCCAATTCCACGCCACTCTAAAAAAAAATCCAGCTTTCCAGTATATCACACATCATATTAAATAGTGCCATTACAAAGTACAATTTGGCCCATAAAAATTAAGTCCTCATATGGCTGTGTCAACAAAAATTTTTTATGGCTTTTTGAGTATGTGGAGGAAAAAGCAAAAGCATAAAAACATAACTTAGTCTGGTCCTGAAAGGGTTAAAGTTAGTCTAAGTGTGTATTCAAACGGACTGTGTGAATACACCCTAACAACTTATTTTTTTTCTATTATGATATGTAACATGTCCTATTTAGGTTAACTGCTTTGGGTCTATGGGTCTATGGGGCTATGGTGATGTTTTCTATTTATTTTTTACATTACATTTTCAGCATCGAAAGAACCTACAGTTCAGTCACATGATTTGTCTCCCAGCGATCACATACAATAACATCTTATGGTCCTTGACCCCCTAACAATGCAGCCAAATATTATTGTTTTTCCCTTACTGCAGCCAAAACTGCTAGCCAAAACTTTTATTATATTTCCGTTAACGTTTTCCGAAATTCATTGAACTACATATATATATATATATATATATATATATATATATATATATATATATATATATATATATATATATTATTATTATATTATTTTTTCTTTAATTGAGGACGTTTTCTTTTGCTATTCAATGCATTAGAATACATCTGCATTTCAACTGATAATAGCTTGTCAATATAATATTGACTAGCACCATACATAGTAATCCCTGCCTCAGGCATTTCGGGGGCAGCCAACCCTCCTTTGCATCTTGGAGCTAGTAATGGGGTGAGAAAGGGAGCCCCCCCACTTTTGTTTACACCCTTGGTGCCATGGTCACGCCATCACTGTGCCTTAGATGTATAGCATATTGTGGAGTTTCCTTCTATACAGCATCTAGAACCAGCATCTAGAATTGGGGATCTCTATACTATGACAGGTGCCTAGCTGAAAAGGACATTTGGGAGGGGTATTGTGAACTGCTGTGTGTCAGTCAGCAGCTCTCCGCCAATAAACAATGTTAGGAGAGTTCTCAGCAATGCTGATGGACTGAGAATAGCTGACAGGCTAGACTCACAATATTATTCTCAAATGTCATTTTCAGCTGAATACCAGGCACAGTATATAGTCCCGAACTATGGTTCTGGGAGCTATATAGTGGGAGATCTTAGTACCGAAGGCGGGTTCACACGACCTATTTTCAGACGTAAACGACGCGTTTTATACCTCGATTTACATCTGAAAATACGGCTCCAATACGTCGGCAAACATCTGCCCATTCATTTGAATGGGTTTGCCGACGTACTGTGCCGACGACCTGTCATTTTACACGTCGCTGTCAAAAGACGACGCGTAAAATAACTGCCTCATCAAAGGAGTGCAGGACACTTCTTGGGACGTAATTTGAGCCGTTTTTCATTGAATTCAATGAAGAACAGCTCAAAATTACGCCCGTAAGTGACGCCTCGCAAAACGCGAGTACGAGCAATTACGTCTGAAATGCAGGAGCTGATAGCTCCTGAAAACAGCTCCATAATTTCAGAAGTAATGGTCGTTATCGTGTGCACATACCCTAACAGTTCAACTCTTCAGACAAGTGTATCTATAAGCGGCCCATATAGAGATTCTGTATCATAAAAGATGCACTTTAAGGCTGGATTCACACGAGCACATTACGTCCGTAATGGATGGAACGTATTTCGGCCGGAAGTCCCGGACCGAACACACTGCAGGAAGCCGGGCTCCTAGCATCATAGTTATGTATGATGCTAGGAGTCCCTGCCTCGCTGCCGGACAACTGTCCCTTACTGAAAACATGTGTGAATCCAGCCTAAGGGGTGAAACGTCAAATAAGTTCATCTTCCTACACTGGCCCTTTAAACTCGCTAAGAAAGTTCAGGAAGAAATTCAGTCCCTTAACCAGATAATTTAATATAGTAAAAGCCATTTATAAGTCTCTGTTTATCAGTTGGATGACTTATAAATATACTGCATAAAAGGATAAAGCACAGCCACTAGAATTTATATGTTGCTACATTTGGTCTATGAAGTCTTGTTCAGCCTTTACTATAGAAAGAATAATTTTAGACCTTAGGACCACATTGATTTTTTTCATTACATTCCAAGGTTCATAATGATGTTTTTTGTTCTATATAGCTGTCACGTAGGGTTGTGGACCAACTGGGCCATACCGCTGGTCAAAGTCTATAGTTCGTATAGGGTACCTGTGGCAGCAAGGACAGTAGCAACACAGGCTTGGCTGGGACGTAAGGCGTGGAGTAGCAGGACAGGTGTAAAATACAGCACAACTACAGCACAGCACGGCCTTTGACCAGGATAGCACGGGATACAGGATACCGGAAACACTGGGAACTGGAAAACACTGGGAGACCATTTGCATAGACAAACTAGGAAACGACAAACAACGCTCAGTCATTGAAGCAAGGGGCTTGGCCCCTCTTATAGTCTAGGGCACTCATGGGCTGATTAAACCTGGCCGAGGAGAGTGGAAGTGAGCGCTGGCGTCGCCTGAGGAGGAGACTGGGGCCAGCGCTCGCAGACCCATGGCTGTGGTCATCAGGGGGAGAGTGAACCTGAGGAGCATTACACAGGCCAAAGGGCATTACTAGGTACTCATAGTGTCCATCATGGGTGTTAAATACAGTCTTCCATTCGTCACCCCGGCGAATCCGGATTAGGTTGTAAGCCCCACGCAAGTCTAGTTTGGAAAAAATCTTGGCACCACGTATACGATCAAACAATTCAGAGATCAGTGGCAATGGATACTTATTTTTCACTGTGATTTGGTTGAGACCCCGGTAGTCAATACAAGGACGCAGGGAGCCATCCTTTTTTTTTGATGAAGAAGAACCCGGCTCCTGCCGAGGAGGAAGACTTCCATATGAAGCCCCTCTGCAAGTTCTCTTTAACAAAGGCGGACAAGGACAGAGTCTCTGGCAAGGAGAGAGGATATATCCTACCACCAGGGATCAGTTCGATAGGACAGTCATACGCCCGGTGTTGGGGCGTCTCCGCCTCCCTTTTGCTGAAGACGTCCAAAAATGCAGCATAATGACCAGGCAATCCTGCCAATGACCGAGGCAGAGGAGGCTGGACCGAACTAATCTGCACCAGGCATCGGCTGTGACACTCGGGGCCCCACTGGAGAACCTCTCCATAGTTCCAGTCCCGGACTGGGGCATGTAGTCGGAGCCAAGGCAGGCCCAGCAGCACGGGGTTAACAGCCTTGGATAAGACATAGAAAGATAGAAGTTCAGAGAGCCCATACTTGGAGCCTCAGCGGCTTGGTCACAGCAATAACTTGGTCTGGTAGAGGTAGTCCATTCACAGATGCAACCATCAACGGTCTCTCCAGAGGGCTAGTGGGTAATTGAAGAACGTCCACCAGGTCTCTACAAATGAAATTAGCAGCGGATCCAGAGTCTAGATATGCAGAGACCTGATGCGTTTTGTCATCGGACACTATGTCACGGGTATGGACAACTTAGACGGGAGTCCTTCTTTGCCCAAGGTATTCTCTCCTACCAACCCTAGGCTTTGGGGCTTTTGGGGACACAGACATACAAGATGGCCTCCGAGGCCGCTATAAAGACAGAGTCCCGAAGTCCGTCTGCATTGTCTCTCCTGGGTAGATAGCTTACATTGGTCCATCCTCACAGACTCCTTAGGAGGATCAGTATCTGAGAACGGCATGGGTTTCTGCAAGGTAGGGACCAGACTAGGAAGACCTCCCTCCCGACGATCCTCTTGCATGCCGTTCTCGGAGCCGTCTATCAATCCGGGCAGCCAGAAGAATGAGGTCATCCAGGGTAGACAGCAGGTCTCGAGGAGTCAAGTTCATCGTTAATTTTAGGAGACAGTCCATGCCAGAATGTAGCCACCAGGGCCTCATTATTCTACAACAGACATGTCTCCTTGGCGTAGGTTCAGCAAAGAAGCCGCTGCAGAGGAGACTCGTCCAGGCTCCTCAAACACAGTGCGAAATATCTGGAGGAACCCCTGGAAGTCACGGGTCTCTGGTCTCTGTCTCTCCCAGATAGGATTCGCCCATGCAAGGGCCTTGCCAGTGAGAAGAGAGATGATGAAAGCGACCCTTGCGCCATCAGACGAAAATGTCCTTGAATACAGGCTGAAGTGGATCTGGCATTAGTTCAAAAATCCACAACAGGTACCTGCGTCTCCATCATAGCGGTCAGGAAGTGGCAAAGAAAAACGAGGATCCACACTCCCAGGAGGTATAGTCAGAGGATTAGTACTGGCAGGAGGTGTAGTAGGAGGAACGGCAGCTCGTGCTTCCTGCCGAGGTGCGAGAATGTTCAAGGCCTTGAGGAGTTGGTCCTGTCAAGACCGGAGGTCCAGCATATCCGTCCGCATCTCTTGTAACGTCATCTTGGTCTTGGATCAACCAGAGGGGGCAATGGCCTGAGCGTACTGTCACGTAGGGTTCGTGGACCCACTGGGCCATACCGCCTTGGCGGTATGGCAGCTGGCCAACTGGGCGCAGGTCAAAGTGTATAGTTCGTACAGGGTACCTGTGGCAGCTCGGACAGTAGCAAGGCAGGCTTGGCAGGGACTAGGCAGCGGGTAGACATCAGGCGTGGAGTAGCAGGACAGGCATAGAATACAGCACAGCATGACTACAGCACAGCAAGGCACTTGACCAGGATAGCACGGGATACAGGATACAAGATACAGGAAACAATGGGAACTGGAAAACACTGGGAGACCATTTGCATAGACAAACTAGGAAACGACAAACAATGCTCAGGCATCGAAGCAAGGGGCTGGGCCCCTCTTATAGTCTAGGGCACTCATGGGCTGAGGTGAGTGGAAGTGAGAGCTAGCGTCTCCTGAGGAGAAGACTGGGGCCAGCGCTCGCAGACCCATGGCTGCGGCCGTCAGGGGGAGAGTGAACCTAGCCATAGCCATGGACATGACTATAGCGACTGCATATGATGCCTCCATGGGGCAGTTGTAATTGTTAGAGGGAGGAATTTTAAGGTAAATATAAATAAGGGAAATATATAAGGGAAGTATAAATTTACAGAATATTTATACTTGGCGGGAAATTAAAAACATTTGTTAAAAATACAATTCCATCAATAACATCCCCTGACGACCAGCACAATAAAGGGGCCACAGCAATACTGTTAGCACCACATTCCCTTTATTGGCACAAAAGATCATCTCATTTGGACCCCCACGATCAATCATTGATGGCGTATTCTAAAGATAGGAGATTAATGTTAAAGTTCTGGAACATTGCACCTGTACTCTTTGCTGTAGAAAGTGGTATGGTTGAGAGGCCTATGCTGCAGTATGGTGCTCAGTAAGATGCTTAATATGAAGATATACCCCACCAGGAACATTGCTTCTACTCCACAATATTGAAGTCAATCGAGAGCATGCTATAATTTTTTTTTTTTTTTGGATTTATATGGAATCTGTCAGAAAAAGTTACTTTGTATGAAATTGCCTCTGTATGAAATCTGAGGCATATGGAGGTACGTCAGGTAGAGCTCTATTAAAGCTATGGTTTCCCTGTTATGGCACCATACAACTTGGAGATTTAGGCTATGTTCACACGGGGTCTTTTGCCGAGTTTTTTGACGCGGAAACCGCGTCGCAAAACTCGGCAGAAACGGCCCGAGAACGCCTCCCATTGATTTCAATGGGAGGCGTCGGCGTCTTTTTCCCGCGAGCAGTAAAACTGCCTCGCGGGAAAAAGAAGCGACATGCCCTATCTTCGGGCGCTTCCGCCTCCGACCTCCCATTGACTTCAATGGGAGGCAGGAGAAAGCGTGTTTTATGCCCGCGGCGTTCAATGGCCGCGGGCGAAAAACGGCGCGATAATTGCTATTCACACGGAGTATTTTGGGGGAGGAATATCTGCCTCAAAATTCCGTTTGGAGCTTTGAGGCAGATATTCCTCCCCCAAAATACTCCGTGTGAACTTAGCCTTAAGAGGCCATCATTATATTAGTATATATTCTGGAATATATGTAACACATTGGAAAATACTGCAATTAAGAAAAAATAGTATATAATTTTCAATCAATATCATTCTTCTATACTTTATTTCTGGTCTATACCAATCTAGACAACCAGACTTATAATTCAAGATGTTTTTATTATTCCACGGTTTTGTTTCTTGCAGGAATATCTGGTGATTGGAAGAATCATTTTACAGTAGCTCAGAGTGAATTCTTTGATAAAATCTACCATGAGAAGATGAAAGACATCAATATAAACTTTTTCTGGGAACAATCTTCATAAACGTATCACGACATTGCATCTGTGATTTTTTTTTCTCTTTACTCTGAAGATAGCTGTGCAGGGTATTATTATTATCATTATTATTATTATAAGTAAATACATCTATGTGTTCATATTAGTGTTCTGATCTATGGACTTATAGAACCTATAATTATGACTCAGAGTTTTAGGGAAGTTGTAAAATAAAATTTAAAAAAAAGAGGTTGGACACCCTGGTTTTACCTTGCTGTTTTAACAGTCACATGTCAAAAATGTTTTAGTGATGTATTTTAATTAAATTCAGAATATTTTACAAATTAAAAAAGCTGATTACATAAATATAAATGTGGACTTGTAAGACTTGTTATTTTATCGGTTATTCATGTAATGCAACAAATTCAATCAATGTCAAATGAATAGTCATTACCATCTACTTTACCCATATCCGCCTGTGCTTACACTAGTAAGGTCTGATGCTGCAGTCATATGTTACTTTATTCCATATACCCCTCTTCTACAGTCTATAGGATGACACGGAGTAGGGATCAGATAAAAGGGAGTAACACATAACCAATATTCATTTTAGAAACATAGATTTGTCTGGGAAATCACTTCTTCTATCTTGGCGGTGTTTGTTTACTTCCAATTAGCTGAATTAACTTTCCTGGCTGCATTTAGCATCCTTAAAGGGAACCTGTAACTATATTTGAAACCACTAAACCACCAGCATGTCATTTTGCAGCTGGGGTTTAGGCCAGGTTTCCACGGGTCGGATACACTGCATAAAAACTGTGCAGCATAGCCGACCAGGAACCCGCAATACATTCAGTCGGAAAAACCGCACCACATTGTGTTGCGATTTGTCAGACGGATTTTCCGCTGCGGAAGGCAGTGGTAAAAAATGCTCATGCTTACCTAGGCCATTGTTCGACCCGTCCCAACTGTGCAGTCCGGTCCGGCTTCCCTGTATGATGCTGTAGCCCATGTGACATGGGATGTAACGTCATCCCTAGAGACCGGCCATATGATGTCATCCAGGCTAGCCTCCTGGGATGATGTTTCATCCTATGTGACCGCCGCTACAGCCTATGATTGGCTGCAGCGGTCACATGGGATGCAAAGTCATCCCAGGAGGCCAGACCGAATGAAGAAACACAGACTTCTGGGTAAGTATGTTGTTTTTGTTTTTCCGTAGATGCAACTTTTGTGGCGTAATCACTGCGAATATGCCACAAAAGTCGCAACACTTGGCTTTCTGTTGCGGATTTTGCATCCCCATTGAATTCAATGGGGAAACCCGCAATGGAAAATCAACTAAAACGCAGCATAAATTGACATGCTGTGGATTAAAATCTGCACCGCAGGTCAATTTATTAACGTTTAGGGTATGTTCACATGTCCTATTTACGGACGTAATTCAGGCGTTTTACACCTCGAATTCCGGCCAAAAAAATGGCTCCAAACCGTCTGCAAACATCTGCCCATTGAATTGTGCAGACGGGCTTTTTTTTTACGCCATTACTGTTTCATCAAAGGTCATCTAACCATAGATTAACACTTTCTGTGCCAAACATATTCTATACTATGAAAATCTAATATGAAAGAACCCCAGTATATAACCCATCTTCGGATAAAACAGTTTAAATCTAATTTGATGTTCATATCTTTTGGGGACATTGTATGTAACGGAAGTCGCTCCCCTCCGCCACCGTATAGCAACCGTCTTTTGGCTCCTCGCCGGCACTGCTCCTTTCCTACGTTCTGGCTTCTGTGACTCCTAGTGCTTTATCCACCCAGTTTTCTCTCAGTACTAAGTATTAAGGGTCCTCCCTTTCCTTGACCCTTTGCTTAAGCAATTAGGTTTACACGTAACCTTTTTGCTTTTTTGAGAATTTTCAGGCTGATAGTTTTAAAATAATAGTAAAAAAATATGCTTTTTTACATTGCAGCTAATTTTTTTCTGCCAATAATATAGTTTTACCCGAAAATAGACCTTTTTTTGTGATCATCATTGTCTACCATAAATTTAGATATATTACATGTGTATTTTAAGGCTAGCATTACGACAATGATTGGCGTGGGGAATGTTTTTTTGGGGTTGGTATTTTATGTGTATTTATTATTTTGTTTATTTGCACTCTATTTTACTTTTATTTTTTATTATTATGATCAGAAAAGACCTTTGGGGGACTTTATAAGTTTTTTTTTCTTTTACACGTTGTTTTTCCAATGTAACAGTTACAGGGGAAATCAGTGCTATAGTAACTATTGTCACTAATAGGGCTGTGCTGGGTCTACTTAGACCGAGCAGCAGCCTTCCACTAACAGCATTCCGGCAATCATGTGACCAGTCACATGATCACTGGTACCAATAGAGGCAGCAGCATTGCTGTTTTTCAGTAATCAATCCTTTTGACGGCCGTGAAAAACTGATCCTGACCCTCACGAGTGGACTCCCCGGGCACAGCTCTATTTTAAGTGATGAGCCTGGGGAAGCCCTTGAGATCACTGTACATATATGGACAACGATGTCAGGGCTTTCAACTATAGAGTCCCTGACCAGAGCATTGCAAGCTTTCTAGCCAGGGACTCCTCTCTTTTCAAAGACCTTGACGTCACTGTCTATATATGGACATTAAAAAGAGAGGCGGCACTCCAAGCAGATGCTGTCAGAAAAAAGTTAGATTTATTCTCCCATCAGTGCAAAAACCGGTGCAACGTTTCAGCTGCTCAATGCAGCCTTTGTCAAGCATCAAAATACAAGTGAATCACAGACCTTTATACACACCATTGTGGGTGGGATTATGATAATAATTAATATAGTGATTAAAATACAGGTAGAAATATATTGCATGAAATGTTTTTTTTAAAGAGAATCAACTTTGCCATAATAATTCTTCAAAATGTTCTAATGGCATACCATCAATACATCCAAAAAATCTGTGAATAAAGTGTACAAAACATTACATCCCTAAAGTGGGGATAACACCTGAGATCATTAGATATTCAAAATAGATGTTACGTGTTTCAATTGACTTGGCAC
The DNA here is from genome assembly GCF_050947455.1 of Rhinoderma darwinii. Classification (NCBI taxonomy): domain Eukaryota; kingdom Metazoa; phylum Chordata; class Amphibia; order Anura; family Rhinodermatidae; genus Rhinoderma; species Rhinoderma darwinii. The sequence continues at coordinate 61,565,041 of NC_134696.1, read as the reverse complement.
TCACCCAGGACTCAGAGAATCTATCAACGTGGTCAGCTGTAGTAAACAGCAAGCATCCGGTCTCAGAAACACATGAGCAGAATCTGATCATGTGAAATTAACAGCGCAACAGGACCAGAGGCATAGCAAGTTGCCGAGACAACAATCGACGTCATGTGATTTCAAGAAGAACACATGACCACAGCGTTATCCATAATCCTCATTAACGTCCAGGGAACCCTGCTTAAAAAAACAACGCATGCGTGCAACTACAAATAGCATCGCTCTGCTGATAAAGAATGACAGCATATTGCGATATAGTAGGAAAATAGAAATAGTGGGATAACTGTAGACTGCTCCTATCTATGTCAAGGCGTGCCTGCAAATAAATATATTACAAATGACACTATGTTGGCTGCAAGATTTAAAACCTATAAATACCAGTTGTCAAATCAAATATCCAGTAATCTCCAGGTAAATAATGATAATTTAATGTAGCAATTGAAACTACGATAGGAGTCTCATGGATGGGTGAGCGATCTCGTTCATAATTCACTTCCTGCCCCAGGTCCTGCATCGTGTCGGACGAGCGAGGACACATCGGCACCAGAGGCTACAGTTGATTCTGCAGCAGCATCGGCGTTTGCAGGTAAGTCGATGTAGCTACTTACCTGCAAACGCTGATGCTGCTGCAGAATCAACTGTAGCCTCTGGTGCCGATGTGTCCTCGCTCGTCCGACACGATGCAGGACCTGGGGCAGGAAGTGAGTGACTTCACAGCGTGATCTCTCGAGAACACGCTGTGTGTCTGCACTGCCAGAAGCTGGGCGTTGTGAAGAGAAGTGGATAATACTTCTATTCACAACGCCCAGCTAGTAAAAGAAGTAAAAACGCCCAGATGTACATACACAATACACGCCCAGTTGTACTTTAACTTTAAACACGCCCAGTTGTACTTTAGAAAGCCTCATTTACATAAATATAAAAATGGTCATAACTTGGCCAAAAATGCTCGTTTTTAAAAAAAAACAAAAACGTTACTCTTATCTACGTTGCAGCGCTGATCTGCTGCAATAGGAGATAGGGGTTGCAAAATGACAGGGGTTGCATGGTGACAGAGCCTCTTTAATGCTCTCAAACCATATTCAACATTAGTCCACAAGGTTGAAGAGTATTTAGCCTATTGATCCATTAGATTTCACTTCTTTTAAGCAATTTCTACAATCCAAAATCTAAGTTGGTTGACCCGATGTGATAATTCACAAAAGTGTCTAGGTATCGGCAATTCCATTTTTTGGGTGAATATAGTTGATTTGTGCGTGTTCAGTCTGACCCTACATTCAGTGGTAGTTTCACCCACATAGAGGAGCTTACAGGGACACATCAAGACATAAATCACAAAGTCAGACCTGCATGTCAAATAATGTTGAATCTTATATGTCTTACCAGTTGTGGGGTGAGTAAAGACCTCGCCTTTGCACATCAGGCCGTAGTTGGCACAAGCTAAACATGGATAACAACCCTTACCAACAGTCAAGTCATGAGTTTGTCTAACTCCACTTTTAGGACCAATGTCATTACTAACTAGTCTGTCCTTAAAGAGGCTCTGTCACCAGATTTTGCAACCCCTATCTGCTATTGCAGCAGATCGGCGCTGCAATGTAGATTACAGTAAAGTTTTTATTTTTAAAAAACGAGCATTTTTGGCCAAGTTATGACCATTTTCGTATTTATGCAAATGAGGCTTGCAAAAGTACAACTGGGCGTGTTGAAAAGTAAAAGTACAACTGGGCGTGTATTATGTGCGTACATCGGGGCGTGTTTACTACTTTTACTAGCTGGGCGTTCTGATGAGAAGTATCATCTACTTCTCTTGCTGTGGAGCTCATTTTTGGCTTGATATGCAATACACGGGTTGGTATGGCTTCTGGGACCTACTCTGATTTTTGGTGATACCCTGGTCTCTATACCACTTTATTTATACTGAGATTTCAGTGTTAGCTACAAGTCTCTCGTGTATACTATTTTTTACAGGGTCTGTATTACATTGTTCTGTTTCAGCATGCTTTTTGGAGACACATTTTGTGGTGTCGGTTATCCTTGTACTGTACATTTATAGCATGACTGTCATAGTGACCCTGTCCGGTATTATTGAATGTTGAATATAGGCCATTCTGAGTAGCCTCATGTTCTCCACATTGTATATTTTAATTGTCTGTGGTTTTTAGGTCCTGATGGCCAACATGTTCTTATGTATATTGTAATAAAGAATTTATATTTTTTGCAAGTTACTTACTGTACTTGGTGTCATTATTTTTCCCTTTTGGGAGATTTGATTTGTCTTCACATACAGTTATAGGTATTTATTGTCTGTTTTTCCTTGATATGTGTGGACGTTTACTATAACGTTTATCGTTAGGTCTGGTTCTATATAGGTATTCAATTTGTGGACTGTGTTCATTAAAGTTCGTGACACATGGAATACATTTCACTTTAGAGTGATCAGATACCTTCTTACTGAACCTATCTGAGTCTCTAACCTTGACTACTTGTGTTTCAATTAATTTATTTGGATATCCCCTCTTACGGAAATTGTGTCCCATCTCATTCAATCGGTCAGTCAACACTGACTCATCATCGACAATTCTCTTTACCCTCAACATCTGGCTATATGGAAGAGATCTGACCATATTCCTAGGGTGTTGACTGTCACACATGAGCAAGTTGTTGCGATCTGTTGGCTTAATAAATAAGTCTGTCAACAGGCGGTTATGTTTAATATAGGCTGTTGTATCCAGGAATTGAATAGACTCACAGGATATTACCATGCAGCGAATTAAAAAATCAGAAGAAAGCATCAAAGGTTTCAGATGAACCAGACCAAATGAGGAATTTCTCGTCTATGTATCGCCACCACCCCAAAACATTAGAGAAGTGTTGGGACTCATATGTAGATGGCAGATTCCTCAAAATCGGCCATATATATATATTCGCGTAAGTCGGGACCAAGTTTGACCCCATGGACATAAAATTAATCTCCAAATAAAAAATAATTACAACTCAAAATGACTTCTAACAAACCCAAGGCAAATTTATTACATTCTGGAGAATAATCAGTAACATCCAAAGCACTCTTGATGCTCTGAAGGCCCCTATCATGACTGATAGAGGTATACAAAGAGACAACGTCAAAAGAGACCAAAAAGGCCCCATCAGGTATAACCACATCATGTATTTTAGAGAGGAAATCCGTGGTATCCCTAATATAGGATTTTGCTGAAACAGCTAAATTTCTCAGAAATTTGTCTAAAAAGACAGCTGAGGGGCTAAACAGAGGATCCCTGCCCGACGCAATAGAGCGCCCTGGCAGGCATTGTACATTTTTAGGAATCTTTGGGAGGCAGTATAACAGGAGTGACAGGATGTTTAGGAAGAAGAAAGATATGCAGATCTTTATCAATTAAGTCAGTGGCATATGCATTGTCTACTAAGATCTTTAATATTTTATTGAACGCAAATTTAGGATCTCTAGCGACGGCTTTCAATTGAGTCATTCAATTGGCTCTCAATTTCATTAACATAAAAATGACTATCCATAATGACGATCGCACCCCTTTATCAGCAGGTTTGATAATAAGATCTCCGTTGTGGACCAATTGATTAAGTGTCAACAAATCATTTTTAGTCAAATTACAATGTAATTTATGCTTATTTCCTGAAGAAACTTTAGCTTTCAACAGAGATACATCTTTGTTAACAAAGCAAATAAAACCCTCAAGTACATCAGAACTAACAGGTGGAACAAATTCACTCTTATTGAATAACCCACTATCTACAGGATGGGGTGTACGGCGCTAGCTACAGTGGGGGTGAAGCGCTATCTACAGGGGGTGTGTGGCATTATTAATGGAGGTTGTGGCGCTATCGACATGGGAGGATTGTCGCACTGTCTACAGAGGGGTGTGTGGCACTAGCTAGGGGGTTGCGTGGCGCTATCTTCAAGGGGGGAGTGACACTATGTAATTGACCTACATTGAGAAATAAACATTTTAGGAATATTTTAAATTAAATATATTAATAAAATTTATTATTTTTTTCAATTTTCAATAGGAACCACAACTCTTTTCCTTTCTCCCTACTTCCAAAATATATTAATTACATTATTTGGTGGTGTACACCTTGTGGTTCCCCATAACTCAATTGTATATATAAATAAGTGAGGGTATCAGCAAAATCTATATTTTCACTATGTACATGGGCACTGTGGCACAGAATAGGAACTATCTAGAGGGGACAATGTGGTGCTATATACATGGCCACTGTGGCACTATCTATGGGGGCACTGACCGTTTATATGTGGGCACAATGGCACTTTATATGTGGGCAGTGTAGCACTATGTGGGCAGTGTGGCACTATTTACAGTGGGCACTGTGGCACTATGTGGGCACTGGCACTAGTTATGTGGGCACTATCTACAGAGGGCACTGTAGCACTATCTACAGAGTCATTGCGGCACTATCTACATGGGCACTGTGGTGTTTTCAGGGGGTTGGTACAAAAAGCCCTGACAAATGAAATCCATTCGTTTTTTTAACGGCCATTAAAAACGGATGGCAAACGGATGACAAACGGCTAATACTATAAATTGGCATAAAGCAAAGTATTTGCTTTTACTTACTTTTGCCTTAGATTTAAAATACGATTTAGTAACGACCATGAAAAATAAATGACAAACGGCCATTAAAAACGGACAGACTGACTGGAAATGGATGAAAATTGGAAGACAAACTGATCCAAAACGGCCTTGAAAAACTGGCAGTTGATTCGTTTTTAATGGGCATTTTTTTCCACTGTCGTGTGAATGTAGCCTTACGCCATATTAACACGTAATTTTTGATGGCCACTTTGCATCCATTTTGTATCCAATCAGTGTCCGTTCCGGGCCGTGTTTCCGTTTTTCACAACCAATTGTCACCCATTTTGCTGTCCATTTTAAAACCGGATTAATATCATTTGTAATTTTTTTGGGTTCCAACCCACTAAAAACACCCACAGGAAGGTCTAATGATCGCCCAGTCATCATTTTCTCTTGCTTTCAGCGTATAGAGAGCTTGTTCTGATCCCTTTATTTTAGCATTGATTTCTGGTGTTTTGTCTGCTACTTTTGAGTTGCTAACATGTCCTCACAAACATTGAACCGTGTACTGCAGTTTTGGCTGATTTTTCGGTAATTCCGACAGCAACTGGAGATGTTGAATGAAGAACCGAGGAGGAAGTGTCGGCGGTACTGGGTTCACCCCTTTTTGTCTCAGCGTTCTTAAAGGAACACTTCTACACTCTCTACCAGCATCTGCGGCAGGACCCGGAGAAATTTCATGCATTCTGCCGGATGTTCATCCCAATGTTTGACAGGCTGCTGGAGTTTCCCCGGGCTGGTCTCACACTCCAGGAGACCAACATGAGGCATTCTATTTTTTTCAAAACAACGGCTCATCGTAACATTAAGGCAAGCAAACAATACTATCATTGCACTCAAAGGGTTCCCCCTGGCCAAAAAACAAGGCCAATCAACGAGACAGCTTGATCAGCGCTCGTTTGCTCCTTTTAGAAGGAGCTATTAATTGTTAGGAATGGGGATGAACGATTGTTAATATGATCGCTCATCCCCATACATTTCCATTGTGTTGGCAGCACAACTCCCTGTTTACACAGGTAGATGTGTTGCCAACAATGATAATATTTAGTGCTGCAGAAGCAATACGATCAGCCCATGAACGAGTGTTTGCTTGTTCATCAGCTGATCATTGCCCTGTTTATACAGGACAATGATCGGGAACGAGCGTTCATATGAACGCTCACTTGCCCGATCATTGGCCCGTCTAAAAGGGCCTTAGGGTCCAGGGATCCTGCGTTGAGTATATACTATACCTTTTTAGCTCACCTGTGTAAAGGATCTGCCAGGCACTACGTCTGGGTATACTCCCAGGATTAATCAGTCGACACCTGAGGCCAGAACTCTGAGACTGACACCTGCTCCCACCAATCAGGGTGGCAGGCTCAGGAGTGGGAGAGCCTATCGCGGCCTGGTCAGTCAGAGTTAGCTCCGCCCCCTGTCCATTTATACCTGCCGTTTTCTCTTCCTCCTTGCTTGTTATTCTTCTTGGATTCCAGGCCCCACTGCTGCCTTGCTCCAGCCTGTTTCTGCCATGCTTCTGCCTTGCTGCAGTTCCGTTTATCCTGCGTTGCTCTGCCCCTGGCTTGCTTCTGCTCCGTGCTCCCGTTTGTATACTCCACTACTTCCTGATCCTGACTGGCTCATTCACCGCTCCGTTTCCTCGCGGCGTTCCGTGGGCTACTGTATTCCCTTGCGTGTTCCCTGTTTGTACTCCCTTGCACTTAGACAGCGTAGGGACCGCCGCCAAGTTGTACCCCGTCGCCTAGGGCGGGTCATTGCAAGTAGGCAGGGACAGGGCGGTGGGTAGATTAGGGCTCACTTGTTCCCTTCACCTCCTTCCTGCCATTACAACCTGACTCCAGGTGCTGGTGCTTATGTGTTGTGTGCGCCGCTGCCTGGAGTAGAGTGAGGGACATGTGACGGCGGGGAACTAAGAACGGACAGTACAGAGAAAAGCATAGTGTAGTTTGTAGCGGACCATATACAGTTACTATTGTTTTACCTTTTTTTTTTCTTTTAATCCGTCGTAAACAACGTTCAGATTTTCATTTTAGTTTTTTCCTCCCCACATTCCAGAAGCCATAACGTCTTCATTTTTCCGTCGATATAGTACTATGAGGGCTTGATTTTTGCGGGACGAGTTGTAGTTTTTCGTAGCACCATTTATTTTGCCTTATAATGTACTAGGAAACGGGACAAAAATTATTTGTGGTGTAAAAAATGAAAAAAACAGTGATTCCTCCATGGTTTTTTGCACGCCGTTTTTACGGAATTCACTGTGCAATTAAAACGACATGTTAACTTTATTCTGTGGGTCAATACGATTATGGTGATACCAAATATATATAGTTTTTTTCTATATTTTACTATTTTTACATGTAAAAACCTAAGTGTGAAAAAGAAAATTTATATTGCGTCGCCAAATTCCGAGAGCCATAAGTTTTTTATTTTTCCGTCGATTAAGTGGTATGAGGGCTTATTTTTTGCGGGATAAGCTGTAGTTTTTAATAATATAATTTTGGTGTACATGCGACAGTTTTATCACTTGTTATTTCATTTTTTTGTGGGAGATTAGGTGACCAAAAAATAGACATTCTGGCGTTTACAGTTTTTTTTTTTAAAGCGTTCACCGTGCGCGTTAAATAATGATATATTGTAATAGTTCAGACTTTTACAGATGCGGCAATACCAATTATGTTTATTTTTATTTTTTTTTACTATGCTCTAGGGGGAAAATGTTTTTTTTTTTACTTTTAATTTTTAATTTTTTTTTTTTTACACGAAAAAAAACTTTATTTAACTCATTTTTACTTTTTTTTATTAGTCCCCCTAGGGGACTTCAACTAGCGATCGTTAGATCGCTTGCACGATATACTGCAATACTAATGTATTGCAGTATATCGTGATTCTTACAGGCACCAATTAAAGGCATGGTGTTGCCAGAAAAACATGTTTGTTTTTTTTTAATTAAACATTTAGTGTGTGGGTGATTAAACATTGTTCAAATTTTTTTTATTTTTTTCACGAGTCAGGAAATATTATAAATTATTTCTAATTTATAATACTACCCATTTTTGGTCACTAGATGGAGCTATTTCCCAAAATTGCAGCATTGCAACATTGGGTTAAAAGCCCTCGCTCTAGTGAGCTCTCAGCATCCCCCCCTCCTTTATCCTGGCTAGTGCCGGGATAAACGAGGGGTTTGAACGGTGTAACCTCCTACACTGTGTGTCGCCATTTTTTGAGCTAACACACAGCGTAGTAGGTTTACATACAGTAGTAAACACACACAAACACGAACATACATTGAAATCTCTTACCTGCTCCTGCCGCCGCGGCTCCCTCCGGCCCGTCCGCTCCGTTTGCTGCCGCTGGTCCAAGTGCACAAATCCGGAAGCCGCGACCGGAAGTAGTAATATTACTGTCCGGCCGCGACTTCCGGTCCACAGGAAAATGGCGCCGGACGGCGCCAATTTCGAATTGGACTGTGTGGGAGCGGCGCATGCGCAGTTCCCACACAGACGCCGTACACTGAAGTCAATGGGACGGGAGCCGTTCGCAGTCCCTATGGGACTGTGGCTGCCGTATTCCATGTCTGTATGTGTCGTTAATCGACACAGACAGAAATGGAACAAAAAATGGCAGCCCCCATAGGGAAGAAAAAGTGTAAAAATAAGAAAAAGTAAAACACAAACACACAAATGAATATAAACGTTTTTAATAAAGCACTAACATCTTTAACATATAAAAAAATAATTTGTGATGACACTGTTCCTTTAAGCCCTGCCGGAGGCAAGGCTTAATAGGTGTACAAAGATGGCGACCTGGGGGTGTTCATTAAGCCCCCAGGCAGCCATAGCAACCATCGCCCCCCTGCGATTGCATTGCGGGGGGGCGCGATGAGCTGTTAGAGGGGGCCGCCCCCCTCTTTCTGACGATTTAAATGCTGCGGTCGGTATTGACCGCAGCATTTAACGAGTTAAACTAGCAGGATCGCGCTTGAGCGCGATGCCGCTAGTTACTCTGAAGTGTCGGCTGTAACATACAGCCGACACCGGCATCGTATTGAGCGAGCTCACTGCGATGTACCCTGTACCCTTGCATCAGGACCACATCAAATTGGGTCGAGTATTGTTTGGACCATTGCACAGTTTACCTTTTGTGCTGTATCTTGAGTTAGTTAGTACGTTTTTTCTTTATTAGGTAGGTTAAGGACTCGCAAGACAATGAGGACCTTTGGCATGGGCTTGTGAGCTTAAAGGTTATGTACGCCTTTCTTTTTTTTCAGAGTGTTTGGTGCAACTTTCTACTTTTTATTAAAAATTAGTTTTCTTTTTTGAGCTACAGCTGCTTTGTATCATGTATAGCATGTATACAGAGCAGCTGTTTCTAGCACTAAAACCTGTATTCACCTGTAAACCTGTAGACCCGTAAGTCAGCGGCACTGACGGGTTCAGTGACATCGGGTCCTGCGTGTTTCTGACACGCAGGATCGAGCTGTTATCAATCACATCTAAGTTCATGACGGATTCAGGTCTCAGTGCAAGATACAGCTTTTAAAAAAAATTATTTCAAAAGTTCATAGCCTTCAAGTATTTTCCCCAAAAATGTTTTATTTTTTTAACTTTTCAAAATTTTGGCAAAGATATACCAATACCTCATTATTCTGTTTGTTTTCAGAAAAATAAAAGTGTCTTTGTTTGTTTACTTTTTGACTAGACTGTGTACTCCAAAGTCTGGCATTTATGCCACAGCCACAAACTAAGTTTTATGCTTATATAACCAAAAAGGAATAGATGCAATTATAATTTGTTGAGCATCAAAAGGATGAAAAAAAATCTTTATTAACAAATATCTAATACATATATATAAAAAGGTCCACAGACACACTAAAAAGAGAATAGCCTAATCGTACGGTACGCTCTAAATTACATTATATAATAAGCATAGGTATGGTATAAAATATCAACAATCGCTGTTGTTATATATTAGTGCAGAGTACACAAGAATATATATGGTAATAGCAAACAGTATTTTGCACAACATATATAATATTACAATACCAGTAGGTAATTCATAGTGCAAGCAAGAGACAAAAAACATACTAAACCGTGATGGAGTATACAAACAGAGCAACAGATTGATGTCCACCCTGACGCGAGTTTCAGTGCACTTGCCTTCGTCTCTAGGTGGTGCTATACTGAAGAATGATGCCAATCCACCAAGGCCAGATGAAGATTATAAAAAAAACAGTAAAGCAGTGCTTACCACTAATCTATTGGGCGCATAATCGCATAGTATGCCCGCCCAGCAACCGGAAGTCGCGCATGCATCGCAACATATGTGTTGGACACGCGAGTGCGCGAGTGCGCGATGAAGCAGTCACTTGCGCCATCACCATGGTGCAAAGCAGGCGTCAAGCTGGAGGGAAAGGAGGCAGTATCTAATGCGCATGGATTTGCGGAGGTGCATAGAATATAAAGAAAAGGAGAAAACACTTAGTGGCCAAAACAATTATTGCAATGATCATAATAAATAACAAAGAAAAATTATCATTTTGTATATAATCATAATAAAGTAACACAGATAGTTTGTGATATTGTAGTTTGCTACAAGGGAGAGAAGGGGTGGAAAGAGGGTGGTGGAAAGAAGGGAAGAGAAAGAACGAACAGCAAAAATAGTGATTCATTAGTATACAGGGGAGCAGTGGTGTAACTACCGCGGTAGCAGCCCTAGCGGCTGCTACGGGGCCCGTGACTTGAGGGGACATGTGCCGCCAGCCGACACGCCCCCTCAGATGCACGGTGGCGCCGCTAGTGGACGTTATGGCTGCTACAGTGGCAGCGCCGATACTACGGTGCTAGCGCCGCCGAGCCTCTAACAATTATTGGCCTGGCGACACAGGCCCTCTCATGCCTGTAGGCGTCGCTAGCACTGGAGGGGGACCCGGTGCTAGCGACAGCCAAATACATGCATTAGCGCAGAATGGCCGACCATTCTACGCCTTACAATGACGCTGATTGTCGGGGAAAAATTACTTCAGCGCCTTTCAACAATGCTAGCGGCGTGATGACGTCATGAAAGGCGCTTCCGTGCTTGAAAGGCGCTGATTGACAGGGCAAGTCATTCTGCCCCGCCAATCAGCATCATTGAACGACACGCCATTCAGCTCCAGCAGACCTGCTCAGAAAAGAGCAGGTCTGCATTGCCATCGGACTGCGCGGGAACGGGATCATTATCTATAGTGGGGTCTCTATCTACAGGGGGGGTCGTCTATATGTGGGCCACTATATACAGGGGGTGTCTATATGTGGGGATGTGGGGCACTATCTACAGGAGTGGTCTATATATGGGGATGTGGGGATGTGGGGCACTATCTACAGGGGGTCTATATGTGGGGATGTTGGCCACTATATACAGGGGTGTCTATAAGTGGGGATGTGGGCCACTATATACAGGGGGGTCTATATGTGGGCCACTGTATACATGGGTGGTCTATATGTGGGGATGTGGGCCACTATATACAGGGAGTCTATATGTGGGCCACTATATACAGGGGGGTCTATATGTGGGTATGTAGGCCACTATATACAGGGGGGTCTATATATGGGCCACTACATACAGGGGAGTCTATATGTGGGCCACTATCTATAGGGGGTCTATATGTGGGGATGTGAGGCACTATCTACAGGGGGGTCTATATGTGGGGCACTATATACAGGGCAGCTATATGTGAGACACTATACAGGGGTGGGCTATATGTAGAGCACTATCTATAGGGGAGCTATTTTTAGGGCACTTTCTATAGGGGTGGGCTGTATGTGGGACACTATATACAGGGGTGGGTTACCTGTGGGGCACTATCTACAGGGTGGCTATATGTAGGGCACTGTCTACAGGGGTGGGATATATGTGGGACACTATATACAGGGGAGCTATATGTGAGTCTATCTACAGAGGTGGGCTATAGGCGGAGCACTGTCTATAGGGGAAGCTAAATGTAGGGCAGCACGGTGGCTCAGTGGTTAGCACTATTGCCTTGCAGCTCTGGAGTCCATATGTGGGCAATATCTACAGAGGGCTGTATGTGGAACTCTATTTACAGGGGCTTCTATGCAGGGCACCATCTACAGAGGCTCTATGGGGGTCACTATTTACAGGGGCTTCTATGTAGGGCACTATCTACAGAGGCTCTATGGGGGTCACTATGTACAGGGGGCTATCGGGGCACTATCTACAGGGGGCACGGTGTGTGTGTGTGTGTGTGTGTGTGTGTGTGTGTGTGTGTGTGTGTGTGTGTGTGTGTGTGTGTGACAGTGTATGGCGCTATTATAGTTAGAGGTGCAGTGTCTGGCGCTTTATTATAATTAGAAATGTTGAGAACTTTAACTTCGTTTATAGGTGCAGACATTTTTTAAAAGTGAGAAGTGAAGACATCTGAGCGGAAAACTGCAGAAATGGGTCATGGCCGGTAGAAATCCATCATAGATGTCTGGACCGGAGGGAGAAGAAAATAATTAGAATCTGAGACGTCACCGGTGAGTCACTGCGCCTCTAATCAGTACTGTAGTCGCTGTATGATCTGCTGTATGATGGGTGGTATGATTTTTGTTTTGTGAAACAGCATCTCCCAGCATTTTCTCACCATTGTTCGGGCCATGCTGGGAGCTGTAATTTTATGCCGTACAAACCTATACGGCAGGGGTTGCACTAAATTGAGCTGTATTTGTTCTGGTGTTGTATATATGTACTGATTTTGGTTCTGATGCTGTATGGAAGTACTGAGATTTTTTCTGGTGCTGTATATACGTATGAGACTGGTTTTGGTGCTGTATATATGTAATGAGTTTGTTTCTGGGGATGTATATATGTACTGAGCTTGGTTCTGGGGATGTATTTATGTACTGAGGTTTGTTCTGGTGCTGTATATATGTATGCGCTTGGTTCTAGTGCTGTATATATGTATGGGCTTGGTTCTAGTGCTGTATTTATGTACTGAGCTTTGTTCTGGTGCTGTATATATGTGAAAGCTTTGTTCTGGATATGTAATTATATAGGATATACTTATAATAACAAAATTGCAGGGCAGATGGAATTGTTCTCAATTCATTGTATATTTAATGGGAATCTGTCAGGTAGTTTTAACCCCTTGAACAACCACCATGCGGTAATACATGACCTGAGAATATTTCCAAACATTCCATTGGGTAAACATACCTGAATACATATTTGACAACTTCTGCCGGCTTCAGCGATACTAAATGCATGTGCGAGGGGGCTGCCGCGAGAGAGGGGGATTATTGTGACAGGTTGTCACAATGATCACATGCCCAGAGACCACGCTGATTAGTCATTGGGCAGAGCTCCGTGATGTCTTGAGACAGTTGTATCACAGAGCTAAATGCCGCCACAGAGTGGAAAAAAGTATAACTCTGAAGGACATTCTAGAATGGCCCTGCAGCGTTAATTGCGGACGTTTATAGTCTATGGGCGGTCCGCAAGTGGTTAAGCATCAAACAGATCTTGGGAGGGACCTCCATCATTCTGGTCCTGACTCATGAGTGCTTGAAAAGGGCTGGATAGCCTCGTGGATGGAGTATCTTTTGCGAAAACAGGGCCAGACGTCGGCCACGCCTGAGTAAATGAAGGCCCGATGGAGGGACCATGCTGCACAAATGAATAGCCGGTTGAAGGGCCACTGTAATGGCCAACGTATTGTCCTGGGCCATGTTGGGCATAAGAATGGCCTGCTGCATAGATAGGACGGGTAAGAGCCGGAGAGGGATAATACTGGTCCTGGCTATATAAGTTTTGGGAAGAGTCCTAATGGGCAGGTGCAGCTGCTGGTGCTTAGCCAAAGATGGTTTCATCAGCCTGGTTATTCCATGCCTGTATTGCATTCACAATGGTGCAGGGGTTATTTGGTGCGGTGAAAGAATCAATGAGCGACACCATAGCCAAATGCAGTTGGTTGCGTTGCTCTGTTGGTATACACCTGACAAGTGGGTCAAGAGATTTTAGGAAGACCTCTTCTTCGCTCTCTGTTAACATGTTGTTGAGGTGCTCCAGCACTTTGGCATCTATACGTGCCTTCATTTCTGGAGCAGCAATGGCAGGCTGGCAAGGTCTACGTTTAGAACACCTCCTGAAAGTTTCAGGTGTAGTAGATGATGTGCCTGGCCTTTCATTCGTCTCTTGTGTTGCAGAGACGAATGTCCAGGACATCTTCCCTGGGCTCTATATATCTCATGTCAGAATTCGGAGCCTCCTCTGCGTCTGACTCAACCTCGTCTGGCTCATCAGTGAGATTATCCTTTGATGTATCTTTTTTTTAAAATAAATAAACAAAGTGCTAAAAATTCAACAGTTTAAAAATGTGCATATTTACACCAGTGGGAAAAGCCCAGCATCTTTGGACCTCGCACCCTGCAAGCAGATTGCCTGAGCTCATTCCCTGGTGAGTCCTATGTTCAGGCCACTACCTCTGTTACATCTCTGTTTGGGGACTTAAAACATAAGTATTGGCAAGCACAGCCACCACTGATCTAGACCAGCAAATTTGAACTTTGGGTCTGTCACTACTCCAAACTTTGTGCCACACTTATTTGGAAACCTTAAGTCATGCCTCTCCTATGAGCAGATCTGATGACAAAATGGCATCTAAAAATTCTCTGGACCCGTCTGTGGAAGAAAATAGCAGCACTGAAGACAACTTAAAGGGAACCTGTCATCAGCATTTCACATATTAAACCAGCGCTACCTCGTGGTAGTGGGTGAAAAATAATTTCTATATAACCTATAATTGTCTTCTTAGTCGGCTCTGTAGCTTTAGCATTCAGTTTTTTAGTGTTACCACACCCTATGCTAATGAGGATAAAAGAGCCATTTCTTCATCTGAAAAGAGTCAAATCTTAGTTTTTCCGAGTTTACCCCGCCTCCATACTTTTGATTGACAGCTCCTCGCCTTCCCCCAGCACACAAAATCCTGTGCTTATTCATTGATGTCCTCTTCTGGGGTGTGCGCACAAAGGGACAAAGGATTATTACGATAAAAGGCGCAAAATGTTTGCAGACCGATATTTACAGTCGGAGGAGGAGTTTAGGAGAGGGGAGAACGGCAATTTACTTTTGATAGCAGCGGCCAGTGAGGGATGAGTAAATTTCAATAGGTGAAATGCTGGTGACAGGTTCCCTTTAACTACCAAGGATCTTCCAATCTCCAGATCATTTATCAATCAAGCTTTAGCGAAAGCGCTTGACCCCATTATTCGGGACTTATATTATATCAAACAGGATGTGAAATAAATTCGGTCTCGCCTTGAAAACTTGGAAAATACCCTAGCACAAGTGGTTAACTATACAGAAGCTGCCATATCTTCCTTCCACAACTGTTAATCCCAACTCAACAGCATTAAATATTGGCTGGAGGACTAAGATAACAGAGGCAGGCGCAATAACATTAGGATAAAGGATCTCCCAGGGTCGACTCCTCCGGAATCACTTCTTTCTACAGTCACACAGGTTTTCATCTCCATCCTGAGGGATAATTATAAAGATGAGATTTCCTTGGAAAAAGCTCACAGAGCCTTTAGATTGGAACCCAAACCTTCTTACCCTCCTAGGATGTCATAGTTACATAGTTACATAGTTACATAGTTAGTACGGCTGAAAAAAGACACATGTCCATCAAGTTCAACCAAGGGAAGGGAAAAGGGAAGGAAAAATTTCTACACATAGGAGCTAATATTTTTTTGTTCTAGGAAATTATCTAACCCTTTTTTAAAGCCATCTACTGTCCCTGCTGTGACCAGCTCCTGCGGTAGACTATTCCATAAATTCACCGTTCTTACTGTAAAGAAGCCTTGTCGCCTCTGCAGCTTGAACCTTTTTTTTTCTCCAGACGGAGGGAGTGCCCCCTTGTTTTTTGAGGGGGTTTTACAAGGAACAGGATTTCACCATATTTTTTGTATGTGCCATTAATATATTTATATAAGTTAATCATGTCCCCCCTTAGTCGTCTTTTTTCAAGGCTAAATAGGTTTAATTCTTTCAATCTTTCCTCATAACTTAAATTCTCCATGCCCCTTATTAGCTTCGTTGCTCTTCTTTGTATTTTTTCCAACTCCAGGGCATCCTTTCTATGAACTGGAGCCCAGAACTGGACTGCATATTCTAGATGAGGCCTCACTAATGCTTTGTAAAGTGGTAATATTACATCCCTGTCCCGCGAGTCCATGCCTCTTTTAATACACGACAATATCCTGCTGGCCTTTGAAGCAGTTGATTGACACTGCATGCTGTTATTGAGTTTATGATTTACAAGTACACCCAGATCCTTCTCAACAAGTGAATCCACCAGTGTAGCTCCCCCTAGGACATATGATGCATGCAGGTTGTTGGTACCCAGATGCATAACTTTACATTTATCTACATTAAACTTCATCTGCCAAGTGGACGCCCAAACACTTAGTTTGTTTAAATCTGCCTGTAATTCATGAACATCTTCCATAGTCTGAACTATATTACATAGCTTGGTGTCATCTGCAAAAATAGAAATCGTGCTATTAATCCCATCCTCTATATCATTAATAAATAAGTTGAATAATAGTGGTCCCATCACTGAGCCCTGGGGTACACCACTTATAACCGGTGACCATTCAGAGAAGGAATCATTGACCACAACTCTCTGGATACGGTCCTTGAGCCAATTCTCAATCCAATTACAAACTATATTTTCTAAACCTATAGTCCTTAATTTACCCATTAGGTGTCTATGGGGGACAGTGTCAAATGCCTTTGCAAAGTCCAAAAACACTA
Source organism: Rhinoderma darwinii (assembly GCF_050947455.1). Lineage (NCBI taxonomy): Eukaryota > Metazoa > Chordata > Amphibia > Anura > Rhinodermatidae > Rhinoderma > Rhinoderma darwinii. The sequence continues at coordinate 61,548,569 of NC_134696.1, read as the reverse complement.
AATCCACAGCGGCCCCTCTGTCTAGACTTCTGCTCACCTCTTCATAAAAACAGATTAGGTTGGTTTGACAACTTCTGTCCTTAGTAAAACCGTGCTGGCTGTCACTTATAATGCTATTTATTGTCACATAATCCTGTATATAGTCCCTCAATAGCCCCTCAAACATTTTCCCCACGATGGATGTTAAGCTTACTGGTCTATAATTAGCTGGGGAAGACCTAGAGCCCTTTTTGAAAATAGGCACCACATTTGCGCTGCGCCAGTCCCTTGGCACTATACCAGTCACTAGAGATTCTCTGAATATTATGAAAAGGGGGACAGAAATAACTGAACTAAGCTCTTTAAGAATTCTAGGGTGTAACCCATCTGGTCCCGGGGCCTTGTGCACATTTATTTTATTTAATTTAGCTTGGACCATCTCTACATTCATCCAATTCAGTATATCAACTGATATATTAACAGCACTGCGTTTGTTTTTTACAGTATAGTTAAAATGTAACTATATTATGATCACTGTTACCGAGGTTTTCACGAACATTGACATTCCCAACAAGATCTGCATTATTAGAAATGACCAGATCCAACAGAGCTTCACCTCTAGTCGGGTCTTCCACAAACTGGCCCATAAAATTTTCCTGCAACAGGTTGAGGAAATGTCTCCCCTTTGCAGTTGAAGCCGAACCATGACACCAATTAATATCCCGGAAATTAAAATCTCCCATTATCACTACAGTACCCGCCTGTGCAGCCCGCTCCATCTGTTTATATAGCTGAACTTCCATCTCCTCAGTTATATTGGGGGGTCTATAGATTACACCAAAAGTAATTTTTTCAGTGTTTACCTCCCTTTCTAGTTCCACCCACAAGGTTTCAACCTCCTCACAATCTTCACCCACTATTGTCTCTTTCACACTTGCCTTCATATTATTTCTCACATAGAGACATACACCACCACCTTTCCTATTTGTCCTGTCTTTACGAAAAAGTGTAAAACCCTGTAGATTTACAGCCCAGTCATGTGAAGAGTCCAGCCATGTTTCAGCAACACCAACTATATCTATATCTTCTTCCAGTATCAAGTCCTCCAGCACCCCCATTTTGCTTGCTAGACTTCTGGCATTTGTGAACATACACTTTAACTTGCCTGTCAGTTTTTCACTTTTATTATCAGAAATGTGATTTGACATTAATCGGTCCTTTTTATTTACACTGATGTTTTGTAACGAAAGGATCTCCTTATCTTGTTGTCTAGTCCTCTCCCCACATTCTGTTTCTCCCCCCACCAATATAGTCTGACCCCTCTCTAACCTGGCTACCCCTTTTTTTTCTACATTGACCTCCCTCCTCAGCCCTAGTTTAAATACTCCGCCACCCCAGCTAGAATTCTCTCCCCCAGCACAGCGGACCCCCTTCCATTTAGGTGCAAATCATCTGCAGAATACAGTTTGTACCCCAATGAAAAGTCAGCACAGTGCTCTAGGAACCCAAATCCTTCTCCTCTACACCAAGACTTCAGCCATGCATTTAACTCCCTGAGCTCCCGCTGTCTTTCCTGTGATGCGCATGGCACAGGCAGTATTCCTGAGAATACAACCTTGGAGGTCCTTCCCTTCAGCTTGTAGCCTAGTTCTTTAAAATTATTCTTAAGGCTCCTCCACCTACCATTTATTCTGTCGTTGGTACCGACATGGACCACGACAGCTGGATCATCACCAGCCCCTCCCAGCAATTTGTCCACCCGTTCCACCAAATGCCGAACCCTGGCACCAGGGAGACAGCAAACCATTCGGTTGAGGTGGTCTTGGCGACAAATTATTCTATCCGTCTTCCTGATTATAGAATCCCCTACGACTATCAATTGTCTTGGCTTACCTGCATTACCATCCCGCCGACTACTAGCTGGGCTGTTCTCCCGGCTGTTAGGGAGATCAGTATCCACTAGGGCTGCCATTTCTGAGACTGACACCCTCGCATCATCACCCAACTTGGCAATTTTGCCTGGAATGTCAGAAACCGGATCGGCCTTCCTTGTCTTTGACCCCTTTCTACTGCCCCTAACTACATTAACCCAGCTACTTACCTGATCCTGCTCACCCATGTCTTCACCCTCCAGTTGTAACCCACTAACTGCATGCTCTGTGAGCAGCAAACTCCGTTCAAAATTGTCTATCCTCCTCAGTGTTGCATTCTGCTCCTCCAGATCTCTAATACGAGCTTCCAGGTGAACAACATGCTCACATCTGCCACAGAGATATTCACCCTGGAACTCCGGCTCCAGTCGTGCATACATATGGCAAACTGTGCACTGAAGAAAACCTCCAATCTTGCTGTCCATTATCCCAGTTACAAAAAAAACAGCGAACAGGTGTTAATCAAAAAGATAAAGAAGTAGAAGAGTACTTACTGGGGTTTAACTCCTCTTTTGAACTCCGGTTTTTGGAACTCCACTTGATATACAAACCACTTGTTATTCAAGCCACAGAGCAGGCTCTACAGAGTAGTGAGGCCTGATTTATAGCACCTGGTAGCAGCTAACCCCTCCCCCTTACTCAGCTATTCAGCAGGAAGGAAGCTGCAAAGGAAAAATGGTTTTAAATAATGTCACTTTTGCAAACTTTGTAGCAAGCAAGCAATCAATACATATATCACATACAATGGCCCCCCACTATGCAAACTTTAATTCTCGGGTGCAAGATAATATACTGAGGATCTCCAGAGAGAAAGATTAAATTTTATATGAAGGGTCCAGACTTTCCTTTTTTCAAGATATTTCCATGGTCACACTTACTAAAAGAAAGGCTCTGAAGCCCTTGACTGATATACTAAGTATATCAGTAAACGGCTTTAGTAATCATAACATTCCATACAGATGGTTATTTCTGTTTGGTATCTCCTTTCAAACCCATGGAAAGCGGATCACCATAGGCAAACATGAATACATTCAAGGTGTGATCTCTTTCATGGATCTCGCTGTGTTCGATATAACAGACTATCCAAAATTTTACATCTCTACCATCTATTGCTTCTCCCACTCCTTGGAAAGTTGCTGGAATTAACAAAAGGCCAAAAACCTGCAAAAAACATGGGAAACTTACTCCCAAAAGAATCAATATCGACTGTACCTGATGCTCTAGTGCCTCATTGACAATACTTCTGTGCTCTGCACAGCCCTTAAATTTCACCTCTTAAATGACTCTTCACTGTGCTTAATTACCGGATATATTTCCTGGTGGTTTCTGTTGTTCTACTGACCATACAGGTTTTGGACTAAATACCTTGTTTAACTATATTATTTTTTGTCCTTAAAGGGATTTTCCACCTTCTGACAACTCATGACCTATCCACCGGATAGGTCATCAGTACATGATCTGGCAGGTCTGACACCCGGGCCCCGCACAGATCAGCTGGTCCAGTGCCTCCGTGTGTAGGAGGAGTTCCAGCCCCCATGCTGTGGAAGGGGTCCCACTCCCCACATATACCAGACCAGTTATGGGGGTTCCAGTCCCCTTGGGTGATAGGAGTATCAGCCCCTCTGTACCCACGATATCGTAGGGGTCCCATCCCCCTTGTACGATAGGGGTAATAGCCCCCTTCCCAACGTCGGTCACAGGGGTCCCAACCCCCTTCTGTTTCCCCCCTTTTGTCAGCCCTTGGGTGTCTGTCTACTCCCCCCCCCCTTCCTCCTATTTGTGTAGGAGGTTGAAGCATTGTTTGTTACTTATTATTGTATAATTAGACAAAAGAGTTTCACAGGACACAAGAGTGTAAGGGTGGGATGCAAAGAGTCTCAACCACCCGCAATATTTCAGGGATACGAACTCCAAACAATGATATATAAACTTGAGAACAAGAGTCCAAAGATATCCAATATTAAGAAAATACAAAATCTTTATTGATCAAACACATGGGAATCTAAAACACGTTATTTACTGGATCAAAAATGAATATACATTAAGTAAGAATTGAGTACAGGCAATATATGGCATAAATAAGAGTTAGGTATAAGCAATATATGACATGAAAAGTCACTCATTTATTGTATCACATCTTAGGGATATACTCATATAGGTCGGCATATGTCAGGACAGAAAAAAGAGTTAAAAGTTGAAAGTAACGATTATCATCTAGTGAACACAGACATTACACTAGCTGTGTGTAAGACCTGACAAGGCCGTTGTCATATGCTTACCCATATTCAGTAGTGTAGTAATATGACCCAATGGATAAAGTGGTGCCCCGACGCGCGTTTCGCGTATAGCTTCTTCACTGGTGGCCACTGTTATATCGTTAGTGACCACTAGATGGTGGTAGAGCAGTTGCAGTGAGTTATTGGACAGATTACACTGGACAGGAAAACGTGGGGTTAAAGGGGGAGGAGCTAAAAACGGAACAGGGGGGATGAGCAAATGGAGAGGGGGCAGCCATGTTGAAGGAGAGAGAGAGAAGGAGCATGAGATATGAGCTCAGGGAAGAGATATTGAAAGTTTAAGTAAACATCAAAAAAGAGAGAACAGCAGGATTAGGAGCTCCAGACTGGTGTGAGGAAAAGAAGAACCTAGGAGTCATATCCAGCAGACTGCTATCTGGTACCCTGAGCGAGAGACTGGGAGCAACGGTGACCAGGCTGCTGCTATTACACGAGAGAAGCACCCTTGGCTCAACGATCCAAAGAGTGGACTAACTGGAAACCGTGCATACTGCCAAGGTGATCCGTCAGCCGATTACAGACACCCCTGCCAGGTCTGCCGCTATTACCCTGTAGCGTCCGGAGATGCGTAAAGGACAGAGACTGATATCAGGCGGAGTCATTGAAAGATAACTAGACCGTTGAACTTATACTGTTGCTGATTTCATCTGTTTATACGGTTATTGATTAAGTAAAGATTTATAAAGAAAACTGGAGTAGTGTTGTGGTGTCCACGTTTTAGTTCCATCTAACACGTGCACCTGACGTACATGCCGGAAGTAGTTGGCTCCGGCCACGGAATAGCGGCTGAGCTGCAGTACTGCAGCTTTGCTCCTATTCAAGTGAATAGGAGTGGACTTGCAGTTCTGCAGCACGCCCGCTATGCTATGTACGGAGCCAACTGCTTCCGACTCCGTACATAGCATTATATGCCATTACATTCGGTGCCCGCAGGCCATCAGTTGTCAGAAGGTGGACAACCCCTTTAAATGCATGACTACTTGATTTAGAGATTGTGACCTTTGATCTTTTTGCTGTTATATTTTACCGCTACTGAAACTTTTACCAATAGTATAAGATGTGTTCTTTATCTCCTATTTGCATTTAAATGTGGCCCCAAGTTGGACTTGTTGAGACCTACTACTATTATTAATTTGAGGTTTGCTCCAGAGAACTCCCATGTAGCCATTGTTATAATCATTAGCTATTTCCTTTACCTTATTCAAGTGGTGTTATTGTATTCGACTTGAGATCCTTCTCACCTAACTCGAACTAGTTATTTTCTGGTCTCATCATCTTCCTTCCTGGGGTCTGATCCTGTACCCGAATATCTTAATATTGCTCAAGGTGACGTACCTTCAGCTTAATATTTCACATATGTGTTACAGGATGATTATATACTAGATGGTTTATTAATGCTTGTAAATGTGTTGGTTTGGCTGCCCCTATAGCCTTTTGTAATGACAAAATTATTCATTACTTATTGTACTAGCTACTCAAGTGCCATTGCTTATGGGATTTTGATGCTGCATTTCTTTGATTTGTGTATTTATTTCCTCCTTTCATACCCACTATTCCAGTGGGTCTTATTACCATGCTCAGAGAAAGACCCTATTTACCCCTAACCTCCACATATCTCATGCTTACTCACACTTTCCTCAAGGGATAGCGTATTTACCTCCCCCTCATTGCCTACTTTAGGATGCCTCACAATACCATCCAATTGACCTCATATAACGTCAAAGGCTTTAATGAGCTTAAGAAATTTAAATCGAACATACTTTTAATACAAGAAACCCGCTTTAAAATTTCACATATCCCCATCTGAGATGTCCTTTATTTATTCCATTAAAAATGGGATGGGGACATGAGTGTCGGATATTGAAGGTATTACCACAGAACTTCTCTAGGAGGAACTAACTTCCCAGTTTTTGGCTTCATAGGACCTTTCTTTACTTATGGATAGAGATGAGCGAACTTATGAAAAGTTCGGTTCGGCTGGTTCGCCGAATTTCACGAAAAAGTTAGATTCGGACCGGACTAGTTCTGAACGAACCTGTAATTTCTGTGCGCCGAGCATGGTACTGTCCAGGGTGCTGAAAGAGTTAATGGGCTGCACTAACGCTTTCAGCAACCTTGACAGTACCATGCTCGGCGCGTGGAAAATAAAATTTTAATGTAATAAAAAAAATAAAAAAATAAGTTCATACTTACATTCCTCCTGTCCGGCCTCCAGCGATGACGTTTCATCCATGTCGCCGCTGCAGCCAATCACAGGCTGTAGTGGCGGTCACGCACGTCACGTGACCGCCTCTGCAGCCAATCACAGGCTGCCGCGGCCTCTGCAGCCAATCACAGGCTGCCGCGGCCTCTGCAGCCAATCACAGGCTGCCGCGGCCTCTGCAGCCAATCACAGGCTGCCGCGGCCTCTGCAGCCAATGACAGGGTTTGTTTGTAATCGGTTACCGTAGAGACACACATTGTGTTTTTAACTGGGCGTATTTATGTGTATGACGCTGACCAATCAGTGACCAGTCAGCGTCATACACTCCTCAACATCTGCACGCTCCTCTCCTGAAATATTCTGTGCTGCTGTGAACTCTGCTCTTACCATTACGTAGCTCTCAGTCTGTTACCTCTCCTCCACTCCTGTCCTCAATAACACCTTCACATGATTGGCAAGTCACCACCCCGCACAAGATCCGCATGCTCATCTCCTGAAATACTCTGTGCTGCCTAAAACTCTGTGGACAGGTCAGGATCCTGTTTCTTTTAAATGCTGCTGGGGAACCCGCTCGATCCACTATATAAGGCTGCGCCTCCATCCTCTTCTGCCCCAGTCACTTATTCCCAAGCACTGTAAACTTTCAGATTGGTTGCGCTGTGAATATTCGGAGAACGTGATTGGTTTATGTGCAGGGTAATGAACATACAGACAAGCAGTAGAAGACTGACTAAGGGCTGAGCATTTCATTGAATTCAGTCTTCTACTGCTTGTCTGTATGTTCATTACCCTGCACATAAACCAATCACGTTCTCCGAATATTCACAGCGCAACCAATCTGAAAGTTTACAGTGCTTGGGAATAAGTGACTGGGGCAGAAGAGGATGGAGGCGCAGCCTTATATAGTGGATGCCTTGAATTATGATGATCTTTGGCGACTTCGGTGAGGTCTCAAATATTTAAATTAATTTTGCCAAATCAGTATTTCTTAACATTTCAGCCTCTACATCCGAAGTTGCTGGTTTCACTTCTTATTTTACATTCAAATGCCCAGATCTGGCTTTAAAATATTTACGGAGCTACCTGTCGAAAGACTTTAACCTATTATTCGCTCTAAATTACCAGCCACTCTTAAAATATCAAAACCCAACTACATGTTCTCAAACTACCTTTCCTGTCCGTGTTGGGGCAGAACAATTGCCTTAAAACTGGTATCCTGCCTAAACGCCTATATGTTTTACAAACTATACCTATTTTTCTTCCCCAATCCTTTTTTAATAATATTAAAATCTTATTTTGTAATTTTTATTTGGGATACAAAACATCCCAGACTCCAACACAGGCTCCTTACACTCAACTTAGCGCAAGGAGGCATGGGATTGCCAGATACCTACTCTAACTATCAGGCTAATCATTTTAGCAAATGGAATCTATTAAACAGAGGGGGGACTCTCCACCTGATGTGGAATAGACCCTTTAAGGACCCAAAAAGCTCCTTCATTTGCGGGGTCGATTCACCAACCATCCTAATTTAACTAACATCAGTCCTATTTCTAAAGGTACTATCTTGGTTTTCAATAAATACCTTTACACACTAGATACCCCTAGATCCTTCACTTCATCTGCACCAATTAACTACCTTCCCCTCATTGGACTACCTCACTCTGAATTTTGCCCCCTTATTCACTCTCTGCCGGGGCTCTGTTCTCCCCTCCATTGAGGAGGTAAGCTCCCACACTCGAGTCAGCTCATTTAACTTTTTACACAATGCAGTTTTTCTGAATATTTGCATTAAATTCAGACAAATATATGCCCCTCTGCCTGAGTCATCCCAGATAGACACCTTGCTTCGTTTTCCCTCAACCCCTGCCAATCTTATTTAAAAAATATGCTCAGATATTATATCTCGCTGAGCACCTGGTAAACCTAGCTTTATTATAGCCTGGACAGAATTTCAGACCTCATGGTCACCCTCCAAGATAACTGTGATTATGCAACACTCACAGATTTTTCGAGATGCGTTAGGATACAGGAAAACTAATTTAAACTCCTAACTACTGTAGGTGGTATAGAAACTCTGAATTTTGAATTTCTACATAAATTATACTTATCCACTGTTAGATCTTGCTGGCATTGTAGAGGAGGTAATTGGCCGTCTCATCTCATCTAATCTTGATTTTGGCGCCCACTCCTTCCTTCTGCTCAACCAGGGACGATCTTATCACGCACCTTATCACAGCTGCAAAGTTTCTGATCTCCCTCAACTGGAGATCTAAAGATCCTCCAAATATGCAACAATTATATGACAAAATTATAACTTTTGTAGAATGGAAGTCATACTGAATCTTTCAGGAGGTGTTCTCAACGTAGACCTCGCCAGCCTGCCCATTCTGCCACTCCTGCTCCAGAAATGAAGGCACATATAGATGCCAAACTGCTGGAACACTTCAACAACATATCAACAGAGGGGGAAGAAGAGGTTTGCCTAAAATCTCTTGCCCCACTTGTCTGGTGGATCCCCACAGAGCGATGCAACCGAATGCATTTGGCTATTGTGTCGCTCATTGATGCTTTCACCAAGTGGCGGATTAAGTAGACCTTAGGCCCTTGGGTTGCCTCCGGGCCCTGGATGTTATGCAATGTTCAGTACCGGAAGCAGATGAATCTGTACAGGAGCGTAGCTAAAGGCTCATGGGCCCTGGTGCAAAAGTTATTCTTCGGCTCCCCTTCCCAACTTCTCATGGCTGACGGCCCGCAGCTTTCACTCAATTGCTGGTCTCATAAAATTAGATACAGTAGATACAGTGGCTCAGCAGACTTTATCACATATGATAGGCTTAGATATAGGGTCCAGCTCACTGTCATTGCAGCTCCAACGGTGGACCCAGTTAAGGTAAGTATAATAATTGCCTTGCATTTTTATGAGTTACAAATTTTTTTGGTGTGTTTGTGTTTCATTACAGGTTCGGTTGTTGGACTATTTCGGACTACTTCAATGAAGGCATTATTTTTATTCTGAATAAAATAGTTAACGAGGATTCTGTTGGGGTTTTTTATTTCAATAAACGATGTCCCCTATGTAATGTTATTACTATCGCCTTAGTAATGGCCACTGGCTGATTGACAGCATCCATTACTAAGGGAGGGCTTATTGTTAACTGGTGAAAAGGCTAGCAATAACCCTCATTATTACCCCAGTATCCACCGCCACCAGGGGTATTGGGAAGAGCTGGGTGCGATCCAGTACCCGACAATCCGTAGTGATGGTCGGATACTGGGGCAACCGGATGGTATTATTAGGCTGGGAAAGCCCAAAAACAGGGGGCCTTCCCAACCTGGTGATGCTAGCCTGCTGCTGCTATGTTGTAACTGACCATTTATGAAAAATCGGGGGGGGGGGGGGACCCCATGTCAATTAAAATGTAAAAAAAATAGAAATAATTAGAAAAAACAACGTGGGGTCCCTCTTATTTTTCATAACTAACCAGATACAACATAATAGCAGCAGGCTAACATTACCAGTGTGGGAAGGACCACTGTTTTTGGGCTTTCCCAGTCTAATAATACCAGCCTGCAGCAGCCCAAGTACTTGACCATCAGTACAGATGTTTGGGTACTGGATCGAACACGATGTGTTGCGAGTACTGCTAAAAATGAATGGAGAGAAGTGTATGTACACTTCTCTTTACAACGCCCAGTTTGTAAAAAAGTAAAAACACGCCCAGTTGTCTATTAAGAAAGTAATTAGCATAAATCTAAAATTGTGCATAACTTGCTCAAAATGTATCGTTTTTCAAAATAAAACACACTGTTGTTATCTACATTACAGCGCCGATCACAATATGTAGGAGATAGGGCACTTATAATGTGGTGACAGAGCCTCTTTAAGCTCGCTATGTCAACCCTTCTAGCTTTTGGATGCTTCTTCTCTTACCTTGAGCCTATCTCTCTTCTCTGTCCTTCTGCCAATCAGCTGTGGTGTTGTATTTATACCTCTCTTTTCCCACCCGTCTTTGCTTGTGAATTTTCCTATCTCCTGATTTATGATCAAGCTCCTGACTGCTCCTGCACTTGTGATTTCTTTACCTCGAGTATACTGACCTCGGCTTGGCTCTCGTTAACCCTCCGCTTACCCATTCTAATTATCCGCTCCCGGCTGGTTTTGACCGTGGCTTGTCTGATTACCTCTACTCCATTTCTGGCTGTCTGGTTTCCAGCTCAGGTTTGCCTGCATTGCACCTCTTATCCTACACTCTGTTAAGACAACCTGGGTTCTAAGCAGCAAAGTCAATCCCACCTTGCGGTTGGCTCTGACAAACACCTCAGAGTAGCCTTAGACACTGTCGAGTGGTTACAGATTTAAGGTTGCAGGTTTATGTGCACGCTCTCTCCCAGCAGACTCCAGCAGCCTTGAGGTATAGCTCTACTTGCATTTCCACAACAGTTGCATAAGTGTGAACACCCTCTTATAATTGGGGATGTGGTTGTGTTCAGAATTAGCCAATCACTTTTAAACTCATGTTATATAGTAGTCAGTACACAGCTGCCATTATTTAAAGTGATTCTGAGTAACCCCATATAAAGTTTGGCTGTTCTATTAGGATTTTTCTGACATTTTCTTTGTTGCTTGTGACAGCAAAAGCCATGGTATGTAAAGAGCTTACAACACATCAAAGGGATTTGATTGTTGATAGGCATCAGGCAGGAGAAGGGTACCAAAGAATTTCCCAGGCATTAGATGTACCATGGAACACAGTGAAGACGTCATCAAGAAGTGGATTACATTTGGCACAACAGTGACATTACCAAGCACTGGACGTCCCTCAAAACTTGATAAAAAGACAAGATGAATATTGGTTCGAGATGGAAGCCTTTTCTAACAAAGAAAAACATCCAAGCCCGGCTATGTTTTGTAAAGACCTACATCAAGTCTGCCAAAAGCACGTGGGAAAACGTGTTATGGTCTGATGAGACCAAGGTTGAACTTTTTGGCCATAATAACCCAACAATGCACATCACCAAAAGAATACCATACCCACAGTGAAGCATGGTGGAGGCAGCATTATGTTTTGAGGATGTTTTTATGCAGCTGGAACAGGGGCTTTAGTCAAGGTGGAGGGAATTATGAACAGTTCCAAATATCAGTCAATATTGGCACAAAACTTGCTGGCCTTGCTAAAATGCTAAAGGTGAAGAGGAATTTCACCTTTCAGCATGACAGCGACCCAAAGCATACCTCCAAATCAACAAAAGAATGGCTTCACCAGAAGAAGATCAAAGATTTGGAATGGGCCAGCCAGAACCCAGACCTGAACCCCATTGAAAATCAGTGTGTTGACCTGAAGAGGGCTGTACACAGGACATGCCCTCGCAATTTGACAGAGTGGAGCGCTTTTGCAAGGAAGAGTGGGCAACAATTGTCATGTCAAGATGTGCCATGCTGATAGACTTCTACCTAAAAGACTGAATGCTGTCATAAAGTCAAACGGTAATTCAACAAAGTATTAGTTTAAGGCTGTGCATATTTATGCAACCACATTATTTATATTTTTCCAACCTAAAAGATTTCAGTTTGTTTTTCAATACAATAGTACAGATTATAGGTAACATTAACCCCTTCAGTACTGAGCCTGTTTTGGCCTTGTGGACTTTTTTCAAATCTAACATGTGTCACTTTATGTGTTAATAACCTGGGAATGCTTTTACCTATCCAAGCGATTCTGAGATAGTTTTCTCGTAACATATTGTACTTTATGTTAGTGGAAAAATGTTATCAATAAATTCAGTATTTGTTTGTGAAAAACTCCAAACTTTAGAGAAAATTTGCAAAATTTAGCATTTTTATAAATGTAAATGTATCTGCTTGTAAGACAGATTGTACTACCACACAAAATAGTTACTAATTAACATTTCCCATGTCTACTTTATATTGGAATCGTTCTTTGAACATCCTTTTTTTTCTAGGACGTTACAAGGCTTAGAACTTTAGCAGCAATTTCTCACATTTTCAAGAAAATGTCCAAAAGCTATTTTTATAGGTATCAGTTCACTTCTGAAGTGGCTTTGAGAGCCTTATATATTGGAAACCCCATTTTTACCAGAGAAACGCAACTCAATATTTATTGCCCAGATACTGCAGTTTTTAGAAATATCCCACGTGTTGCCCTAGTGTGCTAATGGACTGACGCACAGGCCTCAGAAGCAAAGGAGCACCTATAGGATTTTGGAGCCTCCTTTTTATTAGAATATATTTTAGGCACCATGTCAGGTTTGAAGAGGTCTTGTGGGGCCAAAACAGTGGAAACACCCTGAAAAAGACACTATTTGGCAAACTACACCCATCAAGGAATTTATCAAGGGGTATAGTGAGCATTTTAACCCCACAGGTTTTTTGCTGAATTTAGTGGAATTCGTCCGTAAAAATGAAAGTCTAAATTTTTCCAATAAAACTTAGAAGTATACATTTTTACAAGAATTAAAGAAGAAAAAGCACCCCAAGCAATTTTTCCTGATTACAGCAATACCCAATATGTGGTAATAAACGGCTGTTTGGACACACGGCAGGGCTCAGAAGGGAAGGAGCGCTATTTGGCTTTTGGAGCTCAAGTTTGCTGGATTGGTTTTCGGGTGTCATGGCACATTTGCAAAGCCCCTCTGGGATCAAATCAGTGGACACCCCCCAGAAGTGACCCCATTTTGGAAACTACAGCCCTAAAAGAATTTATCTAGGGGTATAGTGAACATTTTGATCCCATAGGTTTTTTGCTGAATTTAGTGTAATTAGGCCGTGAAAACTTCTATTGTTTTTTTATTTATTTTTTTTACGGCATACTCCATGCATTACAAATGACATATTTAATTTATTTTGTGGGTCAATGCGATTACGGCGATACCATATGTATATAGGTTTTTTATGTTTTACAGTGTTTTCACGATAAAATCAAGGTTTTAAAAAAAATATTTTGTTTTTATGTCGCCATATTCTAAGAGCCAATTGTACTTGTTTTTTTGTGGGACAAACTGTAATTTTTATTGGTACCATTTTTGAGTACATACGACTTTTTGATCCCTATTTATGTAATTTTTGCGGAGCTGAAGTGACTAAAAATAGCGATTCTAGTCTAGTTTTTTTTATGGCGGTCACCGTGCGGGATAAATGACATTATATTTTTATGGTTCAGGCCGTTACGTACGCGGCGATACCACTTATACATATTTTTTTATTTTTTTTATAATAATAAAGGACTTTATAAGGGAAAAAGGGCAATTTTTAATCTTATTATTTTGAAATTTAACTTTTTAACTTTTGTACATTTTTTGTAACTTTTTTTAATTATTATTTTTTTAGTCCCACTAGGGACTTGAAGATCCAATCGTTGGATCGTTGTTGTAATACCCTGCAATACATATGTATTGCAGGGTATTATACCTGTCAGTTTCACACTGACAGGGGACATATTAACCCCTTAAGGACGCAGCCTAGTTTGGGCCTTAAGGCTCAGAGCCCATTTTTCAAATCTGACATATTTCACTTTATGTGGTAATAACGTCGGAATGCTTAAACCTATCCAAGCGATTCTGAGATTGTTTTCTCGTGACACTTTGGGCTTCATGTTCGTGGTAAAATTTGGTCGATATATTCAGTCTTTATTTGTGAAAAATTGCAAAATTTAGAGAAAATTTACAAAAAATAGCATTTTTCAGAATTTAAATGCATCTGCTTGAAAAACAGACGGTTATACCACCCAAAATAGTTACTAGTTCACATTTCCCATATGTCTACTTTTGATTGGCATCGTTTTTTGAACATTCTTTTATTTTTCTTGGACGTTACAAGGTTTAGAACATAAACAGCAATTTCTCATATTCTTAAGAAAATTTCAAAAGCCTTTTTTTGAAGGTGCCAGTTCAGTTCTGAAGTGGATTTGAGGGGACTATGTGTTAGGAACCCCCATAAAACACCCCATTTTAAAAACTAGACCCCTCAAAGTATTCAAAACAGCATATAGAAAGTTTTTTAACCCTTCAGGCATTTCACAGGAATTAAAGCAAAGTGGAAATTAAATTTGCAAATTTCATTTTTTCTGCTGAATTTCAATTTTATTCAATTTTTTTTTAGTAACAGAGAAGGTTTTACCAGAGAAACACTACTAAATATGTATTGTCCAGATTCTGCAGTTTTTAGAAATGTCCCACATGTGGCCCTACTGCGCTCGTGGACTAAAACACAAGCCCTAGAAGCAAAGAAGCACCTAGTGCATTTTGAGGCCTCTTTTTTATTAGAATATATTTTAGGCAGCATGCCAGGTTTGAAGAGGCGTTGAGGTATCAAAACAATGGAAACCCACCAGAAGTGACCCCATTTTGGAAATTACACCCCTCAAGGAATTCATTTATGGTTTTTGTTATCATTTTGACCGCACAGTTTTTTCACAGCACCTATTTGAATTGGGCTGTGAAATGAAAAAAATTATATTTTTTCCAATAAAATGTCATTTTTGATCAAATTTTCTTATTTTCACAGGGAACAACATACCCCATTTTGTTGCCCAATTTGTCCTTAGTGCGGCAATACCCCATTTGTGGTGATAAACTGCCGTTTGGGCCCATGGGAGGGCTCAGAAGGAAAGGAGCGCTATGTGTTTGTTGGAGTCCAGATTTTGCTGGATTGGTTTTCGGGTGCCATGTCGCATTTGCAGAGCCCCAGAGGTATCAAAGCAATGGAAACCCACCAGAAGTGACCCCATTTTGGAAACTACACCCCTCAAGGAATTCATTTATGGTTTTTGTTATCATTTTGACCGCACAGGTTTTTCACAGCACCTATTTGAATTGGGCTGTGAAATGAAAAAAATTATATTTTTTCCAATAAGATGTCATTTTTGATCAAAATTTCTTATTTTCACAGTGAACAACATACCCCATTTTGTTGCCCAATTTGTCCTTAGTGCGGCAATACCCCATTTGTGGTGATAAACTGCCGTTTGGGCCCATGGGAGGGCTCAGACGGAAAGGAGCGCTATGTGTTTGTTGGAGTCCAGATTTTGCTGGATTGGTTTTCGGGTGCCATGTTGCATTTGCAGAGCCCCAGAGGTATCAAAGCAATGGAAACCCACCAGAAGTGACCCCATTTTGGAAACTACACCCCTCAAGGAATTCATTTATGGTTTTTGTTATCATTTTGACCGCACAGTTTTTTCACAGCACCTATTTGAATTGGGCTGTGAAATGAAAAAAATGATATTTTTTCCAATAAGATGTCATTTTTGATCAAAATTTCTTATTTTCACAAGGAACAACATACCCCATTTTGTTGCCCAATTTGTCCTTAGTGCGGCAATACCCCATTTGTGGTGATAAACTGCCCTTTGGGCCCATGGGAGGGCTCAGAAGGAAAGGACCACCATTTGGCCTACTGGAGCTTTTCTGGTGCTAAGTCATGTGTGCAGAAGCCCCTGAGGTACCAGTACAGTTGAAACCCCCGAGAAGTGACCCCATTTTAAAAACTACACCCCTTAAGACATTCATCTAGAGGTGTAGTGAGCATTTTGACCCCACAGGTACTGTGTAAAAGATAATGCGCAGCAGATGGTGCAGTGTGAGATTTGCAATTTTATATATGTATATGCCATTTCAGTGTCCAATATAGTGTGCCCAGCATGCGCCACCGGAGATATACACCCCTTAAATTGTAATGTGGGTTCTCCTGGGTACGACAATACCCTACATGTGGCTGTTATCAGCTGCCTGGGCATACGGCAGGGCTCAGAAGGGAAAGATGAGGGGGGTAAGCTGTGCGGAGTGCATCAGGGTAAATTGAAAATCAAGGGATGTATGATACATTTTAAAACAATCTTTTATACAGAGCCCTGGTTTTTCGGGACACGTGTCACATTGGTATATTGTGTTCT
This sequence comes from Rhinoderma darwinii, assembly GCF_050947455.1. NCBI lineage: Eukaryota > Metazoa > Chordata > Amphibia > Anura > Rhinodermatidae > Rhinoderma > Rhinoderma darwinii. Next base: position 61,532,248 of record NC_134696.1, on the reverse strand, counting down.
TCCTTATCCCCCTCTTATAGCAGACTCTGCACCTCTTTTGACTCTTTCCCTTTCCACCGGTTTGGGGACCTTCTCCTGGAAAGTGTTGCCCTGGTACGATGCGCCCCCCCTTCCTGGTCCCTAAAGATTAGATCTTGAAATTCCAGGAAAGTTCCCCTCTGGCCTGCACATCGACGTAGCACATACGCATTGTACAAAGCCATCTGTATGATGTGCCCGGCCAGCTTCTTATACCTCACCGCATGGCGCTGTAGGGCTTCAGGACTTGATTTGACAAGTCCATCCCTCCCATGTACCTATTGTAGTCCAGGATGCAGTCTGGTTTGGGGGTGGCCTTTCCTTCATATATCCTAAACCTGTAGGTATACCCTGATGCACTCTCGCAGCTTATACATCTTCACGCCATACCTTGCCCTCTTACCTGGCAGGTACTGGCGGAATTGAACCCTCCCTTTAAAATGTACCAGGGACTCATCAATAGAAAAACACTTCTCGGGGGTGTATGCTTGGGAAAACCGGGCACTGGAACGGTCTAATAGGGGTCTCCGTTTATACAAACGGTCAAAACTGGGGTCATTTCGGAGTGGGCACGGCTCATTATCAGTATAATGTAAGAAGCGAAGTATTGCCTCATTTATTTATTTTTTTAGGTTCCAGTTCATTTCTGAAGTTGCTTTGAGGGGCCCATATATTAGAAACCCCTATCAAACACCCCATTTTAGAAACTAGACCCCTCAAAGTATTCACAACAGCATTTAGAAAGTTTATGAACCCTTTAGGTGTTTCACAGAAATTTAGAGCAAAGTAGAGGTGAAATTTACTCTTTTTATACCATTTTTTTTATAACACAAAAGGATTTATCAGAGAAACGCAACTCAATACTTATTGCCCAGATTCTGCAGTTTAGAGAAATATCCCACATGTGGCCCTCGGGCGGTAATGGACTGAAGCACCGGCCTCCGAAGCAAAGGAGCACCTAGCGGATTTTGAGCCCTCTTTTTTATTAGGCACCATGTCCGGTTTGAAGAGGTCTTGTGGTGCCAAAACATTGGAAACCCCCCAAAAGTGACCCCAATTTGGAAACTAGACCCCTTGAGGAATCCATTGTAGTTTTCATGGGGTGCATGCGGCTTTTTGATCAGTTTTTATTCCATTTTTAGGTGGCGTGGTGACTAATAAACAGCAATTCTACTATTGTTTTTGTATACTTTTTTTTTTACAGCGTTCACCGTGCGCTATAAATGATATATTAACTTTATTCTGCGGGGCGATACGATCACGGCGATACCAGATGTTTATAGTTTTTTTTTATGTCTTATGGCGTTTGCACAATAAAATACGTTTTGTAAACAATCATTCACTTTTTGTGTTACCTTATTCTAAGAGCCATAACGTTTTTATTTTTCAATCAATAAAGCCGTGCGAGGACTTATTTTTTGCGTAACGAACTGTATTTTCCATCAGTACCATTTTTAGGTACATGCGACTTTTTGATCTCTTTTTATTCCATTTTTTGGGAGGTGAAGTGACCAAACAATTGTGATTGTGGTACGGTTTATTAATATTTTTTTTTACGGCGTCCACCGTGCGGGATAAATAACAAAATAATTTTGTAGTTCAGGCCGTTACGGACGCGGCGATACCAATTATGTATAGTTTATTTGTTTGTTTATATATTTTTATTAATAATAAAGGCCTGATAAGGGAAAAAGTGGGACTTTTACTTTTATTACTTTTCAAACTTTTATTTTCTTATTTTTACACATCTTTTTTTAACTTTTTTTTAACTTTATTACTTTGTCCCACTAGGGGACATGAGGGCAGGAGGCCCTGATCGCTATTCTAATACACTGCACTACATGCGTAGTGCAGTGTATTAGAACTGTCAGCTACTCACTGACAGCAAGCATAGTGGGTCCTGACGTTGTCAGGACCCACTAGGCTTCCGTCTATGGCATAGCCGGACGCCATTGTTTGGTGTCCGGTTGCCATAGTCACCATCGCCGGCCGCTATCGCGTAGCAGGCCGGCGATGGCAGCTTAACCCCTAAAAAGCCGCGATCTCTATTGAACGCGGCTTTTAAGGGGTTAATCAGCGGGGACACAGCGATCGGTCCCCGCTGTAGGAGCTGTGACAGCTGCTGAACAAGACAGCAGCGTCACAGCTCCTGTATGTGTCGGGAGGACGGCCGAAACGGCCGTTACTCCCGAGACGTACTATTACGGCATGGAGCGCGAACGATACAGCTGCCATGACGTAATAGTACGTCAAGGAGCGGGAAGGGGTTAAGCAGGACCTAACCGCCTTCCATAGATGGCAGACCGCAGGGCTTTGTTAGGCTTCCGGTTGCCATAGCAACAATCGGCCCCCGCAATCGCGTAGCGGGGTGCCGACATTGTTATAACAACTTAAATGTGGCGGTCGCTATTGTCCGCCACATTTAAGGGGTTAATCGGTTCGGATCGCCGCTGTGATTCGACCCGATGTTTTCCCCCAGTACTAATGCTGCTAGTAGCAGCCCGTACTGGGAGATACCAGGCTGCGGGGAACGCCTGTGTGCTCTGTTAGGAGCACACATAGATTAACGGGCTGCAAGCACAAGGACCAGTGCTGCAGGCCGTTAATCTACGTGGGTTGGTCGGGAAGGGGTTAAAGGTGCAAAAAGTTCTGAAATGCTTCATCTTGGACTGATTTGGTAACATGACTAAAACCTGTAATTTTTTTTACAGGGGTGTGTAGACTTTTCATATTCACTGTATATCTATATATATATCTATATATATATATATATATATCTATATATATATATATATATATATATATATATATACACACACACACACACACATATACATACATGCATTTTGGGTGGGGGACGACATATGTATTAGAGCTATTGCCAGGGGTGGATTAAGGGTACCATGGGCCCCTGGGCAGTTCACAAAGTGTGGACCCCCTTGAACTCTGAGGAAAATGTAACATATATATGCAGATTTCAGTTTGGGCAGCCACAGATCTGGCAGTAATATATATACAACACCAGAACCAAACTTAGTACATATATACAGCACCAAAACCAAGCTCAGTACATATATACAGCAGCCAAGTACATAAATACAATACCACAAACAAGCTCAGTACATATATAAAACACCAGCACAAAAACAGCTCAGTACAGAGATTATTTGCAAATTCAGTTTAACCCCTGCCATATAAGTTTGTACCTATAGACAAAGTGAGAAAAACAAAAAACACCCGGCGCACATCGTGCATCATCTCTTGTTTAAAGTGACAAAGGGTCGGGGGTAAGCGGTTGTGCTTACCTTGTGGTGTTGTGCTAGGTAGCACAACACCCAGAAGTGCCTGTATGGTCTCAAAGGACTGCAGCTGGTAAATCCGTGCAGGGGCTGCCAGGGCTCCCTCAGTAGATCGAGATAAATGGAGAAAAAAAGGAGGATTAAATTCTCCAGCACTGTCCAAATGTTGCGGAATTGAAGAATTTAATCCAAGGCAAGAAGTTTAAATGAGATATATGTTTAATGGATAAGAATGCTATTTATTACGAGATCGGACCGATCTCTTCATCAGGCAAAGAAACATACATATGTTTCTTTGCCTGATGAAGAGATCGGTCCGATCTCGTAACGCGTACCTTTCTTATCCATTAAACATACAGTATATCTCATTTAAACTTCTTGCCTTGGATTGAATCCTTCAATTCCACAACATTTGGACAGCGCATGAGAATTTTATCCTCCTTTTTTTATCCATTTATCTCGATATAAGTTTGTACGACATAAAACTACTGCTCCCAGTATAGCCTGAATAATAGTAAGGATATGCTCGGAGTTGATGTTTCACAAAAAATAATGCTACCATCAGTTATCTCATTGCAGATTATACAGTGACTACAGTACTGATAAGTCAGAGGGAGAATAAACATTTACATTTAGTGACTTGTTCTCAGATTCTTTTTCATTCTTTTTCTCTTTACTTCTCCATCCCTTCCGGACCTCTATGATGACTTCTCATGGCCACGGCCCATTTCTGCAGAGTTTTGCCACTCAGATGTCTTCGGCTCCTAACTTTTCCAACATTTCCACACCTATAAGCGAAGATAAAATTCTCATGGTGCCGCACTCTATGTCCCTGAATATAATAGCATCATACACTGCGCCCCTGAATACAATAATATTATACACTGTGCCCCTGAATATAGTAGTACCATACACTGTGCCCCTGAATATAATAGTACCATACACTGTGCCCCTGAATATAATAGCACCGTACTCTTGAGATACAAACTGTATTCTGCAGATGATTTGCACCTAAATGGAAGTTTGTCCGCTGTGCTGGGGGAGAGAATTCTAGCTGGGGTGGTGGAGTATTTAAACTAGGGCTGAGGAGGGAGGTAAATGTAGAAAATAAAGGGGTTGTCAGGTTAGAGAGGGGTCAGACTATATTGGTGGGGGGAGAAACAGACTGTGGGAAGCGGATTAGACAACAGGATAGGGAGTTCCTTTTATTACAAAACAGCAATGAAAATGAAAATAAAAATGCCAAAATAATATCAAATAATCACATTTCTGATAATGAAAGTGATAAACTGAAAGGCAAGTTAAAGTGTATGTTCACAAATGCCAGGAGACTAGCAAGCAAAATGGGGGAGCTGGAGGCCTATATACTGGAAGAAAATATAGATATAGATGGTGTTGCTGAAACATGGCTAGACTCTTCACATGACTGGGCTGCAAATCTATAGGGTTTTACACTATGTTGTAAAGACAGGACAAATAGGAAAGGTGGTGGTGTATGTCTGTATGTGAGAAATGATATGAAGGCAAGTGTGAAAGAGACAATAGTGGGTGAATACTGCGAGGAGGTTGAAACCTTGTGGGCGGAACTAGAAAGGGAGGTAAACACTGAAAAAATTAATTTTGGTGTAATCTATAGACCCCCCAATATAACTGAGGAGATGGAAGGTCAGCTATATAAACAGATGGAGCGGGCTGCACAGGCTGGTACTGTAGTGATAATGGGAGATTTTAATTACCGGGATATTAATTGTTGTTATGGTTCGGCTTCAACTGCAATGGGGAGACATTTCCTCAACCTGTTGCAGGAAAATTTTATGGGTCAGTTTGTGGAAGACCCGACTAGAGGTGAAGCTCTGTTGGATCTGGTCATTTCTAATAATGCAGAGCTTGTTGGGAATGTCAATGTTCGTGAAAACCTTGGTAACAGTGATCACAAAATAGTTACATTTTACCTATACTGTAAAAAACTAACACTGGCTTTGGAGAGCAAAAACACTTAATTTGTAGATGGCCAATTTCCCCAGAATGAGGGCTGCAATTCAGGACATAGACTGGGAAGAACTAATGTCAATGGTACATATGATAAATGGGAGATTTTCAAATCTACTTTGGGTCATTATAGTGCAACATTTATTCCTACAGGTAACAAGTATAAAGAATAAAATTAATCCCCACATGGCTTACACCTTCTGTAAAAAGGGCAATACATGACAAAAAAAGGTCATTTGAAAAATACAAATCTGAGGGTACATCTGTAGCCTTTTTAAATTATAAAGAGAGTAATAAAATCTGTAAAAATTTAAGAAAATTAGCAAAAATACAAAATGAAAGGCAGGTAGCCAAGGATAGTAAAACAAATCCCCAAAAATTCTTCAAGTATATAAATGCAAAAAAGCCAAGGTCTGAACATGTAGGACCCTTAGATAGTGGTAATGGGGAGTTGGACACAGGGGATCAAGAGAAGTCAGAGTTACTAAATGGGTTCTTTAGCTCTGTATATAAAACAGAAGAAAGAGCAGCTGATATAGCCGGTGCCAGTGCTGTTAATATATCATCCAATTATACGGAATTGGATGAATGTAGATGTGGTCCAAGCTAAATTAAATAAAATAAATGTGCACAAGGCCCCAGGATGGGTTACACCGTAGAGTTCTTAAAGAGCTTAGTTCAGTTATTTCAGTCCCCCTCTTCAGGGCGGCCATCAGGAATTTCTGGGCCCCATATTGCCAATGAGTCTGGGCCCCCGCCCCCCTCGTTATTAGGAGGGGGGGTGAAATGTAAAGGGGCAGGAGGTAGGGCACATTAAAAAGAAAACTCTTTGGAGGAGCAGGGCAGAGACAGGAGGTGGGTGTCGGAGGGCAAAGGGGAGAGACTAAGTGGCAGGGCTGGGAGAACTGAAAGTAGCAGTGGTAGCCAGGGGGGAGACGCAACCTCACAGGGGCTCCGTGGAGTGAGAGGGAAGAGACAGCGGATCTGTGGGGGGCAAAAAGGGAAAGTGTGTGTGTGTGTGTGTGCGTGCGTGCGTGCGTGCGTGCATGCGTGCGCAAAGAATCTGTCAGGGTGTAGGAGGGCAATATAAACAAAAATCATTGCACTGAAGCTGCTGAAGTCCTATACACAGAAGAGTCACTCACCAAAATGTAGTCCCTAAGATCTCCCACCGCCATGATGCTTTTGCATTCTCTTCACACGCTGCACACACGTTATCTGTGTAAAAACCACACGACAAAATGAATTCAGACACCAAACCAGAAAAAAATTCAGATCCTAGACCAGACCTGTTAGGTAATTCAGACACCTTTCCACCAGACCCCTACCTGTGGCCAGAGTTTAGCATTTAGACTTTTATCTACAGGGGAGTGTGTGTGGCGCTATTTACAGGGGGGGCTGTGTGTGTGGAGCTATTTATAGGGGGGGCTGTGTGTGGTGCTATCTACAGGGGGCTGTGTGTGGAGCTATTTACAGGGGGTTGTGTGTGGTGCTATCTACAGGGGGCTGTGTGTGGCGCTATCTACAGGGGGGCTGCGTGTGGCGCTATCTACAGGGGGCTGTGTGTGGAGCTATCTACAGGGGGGTGTGTGGCACTATCTACAGGGGGGTGTGTGTGGCGCTATCTACAGGGGGGTGTGTGTGGCGCTATCTACAGGGGGTGTGGAGCGCTATTTACAGGGGGCAGTGTGTGGAGCTATTTACAGGGGTTGTGTGTGGCGCTATCTACAGAGGGCTGTGTTTGGCGCTATCTACAGGGGGCTGTGTGTGGAGCTATCTACAGGGGGCTGTGTGTGGCGCTATCTACAGGGGAGGTGTGTGGCACTATCTACAGGGGGTGTGTGGCACTATCTACAGGGGGTGTGTGGCACTATGTACAGGGGTGTGTGTGGCACTATGTATTGGGGTGTGTGTGACGCTATGTACAGGCGGGTGTGTGTGGCACTATATGCAGGGCTGTGTGTGGCGCTATCTACAGGGGGCTGTTTGTGGCACTATCTACAGGGGTGGGTGTGGCGCTATCTACAGGGGGGGTGTGGCGCTATCTACAGGGTGGGTGTGGCACTATCTACAGGGGTGTGTGGCACTGTCTACATGGGATTGTGTGGTGCTATCTACAGGGGGCAGTGTGTGGCACTATCTACAGGGGGCAGTGTGTGGCACTATCTATAGGGGAGTGTGTGTGTGTGGCGCTATCTACGGGGGGGGTGCTATCTACAGGGGGTATGTTCTGTGCTAACTACAGGGGTGTGTGTGGCACTCTCTACAGGGGATTCCAGTCCAGGAGGAGACCCTGACCTCACTGTCCATATATGGACAGTGACCTCAGGGGCTACCTCTAGGAGAGGAATCCCCGGCCAGAGTGTTGGCAACTCTCTGGCCGGGGATTCCGCTCCTGGATGGGTGAACGGCAGAGAAGGAAGCTGATACTTTCCTGCTCTGCCATAGTATTCAATTGTATCTGCATCCTGTGGACGCAGATACAATTGAATATGGCAGTGGCTGAGACACGTCTGGGACAGTAATTTGCCGGGACTGCCTCTGTAGATTCAGGACAGTCCCTGCAAATTCAGGACTGTTGCTAACTATGCCTCCGGTATAAGCTTTCTCCCGCTACCCAGGTATACTCTCTCCTTCATCTACCCCTCCCCATGTATAATTTCTCCCCTCCCTTCAGATATCATCACTTTTCAACCAATTATTATTATTTTTTTTTATTTAACATTTAATGTACTGGTATATATCTATATAAGGATATTACACAGGCAGTTGTTAGGACAGACCTCAGTATGCCCTAACAGGAAATATGGTAATACAGCCCTGGGGTCCTTCAATGGACCCTGGGCTGTCTGCCCATATATGGTATGTCCCTCAATCGCGTCACAAGGATTTCTGTGACGTGATCCAAGGGGCATCCCCCCTTCTCATTTTCCCCTGAATGCTGCAGTCCGCTGTGATCGCAGCATTCAGGGGAATAGCGGCGAAGATGAGAGGTTTCTCTGATCTCTGCCTTTATAGAGTGGGACTGCGGCTGTGTAATACAACCATTGCTCCGCTCCTGACAACAAGCGCACGCGGTCAGCACGAGATGATGCGGGCGGCGCTGCACTAATGAGCGGCGGTTCAAGCACTGAAGACAGAACATAGGGGTGTTTTGTAGTGCGCCCGCCATGTTCTCTTTTCAGTGCCGCCGCTCATTAGTGCAGCGCCAGCCGCATCGCATTATCCCGACGGCGCGCACATGTCAGGACTCCGGAGCGGGGCCGTAACTGTATTACACAGCCGCAGCTCCACTCTCATACATTCATGTATTACAATATTGAGCTGCGGCCGCACAGCTTAGTATCGAAATACATGAAATAACGGTATCGAACCGTTTGGGGGTGCACGGTATCGAAACCGTATCGAAGTTTTGATGCATCGTGCATCCCTACTCAAGTGCCATCCTCCCTCCATTATTATCTCCTTCCCACTCTAGCATCATTTCCCTCCCTACCCAATGCCATCTCCCCGCCCCATTATCATCTCCCTGCCCGCATTATCATCTCCCTGCCCCATTATCATCTAACTCTACCCCATACCCATAGAAAGCAAAAATCTTACTCCCGTCTGTATTAGTTTACACTGCAGCATAGGATTGTATCACTCAGCTCTACAACGGCTCTTTTCTCCTATCCTGTGTAAACAGAGGGAGAAGACTGGTTTATGGTCACTTGTTACACAGGACGGGAGATAAGAGCCGTAGAGCTGATACAATCCTATGCTGCAGTGTTAACATAATACAGAGGTGGGTAAGATATTTACTCTCTATGGGGGCAGGAGGAGATTTTTTCAGGAGGCTCCGGGCAGCAGAAGCCGGGCACGGACATAACTTAGTACTCACTGTGTCTGAAGAAGAAGACGACTGCTGCTGTTGCTGCTGGACGTATCCTCCGAGGCTGAGCTCATAACTCCCGCTGCTGTGATGTCTCCACCCCTTGTCTCCTCCCCACACGCTGTTGTGGAGGAGGAGGGGCGGGCACATCTCACTCTCCAGCGGGCCCTTACGGTTTTATTCTGATGTAATGAACGGGCCCCTGCTTCGTGATGGGACCTGTTCCTTTCACCAAAATGAAATCGTAAGAGCCACACTGCCGTGAGTTTATTAATTCCAGCAGCAGAGTGCAGGCCCCTTTTTTTTAATTAATGCCCGGGCCCCTGACTGCAGTACCCCCAGTACCTCCCTGATGGCGGCCCTGCCCCTCTTCATAATATTCAGAGATTCTCTAGTGACTGGTATAGTGCCAAGAGACTGGCACAGGGCAAATGTGGTGCCCATTTTCAAAAAGGGTTCTAGGTCTTCCCAGGGTAATTATAGACCAGTAACCTTAACATCCATCGTGGGGAAAATGTTTGAGGGGCTATTGAGGGACTATATACATGATTATGTGACAAAAAATAGTATTATATGTAACAGCCAGCACGGTTTTACTAAGGACAGAAGTTGTCAAACTAACCTGATATGTTTTTATGAAGAAGTGAGCAGAAGCCTAGACAGAGGGGCCGCTGTGGCTATAGTGTTTTTGGACTTTGCAAAGGCATTTGAAACTGTCCCTCATAGACGTCTAATGGGTAAATTAAGGACTATAGGATTAGATAGTATAGTTTGTAATTGGATTGAGAATTGGCTCAAGGACCATATCCAGAGAGTTGTGGTCAATGATTCCTACTCTGAATGGTCCCCGGTTATAAGAGGTGTACCCCAGGGTTCAGTTCTGGGACCACTATTATTCAACTTATTTATTAATGATATAGAGGATGGGATTAATAGCACTATTTCTATTTTTGCAGATGACACCAAGCTATGCAATATAGTTCAATCTATGGAAGATTTTCGTGAATTGCAAGCTGATTTAAACAAACTAAGTGTTTGGGCATCCAGTTGGCAAATTAAGTTTCATGTAGATAAATGTAAAGTTATGCATCTGGGTACCAACAACCTGCATGCATCAAATGTCCTAGGGGGAGCGACACTGGTGGATTCACTTGTTGAGAAGGATCTGGGTGTACTTGTAAATCATAAACGAAATAACAGCATGCAATGTAAATCAGCTGCTTCAAAGGCCAGCAAGATATTGTTGTGTATTAAAAGAGGCATGGACACGCGGGACAGGGATATAATATTACCACTTTACAAAGCATTAGTGAAGCCTCATCTAGAATATGCAGATAAGTTCTGGGCTCCAGTTCACAGAAAGGATGCCCTGGAGTTGGAAAAATTACAAAGAACAACAACGAAGCTAATAAGGGGCATGGAGAATCTAAGCTATAAGGAAAGATTAAAAGAATTAAACCTATTTAGCCTTGAAAAAAGACGACTAAAGGGGGACATTATGAATTTATATAAATATATTAATGGCACATACAAAAAATATGGTGAAATCCTGTTCCATGTAAAACCCCCTCAAAATACATGGGGGCACTCCCTCCGTTTGGAGAAAAAAAAAGGTTCAACCTGCAGAGGCGACAAGCCTTCTTTACTGTGAGAACGGTGAATTTATGGAATAGTCTACCTCAGGAGCTGGTCACAGCAGGGACCGTAGGGGGCTTTAAAAAAGGCTTAAATAATTTCCTAGAACAAAAAAATATTAGCTCCTATGGGTAGAAATGTTTACCTTCCCTTTTCCCCTCCCTTGTTTGAACTTGATGGACATGTGTCTTTTTTCAACCGTACTATGTAAAAATGTAACTATGTAACTCTGTCCCCATGAATAAAATTGTGTCAAACACTGTTAAGTAAAGCACCACACACAAATAGCGCCTTTCACAGAGCCCCCTGTAGATAGCGCCACTCAGAGACCCCTGTGGATTACACCAGTCACAATGCCCCCTGTAGATGGTGGCAGTCAAAATTCCCGCTGCAGATAGCGCCAGTCAAAAGGTGCAAGGTCCCACTTCACCCCGGTTCTCCAAACTCGTTGTAACTTTAACTATTGCCCCTGATGTTTTAAGACCTTAGCGACACTCACGGGCGTAACTAGGAAAGACTGGGCTCCATAGCAATCTTTTGACTGGGCCCCCCCCCTTGGTGCCACATGCAGCCCCCCGTATAGATAGTGCCCCCTGTAGATTGTGCCCCATCTCCCACATGTAGATATTACCATACAGCCCCCCTGTAGATTTCACCATGAAAACTCCCCTGTATATAGCGCCATACAGCTCCTCCTTTATATAGTGCCACACAGCCCCCCTCACTTGTATATAGTGCCACACAGCGCCCTTAGTAGATAGTGCCGCACAGCCCCCCTTAGTAGATAGTGCCACACAAAGACCCCTGTAGAGAGCGCCACAGCCCTCCCCCTTGTAAATAGTGCCATACAGCCAACTAGTAAATAGTGCCACACAGCCCCCTTAGTAGTGTCACACAGCCCCTTGTATATAGTGCCACACAGATACCCCTTGTGTATAGTGCCACACAGCCCCCCTGTTTAGTGCCACACGGCCCTCCTTGTATATAGTGCCACACAGTCCTCCTAGTATATAGTGCCACCCTGCTTCCCCCTAGCATATAGTGCCACCCTATTTCCCCTTGTATATAGTGCCACCCTGTTCCCCCTTTGTACATAGTGCCACCTTGCTTCCCCCTTGTATATAGTGCCACCCTGCTCCCCCTTGTACATAGTGCCATCCTGTTCCCCCCTTGTATATTGTGCAATCCCTGCTCCCACTTGTAGATAGTGCCACCCTGCTCGCCCCCTTGTATATAGTGCCACACAGCCCCCCAAAATATATATTGTACTTACCTTGCCCCGTTTTTGCGACGGTTGGATTGCTGCACAGGCTCCGGTCGGGACACATGCGCAGACCAGCGTGATGCAGTGACATCATCACCCGGGCCTGCGCAGGGAGCCTGCCCAGCACCTTATAGGCTGCAAGCCTAAAGTGGCCTGCAGCCTCAGGGCCGATTCTAGCTTTTCTGCTACTCGGGGCGAAAATTTAAATGGTGCCCCCCAGATTTTGATTGACATCCGCCCAGCTGTTCTACGTCACTACCAGCCTCCTCAAACTCTTGCGTATGCACCGTTACCTTGTACTCCCCTGGCATGCGCAGTGCAGCGATGAAGCCGGGCAGAGTACACCGCTGCACGGTGCGTGCCCAAGTAGTACAGGGCAATGGCGCATCCGAGAAAGTTGTATCAGCCAGGGAGATGTCAATCAAACATGGAAAGGTGGGTTTGGAGGCAGGACGATGTGACTCTTCAGGATAATCGCACCGCCCCATGAACCTTTAATGAGTAATTAGCATATAGTGTGCGCCGTTTTAAAAGTTGATTTTATAGATTTTGCTGCATCAAGAAACATACATTGTGAAATATTGTCAGGTTATTTATTACCGCATGGTGGCGGTTCAAGTGGTTAAAACTACCACACAGGTTCCCATTAAATATACAATGAATTTAAAACAATTCCATCTGCCCTGCAAACTTGTTATTATAAATATATCCTATATAATTACAGTTCCAGAATGAAGCTCAGTTCATAAATACAGTACCAGAACCAAGCTCAGTACATATATACAGCACCAGAACAAAGCTCTGTACATATATATACAGCATCAGAACAAAGCTCAGTACATATATATGGCATGAGAGCCAAGCTCAATACATATATACAGCAACAGAACCAATCTCAGTACATAAATACAGCACTAGAACCAAGCTCAGTACATAAATACAGCACAATACCAAAGCTCAGTACATAAATACAGCACCAAAACAATGCTCAGTACAGCCCCAGAACCAAGCTCAGTACATAAATACAGCACCAACAAAAATCTCATTAAATATATACTGCCCCAAAACAAAGCTCAGTAGATATATACAGCACCAGAACAAAGCTCAGTACATAAATACAGCACCAGAACCAAGCTCAGTTTATAAATACAGCACAAGAACAGATACAGCTCAATTTAGTGAAACCCCTACCGTATAGGTTTGTACGGCGTAAAACTACAGCTCCCAGCATGGTCCGAACAATGGTAAGGATATGCTGGGAGATTATGTTTCACAAAAAAAAAAGTCATATCACAATCAAACAACCCATCATGTCGCTGCAGATCATACAGTGACTACAGTACTGATTATAGGCAGAATAATCATTTTCATTAAGTGACTCACCGGTGACGATTTTAGTTCATTTTCTCACTTACTTTCCCTGTGGTCTAGACCTCTATGATATGCAGCCCATTTCTGCAGTTTTCAGCTCAGATGTCTACAGCTTCTCACTTTAAAAAAATGTCTGCACCTATAAACAAAGATAAAATTCTCAACACCCCTAAATATAATAGCACCATAAACTGCACCTCTAATTATAATAGAACAATACACTGTGTCCCTGATTATACTAGTACCATACACTGCACCTCTAATTATAATAATGCCTGTTAATGGGGGTGTGGTAATAGCGGGATTCACTGGTTAGTGACACCCACTATTACTTCCGCCTTTATAAACAGGGTCACTAGGGTTATGCCTAATTCCTCTACCTTTTCCTTATATTAACGTCAATCTAATTGCTTTAGCGGCTACTCAAGGGAATAAGACCGTATAGTAAATAAAGGTAATATTTATTAACATACAGTAATCACTCTCATATATGTAATACAGTAACTAATCACAGTACAGTATAAACACGGTATCACAATCCTAATTATACCGCCACCCACTTACCTAAACATACACAGAATACAGTTACGTTACAACACAATACACATAAGTTACTTGTAATTCTCACACTCTCTCTATCTCTATCCCACTCCCTCCTAATATAACTTTCCCTATACACTAAGGGTTAATACGGGATAAGGAGGAACAAGGGGAATGGGTTTCTGTGTACCTGGGGATGTGCAGGTCAAGGGTCACTGCAGGGTACTTAGGGCAGCAAGGGTGAACTTAGCGAACACAGGGTTACTCAGAGAAGCAAGGGTTAACTCTGGGCTCAGGGACTCAGGGAAGCAAGGGTTAACATAGGGAGAGCAAGGGGTTAACTTACTCAGGGAGAGCAAGGGGTTAACTCAGGGACTCAGGGAAGCAAGGGATAACTTAGGGAGAGCAAGGGGTTAACTTACTCAGGGAGAGCAAGGGGTTAACTCAGGGAAGCAAGGGTTAACTCAGGGACAGTAGGGACTCAGGGAGAGCAAGGGGTTAACTCAGGGAAGCAAGGGTTAACTCAGGGGGAGTAGGGACAGTACTCAGGGAGAGCAAGGGGTTAACTCAGGCAAGCAAGGGTTAACTCTGGGACAGTAGGGACAGTACTCAGGGAGAGCAAGGGGTTAACTCGGGGACTCAGGGGGAGTAGGGACAGTACTCAGGGAGAGCAAGGGGTTAACTCAGGGAAGCAAGGATTACAGCAGGAGGAGACAGGGAGAGACAGGGTTAAGTGTAGCTGCTGCTACACTTGATACTTAGCGGGTGACTTTGGTGGAGCAGAGGCAGAAGCAGGAGCCCAGGTCTTTGGAGGAGAGAGAGGTGAGCCGGGTCTTGATGGTGTGGGAGGCAGGCAGCTCTGAGCTGATCGTCTTCTGCTAGCTCCAGCTAGCTTCGGCTCCTGAGCGTACCGACGCAGGGCTATTTAACCCTGTCGGTACGCTCGCAGCGGGGGATGTGGCGCTTGCCCCCGGCTAGCATGCATCGGCATGGTAATAATGTATCACCAGCCGTCTCATGAGCGCCTGCACGAGACAGTCCGTGCGCGCGGGAGACTTGAAATGGAGACAGGGGATAACTATCCCTTGTCTCCATGGTTTCCAAACAAAGCAGGGCAATGCTAATTGTCCTGCTTCACTTACAACCGCATTCATGACCAGGGCTGTTGTTGTTACAGCCCTGGCTCATGATACAATATATGTATTATACATACACATATATAATCAATATGTGTATATATATATATATACATATACACTGTATATATACACACATATACATACACACTATATATATATATATATATATATATATATATATATATATATAGGGACTCTCCCCTTTACAATGCCATACACTGTGTCCCTGATTATACTAGTACCATACACTTTGTCACACACACACACACACACACACACTGTGCCCCCATAGCCCCCCGTAGATAGTGACCCCCATAGACCCTCTGTAGATAGTGCCCTACATAGAAGCCCCTGTAGATAGTACACCACATAAAGCCCCCTATAGATAGTGCTCCACACATAGCCCACCCCTGTAGATAGTGCACTACAGGTAACCCACCCCTGTATATAGTGTCCCACATATAGCCCACCCCTGTAGACAGTGCCCTACATATAGCCGCCCTGTAGATAGTGCCCCACAGGTAACCAAATCCTGTATATAGTGTCCCACATATAGCCCACCCCTATAGATAGTGCCCTACAAATAGCTCCCCCTATAGATAGTGATCCACATATAGCCCACCCCTGTATATAGTGTCCCACATATAGCCGCACCCCTGTAGAGAGTGCCTTACATATAGCTACCCCTGTATATAGTTCTCCACATTCCCACATATAGACCCCCCTGTAAAAAGAACCCACCTGTAGGTAATGCCACTCACAGTTTTATTAGAGTAAAAAAACAAAAAACATTACATACTCTCATACCTGTGCCGTCCGGAGTCAATGCAGACATGATCTCTTCTAAGCAGGTGTGCTAAAGCTGAATGATGGCGCTAGCGTCGTTGAAAGGCGCTGATTGGCACGGCAGAATGACTTGCCCCGTTAATGAGCGCCTTTCAACAACAGAAGCGGCATGATAACGTCAATGCGCCGCTAGCGTCGTTGAAAGGCACTGATTGGCGTGGCGGCATTTTTCCCTGCCAATCAGTGTCATTGTAAGGTGCTGAATGGTCGGGCACAGAACGTGCCCAGCCATTCAGCGCTAGTGCATGTAAATGTATCTGCGTGTTATAGATGCACTGCTGGAGGGGGTGGCAACGGCTGGTTTCAGTGGCGTCGCCGCCCCCTCAGAGAGGCAGCAGCAGGATATAATATTAATTTCTATCTACGTACAGAGGTCGCAGATACAAGTGCATGTGAGTGTCGCTAGCACCGTGGCCCCTTACGGTGCTAGCGATGCCACCGGGCATGAGGGGGCCCATGCCGCCCGGCCCATAAATGTTAGAGGCCGGGTGGCGCGGGCCCCTAAGTTGCATTGCTACCGCTGTAACAGCCGTAACGGATGCTAGTGGCGCCACCTGCATGGCGGGGCCGTGTCGGCGGGCGGCACAGGGCCCCCCTCATGCTGCTATAGCGGTAGTTACGCCACTAGCAACACCCCTGGCTGCTAGTGCTGCATTGTTGGGTCACTTAGGAGACCCAGCGATGCAGCTGAAAGTTGTTTGCCATCAGCCATTAGAAGAAGTTGGGGGGTCCAAGAAAGACTTTTACATCGGGGCCCATGGGCCTATAGGTACGCCCCTGCTTAAGGACATTTATTGCTTTAAAGGAAAAGGAAAATCCTGAAAACAATATTTAAGAAGAACTGCTCAAAGGTGTCCCGAGTGTACCCTGTCAAATGCTTTCACAGCATCTAATGATAAAAGTGCACTGGGGAGCCCAAGATTCCTGGTATTGTGGTTAATATTGACGACTCATCTTCTTGCATCCTTTGTTTGACCTTGTGGCACAAAATTAGATTGATCGATACTCACGAGGGAGTTTATTGCTACTTTGAGTGTTCTTGCGTAATTCTAGCCAAAGATTTGTAAGTCTTCATTGAACAAGGAGATTGGACTGTGATTAAGTGAGTCCCATGGAGTTGCTCCAAACTTGAAATAGTACTAATAACTCTTAGTTTTGTCACCATGTCAAAAGTCATAGTGACAGAACAGTAATAACAACAGTGGCCTCCTGGTCTGCAATGTATGGCCCGGAGGCGGAGCCTAATAGGTTTGCTGTCAATGAATAACTGACAGCTCTAATGCATTGCACTACGTAGCTAGTGCAATGTATTAGAGTGAAGATCAGAGGTGCAGGCTCTAAGAAAAAAAAAAAAGTTAAAGAAAGTTATAAAAATGCTGTACAGAAGTGTCAAAATAAAAGTTATAGTTAAGAAAATAAAAACTGCATTTTTATCTATAAGGCTGGGTTCACGTTTGGAATTTTCAGGCAGTTTTTGCTCTGCCTGTACGCCGATTTTCGCTGCGTTTTTCGCACGCGCCCATTGAGCGCTGCCGGCAAAAAATGCAGCAAAATATGCTTTCTCTGCCTCCCATTGATGTCAGAGGTGTAAACACCCGAAGATAGGGCATGTCCCTTCTTTTTCCCGCGAACCGTTTTTTCTGCTCGCAGGAAAAAACGCCTCCGACTCCCATTGAAATCAATGGGAGGCTTTTTTGGCCGTTTTCTGATGCAGGAGCCCGGCTCCCTGCAGTGTGTTCGGTCCAGGACTTGTGGCCGAAATACGTCCGTCCATTATGGACGTAATGTGCTCATGTGAATCCAGCCTAAAACTACAATGTTATTTTTCCTGCACGATGAACACCGGAAAAAAAACAATGCCAGAATCACAATTTTTTTTTTATCACTACCCCTCCAAAAACATAGAATAAAAAGTGATCAAAAAGTTGCATGTTCATCAAAATAGTGCCAATAAAACTACATCCCGCAAAAAAACAAGCCTTTACACAGCCTTGTCGACGCAAAAAAAATACAAAGTTATGGCTCTCAGAATAGGGTGACACAAAAAATAAATTATTTAAAAAAAAAGTTATTTTATGGTGCAAGCGTTGTAAAACATAAAAAAAAAAACTATATACATATGAGATCACCATAATTGTATCAACCCGCAGAATAAAGTAAAAATTGGCATTTATAGCACATAGTAAACACTGTAGAAAAAAGGAATTGTCAGAATTGATGTTTTTTGGTCACCTTGCTTGCCAAAAAATTGAATAAAAACTGATTAAAAAAAAATCGCATGTACCCCAAAATGGTAGTAATGAAAACCACAGATTGTCCCTAAAAAAACATAAGCCCTCACACAACTCTATTGGAGAAAAAATAAAAAAAGTTCTGCTCTCAGAATATGTCAACACAAAATGTGCAGAGTGTCCAAAAGCAGATAAGATTGGGCATCATTTATCAGTGCGACACTGGCCACACTTCTTTGGTTAATTATTTATTTACTGCATTATTATACCACCTTATTATATCCTCATGTACTCCAGACAGCTTACATATGCCCTGATGTACTCCGCATTTGCCCCCACATTATTAACTTAAATACCAGCAATACCCCAAACAGAACTACTACCAAGCAAAATCCGCTCTCCAAAAGCCAAAGAGCACTCCCTCCCATTTAAACCCTGCAGTGCGCCCAAAAATCAGTTTACTTCCATATATATGGCATCACCATACCCGGAAGAACCCGCTTAACAGTTTATGAGATATTTGTCTTCAGTGGCACAAACTGGGCACAACATATTATGCACTAAAATGGCATATCAGGGGAGAATTGCAATTTTCACTTTACACCATCCGCTGCGCATTAATATGTAATGTAAAAACACCTGAGGGGTCAAAATGCTCACTACACCCCTTAAAATGCCCCAAAAGTCCTCCACAGAGGAATGTCTCTAATTTGACATAGACAATGCTGTACAGATCAAAGATGTTTTTTTGGAGACTCCATGGCATCCTTAGTCTCTAACGACCTGGACAAGGCATCGGTGCCTGTAAAACCCGAGACTTGATTGCCCGTCATTTTTGGTGACCCACGCTGCCCAAAGACACCATGGACTTTGTCTCCTCCTGCACGGTATGCGCGGCTAACAAAGTTGCTCACTCCAAGCCTGCAGGCCTGCTCCAGGTGCTGCCGGTGCCCAATGCTCCCTGGCAGCATATAGCAATGGACTTTGTCAATGATCTTCCTCCCTCTTCTGGATACAGTACGGTCTGGGTGGCGGTGGACCGATTCTCAAAAAGGGCTAATTTTTTCCGCTGACCGGCCTACCTTCTGCTTCTCGACTGGCCAACCTCTTCATCCAACACATATTCCGCCTGCATGGCTTACCTCTGCATATCATGTTTGATTGGGGGGGTTCAGTTTACCTCAAAGTTCTGGAGAGAACTCTGTAGATTCCTTAATGTGAAGTTGGACTTTTCCTCAGCCTACCATCCCCAGTCCAATGGTCAAGTCAAGTGGATCAATCAAATCATGGAGAACTATCTATGACACTACACCTCCAGGCAGCATGATGACTGGGTGTAGCTTCTTCCTTGGGCCGACCACCCTCAAGATCCCCAACTCCTACGGGATACAGCAGAGCGAAGCGGAAGTGAGCGCTGGGGTCTCCTGAGGAGGAGATGTGGGCCAGCGCTCACAGATCCATTCCGCGGCCATGGGCGTTACATACTACTTGTTTCTTTTCTACTTCATTTTTTTATTATAAACTTTATTGATACATTTTTAACTTTTTTATTAGTCCATGATCAGTTTTATACTTCTATATTCCTCTGGCAGGGTCAAACAGCCATAGACTTTTTTAGGCCCCCAACTGCCATGGAAACCATCGGCACCCCACAATCCCATCACGGGGGTGCCGATGGAGTGACAGAGGGATCCCCCAACCTCTGAAACACTTAGATGCGGCGGTCGCTAATTACCTTAGCATCTAAATAGTTAAATACCCAGGATCGGAGGTAACTATGATCCCGGCCATGAAAGAAGGAGCCTTCGCTAAACCTAACAATGACACAAAGTGTTCTTATAAATTTCTAGACGTAGAACAGATAAAGCAGCACAATCACCAGTAAAACAGATGGTGTCACGCCATTATGTATTGGTCAAAATGTAGCCAATCATCCATAGTATCTACACCATTGTTCGGACCACAGCAAAAACCTCCAATGGTATCCAAAAAAGATATTTATTCATCAAACATCAATTGTAAGACTTTTACAATTGTAAAAGTTTTTCACCCATTAAATTGAATGTGTTGTTAGCAAAAAAAAATTTTTTATTTTTATTTAACCCCTTAAAGGAACAGTGTCATGGCAAATAATTTTTTTTATATGTTAAAGATGTTAGTGCTTTAATAAAAACGTTTTTATTCATTTGTGTGTTTGTGTTTTACTTTTTCTTATTTTTACACTTTTTCTTCCCTATGGGGGCTGCCATTTTTTGTTCCATTTCTGTGTGTGTCGATTAACGACACACACAGACATGGAGTACGGCAGCCACAGTCCCATAGGGACTGTGAACGGCTCCCGTCCCATTCACGTCCGTGTACGGCGTCTGTGTGGGAACTGCGCATGCGCCGCTCCCACACAGTCCTATTCGAAATTGGCGCCGTCCGGCGCCATTTTCCTGTGGACCGGAAGTCGCGGCCGGACTGTAATATTACTACTTCCGGTCGCGGCTTCCGGACTTGTGCACATGGAACAGCGGCAGCAAAGGGAGCGGACGGGCCGGAGGGAGCCGCGGCGGCAGGAGCAGGTAAGACATTTCAATGTATGTTAGTGTTTGTGTGTGTTTACTACTGTATGTAAACCTACTACACTGTGGGTTACCTCAAAAAATGGCGACACACAGTGTAGGAGGTTAAACCTTTCAAACCCCTCGTTTATCCCGGCACTAGCCAGGATAAAGGAGGGGGGGATGCTGAGAGCTCACTAGAGCGAGGGCTTTTAACCCAATGTTGCAATGCTGCAATTTTGGGAACTAGCTCCATCTAGTGACCAAAAATGGGTAGTATTATAAATTAGAATTAATTTATAATATTTCCTGACTATTTCATGACTCGTGAAAAAAATAAAAAAAATTTGAACCATGTTTAATCACCCACACACTAAATGTTTAATTTTTTAAAAAAAAACATGTTTTTCTGGCAACACCATGCCTTTAAGGACACAGCCTGTTTTGGCCTTAAGGACACAGCCTATTTTTTCAAATCTGACATGTGTCACTTTATGTTGTAATAACTCCGGAATTCTTTTACCTAGCCAAGCGATTCTGAGATTGTTTTCTCGTGACACATTGGACTTTATGATACTGAAAAAATGTTGTCGTTAAATTCAATATTTATTTGTAAAAAACACCCAAATTTAGAGAAAATTTGCAAAAATCTGCATTTTTCTAAATTGTAATGTATCTGCTTGTAAAACAGATAGTTATACCACACAAAATAGTTACTAGTTAACATCCCCCATATGTCTACTTTATGTTTGCATCGTTTTTTGAACGTCCTTTTATTTTTCTAGGACGTTACAAGGCTTAGAACTTTAGCAGCAATTTCTCATATTTTCAAGAAAATTTCAAAAGACTATTTTTTCAGGGACCAGTTCAGTTCTGAAGTGGCTTTGAGGGCCTTATATATTAGAAACCCCCTATAAAACACCCCATTTTAAAAACGGCACACCTCAAAGTATTCAAAACAGCATTCAGAAATTATTTGAACCCTTTAGGCATTTCACAAGAAATAAAGCAAAGAAGAGGTGAAATTTACAAATTTCAATTTTTTTTTACTAAATTCATTTGTAATACAGTTTTTTCTGTAACACAGAAGGTTTTACCAGAGAAATGCAACTCAATATTTATTGCCCAGATTCTGCCATTTTTAGAAATATCCCACATGTGGTCCTAGTGCGGTAAAGGACCGAAACACAGGCCTCAGAAGCAAAGGAGCACCTGGTGGATTTTGGGGCCTCTATTTTATTAGAATATATTTTAGGCACCATGTTAGGTTTGAAGAGGTCTTGTGGTGCCAAAACAGTGGAAACCCCCCAAAAGTGACCCCATCTTGGAAACTACACCCCTCAAGGGGTATAGTTATCATTTTTATCCCACACGTTTTTTGCTAAATTTATTGGAACTTGTCTATGAAAATGAAAATCTACTTTTTTTCTGAAAAAACATACGATGTTTTCGTTTTTACAAGTAATAAAGGAGAAAAAGCACCCCAACATTTGTAAAGCAATGTCTCCCGATTACGGCAATACCCCATATGTGGTAATAAACTGCTGTTTGGACCCACAGCAGGGCTCAGAAGGGAACAAGGGCCATTTGGAT
The DNA here is from genome assembly GCF_050947455.1 of Rhinoderma darwinii. Classification (NCBI taxonomy): domain Eukaryota; kingdom Metazoa; phylum Chordata; class Amphibia; order Anura; family Rhinodermatidae; genus Rhinoderma; species Rhinoderma darwinii. The sequence goes on along the minus strand of NC_134696.1, from coordinate 61,509,903 downwards.
TTTGGAGCGCAGATTTTGCTGGAATGGTTTTCGGTGCCATGTCGTGTTTGCAATGCCCTGGAGGGATCATAACAGTGGAAACTCCCCAAAAGTGACCCCATTTTGGAAACTACACCCCTCAAGGAATTTTTCTAGGGGTATAGTTAGCATTTTGACCATACACGGTTTTTGCTGAATCTATGGGAATTATGCTCTGAAATTGAAAATCTAAATTTTTTCTAATAAAATGTAGTTTTAGCTCAGATTTTTTCATTTTTACAACAGATAAAGGAGAAAAAACACCCCAATATTTGTAAAGCAAACTCTTCTGAGCACAGCAATACCCCATATGTGGTAATAAACTGCTGTTTGGACACATGGCGGAAGTTAGAAAGGACGGAGCGCCATTTGACTTTTGGAGCTCAAGTTTTGCTGGAATGGTTTGCGGCACCATGTCACATTTGCAAAGCCACTGAGGGGCCAAAATAGTGCAAACCCGGCAAAAGTGACCCCATTTGGTAAACTACACCCCTCAAGGCATTTATCATTTGCATGGACATATGACAGGACTAAGGACTCATGCACACGACCGTATTTTTTCCCACCCGTAAATTACTGGCGTAAATACGGGTCCGGTGTCACACGTATTCCACCCGTTTTGCACCAGTATTTACGAACCCGTGCCCATAAATATGGGTCCGGTGTCACCCGTATTCCACCCGTATTTACGGGCACGTTTTTGGCGGCAAAATAGCACTGCATTAATCGGCAGCCCCTTCTCTCTATCAGTGCAGGATAGAGAGAAGGGACAGCCCTTTCTGTAATAAAAGTTAAAGAAATTCATACTTACCCGGCCGTTGTCTTGGTGACGCGTCCCTCTCTTCACATCCAGCCCGACATCCCTGGATGACGCGGCAGTCCATGTGACCGCTGCAGCCTGTGATTGACCTGTGATTGGCTGCAGCGGTCACATGGCCTGAAACGTCATCCAGGACGTTGGGCCGGATGTCGAGAGGGACGCGTCACCAAGGCAACGGGCGGGAGACCGGACTGGAGGAAGCAGGAAGTTCTCGGTAAGTATGAACGTCTTTTATTTTTATTTTTTACAGGTTTATACTGATCGGTAGTCACTGTCCAGGGTGCTGAAAGAGTTACTGCCGATCAGTTAACTCTTTCAGCTCCCTGGACAGTGACTATTTACTGACGTCGCTTAGCAACGCTGCCGTAATGACGGGTGCACACATGTAGCCACCCGTCATTACGAGAGCTCCATAGACTTCTATGGACTGTCCATGCCGTTATTACGGCCTGAAATAGGACATGTTCTATCTATTTCAACGGCACGGGCACCTTCCCGTGAGAAAACGGGAAGGCACCCGTCGCCAATAGAAGTCTATGAGCCCGTTATTATGGGTCGTAATTACGACCCGTAATAACGGGAGTTTTTACGGTCGTGTGCATGAGGCCTTAGGAGTGAAAGGCGCATGTGAGACCAATTTTGGTGATTTTCGCAGCATTAGCCCACAACGGCAGGGCTCTGGGGTCAAATAGTAAAACAAACCCCCAAGTAGTGACCCCCATTTTGGAAACTGCACCCCTGAAGGCATTTTATTAACGGGTGTAGTGAGCATTTTGACCACACAGGTTTTTTTTTTTCTATTAGAAATGAATGCTCAGTGGATGGTGCAAAGTGAAAATTGCAAATTTCCACAGGTATGTGCCATTTTAGTGCACAATATTTTGTGCCCAGTTCGTGCCACTGAAGACAAATACCTCAAACTCTTAAGCGGGTTCTCCTGGGTATGGCGATGCCATATATGTGGATGTACACTGCTGCTTGGGCACGCTGCAGGGCTCAGAAGGGAGGGCGCACCATTTGGCTTTTGGAGCGTGGATTTTGCTCGCTAGTTGTTTTGTTTGGGGTTTTGCTGGTATTTCAGTTTATAATGTGGGGGCATATGTAATCTGTGCGGAGAACATCAGGCCATAATAAGAGGGTATAATAATGGTGTAAATAAATAATTATCCACAGATGTGTGGCCGGTGTCACACTGATAAATGGCGCCCGATATTATCCGCTTTTGGACACTTTGCACATTTTGCATCGCTATATTCTGAGAGCCAAAACGTCTTTATTTTTTTCCCCCGGAGCTGGGTGAGGGCTTATTTGTTGCGGGACAATCTGTAGATTTCATTGGCACCATTTTGGGGTACATGCGATTTTTTGATCACTTTGTATTTCATTTTTTGGGCAAGCCAGGTGACCAAAAACCTGCAATTCTGATGATTTTTATTATTTATTTTTTTACGGCGTTCGCCATGCGCTATGAATGACAATTTTACATTATTCTGCGGGTCGGTACGATTACGGCGATACCAGATGTATATCGTTTCTCTTATGTTTTGCAGCGTCTGCACGATAAAATCACTTTTGTTTCAAATAATTAATTTTTTGTGTCACCATATTCTGAGAGCCATAACTTTTTTATTTTTCCGTCAAAAAAGCTGCGGGAGGGCTTGTTTTTTTTCGGGACGGGCTGCGTTTTTTAATGGTATAATTTTGGGGTACATGCAACTTTTAGATCCCTTTTTTTATTCTGTTTTGCGAGGGGTAGTGACTAACAAACAGCGATTCTGGAATAGTTTTTTATTTAATTTTCTTACGGTGTTCACCGTACGGGTAAAATAGCGTGATATTTTTATAGTTTGGGTCGTCACGGACGCGGTGATATGACATATGTGTACTTTTTTTTCTTTTTTTTGTTTTTTCCTATAATAAAAGACTTATTATAGGAAAAAAGGCTGTTATAGTGTTTTTTAACATGAAACTTATTTTTTTTAACTTTTTGACAACATTTTTATTAACTTGTTTTAACTTTTACTTTTGTCCCACTAGGGAACTTGAAGGCATGAAGCCATGATCGCTATTCTAATACACTGCACTACCTACATAGTGCAGTGTATTAGAGCTGTCAGCTATTCACTGACAGCAAGCCTATTAGGCTTCGCCTCCCGGCGGGGCCTAATAGGCTTCCGTACTAGGAAGCGATTGTTAGGTTATGGTTGCCATAGCAACCATCGGAACACTCGCGGGTGCCGATGGTTGTTATTAGCAACCATAGGGTACGATCTAATCACTTAGATGCAGCAATAGCTGCATCTAAGGGGTTAATCGGCCGGATCGGAGCCTTGCTCCGGTCCTGGCCGTTAGGGCACGATGTCAGCTGTGAAAAACAGCTGACACCCGTGCCCGTGGCAACCATCGTGGTTGCCGACAGGGCTACAAGCCACTTCGATGCATCGATCACGTTTATCGATGCATCGAAGGGGTTAATCGGCCGGATCGGAACCTAGCTCCGGTCCTGGCCGTTGCAGAGGGGCGTCGGGCAGTTGATTCCCTGCGGTGATAACGCTGGCTCAGCTTCTGAGCCAGCGTCATCACATACACACGTCACAGAGCTGTGATTGGTCAGTCTGCTTTGACTGACCAATCACAGCGATCGCCGGCAGGAGACCGCTGTGAATGGTCCCCTGCCGTCTTACTGTGCCGATCAACTGTCATAAACAGTTGACGGCACAGTTCTGTCACCTTGTCCTTTGACAGGGTGACAGTTTTTAGCCAGGACGCACCGGTACGTCCCTGTGCCTTAAAGCACTTCAATGCAGGACGTACCAGTACGTCCTGGTGCGTTAAGGGGTTAAACAATTAGTGTGTGGGTGATTAAACATTGTTCAAATTTTTTTTTTTTTCACGAGTCAGGAAATATTCTAAATTGGATTCAATTGGATTCTAATTTATAATATTTACAATTTCTGGTCACTAGATGGAGCCATTCCCAAAATTGCAGCATTGCATGTGGTAAAGCAACCACATTGCTTTATGCTGCAAAATTGGGTAAAAAGCCCTCGCTCTAGTGAGCTCTCAGCATCCCCCCCTCCTTTATCCTGGCTAGTGCCGGGATAAATGAGGGGATTGAACAGTCTAACCTCCTACACTGTGTGTCGCCATTTTTTTAGCTAACACACAGTGTAGTAGGTTTACATACAGTAGTAAACACACACAAACACGAACATACATAGAAATCTCTTACCTGCTCCTGCCGCCGCGGCTCCCTCCGGCCCGTCCGCTCCGTCTGCTGCCGCTGGTCCAAGTGCACAAGTCCGGAAGCCGCGACCGGAAGTAGTAATCTTACTGTCCGGCCGCGACTTCCGGTCCACAAGAAAATGGCGCCGGACGGCGCGCATTTCAAATTCGACTGTGTGGGAGCGGCTCATGCGCCCTTCCCACACAGACGGCGTACATAGAAGTGGATGGACGGGCCCCGTTCGCAGTCCCTATGGGACTGGAGCTGCCGTATTCCATGTCTGTATGTGTCGTTAATCGGCACATACAGAAATGGAAAAAAAAATGGCAGCCCCCATAGGGAAGAAAAAGTGTAAAAATAAGAAAAAGTAACACACAAACACACAAATTAATCCAAACGTTTTTAATAAAGCACTAACATCTTTAACATATTAAAAACAATTTTGTGGTAACACTGTTCCTTTAAATATGTTCCAGAGAGGTCCCAAAGGCAAGGCAGTGGTATGTGGCTATTATTCTAAACTTTTCTCTTCCGCAGAGCGCAACTACTCGATTGGGGATCGGGAGTTGCTGGCCATCAAGTTGGCTCTGGAGGAGTGGAGACAGCTACTGGAGGGCGCAGCTCACCCTATTCTAATATTTACCGACCACAAGAACCTCACCTATCTCCAGTCAGCACAATGGCTGAATCCCCGTCAAGCCAGGTGGTCTCTGTTCTATTCCCGGTCCCAGTTTGTGTTCCAATACCATCCTGCCGACAAACATGTTTGGGCTGATGCCTTGTCCAGGTTGTTAGAGACTAAGGACGCTATGGAGTCTCCGAAAAAACATCATTGATGATCCGTCCTGCATTGTCTCTGTCAGTCCCCTGCAAGTTAAAGACATTCCTCCGTGGAGGACTTTTGTATGCTTGGCGGACAGAAGAAGAATTCTTCACTGGGGACACAGCTCCAAACTGGCAGGTTACGCGGGTGCCCGTAAAAGCCAAGACTTGATTGCCCGTCATTTTTGGTGGCCCACGCTGCCCAAAGACACCATGGACCTTGTCTCGTCCTACACGGTATGCGCGGCTAAAAAGGTTGCTCACGCCAAGCCTGCAGGCCTGCTCCAGGCACTGCCGGTGCCCAATGCTCCCTGGCAGCATATAGCAATGGACTTTGTCACTGATCTGCCTCCCTCTGCTGGATGCAGCACGGTCTGGGTGGTGGTGGAGCGATTCTCAAAAAGAGCTCATTTTTTTCGGCTGACCGGCCTACCTTCTGCTTCTCGACTGGCCAACCTCTTCATCCAACACATCTTCCGCCTGCATGGCTTACCTCTGCATATCATGTCTGATTGAGGGGTTCAGTTTACCTCAAAGTTCTAGGGAGCCCTCTGTAGATTCCTCGATGTGAAGTTGGACTTTTCCTCAGCCTACCATCCCCAGTCCAATGGTCAAGTCGAGAGGATCAATCAAATCATGGAGAACTATCTTCGACACTTCATCTCCAAGCAGCATGATGACTGGGTGCAGCTTTTTCCTTGGGCCGAGTTCTCTTATAACAAGCACACAAGCGAGTCCACTGCTGTCACACCGTTCTTCATTGTTTACGGCCAACACCCACAAATTCCTCTCCCGGTGTCAGCTACGTCCCAGGTGTCCACAGCTGACTCTGCATTCAGGGACTTTACTGCAGATCTGGCAGCAAGCCCGATCCTCTATTCTGCTGGTGGTCGAACGCATGAAACGAAATGCAGACACAAGGAGACAAGAGCCTCCTAGTCTCTTCCGGGTACCAAGGTCCGGCTGTCCTCTAGGAATATCTGGCTGAGGGTGCTCCCAGGTTCCTCGGACCCTACAAGATCCTACAGTAGATCAACCCTGTCTCCTACAAGTTTCGGCTGCCTCCCACCCTCAAGATCCCCAACTCCTTTCATGTCTCCCTCCTGAAGCCTGTAAAAAATCAGTAATTAGCCCATACTCACCCTGGACTGTAAGTAGGGCCCTCCCCTTTCCTTCAGTGCCTGAGCGCTGTTGTGTTTACCCGTTTTAGTCTTTGCAAATGGACCATAGTGTTTTCCAGTTCCCAATGTTCCTGTACCTGCTACCTGTATCCTGTATCCCGTGCTACCTTGTTCCTGTGCCTTAGAGATTACGCCTTCTGTGTTACACCATGCCTGGTGTCTGCTGCAAAGGTCCCATCCAAACCTAACCATCGCTACTGTCTGAGCTACCACAGGTACCCTTAACTGAACAATAGACATTGACTTGGTACTCTGTTTGGCCAGCTGCTATCCCGCTATGGCGGTACGGCCCAGTGGGTCCACATACCCACAGATCGTGACATAGTATCACAGAGGGGGAACTCTTCAGAAAACATAGCTTTTATTCATTATTAAGATTAAAATACTCTGGGTAATTCTTTTGAATGCAAATACCCCTGACACAACCAGGGATGAATCAAATAAACAATACACAATAATCACCTGCAGTATCCAGAAAATGATATCTAGATGGCATGGTACCATACTCCACCTATAGACAAACTCCAGGGATACAAATATTTCTATCACACACAATTAGTGTAATTTCTAAGCACCAAATATTGCATAAAATTATCACAACACTGACACTTCATAACCGTCCCAACGCGTTTGCCCAACCTAGTTGGTTCATCAGGGGACAATACTGGACAATTTGTGTGTAATTGGAGACCTATAATGTTGTAGCTAGGCGTGGTGCCTCCCCAAGAAGTCATTACAGACCATGTGGAATGCCAAGCCTCCATCTACAACTTCTACAAACCAGCATTTTTTTGTAATATGGATCATCTTTATCCACCTGTTCCTTCCTCAACCAATTGCCATCTTTACTCCCAGGAGTCGGGAGTTGTAATCTGGCACAAATGTGCCGATACAAGCAAATATTTAATATACATATATCTACATCATTATAGGTCTCTAATTACACACAAATTGTCCAGTATTGTCCCCTGATAAACCAAATAAGTTGGGGAAACGCATTGGGACGCTTATGAATTGTCAGTGTGTGATAGAAATTTTTGTATCCCTGGAGTTTGTCCATAGGTGGTGTATGGTACCACGCTTTATAGATATAATTTTCTGGATACTGCAGGTGATTATTGTGTATTGTTTATTTGATTCAACCCTGGTTGTGTCAGGGATATTTGCATTCAAAAGAATTACCCAGAGTATTTTAATCTTAATAATGAATAAAGGTTATGATTTATGAGTTCCCACTCTGTGATACTAAAAAAATGAATAAGCCCAAGTACATTTTTTTAAAAAAAGATAAATTCTTTATTATGAAAACACAAACCCAAACCTTTAAAACAATTGTGATATTTAACACGCATAGTTAAAGCTGTAATAAAATAAAATAAATACCAGAATTGCTGTTTTTTGCCCTGCCTTCCAAAAAAAATAAAAAATAAAAAGTGTTAGAAAAGTCATATGTACCCCAAAAGGTAGCAAGAAAAACAAAAAAAAAAGCCCTCATACAGCTACAACGGCAGAAAAATAAAAATGTTATGCATCTCAGAATAATGTGACAAAATCAAATACTTAAACCGTATTTTTTTTTTATTTTTATTGTGCAAAAGTAGTAAAACAAGATATAAATTTGGTATTGCCATAATTATAACAACCGGCAGAATAAAGTTACTATCTTATTTATACCACACGGTAAACATACTTCAATTTTAACCACAAAAAAAGTTTGGTAGAATTGCTAATTTTATTTAATCACTACCCAAAAAAAGCTATTAAAAATGAATCAATAAGAAATATTTAAAATTATCTAATAAAAAATACAGCTCATCCTGCAAAAAAATAAGACCTAACACGACTATGTCTACAGAATAATAAAAAAGGTATGGCTTTTGACATGCAAATAAAAAAATTGCTTTGTTATTAAGGCCCAAAATATGTTATGGTCACTATAAGGGTATGTGCACACACACTAATTACGTCCGTATTTCGGCCGCAAGTACCGGACCGAACACAGTGCAGGAAGCCGGGCTCCTAGCATCATACTTATGTACGATGCTAGGAGTCCCTGCCTCGCTGCAGGACAACTGTCCCGTACTGTAATCATGTTTTCAGTACGGGACAGTTGTCCTGCAGCGAGGCAGGGACTCCTAGCATCGTACATAAGTATGATGCTAGGAGCCCGGCTCCCTGCACTGTGTTCGGTCCGGTACTTGCGGCCGAAATACGTCCGTCAATTACGGACGTAATTAGTGTGTGTGCACATACCCTAAGGGTATGTTCACACGGCCTATTTACAGACGTAATTCGGGCGTTTTTGCCCCGAATTACGTCCGAAAATAGCGCCTCAATAGCGCTGACAAACATCTGCCCATTGAAAGCAATGGGCAGACGTTTGTCTGTTCACACGAGGCGTAATTTACGCGCCGCTGTCAAAAGACGGCGCGTAAATAGACGCCCGCGTCAAAGAAGTGACCTGTCACTTCTTTGGCCGTAATTGGAGCCGTTATTCATTGACTCCAATGAATAGCAGCGCCAATTACGCCCGTAATTGACGCGGCGTTCAAGTGCCTGCACATGCCGTTACGGCTGATATTACGGGGATGTTTTCAGGCTGAAACATCCCCGTAATTTCAGCCGTAACGGACGCCCTCGTGTGAACATACCCTAACAAGTTCAGCACTACTAGATCTGTACCAATAAGAATGAGGAAACGTGCATTGACAGTGTTTTGACAATTTTGAGAATACCCACTTAACGTAAAAGAATATTCTTTCCGATTTATTTCTTGTTGAGATGTATTTATTAAAACTTCTGTAGTGAACACGGAACAGGGGTTAAGGGGAACTGAACTGCACATAATAGAAGTGCTTACATTCAAGCTGACAGCGTATGAGGAAGTGAATCAGCCATTGGCTGCACAAAGCACGTGATTCTGTGTAATGTTGCTGAAACGAAACTCAAGCTTCACAAAGGAAGATCAGTGTTGTCAAAAACAACACTGCGATGTTTATTTGTGATCTATGAAAATCCTGTTTGTGTCCTTGTCTGGAGGGTGAAGGCTGTGATTTATATACAAAATGTAAGTAACATTCATTATTTTTACCATCTTTCCCTCTAGCTGCGCTGTGTAAATCACTATTGGAAAGGATTGAATTAAAAACCTATGTGCATTGCTCAGCCGAGTCTTTAACCCCTTCCCCCTGCTTGCATTCTGAGCCCTAATGGCCAAGCTATTTTTTAAGTTTTTCTATCGTCACATTCGAAGAGCTATACATTTTTTATTTATGCGTCGACATAGCTGTATAAGGTCTTCTTTTTTGCGGGACAAGTTGTATTTTTTAATAGCACCATTTTGGGGTACATATAATTTATTGATTAACTTTTATTAACTTTTTCTTGGGGGGAATAGAAGAAAACCTGAAATTTCGCCACTCTTTTTTGCATCCTAAATCTACACCGTTTACCGTGTGGTATAAATAACACTAACTTTATTCAGCGGGTTGTTACGATTGCAAAGATGCCAAATTTGTATAGATTTTGTATGTTTTACTACTTACACAGTAAAACCACTTTTTTTTCAAAATTATTTGTTTTTGTGTCCATATTTGAAGAGCCATAACTTTTTTATTGTTCCGCCGATGCCGTTGTATGAGGGCTTTTAAGTCAGGATTCACAGAAAACAGCAATTTTTCCATTGTCTTTTATTTTATTTATTACCGCGTTCACCATGCGGGTTAAATAATGTAATAGCTTTATATTCGGGGTCGTTACGGATGCGGCGATACCAAATATGTGTAACTTTAGTAAAGCATTTTGAAGGGGAAAAAGTGGGTTTTTCATTTTTTTTTTTTTCACAATTATTTTTTTAATTAACTTTATTCAACTTTTTGTTTCTACTTTTATACTAGTCACGCTAGGGGACTTTACTATGCGATCATCCGATCGCTTTTATAATACACTACAATACTTTTGTATTGCAGTGTATTACTGCCTGTCCGTTTAAAACGGACAGGCATCTGCTAGGACATGCCTCTGGCATGACCTAGCAGGCATTCACTACAGGCAGACCTGGGGGCCTTTATTAGGCCCCCGGCTGCCATCGGAGACACAGACGCTCGGTGATCTTATCGTCGGGTGTCGGTGGGATGAAAGGGAAACTCCCTCCCTCTCGCCAAAACCACTCAGACGCGGCGCTCGCTATTAATCGTCGCATCTGAAGGGTCACACGTTTGAGCAGTGATGCCCCCAGCCCTCAGCTACCTCTGGTAGCTGAGAGCAGGGAGATTTAACGGCTACCTGCTCTATTTATTTATCCTGATGCAGCGCCGTGAAAAGGCTATTGCATCAGAATAAAGCCCACTAATGACCGCCGTGAAAAGGCTTATCAGCGGTCATTAAGGGGTTAAAGTTCCTTTCATTAGCATATGTCTTATATAAAGGTCTGCTGCAGAGCTCTGAGCTTCTTTGTCTTCCTTTAGGCTACATTCACACGAGCGTATCAGTTTTGCGTGTGCAAAAAACAGCGTGTTTCCTAAATTTCATGTCCATGTGCCATTAGTGTGCATTGCATATTGGAATTAGTGTGCTTTGTATGTGGCATCAGTTTTTTACCTCCGTGCAAGCACTTTTTTCTGTCTTTCTTTTTTTATTTCTCTGCATTTTTTAGCTACTGATGTGTAAAACATGGACAGCACATGGGTGTCGTCCGTGTTCTGACCGTGTTTTTCACGCACCCATACACTTCAATGGGAGACTACATGCGCAAATACGCAGCAATATAGGACACACAGTGAGTTCCACGCAACGGACGCTCGCTGCATGAAAATTCACGCATGTCTGAATAGCCCCATTGGAATGCATGGCTCCGTGTGCTCTCAGTTATTTCAACGGACAGCTAAGTTAAACAGTTAAATCTGTAAATCAGAGGTATAGCTAGTGGGCCCCAACCCAGTGGGCCCCCCAACGCATGTTTACAACTGAAGAGGCACATTCTAATTATATACCAGCCATCATTCCTGTATATAAACCCCATCATCCCTGTATATAGCCCCCATCATCCATGCATATACCAGCCATCATCCCTAATTATAACCCTCATCATCTCTGTATATAACCCCAGCATCCCTGTATATACCAGCCATCCCCCTGTTTATAACCCCCATCTTACCTGTATATACTAGCCAGACTTGTATTTATAGGGATGATGGTGGTTAAAAACAAGGATGATGGCTGGTACATACAGGGATGGTGGGGGTTATATACAGGGATTATGGCTGGTATAAACAGGGATGATGGTGGTTATATACAGTGATCATGTCTGGACCAGCCATCATCCATGTATATAACCCCCATCATCCCTGTATGCAACCCCATCATCTTTATATATACCAGCCATCATCCCTGTATGTAATCTCCATAATCCCTGTATATACCAGCCATCATCCCTGTATATAACCCCCATCATCCCTGTATGTACCAGTCATCATCCATGATGGGTAGTCCAGCCATCATCCCTGCATTAACCCCCATCATCCCTGTGTATATATCAAGCCTTATCCCTGTATGCAGACCCCATCATCCCTGTATCCATTCATTATTGAGGAGGGGGTGCTTGCTTTCCCTCTCCTCACACGCAGGCTTCTTCTGCACTTCTGATCCTCTTTGGCGGGCAGCATCAAAAGTGTGCCCTAGCAGGTGTGCCTAGCATGCCTGTTCCGTTTTTGCATGGTTCAAATTTCCATATTTGTTCTTTTTTTTTTACATCCATATTTCAGCAACATTACAGAAACCAGAACAAATTAGTTAATGTTTTGGGGGAAAAATCAGAACAAATACTATACCTCCCAACTTTCAAGAATTACAAAGAGGGACAATCGATTTTTGGCGCGCCCACCTAATCCTCACCCATACACACCAGATTCAGCCAACACAGGCTCATGCTGCCATAGTGCCTCCCACACAGTATAATACCAAATAGCTTCCCACACACAGTATAATGCCCCCATAGCTACCACCATACAGTATAATGCCCCCATAGCTGCCACCATACAGTATAAAGCCAACACAGATGCCCCCATAAAGTATAATGCCCACACAAATTCTCCCATGCAGTATAATGCCCATACAGAGGCCCCCATGCAGTATAATGCTCAAATTCCCCTATACAACATAATGCCCCCCTAGCTACCCAATACAATATAATGCCCCCTTAGCTGCCCCTAGTGCCAGTGCCCTTGCAGATAGTACCACAGTGCCCATATACCTAGCGCCACAGTGTCCCCTGTAGATGGTGCCCCTATATAGTGCCACAATGTCCATGTAGATAGTGCCACACCCCCATGAAGATATCACCAGCCCCCCCCCCGGAGTTAGCGTCATTGGGACTACCTCTAGGAGCAGAATCCCCAGCCAGAGCATAGGCTACTCCTATGGACAGTGACGTCAGTGGCTACTCCTTTAGTGGAATCCCCGTTGCCGACTCTGCCCCTGGATTTCACTCCTGGAGGAGCCATTGGCATTAATGTCCATATATAGACAATGACCTCAGGGGGTTTTCTCTAGGAGCGGAATCCCCGGCCAGATCATTGGTAATGGGAATTCCGCTCAAGGAGTAGCCACTAATTCTGAAGCAGGGAACAATCAGCTCCCTGCTGCAGAATTAGTTCAGAGGGGAGGAGCAGAGGGAGCGCTGTGCACGATGGTATTGTCCATATATGGACAGTGACGTCAGTGGCTACTCCTTAAGTGGATCCCCCTTGCCGACTCTTGCCAGGGATTCTGCTCCAGGAGGAGCCACTGAAATCAATGTCCATATATGGGCAGTAACCTCAGGGGTTTCCTCTTAGAGCGGAACACCCGGCCAGATCATCGGCAATGGCGATTCCGCTCAAGGAGTAGCCACTAATTCTGAAGCTGGCAACACTCAGCTCCCTGCTTCAGAATTAGTTCAGAGCGGAGGAGCAGAGGGAGCTTCTCCGCTCGCCGAGGACTCCGTGGGCACAGCGCTACTGTAAGCGCTGTGCTCGGGGAAGCCCTTGACGGTACTGTTCATACATGAACAGTGATGTCAGTGGCTACTCCTTGGGTGGAATCCCCGTTGCCGACTCTGGCCGGGGATTCCGCTCCAAGAGTAGCCACTGACGTCACTGTCCATATATGGACAGCAACATCAAGGGCTTCCCCGAGCACAGCACTTACAGTAGCGCTGTAACTGCGGAGTCCTCTGCTCTGAACTAATTCTGAAGCAGGGAGCTGATGGTTCCCTGCTTCAGAATTTGTTTGACAGCGGGACATACCCCCGGCTGCCCGAGATAGTGGGACACCACCCGGAATCCGGGACTGTCCCGCTGAATCCGGGACGGTTGGGAGGTATTAAAAACAAATGAAAAACTGACAACTCATAACAAAAAACAGAACAAAAACAGTTACAATACGGAAGCAAAAACGTAACAAATTGTAAGAAAAAACAATCCATATTGCGCATTCGTATTTGATCCGTATTTTCATATGCAAGTTTGAAGGAGCCCTGTCCCTGTTTTTGTCCCACGTATCGAGTCAGTGCATAACATGGATCAAAATAATAAAATAATGAAGTCCCTTTGCTGATATGGTAATCACTTGTAGCATATACTGCTGTTAAAGAGAATTTGTCATCAGGTTTATGCTGCTCTATCTGAGGACAGCATAAAATAGTGCCAGGAACCTTGGGTCTAATGCTGAATTACTTAGGCTTTGTTCATATCTCCGCTGGGGCTCCATTTCGACATTCTGTCAAAGCTTTCAGTCGTAACGGAGTCCTGACAGACACAAATGGAAACCACAGGTTTCCGTTTCCATCACCATTGATTTCAATAGTGACGGATCCGGTGCCTCAGTGGTGCAAGGGTTCCGTCGTTTTGACTGAATCCATACCATAGTCGACTACGCTATTGATTCCGTCAAAACGACGGAACTCTTGCATAATGGAGACAAACAGAAACAATTGGCACCAGATCCGTCACCATTGAAATGAATAGATAGTTATGGAAACGGAAACCTATGGTTTCTGTTTGTATCTGTCAGGGCTCCGTTCTGACGGAAAGCTCCGATGGAACGTCGGAACGGAGCCCTAGCACAGATGTGAACGAAGCCTTACTTGTCAATGATCAGTAGTTTGTTTAAAAATGACTTTCTTTGCTCATGCAGCCTGTAATCATGAGCTGTGGCTAGCCCCAACCACTGGGCCGCTGATTGACAGCTTTCTACCCATACTGTGCATAGGGAGAAAGCTACGAATCGTCGGTGGGTAGTCAGGGCTAGATGCTGGTGGGAGGGACTATCTTCAACTCATGACTCATATGCACAGTATGGGGAGAAAGCTATGACTCAGCGGCTGGTGGGCATGGTCAGCCGCAGCTCATAAATAAGAGATGCATGAGAAAAAGTGATTTTTATAACAGCTACTGATAATTGGCAACTAAGTAATACAGTGTTGAAATCAGGGTCTCCGACACTACTTTACGCTGCCCTCAGATGGGGCAGCATTGACTTCGGGACAGATTCCCTTCAAGGAAGAAACAAGTGCCTTAAATGCAAACTAAAAAAGTGAGTATGGCAGCTTTTGAGTGTTTTTATCTAATTTGTCTTAAGAGTGTGATCTGAGATTAAGTGGAGAAGTCAGAAGTATTTGTGCATCCTGTAACAAATACCTGTGTGCATTTCTGCAAGCATCTCTGTCTAACTTTGTTTTTGTACTTGACGTTAAGCGGCAGGTGCAGCGAGTGACAATCAACGAGACATCGTTGATCGGCGCTCGTTTGCTCCTGTCACACAAAGCTATGGATGGAGACGAGCGGTTGTTACTCCGATCGCTCGTCTCCATCCATTATTATCATGTCGTCAGCGCGTATCCCTCAGGGAGATGTGCTGCCGACAACGATAATCTTTAACTTTTTTAAAACGATACGACAAGCACTTGCTCGTTCATCTGCTAATCGTTCCCCTGTTTACACAGGGCAATTATCGTCAACGAGCGTTATATGAACGCTCGTCTGTCCGATAATCGTCCTGTGTAAAACCCCCTTTACTGTCTATTCTTCTTACTCTCCATAACCTAAGTGGCCAATTAACCTATAAGCTAACTCCAATCACCACTTACCACCCACAAATAACCTGATAAAAGACACATAGACAATGGGTTGGACTAATTGGCCACAGCAGCCATTCTTGCTAAACAATCATAACAATTAAATAAATGTAATTTGCATACAATGTAACATTTACAGACAATGACAGAAGGGAAGTCCTTGGTGCTACAAAATCTGGCGCCAATCTGCCCACATACTCCATTTACCCCCAGACGTCTCCCCACAGGCTATGGGACACTGTGAACAACCACAGATAGCTGTCATGGACTGTACCCACACCCCGGGTCACCACCCAGTAGGAGCCCAACATGAAGCCAGACCACTGAAAAAAAAATTATAATTTGGCAGGGACCATACACACTATGAATCCCAACCCACAAAAATGTAACACCAACTCCAAGGATCCTCTACCTGCCACATGAGCATACCTTGACACACTCAAGCATGAGAGTTACCCCACACCAACAAGGACTGTTCCTCACCAGCCTCAATCCTCAAAGCCCAAAGATCAATGCCCAGAGTATTGAGGTAAACAATATCAGGCAACCAGAAATTTCCCTGTCCACCCTTAAAATCATAATGTCAGACACAAACACCCCCATTCCAGGCCACAAACCCAGACACAGTTAGATTGACTTTCACACGAACCGTGTTAAGGCAGACCACCGAACGAGCAGTCCTCCATGTTCGACGGGGAACTATTTTGGACCATACAACCACCACACCAGGAAACGGAGACCATAGCCAGAGCAAATCATACCTAATATGCCTAATAAGCTCTCACAAAGGCCGAGAACCAAGGTAATTCCCTCCCACGTGCAACACCAGGATATCAGGGGGCCCCATCAAGCTGAGCATAATGATGGAATTCGGGCAGAACCCATCTCCAGTCCATACTTCTAAGGCCAAGAAATCGGACAATAGCCAAACTCCTCAGGAAACCCAGCTGCCACCCATCAGGATGCACATCAGCCCTTTCAGCCTCTCAGTGCACTTAAAGAGGCTCTGTCACCAGATTTTGCAATCCCTAACTGCTATTGCAGCAGATAGGCGCTGCAATGTAGATTACAGTAACGTTTTTATTTTTTAAAAACGAGCATTTTTGGCCAAGTTATGACCATTTTTGTATTTATGCAAATGAGGCTTGCTAAAGTCCAACTGGGCGTGTTTAAAGTAAAAGTCCAACAGGGCGTGTATTATGTGTGTTACATCTGGGCGTGTTTACTTCTTTTACTAGCTGGGCGTTCTGACGAGAAGTATCATCCACTTCTCTTCAGAACGCCCAGCTTCTGGCAGTGCAGACACAGCGTGTTCTCGAGAGATCACGCTGTGTCGTCACTCACTTCCTGCCCCAGGTCCTGCATCGTGTCGGACCAGCGAGGACACATCGGCACCAGAGGCTACAGTTGATTCTGCAGCAGCATCGGCGTTTGCAGGTAAGTCGATGTAGCTACTTACCTGCAAACACCGATGCTGCTGCAGAATCAACTGTAGCCTCTGGTGCCAATGTGGCCGACACGATGCAGGACCTGGGGCAGGAAGTGAGTGACGTCACAGCGTGATCTCTCGAGAACAAGCTGTGTGTCTGCACTGCCAGAAGCTGGGCGTTCTGAAGAGAAGTGGATAATACTTCTCGTCAGAACGCCCAGCTAGTAAAAGAAGTAAACACGCCCAGATGTAACCCACATAATACACGCCCAGTTGGACTTTTACTGTAAACACGCCCAGTTGGACTTTTGCACGCCTCATTTGCATAAATACAAAAATGGTCATAACTTGGCCAAAAAGGCTTGTTTTTTAAAAATAAAAACGTTACTGTAATCTACATTGCAGCGCCTATCTGCTGCAATAGCAGATAGGGGTTGCAAAATCTGGTGACAGAGCCTCTTTAAGATTGCCCGACAATCCACACCAAACAATTGGTGGCCTAACCTAGTAAAAAGAGACACATGCACATCACTGAAACCCAAGAACACAATCCCCACAGCCATCATGATCACAGAAAATGAGGGCGAACATAAGATCTAAATCTATCCCAGCGGCCGAAGCGCTTGACCACCTCCGGCCTGAGCCCCCAGCCAGCCGCTTCTGTAGTGACCCCAATGCGAAAGTAATGGGTTTTTAAACCAGAGCTATCTAAGCCCAATATGTTCAAATACTGCCGAAACACACAAGTAAATTGATACCTCGACAAAAAGGAACCATCAACATGACTTTACAAAGGGCCAGAAGCTGGTAGACGAAAGACCTGCGATATGACAGCCATGTCCCAGGCACCGCCCCTTGATCGGTCTTGGATCATCTAATGAAAAACTCTACCCGCTCCCCCAGCAACAACACATCCCCAGGCAACAACAACCCTGCCCTAACCATGCTGGGCGCCACCAGTACTCCAACTCGTAGTGCCCCAAAAAACGCCTAGGAAAAGCCAGACGGTACAAACACACCTCAGACACTGAAAGACAAACAAACTCCAACATCTCCCACAAGTGCTCCAACAAGGAAAAAGACACAGAGGGATGAGTATCCGGCAGAACCCTGCACCCTAAGTAATCCCTCAGGGCCTGGCCAATCAGGAAACTTTTGTGACATCTCAAAGGCCTCTAAATTTAAAACCAAAAGCCAGAGCTGCCTCAAAGCGATAAACCTCGGAGACCGACAAGCCTGCCACAGCTACATGCCCCAGAAAACCCAGTAATGCTACCACTTGTCACCATCGAGGCAGACATCATCCAAACCCAAAACCCCGGCTTCCCAGTCTCTCCATGGCGTAGATTACGCAGCCAGGTACCTACACAGCCCAAGTACCAGGCGCTAGAGAAGACCAGGTCAAGTCACCCACTGCTCATAAACCATTTCTTCACTCTGGGTACATGAACCCCCACCACCCATGCATCAAGGGAAAGGCACATAAAAGCAAACCGCCTCAAAGAGCCAAACTGTCAGCAGGGAAAACGCAGACACATTGTTAATGGCCATAACCAACCCCATATTATCACGTTGGAGGCGGAAATTGCTGTCCCGAAACCAATCACCCCAAATTGCCACGACCACCACTATGGGAAAAAGTTCAAAGAGAGCTAGGTTCTGCACCAACCCGAACTCCACCCACTCATCCAGCCCCTCGCTTCTGGCCACGTCAGTAAATAAGTGCCAGTTATAATTGTCGACCATCAATAGCGATGTAACATTGTACAGCCTCAGGAAATCCGCCAAGTCAGCCAAATCCTCCCTATACTCGTTGGTGAAGCGCACAAATTGATGAGGAGCCCTGACATCCACCGCCACGCTTGACAATTTCTTACAGAAAACCCTCCCCACAGGCATCATTTGACAAGCGAATTTAAGCTTCTCCAGAAGGGTTTGGAGATCTCTAAGAGAAATCTAACGCAAATTTAAAGCTGGAAGCACGTCTTCCTGTACGGTCACGAATTTGTCAGCAAAAAGCCTGCATTCCATCTGGATGGAATTAATCAGGATTCCTAGAAAACTAAGGCAAGAATGAGGACCCTCAGATTTGTTGGGAGCTAGTGGGACACCAAAACGCCTTGCCACCCACTCATCTGTACTCAAGAAGTTGGAACAAACAGGGGAAATCGCAGGGCCAACGCACAAAACATCCTCCCAATATGGACCGATGTGACACCATCGATGTCGCAAATCACCCATTCCAAGAATGAAAGGAAAGCCTCAAAATAGGTCCATTGGGAAAAGGACCCGCTATCCTACCTAGTGAAATCTCCTTAGACAACTTTTTCGACACCACCCAGGGGTACTGAACGGCGGACCACAGATTCTACAGCAACAAGGGGATTTCATGGGAAGGACCAGGAATCCAAAAACCAAATCTATAGCCATCCGACAAAAGCTCAGCCTTGGCTTTATCCGGCAATCTACAGTATTTAGATAGGGGAGCATCTCTACCCACCTCACCAGCACCAGTCCCCTGGCTTTTAGCACCTGCTCCCTTGCCCGTTCCCTTCTTAAAACATCTGGCTGACCAATGCGATGTCCCGCCACAGGCAGAACAGCTGTCCTTGAACTTGCATCCAGCCCCAAATTCGCAATGGCCCTCGATAATTTGCCAGCACAAATCAGGCTGATCCCTTGCTCCTGAACTGCCCTGCACGGACTGGCCAGATGGGCCGGTCCCACTGCCCTCCTGGAAAGGACTGGCCAACACAAACAGGGGCCAACACCCGCAACCACAGCCCCATGTCTTTATTATTTCACCGCATACTAGGGAGCACTGGCTTCTGCTGCTTAAACGGCTCGTCTTATGTGAGCCATGTTTGCCCCCCATAAACCCTGTGAGCCTACCCAATAGCGTCTACATAGTAGAAAAGAATGTTTCGGCACCTTCTCGCTAACAACGCTCTCCAAAATGTCAAACGCCTGAAGCCAATTGGTGAAAGTTTGACGTCTTAAACAAAGACATTTCTACTCTTACTCCTTTCTGCTTTCGTTATGCTTGCCCTTATCAAGATTACATTTTTCAAGAAGGAGGAGTGAATATATCTCCCCATACTTGTCCTTCCACATCTTTTGGAATGAATTTGTGGGGGCCACAAAGCAAATATAAACCTCCCCCTTTGCCCTGTCATCTAGCCACACCCTGTCAGCCGATTCAGGACCCACTGACTGCACGCCCAGAAGGGCAAACCCCACCAGTGGTTAAGGCCATGCTGGAACGGTGAGGGACGCCACAACATTGGACCCCCGTCACAACGTGCTAAGAGCTCCCTATCACTCACCAAAAACTCGGAAGCCACAGGAATTATGGAGGAGTGATGGTTTGGCACTATACTTGAAGCTAACGCAGCAGGCCTGGCAGCGGCCAAGAGCTCAGTCGCCGACTCCCGCGCGCCACACATCCCCGCCAGTTCACGATGCAGCCAGTCCCAACCACAATCCCCAACAGCAGCACGAAGCTACTCTAGTAGGAACTCCACTTTTACCATCAGAAGGTAAAGGAAACCAGTGCAGTAGGCGGGACAACCTCTCAGTCTGCGCCCGTACTTGCCCCAACTACCAACTGTCCACAAGGTGTATAACCCCCCCACCCATTACTGCTCCCCCTAATTAATTCCTCACTTTCCTACAACCCCGGTCATGCTGGCATACCTCTATGACTTTCAGTCTCGGTTCGGCCTTTTCTCTTTATCAAGTCATAGCAGTCTTAGGTCTGGCATCTCAAAGTTCCTGACGTCACTGTCCCTAAATAGACTGTGACGTCAGGGGCTCCAGGAGCGGAATCCCGAGTGCTTCGGATGCTCTGGCGAGGGACTCTGTAGTTTAAAGCCCTTGACATCACCATCCATTTATGGACAGTGACTTCCCTGGACACACTGCTTCAAGTAGCGATGGGCCTGGGGAGTTTTGGTGACGTATCCCACTGTATGCCTACAGATGAGATACGTCACTACCTCTGACAGAAATCTGTTTTTTGGGTTTTTTAATACAGGGTAAATATAATGGGGTGGGGTGGCTTATTACCTATATTATGCCAGGGGCTAAGTTGCAATTTGCAAAAAAAACCTGTTACTTTTGCTTATATCTGGCGCAGTTTTCTACTTTTTTGCCAGAAATTAGCCTACTTTATGAAGAGGTGTGCGCCTAATAATAAATTAGGCGTATATCTTACTCCAGCATGTTGTAGATTAAAACTGGCATATGAAAAGCCACTCGTGATAAATTCCCCCAATTGTGTTTGAGGGGTATATTCTGATGTACATTTTCACAATTAAGCCAAGTTCACACAGGGCGGATATGCTGTGTAAAAGTATACAGTGTTTCCGGCCGAAAAATCACACCAAGTTGTGGTGCAGAAAACATTGGGTAAAAAAAAAGCTTATACTTACCCCGGTGTCCGTAGTCAAGGTGACGCGACTCTCTGTTGTCCGTGCAGCCTGGCCTCCTGGAATGACGTTTCATCCCATGTGCCCACTGTCGTCTGTGATTGGCTGCAGCAATCACATGGAATGAAACGTCATTCCAGGATACCGGCCTGGGCGGAGAAATATAGAGAACTGGGTAAGTATAAGCTTTTTTTTTTCTAAGTTGTGATTTTTGTTAATTTACACCCCAAACCTACCCCTCCAAATCATTTCAGACCCCCAACCAGGCCTCTAAATTATATTACACAAATTCATTTCGACACCAGACCCCCTATGTACTTACCGCTTCTGGTTCCTTTTGCTTTCGATACATTATGTGCAGCCTTTCATACAACCCGTCAGGTTTTTGTATGCACTGCCGCACACAGTGTCCTCACTGGCAGATTAAGTGTACCATGGGCCTTGGGCTGTTGACACAACTTGGGCCCCCTCCTTCCCCTCACATGAAATTCAAACCCCCAACCCGCTGACACTGTGCCCGTCAGTGGAACTGACGTGACGGATACAGGTTTTAGCGCTAGATACTGCTGCTCTGTATACAAAAAAGTAAAAATTATTTTTCATAAAAAGTATTTAGAAAGTGCATCCGCCCTGTGCGCCGCAGGGAATTCCGGGCGAAAAAGCGAATCAAACCGTGTTGCAGTTTTTTGCCTGGAATGTCCGCTGCGAAAAACTGCAGCACTTGTGCACCTGTGATTGGCTGCAGCGGCGGTCAAATGGGATGAAGCGTCATCCCAGGATGATAAAACACAGGTAAGTTTAAGTTTTTCTGAGTTCCGTTTTTTGAGGCGGGATCACCGCGAATCCGCTGCAAAAAATGGTACAACTTCTATTTGATTCAATGGGGAAATCCCACAACATTTAAGCAGTGCGTACGTAAAGACAATTGACATGCATTAATTTCCGCACCTCAGGTCAATTTCTGAGCGGTATTTTCGCTCAGTATTTACTTTACCTCATCCACTTTGCTGGTACTTTATTTGCTGCGGATTTTCTGCAACAAATTCCGCTGTGGAAAATCTGCAGTATTTACGCAATGTCTGAACTGGCCTTCACAGTGCACTACAGCACATGGAAGCGCTCATCACCGTCACAATGGTCAGTGTGAAATACACGCCCATTTCCTGTTTACCGTCCTAGCTGGTCTGTAACTGGAGGTGGAAAGAATCTGATGACTGGGAGTAGACTGCCAATAGTTCAGAAGTGAGACACCAAGTGGCAGTGTGTTCAGAGTGTTTTTTTTTTTACAAGGAAAATAATACATTGGGTAATAAAAATATATTCCACTTTTGATGGTGGTATCTGTGCCTAAACAATTAGTACTAGGTTACTAAAAATGGCAGTAACCATTTAAGTGATCTGTGACATCCCTATTAGTAACCATGTGCTCCATGATTAACAATGCTATGCAGTGTGCGTCTTGCAAAATCTGTTGCAAAATGCGGTCTTGATCACCTCTACCCTGCTGGGAATATCATTTTTGACCCTGGTGGGATTAAGTGTTATTTCAAAGTCAGCTCTACTACATTACCTATTTTACCTCAGTTATACTCTGTGTGCATTGCACAATCACACCCTGCAGCAGCCAACCCTCCATAAACCCCTCCAGTGCCGGACTTTTGTAGTTTGCAAATTCTTGCTGTTCCATTGGATGCTGCTGATGAACTTTGCTATTTAAACCCTGTCTGTCCCATCAACCTTGGCTTAAGGATCAGCATTGTTCATAGTAGTGTTTCTGAATGTCGACCTGTCCAGCCTTGTGGATTCTGCCTCTTGCCTCTATGTCCCTAGTCCAATCCTGTTTCAGGTACCTGTGCTCCTGGTATTGACTCCTGGCTACTATGGTTATTCTCCTGCTCTGCTGCTGTGATACTGCCACGGTCCTGCAGCTGTCTGTGTGTATCAGTCCTCCTACATGTGACCTGTTCCTGCTTGTGCCAAGACCTCAATCCTGTGATGTGACACCAGCTGCTCCTCGACGCTGCTCATAGTATGTTCTGGTTCTGACTCTGGCTACTTCTTGACTCTGTCCCTGCCATCTCCTGGTTCCAAGCCCAGTGCCTTTGCCTGGTCGTTGCTCTGTTGGTCTCCTGGTTCCATCTAAGGTCTGCTCATGGATCAATCTGAGGTTAGCTTCATCTCTGCCACTCCGGTCTTTGCCACATCCGGGCCAGTTGGCCCTTCTGTTTGTTTATGGACTGTCCAGTTACCCCATTACCTGTTTCTGCATCCCTGTTTTGTGTTGTTGTCGTCAGTGCTGCTTCTGGCTGCCAACTGGTTGCAGCCCAGGGATCCACTACCCAAGTTAATAAATTGCGTTGCTTTATCCTAAAATCTGCTTATCTGTTCCTGTATCCAGTCTGTTGTCAATAAAGCAATGTTACACAGTCCTTTAACAGCTGTTTGAGAGTGTATACTGCTGTGCAAGAAGCGTGTATAGCACCGGCAGCCGCTGACCGCCTGCATCTTTCTCCTACCGGAGGCCATCGGTCTGTTCATCCTCAGCAGTGTCTCCCTTCTCAGGGACACCTGCACGCTCTGCTCCATGCCTCCTCCCCTGTACTGTGCCCGTAGGTTGTGCGCGCGTTCTTGTCCTTTCTCAAAAGGCCAGCTCGCGCACCAGAAAAGTGTCTCTAGCCTATCCCTGCACACGCAGGGCTTTATAAGTGAGCCTGCCCCTTGCCGCAGTACCTGAGCAAAGTTGGACAAACCTTGTGTTATCCTGCGAAGGTTCCGTATCCTATGTACATACCTGTTGGTATCCTGTATCCTGTGTCCGTTACCTGTTGGTATCCTGTGTCTGTTACCTATCAGCATCCTATATTCTGAGCCTGTTACCTGTTGATATCCTGAGTCAATTACCTCTAGGTATCCCGTGCCCTGTGGGTGCTACCAGTAATTTGGCACCAGTGTGCTTCCAGGAAACCGACACCAGGGTGCTTCCAGTAATCCGGCACCAGCGTGCTTCCAGTAATCCGACACCAGCCTGCTTCCAGTAATCCGGCACCAGCCTGCTTCAGGGTATTCCGGCACCGGCTGATAACACTATAGCCAATCGCCTGTTCCTGCTCCGGAAGCTCCGCAAGCTGTAGCTCCATACTTTCCTCAGCAAGCCGTAGCTCCGGAGTCAGAATTCAATTGCCACTTCCACCCCGCTAAAATGGAGGTTCCAAAGCCTGTTGAAGCTTTCTCAATCAGGGCAAGATCCACTTCAAATTGCATGCCATCTGTTCCATTCTGAACAGACTAAGATAGCATTCATCGTCTCCCTGTTGTCTGGCAAGGCCTTGGCATGGGTGAATCTGCTCTGGTAACGTAAAGGACCAGAGTCCACAAATTTTCAGCTCTTCTTTGACATCTTCTACACCTTCTATGAAGAACCAGGCCATAAGTTCTCAACAGCTGCTTCCGATCTTTCCCTTCGTCAAGAAATTTGGACTGTTGTAAAATATGCCATCCAATTTGCAGCGGAGCTTGCCTGGAATAATGAGGCCCTCGTGGCAACCATCTGGCAAAGATTAGCCAGTAGGATTAAAGATGAACTGGCAGGTCATGATCTCCCCTCTACTCTGGATGCTCTGGTTGTGTTAACTACCTGCATTCAACTAAGTTTCCTGAATGCTCTTAAGAAGCCCTCCAAGAGAGAAAGACCTCTGCTACCTTCTTCTACTACCGCCTCTGAAGAGCCTAAGCAGGTTGACAGAGTCAGACTGTCGGACCAAGAGCGGCTTCACATACGCTCAGCTAATTTATGCCTGTACTGTGGGCACAAGGGTCATTTTGTGCATCAGTGTCCTCAGAAGCCAGGAAACACGCATCACGCATCCCTCCATAGACTCTCATCTATGGCGGATGCGTGACATCGTGTCCCGCAGCGCTGAGCATGGATGCACTTCGAACGTGAAAAACAACAGTTTTGCACGTCCGAGATGTGCAGCGTTCGGGTGAATCAGGCCTTAGGCTAGATTCACATGAGCGTTTCCATTTTGCGCGCGTAAAAATTGTCTTGTGTTACAGTTCTATGTGGCACCCGTGTACGGTGCATTTGAGTTTATTATGCGCATATGTCATGCTTTTTTTACGTGCGCAAAAAAACTGAAGGAGGTGGTTTTTTTTTTCTCATATATTTAGCAACAGGAGCGTGACTCACGGACAGCACATGGATGACGTCTGTGTGCTGTCCGTTGATTTCACGCACCCATTGACTTCAATGGGCTGCGTGGTGCGCAAAAATGCACAAAAATAGGACCTGAAGTAACTTTCATAACTTTCACGCAGCGGACACATGCTGCGTGAAAAAGTCACATGTCTGAATAGCCTCATTGAATTATATAGGTCCGTGTGACGGCCGTTGTTTTAACGTCCGTAAAACGGGCCTAAAATACGCTTTTGTGAATTAGGCCTTAGTCTCCGCTTATCTGGATTCTGAAGCGACCCGAAACTTCATAAACCTCTCCTTAGTAGACTTTCTCCACTTGCCTACGATTCCTCTGGAGAAACCTTGATCGGTAGCTTCCGTGAATGGTCATTCCTTACCAGATCGAATTCTCTCCATCGCTGAATCATTGAGGTTGCAAGTGGGTGTTCTACACTCAGAACAGATACCCTTCTATGTTCTTCCTGAGGCTATTAACTCAGTCCTGCTGGGACTATCCCGACATCGCAAACACGTCCCGATTCTTAACTGGAATGCCAGAGAAATTCTTCAGTGGGGACCCTGGTGTCAACACAACTGTCTGCCTCTAGTTCTTCCTGTCCGACCTCCAGTACCTCAGTCGCTTCTTGGGCTACCTCCACAGTATGCCTGCTATGCAGATGTATTCAGCAAAAAAGTGGCTGGTACCCTGCCTCCACATCGTCCTCACAATTGTCCTGTCAAGTTGCTTCCTGGAACTTCACCTCCTAGTGGACAGGTATATCCGCTCTCTCTGCCTGAAACCCAAGTTATGTCAGAATATGCTAAGAACAAACCTCGACATGGGACTTATTAGGATGTCAACTTCTCCAGCTGTAGCAGGATTCTTCTTTGTTGAGAAAAAAGATGGATCCCTTGCATAGACTGTCGTGGTTTGAAAAAAAATCACTATCAAAAACAAGTACGCCTTACCGCTGATCTCTGAGCTCATCGACAGAAGAATGTTCGCCAAGTCCTGTCTTCCAAAAGAATTCCTTGCCCTTCCTTGTTTCTTATCATGGACTCCAGATGGATCTAAAAAAGTCCATTCTAGATTGGGTTCATTCTCAAAGTCTTTGCGCTATACAGAGGTTTCTGGGTTTTGCGAATTTCTACTGACAATTTATGTTTCATTTTTCTTCGCTTACTGCCTTTCTGTCCTCACCAAAAAGGTTACAAATGCAAAGTATTGGACCCCTGTAGCTGAGTCTGTATTCATAGAGCTTAAAAGGTCCTTCACTTTTGCCTCCATTCTACACCATCCAGAGTTCTCCCACCAGTTCTCGTTGGTGGTTAACACCTCCTCCATTGGTGTAGAAGCACTTCTCTTCCAAAAAAAACCTCAAAGATAAACGCTATCGCCTGTGGCTTTTTCTCAAAACTTGTCTCTCCCGCAGAAAGGAACTATTCCATTGGCCCTAGAAGCGTGGAGACATCTGTTGGAATGTTCTGCACATCCAGTTGTCATTTACACTGACCATGGGATCCTCACCTACTTACAGTCGGCACAACATCTGAATCCATGTCAAGACCGGTGGTTGCTTTTTTTTGCCAGATTTAATTTTCGACTCCATTTCCGTCCAACTGACAAAAATGTCAAGGCAGAGGCTCTATCCCTTTCGTTTGAGACAACGAACCACGAAGAGGATCCTCAGCATATCATTGACCCCTCGGGCATAATAGCTGTTAATCCACTGCAGATCAAAGACATTTCTCCAGGGAAAACCTATGTCCATCCTGCAGACAGAAGATTCTCTCCAGGGGTTACAACTCCTAGTTGGCAGGCCAGGCATTCATTACTCGCCACTATTGGTGGACCACGCTACCCAAGGATGTTCAAGACTATGTCTTCACATGTACTAAGTGTTTCCAAAATAAAACTGCTCATTCCAAGCCTGTGGGCCTACTCCAACCACTGCCAGTTCCTGATAGTCCCTGGCAACATATTGCCATGGATTTTATTACAGATCTTCCACTCCCTGCTGGCTGCACCACTGTCTGGGTCATTGTTGATTGTTTCTCATTCCTCTGTCTGGGCTTCCCTCAGCTCGTTGCCTGGCAAGTTTCATTTAGCATGTCTTTCGTCTGCACGGATTACCACTCCACACTGTCTCTGATCTTTGTGTCCAGTTCACATCCAAATTATGGGGAGCTCTGTGTAAATTTCTGTATGTGAAACTGGACATCTCTTCTGCATACCATCCGCAATCCAACGGCCAAGTTGAATGAGTCAATCAAGTGCTAGAAATCTATATCAGCCGTTTTGTATCAATTCTCCCATATGCCAAATTATCATATAATAATCATACGAGTGAATCTACTGCCACTTCTCCGTTTCTCATTGTTTACAATCAACATACTTGTGTGCCTCTCCCCGTGCCTGCTACCTCTGAAGTTCCCCACAGCCAATGTTTCCTGCCGAGGCTTTTTCCAAATCTGACAGTAAACTAAGTCAGCGATCTTGCAGGCGATAACATGGATGAAGAAATGCGCTGACAGAAAGAGAAGGATGCCTCCTCAATTCTCTCCCGGAGCTAAAGTCTGGTTGTCTTCTAAGAATATTCACTTAAAAATTCCTTCCTAGAAATTTTCTCCTAGGTTTTTCGGTCCCTTTAAGTCTTACAACAAATCAATCCTGTGTCCTACAAACTACGTCTGCCTCCTACCTTCAAAATTCCCAACTCCTTCCATGTGTCTCTCCTGAAACCAGTGGTACTCAATCGGTACAGAAAGTCCTCTAACTCAGCAACTGCTCCCAGCGGTTCTTCAGATATCTTTGAAGTCGAGGGGATTCTGGATTACAAGAAAGTAGGAGGGAAGACCTTTATCTTGTGGACTGGAAGGGTTTTGGTCCAAAGAAGAGATCTGGGGAACCTAAAGAGAACATTGATGTCCCAGCTCTCATCAAAAAGTTCCTCCTGCGCTCTGGAACTAAGAGGAGGGGGCGTGTCACATCCACAGGAAATGTGGACCCACTGGGCTACTCCACGTAAGGAAGTAGCTGCTGGCCAGACAAATATGACAGTCACTGGTCAATGGTACCTTGATGGCAGTCTGGTGCCGGATTACTGAAAACTGGCTTGTGTTAGATATCGGAAGCTTGCATGTGCTGGATTATCGAAAGTTTACTTGTGCTGGATAATCGGAAGCTTGCTTGTGCTGGATTATCGGAAACTGGCTTTTGCTGGATTATCGGTAGCTGTCTTGTGCTGGATTATTGGAAGCTGGTTTGTGCTTGATTATCGGAAGCTGAACTCGTCACGAACACTGGACTTGTCACAGACACAGGACTCGTCATAAACACTGGACACGGATGCTGGACTTGTCACGGACACTGGACACGGATACTGGATTCGAGATACAAGATTGGACACAGATACTGGAGAGTCAATTTTTTTCAGCTGTGAACAGAGCTGAATTTGCCTATAGGCACAGAAGGACTCACTTTGCTTTGGAAAGGACAATACTTTTAAAGGGGTTCTCCAGGCATTTTATTTTGAGGGGCTATCCTTATGATACGCATCAATATCAGATCGGTAGGGTTCAACTCACGGCAACTCCGCCAATCATCTAATTAACGGGGTAGCGGCAATTGTCGCCACAGTTTTTTTCAAGTTTACAAGCACAGCGCTGGACACATCTATAATGGCTGTGCCTGGGATTGCAGTTCTGGCCGGGTGGGACTTAGAATAGATGGCGCCCCGTGCGAAATTATCTTTCGGCACCCCACCCCATCATAAAAAAAGGCCCCATGAAAAAAGTATAATGCCCCCACAGTATAATGCCCTATATAGTGCCCCCACACAGTATAATGCCCCTTTAGTGCCTCCCATACGGTATTATAATAATATTTAATAATATAATATATTATAACCCCTTCAAGGACACAGTATTTTGTCCTCTAATTGTGCCCACACAGTGTTATGCCCCCTAAGTGCCACACACTGTATATTGCCCCCTGTAGTACCCCTACGCAGTATAATGTCCACTTAGTGGCCCCACACAGTATAATACCCCCTTCCCTGGCTGCCACAAACAGCCACCCCTTTAGATCGTGCCATACAGCCTCCCTGTACATAGTGGCATAATCCCCCACATCCTCCTCCTAGATCGTGCCATACAGCCCCCCACCTCCACATTGTAGACAGTGCCCCCAAACCCCAAAAAATTGTACTCACCTAGGCTCCGTTCCCACGATGAACGGAGCTGCTCCACGACAGGATCCTTGCATAGGCCGGCGTGATCCTGTAGCCTGGTACAGAGTTTCCCAACCTTTTCGGACTCGAGGCACCACTGTAAAAATAAAATTTCCTCAGGGCACTCATACCAAAAATTGTTTTAAAAAAAACAGAAAATGGCTAAAAACAAGCACTACACTCGTAGGGTATGTTCACACAGCGTTTTTTGTAAGGCAAAAAAAATCTGCCTCAAAATTCCTTCAGGAACCTAGCGACACATTACCTTTAATGTCAATTGGATCTCAGAGGTGGAAACCCCTTGAAGACTATCAGTCGCCACTCACAGTAAAATGACAATTAGCTCCTGGACAGATGTAGCTGTCTTTACCTTGACTTTTAACTCATTAAAAAAACAATGACTAGATCTCTTATCTTGACTTTTTCAAAGACTTTTCAATGGCTTTTGTTGTGTGATATCACGCTGCTGAAAGTTATCAGAATCAAGTTAAAGTAGGCTGTGTCACCTACCCCCTGGTAGGGTAGTGCCACATAGCCCCCTTGTAGGTAGTGCCACACAGCCCACTTGTAGATAGCACCCCCCTTCCTGTAGATAGAGCCCCTGTAGCTCCCAAAAGCTCCCCCTGTGGACAGGGATTCCGCTCCGGGAGCGCTCCGCTTGTTGTCTCTGTCCATATATGGACAGTGACATCAGGGGCAACTTCTGAAGCGGAATCCCCTTCCACAGCGTTGCTAATGCTGTGACTGGGGATTCCACTCCAGGAGAAGCCCATGTTGTGACGTCACTGGCTTATCCTGGAGTGGAATTCCCGATCACAGCGTCGGCAACGCTGTGGACGGGGATTCCGCTTCAGGACTTGCCCCTGATGTCTCTGTCCATGTATGGACAGAGACATCAAGCGCTCTATCCAATAGCGGAATCACCGGCGACACAGGGCTTCTGCTCCTTTAGGGAGGTACAGTGGCACTAGTAGATAGCAGAGAAGGAAGATACCTCCCTGCTCTGCTATAGTGGTGTCACTACCGCTGTAGCAGCTGCAGCGGCTGCTAGCAGCGTCGCCGGCACGGGGCACCCTCATGCCCAGGGTCAACGCTAGTAACCGCTATGGCTGCTACAGCGGCAGTGACGCCACAGTGAAGAATCGCCCGGGCGTAAAGGCGGCTGCTGCGTCGCCGGCCCGGGCGCTTCTGAAACAAGCAGTGTAACGCCCCCTTCCTCCTGCTAGAGTGATGCGCCCTGTGCAATGGCACAGGTCGCACACCCCTAAGGCCGGCTCTGAGTTCTGGTCCCATTCAAATTAATGGTACTGAGCTGCAATCCCAGGCACATCCTGGCTCCATCCTGTATAGCGCTGTGCCTGGTAAACACAAAAAAAAAGGCTGTGGCGACGAACATCGCAGCCCTTTCAGTTAGCTGATCAGCTAAGGTGATGGAGTTGGATCCCTGCCACTGATATTGACGGCTTATCCTAAGGATAGTCCATCAATAAAAAAAAAATGCCTGGTGAACCCCTTTAAAGTGTGAGCTACTTAATGGCTTAAAGAGGCTCTGTCACCAGATTTTGCAACCCCTATCTGCTATTGCAGCAGATAGGCGCTGCAATGTAGATTACAGTAACGTTTTTATTTTTTTTAAAACGAGCATTTTTGGCCAAGTTATGACCATTTTTGTATTTATGCAAATGAGGCTTGCAAAAGTACAACTGGGCGTGTTGAAAAGTAAAAGTACAACTGGGCGTGTATTATGTGCGTACATCGGGGCGTTTTTACTTCTTTTACTAGCTGGGCGTTGTGACGAGAAGTATCATCCACTTCTCTTCAGAACGCCCAGCTTCTGGCAGTGCAGACACAGCCGTGTTCTCGAGAGATTACGCTGTGACGTCACTCACAGGTCCTGCATCGTGTCAGACGAGCGAGGACACATCGGCACCAGAGGCTACAGATGATTCTGCAGCAGCATCGGCGTTTGCAGGTAAGTCGATGTAGCTACTTTACGCCCAGTTGTACTTTTGCAAGCCTCATTTGCATAAATACAAAAATGGTCATAACTTGGCCAAAAATGCTCGTTTTTTTAAAATAAAAACGTTACTCTTATCTACATTGCAGCGCCTATCTGCTGCAATAGCAGATAGGGGTTGCAAAATCTGGTGACAGAGCCTCTTTAAGTCTAAGGGTATGTTCACACACAGTGTTTTTAGGCGTATTTCTGGCTATAAGCGCCTTGAAATACACCTTTCAAAAACGCTAGTGAAATGCAGACAAACAGCTTCCCATTGAAAACAATGTGAAAATCGGTGTTAAGTTCAGATGGGACGTTTTTTACGCCGCTGTTTTTTTTTAAAAAAAAAGACGCCACGTAAAAAGAAGGAGCATGTCACATTTTTAGCCTTTATGGAGCTGTTTTTCATGGGGTCAATTGAAAAAAAGCTCCTAAAACGGCTTTAAAAAAGCGACAAAAAAAGTTTTCTGCTTCACAAAAGGCTGAAAACCAGAGGCTTTTTTCCCTTGAAAACAGCTCTGTAATTTTCAGCCGTTTTTAATTGTGCGTGTGAACATAGCCTTAGGCTCCAGACAATCCGTGCCTAATTTGAGTGCCAACCTTAGGTTGGATGGTGACCTGTGCAGTACCTTTTATTGACAAGACATACCTCCCAAGTGTCCCTACTGTTGACCCAAGGTCCTCTGTCACTCTTTGAGCCTTAAATGTCCCTCCTTTTGACTTGGGAAATAGATTTGCATTTATAAACCTACTATATTTCTACAGAAACAATCTGTCTGATTCCTAAGTGTTTAATAGACCCCAACATTATTTAATAATTTGGTACAATTTGGATCTGTGCTAATGTTTGAATTAAAAGCTATTTAAGTGTATAGATAAAAAATTGATATTTCACACAATGAGCCAGAAGTGTCCTGCTTTGACCGTCCTAAAAGAATGGAGTTATGCCTTATGGTGCCTTATGGTGTACCATTTAGTGCCCAAGTAACGCATTGAAGCAAGACAATCCCTGGTTATGCGTTTCAAGCATGTGCAGCCCTCAGTCATTGCGTGTTACAACTAGGAGCTGAAACACATAAGCAGTGATTGTCTTGTTTCAGTGTTCCATTTCAAATGAAGTTTTAAATAAAGCCATGTGATTTTACGTTTCTGTGTTTTGATGCTGAAATCCTCGTTGCTCTATTACTAAAAATGTTGCACACCACAAAGGCTACCCCTAAATACATACTCCTGAGATGTAAATCTGGAACTGTTAAGATCCCTTTCTATTCCTTTTAAATGTCAGTTTCTTCCTTTCATATTTTGGTTCACTAGGAAACTCCACTCAAAATCTGAAAATTCAGAAAGCAGTTAACACCAATATCACACTTACCCCATACCCAGTGGCGTAACTACCGCGGTAGCAGCAGTAGCGGCTGCTACGGGGCTTGAGGGGGCCCGTGCCGCCAGCCGACACGCCCTCCCAAATGCCCGGTGGCGCCGCTAGCAGCCGTTATGGCTGCTACAGGGGTAGCACCGCTACTGTGGGGCCCGCGCCACCGAGCCTTACACAGGCACTCTCATGCCTGTAGGTGTCGCTAGCACCAGAGGGGGCCCCGGTGCTAGCGGCAGCCAAATACATGTATTAGCACTGAATGGCCGGGCATGTTCCGTGCCTGACCATCCAGTGCCTTACAATGACACTGATTGGCTAGCGGCGCGATGACATCATCGCGCCGCTTCCATGCTTGGAAGGTGCTGATTGGCGGGGCAAGTCATTCTGCCCCGCCAATCAGCGTCATTGAAGGACGCTTATTCAGCTCCTGCAGACATGCTCAGAAGAGAGCATGTCTGCATCGCCAGTGAACAGCGTGGGAACCGGAGAATGTGAGTATGTCAACTTTATATATTTTTTTCCTCATAAAAATGTGAATGGCATTATCTATAGTGGGGGGGGTCTATCTACAGGGGGGGTCGTCTTTATGTGGGCTATTATATATAGGGGGGTCTATATGTGGGGCAGTAGCTACAGGGGGGTCTATATGTGGGGCAGTAGCTACAGGGGGGTCTATATGTGGGGGTGTGGGCCACTATATACAGGGGGGTCTATATGTGGGCCACTATATACAGAGGGGGTCTATATGTGGGGCACTAGCTACAGGGGAGGTCTGTATGTGGGGATGTGGGCCACTATCTACAGGGGGGTCTATATGTGGGGCAGTATATGTGAGACACTATACAGGGGTGGGCTATATGTAGAGCACTATCTATAGGGGAGCTATTTTTTAGGGTACTTTCTATAGGGGTGGGCTATGTGTGGGACACTATATACAGGGGTGGGTTACCTGTGGGGCACTAGCAACAGGGTGGCTATATGTAGTGCACAGCCTACAGGGGTGGGCTATATGTGGGACACTATATACAGGGGGAGCTATATGTGGGACAATATCTACAGAGGTGGGCTATACGTGGAGCACTAACGATAGGGGAAGCTATATGTAGGGCAGCACAGTGGCTCAGTGGTTAGCACTATTGCCTTGCAGCTCTGGAGTCCATACGTGGGCACTATCTACAGGGGCTTCTATGTAGGTCACTATCTACAGGGGGCACGGTGTGTGTGTGTGTGTGTGTGTGTGTGTGTGACGGTTATATTTAGATGTGTTGAGAATTTTAACTTTGTTTACAGGTGCAGAAATGTTTTAAAAGTGAGAAGCTGAAGACATCTAAACGGAAAACTGCAGAAATGGGTCATGGCCGGGAGAAATCCATCATAGATGTCTGAACCGGAGGGAGAAGAAAAGAACTAGAATCTGAGACGTCACCGGTGAGTCACTTAATGTAAATGTTTATTCTGCCTCTAATCAGTATTGTAGTCACTGTATGATCTGCAGCGAGATGATGGTGGTATGATTTTTTTTTTTTGTGAAACCGCATCTCCCAGCATATCCTTATCATTGTTTCGGCCATGCTGGGAGCTGTAGTTTTACGCCGTACAAACCTATGCGCAGTGGCGTAACTACCGCTATAGAAGCCGTAGCGACTTCTACGGGGCCTGCAGCATGAGGGGGCCCGTGCCACCCGCCGGCACGGCCCCTCCCATGGCCGCAGGCTCCGTTAGCAGCCGCTATGGCTGCTACAGCGCGACGCCACTGAAGGGGTTGTTCCTACAAAAGACATGCATCCCCTAACCACAGGATAGGGGATACATGTGGGATCGCTGGGACGCCCAGCGATGAGGAGAACGGGGGACCGAAAGTCCCCCCTAAGTTCTCCATGACAAACCTCAGACTTCCGTAGTCTGTCTGCAGCTCCATGGAAATGACTTGCGCACCGGTCGTGCTTGTGCGCATGCGTGACCAGCGCTCCTTTCATTTTTATTGAACTGCGCAGACGCCGGAAGTCCGAGGTTAGTCATGGAGAACTTCGGGGGACTTTCGGTCCCCCGTTCTCCTTATCGCTGCCAGCGATCACACATGTATCCCCTATCCTGTGGATAGGGGATGCATGTCTTTTGTAGGACAAACTATAGGCCGTTTTTTTTTTGGGGGGGGGGTCTGTATGGCGTAATCTACAGAGGGGGCTGTATGGCGTTATCTACAGAAGGGGCTGTATGGCGTTATCTACAGGGGGCTGTGTATGGTGCTATCTATAGGGGGGCGCTGTGTGGTGGAATCTATAGGGAGGCACTATCTACAAGGGGGGGGCGGTTGTGTGATACCCAGCAGAGGGGGGGGGAGCCCCAGTCAAAAGTTTGCTATGGGGCCCAGTCTTTCCTAGTTACGCCCCTGCCCATACCCCAGTAATCAAGGGAGTAAGAAGCTAAGGTATGTGTTATACTATGTTCGCATCTGCTTTGGCAGCTATATTTTCCCCTTTAAAACAATAGAACACCTAGGTGGAACCCGACTGACTTACAGTGCAACAGATCTGGCACAGTCGTGGGTCCTGTTATATACGGAAGCCGCAGTGCGGATGTCAATACTGCTTTATATGGGGGGACTACACATAGCAGGGCTGCTTCAGCTGCCTCTGTGTTTGCTGAAACATGAAAAAAAAATCTTTGTCCCTTAAAAACCCGGAAATTTTTTTTTTGTCAACCATGCAAAAGTCATTCTTTTGCTAGTGAGGAAACGAAAATCACTGGTGAAGAGCGTGGGACAGATTTACTAACGCTGTCTTAAACGCAGACAGCTATGAATAAGACTAGATGTGCCACATATATCACCATGGCTCATGCTGGATGATAAATTGCGCTCATTTAGACACTTCTGTCTGACTTTATACCACCTAAAGGCAAAGCCCCACGTGGCGGAATTGCTCTTGAATTCCGCTGCGGACACTCCGCAGCGTTAATCCGCAGCGGAGCCGTTTCTCCATTGCCTTCCACTTCTTTTTAGTAGGCTTCGTTTAGACGTGGCTGAAAATTCCGCTGCGGAGCATAGGCTGCATTGCGGAATTTGGTGTCCGCAGCATACAATGGATGTTGCGGACCAGTGGCGGACTGGTTGCGGACTCATTGCGGAAGTTCTCCATTGACTTCAATGGAGATTCTAAATTCCGCAATGAAGTCCGCAGATGTCATGCACATGTTATGTGTGCTGCGGATGCGTCTTGCTTTTTTGACATGACATTTCTTCATTCTGGCTGGACCTATATATTTCTAGGTCTACAGCCAGACTGAGGAAGTCAATTATGGGAGCGTTGCTAGGAGACGTCAGTAAATAGTCACTGTCGAGGGTGCTGAAAGAGTTAAGCGATCGGCAGTAACTGTTTCTGCACCCTGGACAGTGACTACCGATCCCAATATACAGCAACCTGTAAAAAAAATAGAAGTTCATACCGAGAACTCCCTGCTTCTGTCTCCAGTCCGGCTTCCCAGGATGACGTTTCAGTCTAAGTGACGGCTGCAGCCAATCACAGGCTGCAGCGGTCACATGGACTGCCGCGTCATCCAGGGAGGTCGGGCTGGATGCCGAAAGAGGGACGCGTCACCAAGACAACGGCCGGTAAGTATGAAATTATTTTACTTTCACTAGGGAAAGTGCTGTCCCTTCTCTCTATCCTGCACTGATAGAGAGAAGGGAAGTACTTTTACCGCAGTCCGCAGCAGCTAGTCCGCATCAATTTACTGCACATTTTAGGCAGATCCGCCGCAGAATCTGCAACGCAGATTCTGTGCGGCATTGATGCGGACAGCTGCGGAGGAAAACCGCCACGTGGGGCCATGCCCTAACAGTGTTGGCTTACTTTCAGACACTTTTTCGCGCTAAAGTTTCAGCGCAATTTGGCGCATCTTGAACCACTTCCACTTTTTCGCTAAGCTCCTTGTTGGATAAGTCTCAAACAACTCTTCTTCTTGGCATTTTTCATTTATAAATGTGTCTGAAATGATCTGCGGCAAAAAGAAGGCGCAACTTAGGCCAGAATTCTGGCACAGCACAAAAAGTGAATCTGCCCTAGTGTTCCCTTCATGTCAGAAACAAATGTACTGTGTAATAGCTACAGCAGCTCCACAGTGTAAGGACCACCAAACAGCTCTACATTTGCTAGATTCTTGGTATTGAAAATGACTTTGGAGGAAGAGGGATATGGGGTTAAAGGGAATTACATCTTAGGCTACATTCAGACGAGCGACGGCAACCTCGGACGTGAAAAGCTGAAGTTTTTCACGTCCGAGGTGTAACCGTGCTGGACACGTTATTATGGATCCCTCATAGACTAGAGTCTATGGAGGGATGCATGAAAACGCAGGAAAATAGGGCATGTCCTATTTTTTTCACGGACCCTTCACACGCTCTGTTGAAACAAAGGCCGTGTGAACGGCCCCATTGAAATACATGTGTCCATGTGGCGCCCGTTGTTTTAATGGCGGTCACACAGACGAGTTACATGCTCGTCTGACTGAGCCCTTAATCCCTCAATGTTGGCCAATGTTGGCCTTGAGGACAGAACAATGTTTTGACATTTTCTTCTTTGCATTCCGTTTATAATTTTTTGTTTGACGTAGTTGTTTGAGACTGTGCTTTGCAGGACGAGTTGAACTTTATGCAGGTACTATTTTTTGGTACATTCACATTATCGTTTCATTTCATATGCATTTTTAAAAAAAAAAGCATTTCGGCTGCGTTCACATCTGCGTCAAAATTTTCCGTCGGAAAGGAGCCCTGACTAACACAAACAAAAACCAGAGGTTTCCGTTTCCATCACCATTAATTTCAATGGTGACAATCCGGTGCCAATGGCTTCCGTTTGTCTCCGTTGTGCAGGGGTTCCGTAGTTTTGACAGAATGAATAGCGTAGTCGAGTATGCTATCGAGTTCAACTTATTTATGAATGATATAGAGGATGTGATTAATAGCACTATTTCTATTTTTTCAGATGACACCAAGCTATGTAGTATTGTTCAGTCTATGGAAGATGTTCGTAAATTGCAAGCGGATTTAACCTCTTCCCGCACCTTGGCGTACATAAACGCCCAGGTGAGCAGTAAGTTTGCGCACCTGGTCAAGCAGTTACATCCGCGCTTTAACAGTTAACCGCCGCGCGGCGCTACACCGCAGCGGCGCTTAACTGTTCAAGGTGTCTGCCCTGCTCTCCCCGTTGCCGATCAGAGGCCTGTCGCCACTGAAATTGGCAATTAACCCCTTCGATGCGGTAGTCGATTGCGATCGCCACATTGAAGAGGTTTAGAGCAGATCGGCAGCCCCCCACATGCATTTGCGTGGGCTGGCGATCCTTATCACGGCAACTAGAGGCCAGACAATGGCCTCCGGGCTGCCATGCACGGAGGCCTTGGAGGAGCAGCCTCCGGACGGTCCTCCGAGGCTTCCTGTCAGTGTGACTGTCACGTCACGATGACAGTTAGAACACATTACACTACGTAGGTAGTGTAACGTGTTCCAGCAGCGATCAGAGCTGCAAGTCTAAATGTCCCCTAGTGGGACAAGTAAAAAAAAGATAATAAAAATGTTTTTGAAAAGTGTAAAAATAAAAGTTATAAGTGACATAAACAAAGAATGCTTTTTTTCCTATAATAAGTCTTTTATTATAGGAAAAAAATTAACGCATTAAAAAAAGTACACATATTTGGTCCCCAACTGCGGTGAAAACCGCAAAAAAAAAAAAACGGAAGACAATGCCAGAATAATTTTTTGGTCACCACCCCTCCCAAAATATACAATAAAAAGTGATCAAAAAGTCGCATGTACGCCAAAATGGTACCAATACAAACTACAACCCGTCCCGCAAAGAACAAGCTCTTACACCGCTTTTTTGACTGAAAAATAAAAAAGTTATCGCTCTCAGAATATGGTGACACAAAAAATAATTTATTTTATAAATAAGTGATTTTATTGCACAAACGCTGCAAAACATAAAAACATTATATACATATGGTATCGCCGTAATCGTATCGACCCGCAGAATAAAGTAAAATTGTCATTTATAGCCCAGAGTGAACGCCATAAAAAAAAATTATAAAAAACATTGTCAGAATTGATGCTTTTTGGTCACCTTGCTTGACAAAAATTGTAATAAAAAGTGATCAAAAAAATTTCTGGTACCCCAAAATGGTACCAATGAAAACTAGAGATTGTCCCACAAAGAATAAGCCCTCACACAGCTCCAGTGGAGAAAAAATAAAAAAGTTCTGGCTCTCAGAATATGGCGATGCAGAGTATTCCAAAAGCAAATAAGATTGGGCGTCATTTATCAGTGCTACACTGGCCACACATTATTATTTATTTACCCAATTATTATACCCTCTTCTTATGCCCTGATGTTCTCTGCGCAGATTACATATGCCCCCACATTATAAACTAAAATACCAGTAAAACGCCAAACAGAACTAACAAGCTAAATCTGCGCGCCAAATGCCGTTCCCTCCCTTCTGAGCCCAACAGCGTGCCCAAACAGCAGTCTACATCCACTGATATGGCATCGCCATACCCGGGAGAACCCGGTTAATATTTTATGAGGTATTTGCCTTCAGTGGCACAAACTGGGCATAACATGTAGTGCACTAAAATGGCATATCAGTGGAAAATTTTAATTTTCACTCTGCACCATCCACTGCACATTAACCCCTTCACTCACCACGACATAGCATGTCATGGTGTGGGTGGTGATGTATGGAGTGGGCTCAAGTGAAAAATAAAGAATTTAAAACTGCAAAATCGCTGTTTTTTGGTCACCTTGGCTCTGACAAAAAATTTAATAAAAAGTGCTCAAAAAGTTGTATGTACCAAAAAATGGTACCAATAAAAACGACCGCTCGTCCCTCAATAAATAAGCCCTCACACCGCTCTATTGACGGAAAAATAAAAAAGTTATGGCTCTTGGAAAGCGGGGAGGGAAAAATGAAAAAGGAAAAAGAAAAAAATGTCAATGGGTGCGTGAAAACCACGCAGGTCGCACGGAAGCACTTCAGTGCGAACAGCCTGTTTCGCGCAACAGCTCTCAAAAGGACTGTTTACAAACATCCAAATGGCGTGTCATAATGATGGCGGCTGCGCAAAAAGCACGCAGCCGCGCATCATGTGATGCTGCCTCACGGAGCAGGTAAGTGGCTTTTGCATGCGCAAAAACGCCACGTTCGTCTGAATCAGCCCTAATTCAAATAAATTTAGCAAAAATACTGTGGCTGCAAAATGCTAACTATACCCCTAGATAAATTCCATGAGGGGTGTAGTTTCCAAAATGAGGACACTTTTGGGGGTCTTTATTGTTTTGGCCCCATAAGACCTCTTCAAACCTGACATGGTACCTAAAATATATTCTAAAAAAAACGAGGCCCCAAATTCCACTACCTGCTCCTCTTCTTTTGAGGTCTGTATTTCAGTAAATTAGCGCACTAGGGTCACATGTGGGGTATTTCTAAAAATTGCAGAATCTGGGCAATAAACAATAAGTTACATTTCTCGGGTAAAACTTTCTGTGGTATAGAAAAAAATGTATTACAGCTGAATTTTGTAAAACAAAAATGAAATTTGTAAATTTCACCTCTACTTTGCTTTAATTCCTGTGAAACGCCTAAAGGTTTAAAACACTTTATGAATGCTGTTTTGAATACTTTGAGGAATGCCGTTTTCAAAATGGGGTGATTTATGGGGACTTTCTAATATATATGGCCCTCAAAGTCACTTCAGAACTGAACTCGTCCTTGTAAAAATCGCCTTTTGAAATTTTCTTACAAATATGAGAAATCGCTGCTAAAGTTCTAAGTCTTGTAAAGTTCTAGAAAAATAAAAGAATGTTCAAAAAACGATGCCAAACTAAAGTAGATATATGGGAAATGTTAACTAGTAACTATTTTGTGTGGTATTACTATCTGTTTTACAAGCAGATACATTTAAATTTATAAAAATTCTCCAAATTTTGGTGTTTATGGTAAACATGTTTGGTGGTAAATATTCCATTTATCGACCACATTTTTTCACTAACATAAAGTACAACATGTAACGAGAAAACAATCTCAGAATCACTTGGATAGGTAAAAGCATTCCCAAGTTATTACCACATAAAGTGACACATGTCAGATTTGAAAAATCGTCTTCGTCCTGAAGGTCAAAACAGGCTCAGTCCTGAAGGGGTTGAACACACAAAGTGTTTGGGCTACACTTGGCAAATGAAGTTTAACCCCTTCCCGACATTTGACATATCCATATGCCAAAGTCGGGTAGGGGAAGTATGGAGCGGGCTCACGGAGTGAACCCGCTCCATACGATGCCGGTGTCAGCTGTATGTTACAGACGACACTTCAGAGTAACGAGCAGCATCATGCTCGAAGGCGATCCCGCTCGTTTAACACATTAAATTCTGCGGTCAATAGAAACCGCAGCATTTACATCGTTAGAAAGAGGGGGGCGACCCTCTCTAACAGCTCATTGCGCTCCCGCAACGCAATCGCGGGGGAGCGGGGGGGGTGATGTTTGCTATGGCTGTTTGGGGGCTTAATGAAGGCCCCCAAGTCCGCCATCTTTGTGCACCTAATAGATGCTTGTCAGAATCACGATATACTGCAATACATTAGTATTGCAGTATATCGTGCAAGCGATCTAATGATCGCTGATTGAAGTCCCCTAGGGGGACTAATAATAAAAGTGAGGGTATGTGCACACACACTAATTACGTCCGTAATTGACGGACGTATTTCGGCCGCAAGTCCCGGACCGAACACAGTGCTGGGAGCCGGGCTCCTAGCATCATACTTATGTACGATGCTAGGAGTCCCTGCCTCG
This sequence comes from Rhinoderma darwinii, assembly GCF_050947455.1. Lineage (NCBI taxonomy): Eukaryota > Metazoa > Chordata > Amphibia > Anura > Rhinodermatidae > Rhinoderma > Rhinoderma darwinii. The sequence continues at coordinate 61,468,240 of NC_134696.1, read as the reverse complement.
CTGCAGGACAACTGTCCCGTACTGTAATCATGTTTTCAGTACGGGACAGTTGTCCTGCAGCGAGGCAGGGACTCCTAGCATCGTACATAAGTATGATGCTAGGAGCCCGGCTCCCTGCACTGTGTTCGGTCCGGTACTTGCGGCCGAAATACGTCCGTCAATTACGGACGTAATTAGTGTGTGTGCACATACCCTAAAAATGAGTTAAATAAAGTTTTTTTTTGTGTAAAAAAAAAAAAATACATATATTAAAAGTTAAAAAAAATAACCTTTTCCCATTTTCTCACTAGAGCATAGTGAAAAAATAAATAAATAAACATAATTGGTATCGCCGCATCCGTAAAAGTCTGAACTATTACAATATATCATTATTTAACCCGCACAGTGAACGCCGAAAAAAAAAATTGTTAACACCAGAATCTCTATTTTTTGGTCACCTAATCTCCCACAAAAAATAAAATAAAAAGTGATCAAACCGTTGCATGTACACCAAAATAGTATTATTAAAAACGACAGCTTATCCCGCTAAAAATAAGCCCTCATACCACTTAATCGACGGAAAAATAAAAAAGTTATGGCTCTCCGAATTTGGCGACACAAAATAAATTTTCTTTTTTACACTTGGGTTTTTACTAAAAGTAGTAAAATATAGAAAAAACTATATATCTTTGGTATCGCCGTGATCGTATTGACACACAGAATAAAGTTAACATGTTGTTTTAATTGCACAGTAAATTCTGTAAAAGCGGCACGCAAAAAAACATGGAGGAATCGCTGTTTTGTTCCATTTTATATCCCACAAATATTTTTTTTCCCGTTTCCTAGTACATTATATTGCAAAATAAATGATGCTACGAAAAACTACAACCCGTCTCGCAAAAATCAAGCACTCATAGTACTATATCGACGGAAAGATAAAGACGTTATGGCTTTTGGAAAGTGGGGAGGAAAAAACGAAAATGAAAATCTGAAAAAGGGCTGCGGCGGGAAAGGGGTTAATGTAGATAAATGTAAAGTTATGCATCTGGGTACCAACAACCTGCATGTATCATATGTCCTAGGGGGAGCTATACTAGGGGAGTCACTTGTGGAGAAGGATCCGGGTGTACTTGTAAATCATAAACTAAATAACAGCATGCAATGTCAGACAGCTGCTTCTAAGGCCAGCAGGATATTGTCGTGTATTGTCGTGTATTAAAAGAGGCATGGACTCACGGGACAGGGATGTAATATTACCACTTTACAAAGCATTAGTGAGGCCTCATCTAGAATATGCAGTTCAGTTCTGGGCTCCAGTTTATAGAAAGATGCCCTGGAGTTGGAAAAAATACAAAGAGCAACGAAGCTAATAAGAGGCATGGAGAATCTAAAATATGAGGAAAGATTAAAAGAATTAAACTTATTTAGTTTTGAAAAAAGACGACTAAGGGGGGACATGATTAACTTATATAAATATATTAACCCCTTCCCGCAAAATCACGTTACAGTTACGTGATGGAAACTGGTGTTTTAACGCATTTCCATGTAACTGTACATGAAGGAGATGGAGCTAGCTCAGGATCTGAGCCAGCGTCATCACCTCCGGGTTCCAGCTGTATGCTACAGCCGGCACCCTGAGATATTGGCCAGGACCAGAGCTAGCCTCCGATCCGGCCGATTAACCCCTCACATGCTGCGTTCAATAGAGATCGCAGCATGTGAGGAGTTTTTAGCCACCGGCACCCCAGCAACGTGATCGCTGGGTTGCCGGTGGCTGCAAAGGCGATCAGAGGCATAATACTTACCTCCTGTTCTGCCAGCAACGAAAGCCTCCTATGCCCTGCTCCTCGACGGGGCCTAAAAGGCTTCCGGTACCATCTGCAAGATGGCGCCGGCTCAGCTTCCGGCTCACAAGCTGAGCCGGCATCAACAGCAGTGGGTGTCCGCTGTATGTTACAGCTCCGATTCCTGCCGTTAATCCCTTCGATGCAGCGATCCAATGCGATCGCTGCATCTTAGCGGTATGTAGCAAATCGGCAGCCAGCCATGCGATGGCAAGGCTAGCGACTGCTACTATGGCAACAGGAGGCCTAACAATGGCTTCCTGTCTGCCATTACGGAAGGTAGTGCAATGTATTAGAGCATCAAACAAACACTTGGAGCTTCAAGTCCCCAAGTGGGACTAAAGAATAGTGTAAAAAAAAGTGTAAAAAAAAGTAAAAATAAAAGTTGTAAAAAATACACTAAAAGTTTCAAGTAATAACATAAAACACTAGCGCCCTTTTTCACTTATCAAATCATTTATTATTGAAAAACATTATAAAGCCATACATATTTGGTATCGCTGCGACCATAACGACCTGAACTATAAAAATATTATGTTATTTGTCCCGTACAGTGAACGCCGTAAAAAAAAATGCCATAATTGCTGTTTTTTTGGTCACTTTTTCTTCCAAAAATTGAAATAAAAAGTGATCAAAAAGTCGCATGTACCCAAAAATGGTACCTATAAATACTATAACTCATCTCGCAAAAAACAAGCCCTCATACAGCTCCGTCGACAAAAAAATTAAAAACTTATGGCTCTTACAACTTTGCAACAGAAAAAATACATTCTCTTTACAAAAGTAATTTTATTGTGCAAAAAGATGTAAAACATAAAAAGTGCCATAAATTTGGTATTGCCGGAATCGGGCTGACCCGAAGAATACAGTTAACATGTAATTTATGATGTGTGGTGAACGCTGTATAAAAAGAACTAAAAAATATGCCAGAACTGCTGTTTTTTGTCACCTGGCCTCCCAAAAAAAGTGATTAAAAAGTCGCATGTACCCCAAAATGGTACCAATGAAAACTACAGCACGTCCTGCAAAAAAACAGCCCTCATACCACTACATCTATGAAAAAATAAAATGAGTTAAGTCTCCAATAAGTTAAGAAAGAAAAAAATATGCAACTGTGCAGGACCAAGGGGACCATTTCTTCTGTTTCAAGTGGCGAATTATCAAGGCCCCTAAAATTAGGGAACCAGGAAGGGGAGGGCCCGAACATATCTGCTGGAACTGAGGGTGCCCGTATTATACCAGGACAACACTTTCCAGCAAAATTCCCCAAACTGCAAAGGTGCAGAGTATGGACCAAAAGGTGGATAAGAAAGGACAGTTATCAGAGTGACGCTGGCCTGTGCAGAAAGGATTGCTTCACCGCGTAACACACATCTATGGATTATTTCATTTATTTTTTTTACCTTATTATTATACCACCTGACTATGCCCCTGATGTACTCTACCACATTTACATATGCCCCCACATTATAAACTGAAACACCAGTAAAACTCCAAACAAAACTATTACCAAGCAAAATCTGCACTCCAAAAGCCAAATGGCGCTACCTCCCTTCTGAACCCTATAGCATACCCAAAGAGCAGTTTACTTACACATATATGGCATCGCCATATCTGGGAGAACCTTTTTAACAATTTTTGGGGTTTGTATCTCCAGTGGCACAAGCTGGGCACCACATATTTGCCACTGAAATGGCATATCTAGGGAAGAATGTAATTTTTTACTTTGCACCTACCGCAGCGCAAACATTCATGGAAAAGTCCTGTAGGGTGAAAATGCTCACTACACCCCTTAATAAATCCCTTGAGAGGTGCAGTTTTCAAAATGGGGTCACTTCTCAGGGGTTTCTTTTATTACTTCACATCAGAGCTCTGCAATTGTTGACCAATACTTTGTAAATTGCCAAATTAGGCCTCAATTTTGTATGGTTATCTTTCACTCCTGAGCCTGCTCGAATGTCCAGGAAAAAGATTAGGGCCACATGTAGGGTGTTTATAAAGCTGGGAAACACAGCATAATAATTAGAGAGCTGTCTTGTTATGGTGGCACAATCTGGGCACCACAAATTGGCATATCTATGGAAACAATCCCATTTTCACTCTGCAACATCGAGTGCACACCAATTTCTGCCCATCACCTACGGGGTTAATATGCTCACTACACAACTAGGTGAATACCTTGAGGGGTATTGTTTCTAAAATGGTGTCACTTCTGGGGGAGATCCACTGTTTTGGTCCCACAGGGACTTTGCAAATGCGACATAGCGCCCAGAAACCAATCCAGCAAAATCTGTACTCCAAAAGCAAATGGCACTCCTTCACTTCTGAGCCCTACTTTGTGCCCAAACAGCAGTTTATGACCACATATGGGGTATTGCTTGTCTCGGGAGAAATTGCTTTACAAATATTGGGGTACTTTGTTTCCGTTATTTGTTGAGAAAATAAAAAATGTTGAGCTGAAACTACGTCTTATTGAAGAAAAAGGATTTTTTTTATTTTCACTGTCCCATTCTAATAAAATCTATGAAACACCTGTGGGGTCAAAATGCTCACTACATCCCTAGATGAATTCTTCAAGGGATGTAGTTTTGTGAATGGAGTCACTTTTGGGGAGTTTCCACTGTACTGGTTCCTTAGGGTATGTGCACACGTAGTGACCAAAAACGTCTGAAAATCCATAGCTGTTTTCAAGGGAAAACAGACCCTGCTTTTCAGACGTTTTTTGACCAACTCGCATTTTTCGCGCCGTTTTCGCGGCGTTTTTTACGTCCGTTTTTGGAGCTGTTTTCATTGGAGTCTATGAGAAAACAGCTCCAAAAACGTCCAAAGAAGTGTCCTGCACTTCTTTTGACGAGGCTGTATTTTGAAAATAGGTCGTGTGAACCCAGCCTCAGGGGCTTTGCAAAAACGACATGTTCTCAAGAAACCAATCTAGCAAAATCTGTGCTCCAAAAGTCAAATTGCGTTCCTTCTCTTCTGATCCTTGCCGTGTGCCCAAAGAGCAGTTTATGACCACATATGGGGTATTTCCGTACTCCAGAGAAGTTGCTTTACAAATGTTGCGGTTCATTTATTCCTTTTTTTGTTGAAAAAATTAAACATTTTGAGCTAAAGCCACGTTTTTTTTATCTTCACTGCCCAATTCTAATAAAATCTATGAAACCCCTGTGGGGTCAAAATAAAGTCACTTTTTGGGCGTTTTCACTGTTTTGGTCCCTCAGGGGCTTTGCAAATGCGACGTGGCCTCCGCAAACCATTCCTGCTAAATTTGAGCTCCAAAAGCCAAAAGGCGCTCTTTCCCTTCTGAGCCCTGCCGTGTGTCCAAACAGCCGTTTATTACCACATATGGGGTATTGTTTAACTCGGGAGAAATTGCTTTACAAATGTTGCCGTGCTTTTTCTCCTTTAGTCCTTGTGGAAATTAGAAAAAATTAGCTAACCCAACATTTTCTTTGAAAGAATGTAGATTTTCATTTTCACGGCCTACTTCCAACCATTTCTGCAAAAAACCTGTGGCGTAAAAATGCTCACTATACCCATAGATAATTTCCTCAAGAGATGTAGTTTCCAAAATGGGGTCACTTTTGGGGATTTCCACTGTTTTGGCTCCGCAAGAGCCCTTCAAACCTGACATAGTGCATAAAATATATGCTCCTTTGCTTCTGAGGCCGGTGCTTCAGTTTATAAGCAAGCTAGGGCCACATGTTGGATATTTCTAAAAACTTCAGAATCTGGGCAATAGATATTGAGTTGGGTTTCTCTGGTAAAATAATCTATGTTACAAAAAAAATAGATTAAAAATGAATTTCTGCAAAAAAATATGACATTTGTAAATTTCACCTCTACTTTGCTTTAATTCCTGTGAAACGTCTAAAGGGTTAAGAAACTTTCTAAATGCTGTTTCGAATACTTTGAGGAGAGAAGTTTTTAAAATGGGGTGACTTATCAAGGGTTTCTAATATATAAGGCTCTAAAAGTCACTTCACAACTGAACTGGCCCCTGTAAAAACAGCCTTTTGAAATTTTCTTGAAAATGTCAGAAATTGCTGCTAAAGTTCTAAGCCTATAACGTTCTACAAAAAGAAGGATGTTCAGAAAACAATGCCAATCTAAAGTAGACATATGAGGGATGTTAATTAGCAACAATTTTGTGTGGTATTACTATCTGTCTTACAAGAAGATACATTTACATTTAGAAAAATGTTTGCAAAATTTTGGTGTTTTTCACAATTAATTACTGCATGTATCGAGCAAATTTTGCCAGTAACATAAAGTCCAATCTGTCACGAGAAAACAATCTCAGAATCGCTTGGCTACATAAAAGCATTCCAGGGTTATTACCACATAAAGTGACACGTCAGATTTGAAAAAATTGGCTGTGTCCTTAAGGGGTTAATGGCACATACAATAATATGGTGAAATCCTGTTCCATGTAAAACCCCCTCAAAAAACAAGGGGGCACTCCCTCCGTCTGGAGAAAAAAAGGTTCAACCTGAAGAGGCGACAAGCCTTCTTTACTGTGAGAACTGTGAATCTATGGAATAGTCTACCGCAGGAGCTGGTCACAGCAGGGACAGTAGATGGCTTTAAAAAAGGCTTAGATAATTTCCGAGAACAAAAAAATATTAGCTCCTATGTGTAGAGGTTTTTACCTTCCCTTTTCCCATCCCTTGGTTGAACTTGATGGACATGTGTATCTTTTCAACCGTACTATGTAACTATGTAATGTACCTATAATCCAGTACATTAGCCTGTGTACTAATAGTACACAGGCAGTTGTTCCTAATAGGAAGTATGAATAAACAGCCCTAGGGTCCTTAAATTGACACTGGGCTGTCTGGTCATACAATGTATGTCCCTCAATCGGGCAATTATTGGGCGGTTCCCTACGTCTAATTTTCCCTTTGAATGCTGCGATCACCTCTGATCATGGCATTCAAGGGGTTAACAGCGGATATAATAGATTTCTCTAATCTCTGCCGCTAGAGCAGGTCTGCGGCTGTGTATTACGTGCGGGGGGCATACTTTTGCCCGCGCGATCAGCATGACGTTTATGCTCGTCAACATGCAGCAACATCTAGCCGCTCATGACGAGCATAGATGTCAAGCGTCGGCATCAGGTTAAAGAGAATCCAGGAGTCGTTTGGGGGGCATAATTCTAATGACAGAGCTTGGAAGGGCACTTAAAAACATGTGGACAAAAATCTTTGAATCCCTTTATAGCATCTTCATTTCTGGGAAAATTAACTTTAGTCCGAGTTCCCACAGTGCAGATTTGCTGCAGGTTTTGCATGTGTTTTGTAAGCCAAAACCAGAAATTGGAACCTAAACAGAAGAAATATAAAAATAAAGGCCTTATAGGTCTGCTCTCCCGGATCCAATTCTGGTTTTGACTTACAAAATGAAGTCAAAATCTGCAGCAAATCTGCACTGCACTGTGGGAACCCAGTCTTAATCCAATATGCAAATTAACCTGCAAATGCGTGTGGTCGCAATTCCAGCAAGTGCGTTGGGTCTCACTTTGCAAACCTGCCCAACTCCTCTTCCCTTGGTGCTGCACACGATGACGTTTGGTAGGCCTTAGGGTATGTTCACACACACTATTTACGGACGTAATTCGGGCGTTTTTGCCCCGAATTACATCCGAACTAGCGGCTCAATAGCGTCGGCAAACATCTGCCCATTCATTAGAATGGGTCTTACGATGTTCTGTGCAGACGGTCATTTTTTTTACGCCCCGCTGTCAAAAGGCGGGGCGTAAAAAAGATGCCCGCGTCAAAGAAGTGCCTGTCACTTCTTCAGACGTAAATGGAGCCGTTTTCCATGGACTCCATGGAAAAACAGCTCCATTTAACGTCCGTAATGGACGCAGCAAAAAGCGCCTCAACATGCCATTACGGCTGAAATTACGGAGCTGTTTTCTCCTGAAAACAACCCCGTAATTTCAGCTGTTACCGACGCTGGCGTGTGAACATACCCTTAGAGTATGTTCACATGGAGTGTTTTCAGCTGTTTTTCAGGCCGTAAACCTCCCGAAAAATGGCTGAAAAATCGGAAACAGAACGCCTACAAACATCTGCCCATTGATTTCAATGGAAAATACGGCGTTCTGTTCCGACGGGGCGTTTTTTACGCGGCGGTTTTTCAAAAAGGCCGCGTAAAAAATGCTCGCGAAGAAGAAGTGCATGTCACTTCTTCAGATGTTTTTGGAGCCGTTTTTCATAGACTCTATAGAAAAACATCTTCAAAAACGGCCGTTCAAGAGGCTCTGTCACCAGATTCTCAAATCCCTGTCTCCTATTGCATGGGATCGGCGCTGCAATGTAGATAACAGTAACGTTTTTTTTAAAAAGAAACGTTCATTTTTGGCCAAGTTATGAGCTATTTTATATATATGCAAATAAGGTTTGAAATGGACAACTGGGCGTTTTTTTTCGTTATGTGTTTTTAACTGGGCGTGTTCACGTGTATGATGCTGACCAATCAGTGACCAGTCAGTGTCATACACTCATCTCCATTGATTTACACAGCAGCCACATAAACAGAGATTAACGTTAATCAAGTGTCCTGATAATGAATACACATGAAATCCAGCCTGGACGTCATGTGTATTCAGAATCCTGACACTTCTGACTCTTTTCTGTGAGACTCCGGCAAGGGAAGCGAAATCTCGCGAGATTACGGAGGTAAACAAGATTTCGTTTCACTTGCTAGAAATCTCAAAGAAAAGAGTCAGAAGTGTCAGGATTCTGAGTACACATGACGTCCAGGCTGGATGATCATGTGTATTCATTATCAGGACACTTGATTAACGTTAATCTCTGTGTATGCGGCTGCACATCGCTGCTGTGTAAATCAATGGAGATGAGTGTATGATGCTGACTGGTCACTGATTGGTCAGCGTCATACACGTATACACGCCCAGTTAAAAACACAATACACGCCCAGTTGGACATAACGAGAAAAAAAAACGCCCAGTTGTCCATTTCAAACCTCATTTGCATATATACAAAATTGCTCAGAACTTGGCCAAAAATGAACGTTTTTAAAAAAAACAAACGTTACTGTTCTCTACATTGCAGCGCCGATCCCATGCAATAGGAGATAGGGATTTGAGAATCTGGTGACAGAGCCTCTTTAAATATGCCGCGAAAAATGCGTCTTTGAATAAAAAACTTCTTAAAATGAGGGAAACAGCTCCGTATTTTGAGACGTTTTTTATTTTGTGTGTGCAGATACCCTGACTCTGATGATAGATTCCCTTTAATTTATTACGGCAGTTATGTGTTATAGATATGCATCTCCTGAACTACAAGACGGTCAAAGCAGCAGTGGTGAAACGTTTTGGTGAATTATTTAATATTTAAAGTGAAGAAAGCTTGTAATGACATTTATGACTTATTATATTATTCATATGTGCTCTTCTACCACTGTTATACTTTTCTATACAGTATTTCTTCAATCAAAACATGGATGAGATTCTGAAGTCAGAAATTTTCATTGTTGTTTATGGAAAAAAAGAAGGAGTTTCATTTGAAGAATTTGGTGGACTCTTCCGGCAGGTTCATGGCTATTATCTTAACTTGTCAAACTATGGCTACTCCTCACTGAGGAACTTATTAAATGACATGAAGGATTTGGTTGAGTTACATACTATAAATAGACAGGCTATAATAAGATGCAAATCACCAGCAAGACATCATGTAGTGGTTTCAAATGAGAGCAATTCCTCTAAAACAATGGATCAAGACTCAGGGTTGTCAAGTAAAGATTTACCTTCATCTGGACCCTACCCAGGTAGGAATTAACATTATAACTTGATAATCATATCTAACGCACTGTGTTTTTATGCGTAATTTTTTATTTTTTTTAAACAAATGGTTTAATTAATTTTTGGGTTTTAGAATTCACATGCAGGTTGAGGGTCTTTGTAAGATAGGAGTAAGATCATCATGTGATGGTGTGAACTAGGTCAGGTCATACATAGGTTAATAACTCAATGTAGGCAGAGTCTCTGCATGTGGCTTGAGTGCTAGAGTCAAGAGTGGCTCAAACTTTGAAGAGGGCCAGCAGGCAGGATGCCCCACTCAAGTGCTGAACAAGTCATGAGCAGAGTCCTTGTAGATCATTTTGTGAATAGTCTGGTGAGAGTATTTCACATGTTCCATTGTAAGGAACATACAGTAGTCAGGTAATAAAGCAGGGGTTTCCATTTCTTTTGTCCAGGGAGGGGGGAATAAGGAGATGCAGAGTAGGTCCACCCAGACAATGAACACTCCAATCCCCAGGTAGCAAGCTAAAGTGATCTAGAGATCACATGGTAGGTCTACTCTTTATGGTCTGTTCTAGATACATCTGGTAGTATGGAAACATTTTTAGACTCTGAGCTTAAAGGGAATGTGACGCTAGAAAAAAATTTATATATTTTTTTAGTTAAACAATTAGTGTATAGGTGATTAAACATTGTTCTAATTTTTTTAATTTTTTTCACGAGTCAGGAAATATTATAAATTAGATTCTAATTTATAATATTTCCCAGTGCTGGTCACTAGATGGAGCAATTCCCAAAATTGCAGCATTGCATGTGGTAAAGCAACCACATTGCTTTATGCTGCAAAATTTGAGCTCTCAGAATCCCCCTCCTCCTTTATCCTGGCTAGTGTCGGGAGAAACGAGGGGATTGAACGGTCAAACCTCCTACACTGTGTGTCGCCATTTTTTGAGCTAACACACAGTGTAGTAGGTTTACATACAGTAGTAAACACACAGTAAAACACTTACATACACAGAAATAACTTACCTGCTCCTGCCGCCGCCGCTCCCTCCGGTCCGTCCGCTCTGTCTGCTACCTCCCGCTCCAAGTGCACAAGTCCGGAAGCCGCGACCGGAAGTAGTAATCTTACTGTCCGGCCGCGACTTCCGGTCCACAGGAAAATGGCGCCGGAAGTCGCACAGTTCAACTTGGACTGTGTGGGAGCGGCGCATGCGCTGTTCCCACACAGACGGCGTACAGCATAGTGGATGGAACGGGCCCCGTTCACATTCACTATAGGACTGTATGTGCCGTATTCCATGTCTGTATGTGTCGTTAATCGACACATACAGAAATGGAAAAAAAAATGGCAGCCCCCATAGGAAAGAAAAAGTTCAAAAATAAAAAAAAGTAAAACACAAACACACAAATAAATATAAAAGTTTTTAATAAAACACTAAAATCAAACTGATGTAAAAACAATTTTTTTTTCGTGACACTGTTCCTTTAAGGTGGGCATTTGAATAGTAGGTCCCCATGTTTTGAAAAACATTTTTTAACTCTGGATTTTTTTTTTATTGAGACGTTAACCTGGTCCATTTTCAGGAGAGGTGGAGGGTGTAAGGTGCTTAAAGAGGGCCAAACCAGTTGTGAGGGGCATACTGTCAGTCATGTGTGTCCTACAATGACACATGTCTATCCCTGTCACCTCAGGGATATTACCCACAAGAAAGTTTTTTTAGGGAATATGTATCACATGGGCGCTATTTTAAAAATAATTTGACAGTAGGAAATTAGCCGGTATGTATTTTAGGGCTTTGAACAAGAATGAAAGTATTAAAAATTCCTAGGGTGGTGGAATCGTAATGGAGATCTGTCCCTTCGGGTCTATCCCGGGGCACGTATGACACATTGGACATAGTTTTGTGCTTGGAGGGAATAGAAGTATGAGCATGAGAAGTTCAATTTGTCACAGGATTGAGGGAAAGAGAGAGATGTTAATGTGCAGAGGTCAATGTGGTCCCAAGTGCCCCCTGCTATCCACAAAAGAGTTGCTTACTACCATCCTGGAACCAAGGGTTGCTAACAAAAGGGGGGATATAAAAGGTGTTGCTGGATAAGCGAAGGTGGTGCCGAATGATCATCCAGGAACACCAGGTTGAGAGGAATGGTGGATTCTCTCGTGCCTCAGTAGGTAAAGTGGAGTATGACTGATGTAATAAATTAATGAGGGCCTGTAGGGAGCAGAGTGAGCCCTTAAGAGCAATAGGAACATAGTTAGAGGAGTTGTTTAAACAATCTTTATCTGCAATATTTCATAGCCTAATATCGGGGGTTATCCCACCATTATGCTTATGGTGTTGCAGTATGTGGAAACCAATTTGAGTATTTTTTCTCTGATAGATGAACTTGTGGAATAGATCATTAACTGCCTTCACATCTTTAGGATGCAAATGTATGGGGAGGGATTGGAATAGATAGAGTAGCCTTGGAAAAGTTGATGTTTTGAGGAGACTCTCTCTACCAATTTAAGAGAGATTGTAGCTACTTCGTGCAGCTATATCAGTCTGCAACGTTGTAAGAAATAGTTTCAAGTTGGTTGAATATAATGCATAAGGGGCAAAAGTCATTTGGACACAGAGATGGGTTCGGGTGTGTGTCTGCCATTTAAGATGAGGTAAAGAGGAGCAGATAATCAGTGAATATGGTAAGCCCAGGGGTGTAGCTAAAGGCTCATGGGCCCCGATGCAAAGATTCTTATTGCCCCCCCCCCCCCAATTTTTTTTTATCATGGCTGACGGCCCGCAGCTTTCAGCTGCATCGCTGGGTCTCCTAAGTGAACCAACGATGCAGCACTAGCAGCCTGGGGCGTCACTAAGGTCTTGAAACATCAGGGGAAATAGCCCCAATACATATACCCCCCAAAAAATGTGTGTGCGTGTATGTATATGTGTATATAGGAGACAGAATATCTATAGCACTACGATCAGCAGACAGTATCGCAGATGATAGTATAAGATAAAGTGGCTCAGCAGACAGTATCACACATTATAGGATTAGATACAGTGGCTCAACAGACAGTATAACACATGATAGGATTAGATATATAAGGCCCAGCAGACAGTATCACACATGGTGGGATTAAATACGGTAGCTCAGCAGACAGTATCACACATTATAGGATTAGATACAGTGGCTCAGCAAACAGTATCACACATGATGGGATTAGATATAAGGCCGAGCAGACAGTATCACACATGGTGGGATTAGATACAGTGGCTGAGCAGACAGTATCACACATGGTGGGATTAAATACGGTAGCTCAGCAGACAGTATCACACATTATAGGATTAGATACAGTGGCTCAGCAAACAGTATCACACATGATAGGATTAGATACATTGGCTCAGCAGACAGTATCACACATGGTGGGATTAAATACGGTAGCTCAGCAGACAGTATCACACATTATAGGATTAGATACAGCAGCTCAGCACAGTATCACACATGATAGGATTAGATATAAGGCCCAGCAGACGGTATCACACATGATGGGATTAGATACAGCAGCTCAGAAAACAGTATCATACATGATAGGATTAGATACAGTGGCTCAGCAGACAGTATCACACATGATGGGATTAGATTCAGTAGTTCAGCACATAGTATCACACATGATCGGATTAGATACAGTAGGTCAGCGGACAGTTTCACACATTATGGGATTAGATACAGTGTCTTAGCAAAAGAGTATCACACATTATAGGATTAGATACAGTGGCTCAGCAGAGGAGTCTCACACATGATTAGATATAATGACTCAGAAGACAGTATCACACATGATAGGATTAGATATAGGGCCCAGCTCGCTGACATCGCGGATCACTAAGCCCCGCCTTAGTAATGGACGCTGTCAATCAGCCAGCAGCTATTAATAAGGCGGTAGTAATAAAGTTGAAAAAAAATACAAAGATATAGAAAAAACAGGTTTATTGAAATAAAAAACCCACACAACCCTCATTAACCATTTTATTGATAATAAAAAAATGCGTCATCTTAGTAGTCCTCAAATCCGACATAGTCCAATGACCGAACCTTTAAAATAAAACAAACACAAAAAAACTTTAGTAAGGGCCTGTTCACATCACCGCTGCCCTTCCGTCTGAGGTTTCCGTCGGGTAACCCCTCAACGGAAAGGCAAACTGAAATGTTTTGACGGAATCAATAACGCAGTCGACTGCACTATTGGTTGTGTCAAGAACAACGGAACCCTATCACAAAAGTGACAAACGGAAACCTTTAGCAACGTTTCCTTCACCATGGAGATCAATGATGAGGGAAACGGAAGCTGAGGTTTCAGTTTGCTTTCCGTTGAGGGGTTACCCGACAGAAACCTCCGACGGAAGGGCAGCGGGGATGTGGACACAGCCTAACACATATGGTAGGCTTAGATACAGGGCCCAGGTGCATGTGTGATACTGTTTGTTGGACCCTGTATCTAAGCCTAAGGTAGCCTTAGATACATTGTCCAGCAGTCAGTAATCTTATACAGTATAAGATTACTGTCTGCTGGGGCCCTGTATCTAAACCTACCACATGGCAGGCTTAAAAGGGGCTGTCCAGTCCCTGAACATTGAAGACCTATCCTCAGGATAGGCCATCAATAGCTGATGGGTCGGGGTCCGACTCCCGGGACCCCCGACAATCAGCTGTTTTGAAGGGGGTGCAGCACTCGTACAAGCGATGCTTCCCTTTAATTTTCCTCACTTGCTCACACTGTGAATCGCTGACACGTCCATGTCGGTGATTCAGTGTGAAAAAGTAACCGGAATGAATGGGAAGTAGTGCTCGTACGAGTGCTTCACCCCTTCAAAACAGCTGATTGGTCGCTGTCCCAGGAGTCGGTCCCCGACCCATCAGCTCCAAACAGTAATATTGCTGTGCGCAGCGCATAGCGTTGTGAGGCATTGCGCCGCGCACAGCGCTGTGACGTCAGGACCTCCGCTGCACTCCGGAAGACGGAATGTAAGTACTGTCAGTTACTATAGTAACGGGGGCCCGTATAGTTTACTACGTAGGCCCCAGTTACTATAGTAACTTATCATTAAGGTGGTGTGGGGGGCCACAAGCCCTCCTGGCTTCGGGCCCGGTCGCAATTGTAACCGTTGCGACCCCTATAGTTACGCTACTGGGTAAGCCTCAGTTCTTTGGTGCCAAAACGTATGCCATGGAGGCACTGTCATGAATGCAAGAGTCTCAGTATAGGGTCTAGAGCAAGATTGAAAACAAGTGGGGATAAAGGGAAGCTTTGCTTAGGGCCACTTCCTAGGGATAGGGGGGGCATTGAATAAGCTGTATAAGATTATTGTTGGAAAGTCTCTCCAAAATTTCTGAAGAGTGTTCACAAAAGGAGCCTCGGGATAAATATTTGGAAGAGATATTGGGCGGTAGGCTCTAACATCAGTGGGATTCTTGTTGGGTTTTGGAATGAGTATTGTACAAATCTCATGAAAACCCTCCACAAACTTCCATTGATGATAGTGTTCAGTTGGAAGGTGAGGAGGGAAGTCACATGCGTCTGGAGCAGCTTATAGTACTTCACTGTCTGTCCGTCCATCCGGGCCGGGGGCTATTTTATTATGTAAGATATAGGTAACTTCTTGTTCAGTTATGGGGCAGAGAGGGTTTCCCTGTCTTCCGAAGTCAATTGGGGAGTGTCTCTTAAGGACAATAAGTCCTAGTTGGCTCCATATGAGTAAGGCCGTTATATATATATCATTGGGAGTAATAGTGCATGAATGCATTATAAATATCTCCAGCGGTAGTGGCCATGTGTTGGTAAAAATGACTTTCAAGTGTTTGTGGACTAAAAATGTCTAGTAAGTTTGGCAAGTAAACTACCAGTTTTACCATTCCATTAGAAGTAGATATTTTCTGGGAGTTCTATGCTGTGTTCAGCATGTGCTAAAGTAAGAGTATCCTTCAGGCGCGTGGCTTCTAGGTATTGTCACTATTGGTCATTAGTGAGGTGGCGCAAAAAGGTACAGTGGGTACTCAACAGATCACAGTGTAATGTGCCACAGGAGAGAGTGATCGTCTGTGGAAGCCATATTGTCGGCTACAAAGTGACCCCATCAAAAGTGTTTAAGTAGGTTCTGAAGTCATTTGATGCAGGTAGGTGGGGAATCTCCACTTTATAGTTATTTGATTCCCAGGGTGAGTGAGCACAATTGGGGAGTGGTCAGAGATGGTTATAGTTTGCATGCTAGAGCATATAACACTATGAAATAAGGAATCGGTAAGTATAAGGAAATCTATGCGGAAATTTGTGTTGTTTACTCTGGAATAATGAGTGTAGTCCCATTCAGTGGTATGGAGTAAGCGACCTATGGTTTGCAAAGGGAGAGCTGTTGAGTCATGGTTAACAATACTGATAAGGCTCTAGTTTCATGTGAGGCAGTAGAGGTGCAGTTTGGGGAGAATACAGCTTTATGGTTCAATCTTTTTATTGATATTTTTTTTTTCAAACAAACACAAAAGGAACAAATATGATCAATAACCACATATTTCCATATACATAAATTGAAAAAGTATAATGTTGAATTATTGGAATATAAAATTCTGTGTCAATACTTTGATAATTGATCAAAAGAACATATACCGATCAGGTGTATTCACCCCTCATCAGCATTAACAACAAAATAAAATAAACATAACATTTCAAGTATACTCAATAGGTCCTTTCTTCAAGAATTTCTTGTTTTAATTACAGAGTCATATCACATCAATTCTCATGTTTTTGTACAGTGCGGATTGTTTTCCCACTCGTCCCATATCCCTGAAAAAGTAGTAAATTTGTCTGAACCATACATAAGGATCTTTTCATATGTATATGTGTCATTAACAGATGAAATGACTTCCGCGCATGTGGGAATGGAAGAAGATTTCCAATATCTTGTCACTACCGTCTTAGCGATGATCAAAATTTTACATATGAGTATTCTCAATCTGGGCGGTATCACATGGATATCTAACAATAGCAATGCCATTTGTGGAGAATTAGAGACCACTTGATTGGTCAATGAAGAAATCAAACCGAAGATATCTTGCCAGTATGTTTTCAACCTTGGGCATTTCCATAGAATATGAAGCAGAGTACCTCTCTCTCCACATCCTCTCCAACATCTACAGGAGGAATTGGGATATATCTTACTTAGACGTTCAGGTGTATAGTACCATCTTAGCATAGTTTTCATTGCTGCTTCATAGTGAGAGCTACATTGTACTGATTTATTAATCCAACTAAAAGCTCTTGTCCACTGTTCAGGAGTAAAGGCCTGTCCCAGCTCTTTTTCCCATTCCCTATATGGGTATGCTTTGTTAAATGAATCGTGATCATATATAAAATTGTAAATGGCTTTCAAGCCTTTACCTCTTCTCGATAGTATGGGAAATATAGCGTTGTTGCAAAAGGTCTCATGTTTATGTTGGTAGCGGAGAAGGTGGTTAATTCTGAAATATGTATAGAATTCTGTAGTAGGTAAGTTAAACCTTTGGGAAAGTATCTCAAATGATATCATATGAGATCCTTCCACGAGCTGAGACAGATCCCTCACCCCCCCCAGTTTCCAATGCTTTATATGTAAGTTTGGAATAGCTAAGGGTAATAGTTCTATTGGAGAATTGGCTTCGGACAAGGGACTGCTAGATTGAGAATACTCATGAAACTTCGACCAGCTATATATTGAGGCCCGTGTCAGTGGAGAAACGCCAGGAGGGGTAGGTATCCCCCAACATGAAGCCAACATCAACAGCTTCAGCGATACTGGATGTGCTCCACACGATTCAATATGTACCCAATGTTTACTATCATCCTCTATCCACCATGATGACAGCTGTGACACCTGCGAAGCCAAATAATAGTGATAAACATCAGGCACTCCCAATCCACCTGTTCTCCTACTTTTAGCTAATAATCTATAGGAAATTCTAGGATGTTTATCGGCCCATATGAAATGAGAGATGATCTTTTGCATTGAAGTGAAAAAGGACATGGGAATCTGAATTGGAAGGGTTCGATAGAGGTATAACAATTTTGGGAGTAATAACATTTTAAAGGCCGCAATCCTTCCAATCCAAGAAACCTCTGATTTAGTCATTCTCTGTGCTTCTACTTGTATATGTGTCAGTAATGGTTCATAGTTGTGTTTAAAAAGCTTTTTGTGTGTACTTGTCAAAACTATTCCTAAGTACTTAATGCCGTCTACTCGCCAATCAAAAGGAAATTTGGTCTTCAAAAAGTATAAAGATTGCTCTGAAATGTTGAGAGGGAGAACCTGCGATTTCTGAGTATTCAGTTTATAGTATGATATGTTCCCAAATAATTTGATAACCTCCATAACCTTAGCAAGAGACGTCTCCGGGTCAGATAACGTCAGAATTATGTCATCCGCATATAGTGAAACTGTATGTGTGCGATCTCCAATCCTGATGCCACTTATCTCAACATCTTCTCTTAAGGCTTGAGCTAGAGGTTCTATTGATAAAACAAAGATCAGTGGCGATAATGGACACCCCTGTCTAGTCCCATTAGTGATGAGGAATTCCTCAGAAAGTGTGCCATTTGTGAATATTTTAGCAGATGGAGCGGAGTATAAGGCTAAAATTGCATCCAAAATACTGCCTTCAAAACCCATATACCTAAGAACCGAAAATGCATACGACCAGCTAATCCGGTCAAACGCCTTTTCGGCATCCAATGATAACAGTACTGCTGGTGTACCTCGGGATTCTAAGGTATGTATTATGTTCAGCACTCTCCTAGTGTTATCAAACGCCTGTCGGCCCTTGACGAATCCTACTTGATCATCCTTTACCAAATCAGGCAAAATAGGAGCCAGTCGGTTCGCCAGCACTTTTGCGTATATCTTTAAATCAGAGTTGAGCAATGAGATAGGTCTAAAGTTTTGTGGTATGTCGGGGATTTTTTCTGGTTTGGGCAATGTTACTATTAAGGCTGATTGATTTTCTTTCGGGAATGTTCCGGTGGCTATGGCTTTTTCAAAGACTGCGTGTAAGTGAGGAATTAGAATACCAGCAAACTGTTTATAATAGTCATTTGACAATCCATCTGGGCCTGGGGATTTACCCAAAGGTAAAGATGTTATTACTTTAGATATTTCTGTCTGTGTAATAGGTAAATTCAGATTATCTACGACTTCCTGTGTGAGTTTCGGGAGCGACAAGGTTTTTAAGAATTTATTAATATCTTGTTCCGATACTGGATGAGAAAAGGGGTCTGCGTGTAGATTGTATAATGAGCTATAATACTCTTTAAATCTATTGGCTATATCCTCTGGATTATATAATTTTCCAGTATCCGTCCCGTTTCTCAGAAAGGGAATTCGAGACTTCGTATGTTGCACCTTAAGACGGGAGGCCAAGAGTCTAGTTGCTTTATCATTTTGGGAATAATATTTAGCTTTTACAGTCTTTAGGTGTTTCTGATATGTATGTAGAAGACAGCTACGAAGTTGTTGTCTCAACTCGTTAAGTTGTTTTGTATGAGTCATAGATTTCTGAGCTTTATTTAAGAGTTCCAACCGCTTGATCTCATCCAGTATAGATGTAATACGAATATTTCTATCTTTTTTATCTCGATGACCTAATTTGATAAATGTACCTCTAATGAAAGCTTTGTGAGCATTCCAAAGAGTATTAGGGTCCGAAACTGAGTTAACATTAGATTGGAAGTATTCATTTAAGTCCTCCTCAAACTGTTTTTTATACTTGGAATGTGACATAATATAAGTATTGTTCCGCCATAGATATGAACGCTTCATACCATGTCTCTCTTCCAGGGATAAAGTAATTGCTGCATGGTCAGACCAGGTAATAGTTTCAATAGTGGAGTCTTGGGATATCAGTAGGCCCTCTCTATCGACAAGGAACATGTCAATTCTTGAGTATGTGCCATGAGCTGCCGAGAAAAAGGAGTAATCCCTCTCTGTGCTATGTTGTGTTCTCCAAACATCATACAACTCCCTCTGCCACAGTACTTTGCTCAGAGTCCGACCATTTCCTCTGGCAGAGGAGGTTGCATCCATATCGGGGTCGACAATCATGTTAAAGTCTCCGCACATTATAAGTTTCCCCTGTTGTAATTTCGCTACAATCCTTGTTATCTTGTGAAAAAAGCGAATCTGTCCCTTGTTTGGCGAATATACCGACACTATAGTGTAGATCACATTGTTAATTGAACAGACTAGTATGATAAATCGTCCTTTCGGATCTATTTTTTCCATCATAGGTTTAAAAGCAAGAGAATTTTTGAACGCTATCATGACTCCTCTGGATTTAGTGGAATAGTGGGCTTGGTATAGAAATGGGAAGTTTGGATGTTTCAATCGGAATGCGTCTTTCAACATTATATGCGTTTCTTGTGCACATACAACATCGCAAGATAGATTTTTAGCTTCCGTCCACAAGAACGACCGTTTTTGTGGGCTATTCAGGCCTTTGACATTTAAAGACATAAATTTTAGTACCATCTTACTACATTATACAATAAGCGGTGATGTTCTTCTCTTTTCCTTTTTAGTATTACCCTCCCTATATCAGAATAGTAGATTCGCCACCATAATGCATCAATTCGACCCTTATATAAGTTCGACCCACATAGTATACCTTGAGTACAAAAACATAAACAAAACATCTTACATATAACATAGGCAAATAACACGGCCATTTTTACTCCGAAGAGTATCTGTACAACAGAAGATAGCATTCCAGCTATCTACAAAAGTGAGGGCAAGTAAACCGTATTTCCTGTTTGCCAACTCTGGATGATCGGAGAGTCAGAACTCCCATGTAATATGTCATAAACCTCAAAGTTTGTCTCTTCTCCGGGATCCCACCACCTGCCACTCATTCGAAATATGCTGAGGTACTTGCTGTTTCGTTTGGCTAGACGTGGGGGGACTCAGATCCCACTGCTTCAACAAGTTGAGTCCATCTTCCACATTCTTGATCGCGTAGAAGGCATTATTTCGGGTGATAAGCAAACGAACCGGAAATCCCCATTTATATAAAATCTTGTTTTCTCTTAAGATGGTAGTTATGGGGATAAGTTGACGTCTTGCTTGGAGTGTCATTGCTGAAAGATCTGTATAGAGCAACAATTGCTGATATGGTTCCGGTAGTTGGCCTGTTTTACGCGTCTTTTCCATTAAATTTTCTTTCACCGTGTAGAAATGTATGCGTGCCAGCACATCTCTCGGCACAGTATCCGCTAGATGTTTGGGGCGGGGAACCCTATGAGCTCTATCAATAGACATATCCGCCTCTGTACATTTTGGTAACATAACTTTTATAAATGACTGTATATATGGTATCAGATCTGGAGGGGTTATGTTTTCAGGTATGCCCCTGAATTTTATATTATTCCTTCTTGACCTGTCTTCCATATCTGCTACTTTAGTACGTAAAAATTGCATTTCCGATTCCATCTCATAATGTGCGTCTATCAAGTCATTATGTGAGCGAGCAAAGTCCCCCATTTTGGATTCAACTTTGTGGACTCTCTGATCCACTTCCTGAATAGCAATTTGAATAGGGTTAATCAAATGCCCAATATCAGCCTGCAAAGATTGACGTAATGCTTTCAACATTTCTTTCATTATAGAATCAGTCACCATCTTATCTGAGGTATGCATATCTTCAAATAAATCTGAGGGAGCTATAGATTCTCTATTTTGCATGTCATCAGCTCTTACCTCAGATGTATCTGTATGTTGTTGTTGGCTTTGTCTTGTCAGGATCTGTGAGGAAGGTGCGGTCTGCGCCATGATGGATTTTTCCTTTGTAAGACCCAGGTATGTCTGATCTTGAATATGCCCATTCACGGCCTGTTCCAAGGGCTGAGAGTCTAACCTCAAGTCTTTCCCCGCTTGTAGAAGTGTTTGTGTCCGAGGGGATACAGATATGCTCCTTCGTTGTGGCAGTGTCAGTGAAATACGTTCCACTGATCTCTGCAGCGGTTCTGAGGCAACGGAGTTAGCCGGCGAGTGTGCTTCGGCGCCATCTTGATTTTGCTCCACCGTGTGTGAGAGATAGAAATCTATAAGTTTCTCCGGTCTTTGGAGAGGCCTTTTTTTTCTCGGCATGTTGCTGCAGGTATCTGGCAGGTTTCTGGCAGGTTAAAGTCTCTTTTTGAGGTCTATTACTGAATGTTCGTCGCTATATGGTTTAACAAGGAGCGGGAGCTAGGTACTCACACGTCCATCCAGTTCAGCAGCCAGGCCACGCCCCCAGAATACAGCTTTAAAGAGGCTCTGTCACCAGATTTTCCAACCCCTATCTCCTATTGCAGCAGATCGGCGCTGCAATGTAGATAAGAGTAACGTTTTTTTTTTTTCAAAAACAAGCATTTTTGGCCAAGTTATGACCATTTTTATATTTATGCAAATGAGGCTTTCTTAAGTACAACTGGGCGTGTTTAAAGTTAAAGTACAAGTGGGCGTGTATTGTGTATGTACATCTGGGCGTTTTTACTTCTTTTACTAGCTGGGCGTTGTGAATAGAAGTGTATGATGCTGACGAATCAGCATCATCCACTTCTCTTCGTTAACACCCAGCTTCTGGCAGTGCACAGACACACAGCGTGTTCTCGAGAGATCACACTGTGACGTCACTTCCTGCCCCAGGTCCTGCATCGTGTCGGACGAGCGAGGACACGTCGGCACCAGGCAACAGAGGCTACATCGACTTACCTGCAAACGCCGATGCTGCTGCAGAATCAACTGTATCCTCTGTCGCCTGGTGCCGATGTGTCCTCGCTCGTCCGACACGATGCAGGACCTGGGGCAGGAAGTGACGTCACAGCGTGATCTCTAGAGAACACGCTGTGTGTCTGTGCACTGCCAGAAGCTGGGTGTTAACGAAGAGAAGTGGATGATGCTGATTCGTCAGCATCATACACTTCTATTCACAACGCCCAGCTAGTAAAAGAAGTAAAAACTCCCAGATGTACACACACAATACACGCCCACTTGGACATAACTTTAAACACGCCCAGTTGTACTTAAGAAAGCCTCATTTGCATAAATATAAAAATGGTCATAACTTGGCCAAAAATGCTCGTTTTTGAAAAAAAAAAACGTTACTCTTATCTACATTGCAGCGCCGATCTGCTGCAATAGGAGATAGGGGTTGGAAAATCTGGTGACAGAGCCTCTTTAAAGGCTCCATCTAGAGTAAGATAACCAGGCAATTAGTTAACAATTGGTATATACTAGATAAGAAAGAGGAATCTGTTATTTTGGGTGCGTAAATGTTTAGTAAGGAATATTTTTTTTTTTTTCGTTTCATTTATCAGCAGGGGGACATAAAGGAATTTTCTCTCAGGATCCGGATAGTTTTCTAGCATATTGTTAGTAGAATTGTCCAGTAGTATGGTTTTGGACATGAATACAGTGCTAATCCATAGGGCCTTAATGGGGTTGTCAGATGCCGGAAAATGTTCCTAATTGATTTGGAAATGTAAAATGGAGACACTAATATACTTTCATCTGCGAAACGGCACAGATGTCCAGATTTGATGCCCTGTCATGTGGTCCAGGAAGTGGAGCTTCTTACCCTTACCTGTGACTTGTTAACACAGCCTCCGGATGCAGGGAGCCCCCCATTTGAGTCGGTGACCACATGAAGGGATTGGCAGTTCATGAGCTAAGCCAGACCCTTCTCTGTCACTTCTGGAAGACAGTAGATCCATGTCTAATCTGCAAGCATCCCTTCTCATCCTGCTCTCCTTATTATGGGTTATCTCCCTTCCTCCACTTGAGTTTTCGCACGGAGATATCTTCTTTCAGTGTGAGCCATCTTTATTATTACTGCTCACACTGAAAGACAATAGCTTTGTGCTAAAGGGAAGGAGTATGTGTAAACTTTAGAACTTGATCCAGAGGAAAAAACCCCATATAGCATTAGCCCAGCTGCCCTAAAAATGAAATATTTCCCTCCTGATCCAAAGTGGTGTTCAGGCTGGATCAACATTCAACAAGAATTCTATACAATGACATAAGAATTGATGTTACTTTGTTCTGAGAAATCATTTAAGCATTTTTCTAGTGGTCGGACCAGCTCCAGATTCACATTTCTAAGGCTATGTTCAAACAGTTAACAAAAAACAGCTGAAATTTTTTACAGCCGTTTTTGGAGCTGTTTTTCTATTGAATCAATGAAAAACGGCTCCAAAAACGGCTCAAGAAGTGACATGCACTTCATTTTACGGGGCGGCTTTTTACGCGGCGTAATTTTAAAATTAGATGTAAAGTAATGCCCCGTAGGAACAGAACGCCGTATATCCCATTGAAATCAATGGGCAGATGTTTGTAGGCATTCTGCTTCCGATTTTTCAGTTGTTTTTCGTGACATTTATGGCCAGAAAAACTGCTGAAAATAGCCCGTGTGAACACACCCTTATAGTAAAGAAGGCTTATCGCCTCCGGAGGAGTGCCCCCTTGTCTTTTGAGAGGATTTTACATGGAACAGCTTTTCACCATATTTTTTGGTCCTTTATATACTGAGACAAATTAATCATGTCCCCGTTTAGATGTCTTTTCTCAGTACTTAGTCAATTTCATTATTTTAATCTTTCCTCACAACTAGGATTGTCTATGCCTCGTCATCAGTTTAGTTGCTCTTCTGTGTATTTTTTACAACTCCAGGGTATCTATTGTAGGGGCTGTGTCTAGACATAGACTTTTTTTTAGTAATGAGTGATACATCGCTGTCCATAGGAATGCATTGAGTAGCTTGAAAATATCTTTAAAATCACTCCATCAAGATATTTGAAATCACTGAAAAAAAGCCAAACTTACTCACCATGGCAGATATACACACCAAATCCCATGAGGACGCAGACAGACCACATTGCTACATAGAGGGAGATTGCGCATGTGCAAAATACTGATGAACTTCCACTCTCACTCCTACTATTCAAGAGGGGGTGGCTTCTTAGTATTATCATTGCACACAGATATATCTTCTATAAGTGTGCCAGTCACACGGTTACATGTAGTGCACTATGCCGGCATACAGCCTATTAGTTACGCTCAAACTATTAGAGAAGGCGGGCTGGCCAGCATATTATAAGTGTACCACACAAAGTACTGACACACTATTCTCCCCAGCATTACAAGGACTGGCTGCATCTGATAAATGCTAAATATTCAATATAAACATGAGGTATTAGTTGATATTTTGGCCAGTAAATATCTTTAAAATCACTTCATCAAGAGATTTGCTAGCAATTTTTATTTATTTTATATATTTTTTTTAAAATCCCTACATGTTGAGATTTCAGAGCTACACACGGTGTCATGAGTATTTTGAAGAGATTTTCAAGCTACTCAATGCATTCCTAGAGACATTTAAAGTCCACGTCTAGTGTATTGCCGTGCAAAAATAAACAAGTGCTTATCCAGCGTACAATACTTGCAGCATATTAAAAAAAAAACATCTGGCCCGTTGAGAACTAACTAAATAGCAGGTTTTCTTACCTATTATAAAATATAAATATAATGTTTCTTGGATCAGGCTTTCCACACTATCCTTGTATTACACTGTGGGGAGGGTAACAAGGTGGTAGAATGGCAAAGAATGAAGCCTACGCGTTTCAAGCACTGGCTGTGCTCTTAATCATGGCTCAGACACCGTCCTGGTGTAAAGGAAAAGGGAGGAAACCTCTAGCTCACCAGCTTCACACTCCTGTGTTGAGTATCGCCCGGATCAGCCGCCACGGCTCGCGGCAGGTAACAATAGCAACGAAGAGAAAGGATCCAGCGATGTATGGTGTAGATAAGGGAAAACTGAGTTCCCACTTTATTGAAAAATAATCCACGAACAGTGACACAAAGTAACGGAAACACCAGGAGGGTAACAATTACAACTGTCCAGCAATAGATCAACACTGAAATAAAGGCAAAATGAAAAAAAAAAATACCAAAACTTTTAACATTTTTTAAAACTGATGTTGGTCAATAGCACAGTTTAAGAAAAGGTCTGAATCTTCAGACCATGACAGTAGTTGCACAAGATTATCGTTAAACAAAGTATTCTTTTACATTCAAAAGATTAAAAAAACTAAATCTTTTTAATCTTTTGAATGATGATGTACAGCAGCTTAAATGTATATAGGGAGAAAATGCCCCCGAACATCAACTCCTTTAGTGCTTTGTACATTCAAATTTATTATGTATATAAAGGTTGTTCTGCTCACCCATTCCATGAATCTCGGCGAGTACACAACATTGGAGTTATCCTCCAAAATGTTAGAAGTTAGGCTTTGTTCACATCACCTTTTGGGACTAACATGCTATGTACACATTTGAAGTGCGCCACTGAACGCATGCACTATGCCTATATAGTATCACGCGTTTGTCATTAACTCCAATTATAGAAAGAAATAATGGTCGTATGTGCTCGGTATACACCTACACTAAATTCTGCTTTGCAATGCACTTAAAAAAAAAGTTATACTGACATATACTGGTCAAAAGTGTGCCAAACAGATACTGTTTTGGCATACGTTTGGCTGTTAGGCTCTGCTCACTAAGCCCACAGGCTAAGTAAATGAAGGATGTCAGCACAGTAAAAACTCTAAGGCTGGGTTCACACGACCAATTTTCAGACGTAAACGAGGCGTATTATGCCTCGTTTTACGTCTGAAAATAGGGCTACAATACGTCGGCAAACATCTGCCCATTCATTTGAATGGGTTTGCTGACGTACTGTGCAGACAACCTGTCATTTACGCGTCGTCGTTTGACAGCTGTTAAACGACGACGTGTAAAAATACAGCCTCGTCAAAAGAAGTGCAGGACACTTCTTTCAGACGTAATTTGAGCCGTTCTTCATTGAACTCAATGAAGCACAGCTCAAAATTTACGGCTGTCAGAGAAGCCTCGCAAAATGCTAGGAGGAGCAATTACGTCTGAAACGAGGCAGCTGTTTTCTCCTTTTCAGACGTAAATGCCTGCTACCGTGTGCACATACCCTTAGGGTATGTGCACACACAAAACCAAAAACGTCTGAAAATACGGAGCTATTTTCAAGGGAACAGCTCCTGATTTTCAGACGATTTTTGCGGCGTTTTTTACGGCCATTTTTGAAGCCGTCTTTTTGCGTGCCGTTTTTGGAAAACGAGGCATAAAAAAACACCCCGTAGGAACAGAACACTGTATTTTCCATTGAAATCAATGGGCAGATGTTTGGGGGCGTTCTTCTTCCGTTTTTTTCAGGCGTTTTTCGTAAACGCCCCTTAGTAGATACCAACCAGTGCTGATTTTACTGTTTTGGCTTTGGAGATTGAATGCAATATTTTATTACTTTATTGTGTATTTATACAAAACTAAGTCAGTGTAATGTAAATTAGGCTTCGTTCACATCTGCATCAGGTCTCATCAGGTTCAGGCGTTCTATCGGAGCTTTTTGTCAGAACGAAACCCTGACTGAAAAACGGAAACCATAGGCTTCCGTTGGCAGCAACATTGATTTCAATGGTGACAGATCCGGTGCAAATGGTTTCCGTTTGTCTCCGTTGTGAAAGGGTTCCGTCGTTATGACGGATGCAATACCACTGTCGACTGCGCTATTCATTCTGTCAAAACGACGGAACCCTTGCACAACAGAGACAAACATTTGCACTGGATCCATCACCATTGAAATCAATGGTGATGCAAACGGAAACCTATAGTTTCCGTTTGTTTCAGTCAAGGTTCCGTTGGTTGAACTTGATGGACATGTGTCTTTTTTCAACCGTACTAACTACGTAACAGAGCCCTGACGCAGATGTGAACGAAGCCTAAGTTGTATAGTTTGTGAAATGTTGTCAAGTTTCTTTGCATTATATATATATTATATATTTGAAATAAAATATTACAAATAATGAATTAAATTATATCTGGTAGGTCCTGTTGTAAGGAAAATTGGTCAAGCGCAGCCTTCACTTCTGCAACAAAAGCATGTAAAGGTAAACTCTAGTACCTAGGAAATAGGATCTGTTTAGAGCAATTTCGCTGTATGAACTGCTAACTATGATCTGTCAGAACGATGTTTAGCATGCTGCATCAGATACAATGTATTGAATTGAAATTCTATGTGTGGAAAAGTGAAAACAAAGATATTGCGTAGCTTATTAGTATTTGTATAATGTCCTTATTTTTATGCTTCTTTATTGGTTCAGTCAATCCCCAGTCAGCAGAAACCCTAAACCCAGCAAAGAGAAGCAGGAATAAATCATGGAGTTTTCTGCTGACTGCTCTCCTGTCTCCTACCTGGAGAGCAGAACAAGCCATGCTTTGTCCAGTAGTTTTCTATTACCAATGCAAAAATACAATAATAGTGACATAAGCAATTCAAACTCACCACAATAGTCATCTAAAGGATGGTTTAAAGGGCAACATTTAGTCGCGGCACAAGTGGTGTTCAAATCACAGGATTACCATGACCACAAACTTGCGAGATTGTCTTGAAGTAATACTTTGATTAATGTTGTTGTGTGGCCCAAGTCTAATTCCTAGTGCAGGGCAACCAGAAGGGTCACAGAGATGCTCAGTAATATAGCAGATTATAGTTTACATGTACAATGTAATCCTGTAAAGCACTACAAAATAGAGATTTACTTTAACACTAGTTTCTATGCCATTTTTAATAGTATCTATACTTAAAAATGTTTCCGTTTTTTCTCAGCAGGTCAACTGCACAAACTCTGCAACAGAAAAAAAGTCTAAAGAATCATCAAAATCGAAATACTTTCTCCCTTCCAAAAACACTGATCTTGCAGTAAGTCATGCAAACGTCCAGCCGCCTGTAAAATTGAAATTTTCATTGAATGCTGGAACGGTAAAAAATGAAAGAACTGCTAAAAATAGTAAAACCACAAAAAGCGATGGATCTTCCGCAAACCTTAAGCCTCTGACTTCTAATCCTACACATGCAAAACCAACTGAAAATGTTGCCCCTGCAGAAAATGCAACACAGATAAATAATGTTTGTAAAAAAAGGCAAATAAGTAATTCCACATCTTTAAATCCAATAACAACTGGACCAAATAAAAAAGAAGGGCTTCTGCCAACTCTCAAGTATCCTTTTAAAGGCAATCCAATTGATTTCCGCTATAAATCACAGATTGCGACGCCTGGAGTACAATCGAATATGTCATATGCATCTGTCTGCAAAAGTAATCTAAACAGGAACCAGTTCAATCAAAATGGGCAACAATTTACTTCAAATAATATGAGCTTTAATGTAAACACCAAGGTTTATTCTACTAATGTTCCCCAATCTAATTCTAGAGGAGACTCTAGAACCACAACGCAGTCAAGCTCCATTATCAAAGAGAACATTCAGACGCTATTGAAGCAGCATGCTAATGGCCTTTCAATTTTCCAACTACAAAAAATATATTTATTTTCATTTCGACATCCACTTAAATTCAAGGGTTCAACTACAGTGAAACAGCTCTTGCAGGAACTAAAGGATGTGGCAAAAATAGAAGGTGTAGGAGTCCAAATGCTTGTGTTTCCAGTTCCTGCTGAAAATAGTCCAAACACTGCTGCCAATGGAGATAATGGTAATTCTCTTATGTCCAAAGTGTATATAGGAGTGTACGGATGTAGCCAACTGTATCTTGACTCTGATAACTTGTTGCAGCGTGATATCACACAACAAAAGTCATTAAAAAAAAGTCACGTTAAAGTTTCTTGACACTGTATTTAAAGGGAATGTGTCGCTAGAATTATTATTATTTTTTTATTATTTAAGTGATTACACATTGTTTTAATTTTCAATCAGGAAATATTATAAATTAGATTCTAATTTATAAAATTTCCATGTGCTGGCCACTAGAGGGAGCAGTTCCCAAAATTGCAGTATGGTCACTGTGGTAAAGTAACCTCATTGATTTATGCTGCAAATTTGGGGTGGACACACTCTCCTCTAGTGTCCTCACACAATCCCCCCTCCCTCCCCCCTGCATTCTCTATGGGGTTGTATGTGCCGTATAGCATCTCTGTATGAGTCGTTAATCGACACATACAGAGATTAAAAAAAATGGCAACCCCCATAGAGAAGTAAAAGTAAGAATACATTAAAAAGTAAAAAATGAGAACACAATTAAATCAAATTTTTGTTAATATTATATTAAAAGCAATATAATAAAAAAATAAATAAATCATGACACCTTCCCTTTAATGCGTTAAACATTAAGATAAAGATGGCTACATCTGTATGTACCATAGAGGCAACCCATGTGGCTGCTAAGGGTTCACTTGATCCCATCCACTTTGCTATTGGGTAGCGACAACCTGTGCAGGGCTCCCCTCCTCAGAGCAAATTAATTGTTAGTAGGGGAAGAGGGGTGGGGAATTGGTCCAAGGGTCATTAAAAGGGGGTAAAAGGAAAAAAAAACGAGGCCGGTGTGTCTTGGGTGGCAAAACCTGGCACCATCATGGGGGCCCAGTTTGATCTTTGCTATGATGCCCATTTTCATCTATTTAAACCACTGAGCTTATATGCTCCATTCAGCCATAACACTAAAACCACTGATCGATGAAGTAAATAACATTGATTATCTTGTTACAATCGCACTTGTCAATGGGGTGTGATATATTAGGCAGCAAGAGAACAGTCAGTTCTTTAAGTTGATGTGCTGGAAGCAGGAAAAGGGGCAAGAATAAGGATCTGAGTGCCAAATTGTGAGGGCTAGACGAATGTGCCAGAACATCTCCAAAATGACAGGTCTTGTGGGGTGTTCCCGTTATGCAGTGGTCAGTACCTACCAAAAGTGTTCCAAGGAAGGGACATAGGGGCCCAAGACTTATTGATGTGCGTGGGGTGCGAAGGCTAGCCTGTCTAGTCCGATATGACAGAAGAGGTGCTGTAGCACAAATTGCTGAAAAAGTTAATTCTGGCTATGATAGAAAGGTGTCAGAATACACAGTGCATCGCAGCTTACTGTATATGGGGCTGCATAGATGCAAACTGGTCAAAGCGCTGGTCATGCTTACCTGTGTCTAACGCTGAAAGCACTTTTAATAAGCACATGAGCATTAAAAAGTGGATCACATTTTCTTTTACATTATGTAGATTGCCAGGGGCATGTGAGTCGCTTATCTGGGGAAGACGTGGCACCAGGGTGCACTATGGGTAGAAGGCAAACCAGTGGAGGCAGTGTGATGCTCTGGGCAATGTTCTGCTGGGAAACCGTGAGTCCTAACATTCATGTGGATGTTAGGAATAGTTCATGTCACATTTTAGCCCTACAGTTTAGCTTCTCCGACATGCACACTAAACGTGTCCATAGAGCTCTATTAGCCCGATGGAGACAAAGAAATTATGCTATTCCATCCTGAGGGATCCCGCAAAAAAAAAAACCCTATAAATTTTTTAACGTGGGAGCATATGGGTGACGGATACCACTGTACGGTATCCTTCACAGGTAAATGTTAAATCTATACCTCAGAAAGCTCCTGGCATCACTGTCCATATATGGACAGTGATGTCAGGGGCTTTTCTAGGGCAGGAGTCCCCGGCCAGAGCACTTCTGATTCTCTGGCCAGGGACTCCAGTATCTTAAAGCTCCTAACTTCACTGTCCTTATATGGACAGTGACATCGGGGTCTTCTCCAGTGGAGCAATCCCAGGCCAGAGTGATGCTGACTCTCTGCCTGGGTATTCCGGCATCGCAAACCTCCTAATGTCACTGTCTATATATGGACAGTGACATCAGGGGCTTCTCCGGGACAGAATCCCCAATCCAAGCGGTGCGAACCTGCTGGCTGTGGATTCCAGCGTCACAAAGCTCCTAATGTCACAGTTCATATATGGACAGTGACGACAGCAGCTTCTCCAGAGCCAGAGTCCACAGCCAGAGCGCTTCCAATGCATTGAAAAGCTCTTGACTTCACTGCCCATATATGAACGGTGACGTCAAGGGCTTCCATGGGACCGTGATCCCCGGACATAGTGCTTGCGATGCCTTGGTCGGGGACTCTGGCATTGTAGCTCCTGACATCATGGTCCATATATGGACAGTGTAGTCAGGAGCTTCCCCGGGCACAGCACATCAGATAGCAGTCTGCCCATAGGTTCAGGCAATGTATCATACAGTATACCTATACAGTGGGATACATTTCATTCTTCCGATGGAGGTATATGTTGGGAGTCCTTCGGACGGAAGGCTATAACGCAATGTGAACAGGGCTTTACTTTGACACGTACTACCTATCTAAACATTGTTGCAGATTAAGTACATCCCTTCATGGCAACTGCACTGCTTAATGGCAGTGGCCTCTTTCAGCAGGATCATGCACCCTGCCACACTGCAAAAATTGTTCAGGAAAGGTATGAGGAACATGACAAAGAGTTTAAGGTGTTGATGGCATCTAAATTCCCCAGATCTCAATCTCATCTAACATCTGTTAGATGTGCCGGAATAATAACTCCAATCCATGGAGGCACCACCTCGTAATGAACAGGACTTAAAGAGGCTCTGTCACCACATTATAAGTGCCCTATCTCCTACATAAGGAGATGGGTGCTATAATGGAGGTGACAGCAGTGCTTTTTATTTAGAAAATCTATCTATTTTTACCACGTAATTAGCGGTTTTAGCTTTATGGGTGTGTTTTTACTATTGACCAATTGGGCTTTGTGCAGATACGTGTATGCCGCTGACCAATCAGCATCATACACTTCTCTCCATTCATTTAGTTAGCGCATAGTGACACTGCGTTGTTCACTATGTGCTGTCTTATACTAATACATTAACGTTACTGAAGTGTCTTGACAGTGAATAATGATTGCAGAGGAAAAAATGGGATATGAACGGCGCTGCAACTCAAGAATGATGCTTGGAATGGTTATAATGATAAGATCTTTTATTCAATAGGCTACGCGTTTCAATGCCGCACCGGCATCTTCCTCAGGCCATATGGCCTGAGGAAGATGCCGGTGCGGCATTGAAACGCGTAGCCTATTGAATAAAAGATCTTATCATTATAACCATTCCAAGCATCATTCTTGAGTTGCAGCGCCGTTCATATCCCATTTTTTCCTCTGCAATCATTTCTACACGGAGACCCATTGGTGTGACCGTCTGGGATTTCGGCTGCAGCACTTACCATCCTACGTGACTGATCTTACTTCTTGTGGTAAGCCTACACCTGTCACATTTTGACTGCTATTTTTGGGCTTACTTACGCTATGTGGCGCCGTGTGTTTTTTCTTGTATCATTGACAGTGAATAGACATTCCTTTCAGCCAGGACAGGATGTCTATTCACAATCCTGACACTTCGGTAACGTTTCTGTGGTACTTACAGCAGAGCAAGCGTAATATCGCGAGATTACGTTGTAAATGACAGGTTACAGTGAGATTACGCTTGCTCTGCTGTTTGTACCACAGAAGCGTTACCGAAGTGTCGGGATTGTGAATAGACATCACGTCCTGGCTGGAACGAATGTCTATTCACTGTCTAAACACTTCAGTAACGTTAATGTGTTAGTATAAGACAGCACATACTGATCTAGCAGGATCCCTATGCGCTGAGGAAATCATTGCAGAGAAGTGTATGACGCTGATTGGTCAGCATCATACACTCCTCTGTACAACGCCCACTTGGTCAATAGTAAAAACACGCTCATTTGTCCATTAAGTAAGTAATTAGCATAAAGCTAAAATTGCTAATAACTTGGTGAATATAGATCGTTTTTCTAAATAAAAAGCACTGCTGTCATCTACATTATGTAGGAGATAGGGCACTTATAATGTGATGACAGAGCCTCTTTAAGGGTATGTCTTCCTTTTACGTCTGAAAAGACAGACTGTTTTCAGGAGAAAACAGCTGCGTAGTTTCAGACGTAAATGCTCCTCCTCGCATTATGCGAGGCGTCTTTGACGCCTGTAATCTTGAGCTGCTTTTCATTGACTTCAATGAAGAACGGCTCAAATTACGTTTCAAAGAAGTGTCCTGCACTTCTTTGCCGAGGCAGTCATTTTACGCGTCGTAGTTTGACAGCTGTCAAACGACGACGCGTAAATGACAGGTCATCTGCACAGTACGTCGGCAAACCCATTCAAATGAATGGGCAGATGTTTGCCGACGTATTGTAGCCCTATTTCCAGGCATAAATAGAGGCATAATACGCCTCGTTTACGCCTGAAAATAGGTCGTGTGAACCCAGCCTAAAGGATTTACTGCTAATGTCTTGGTGCAAGATATCACAGGACTCCTTCAGAGGTCTTGTGCAGTCCATGCCTTGATGAGTCAGAGCTGTTGTGGTGGCACGAGGGGGACCTACACTATATTAGGCAGGTGGTTTTATTGTTATGGCTGATCGGTGTATATACATCTACATGTTCACTGTGGTTGTGAACTTTATAGGGTGAGAATTGTTTACAATTTTTTTTTGTAGAATACTGTAATGTTAAATGGTAGACAATTCTTGTTTGCTAAACTGAGAAAGTTACCAATAGTAATTTAGAAGAATAAATAATAGTATAATTACTACTTTTTATTGTATAATATGTTATATTATTATAATCAGTAGTTAAATAACAAAAAACATTATTCTCAAATAAATACGTAAATGTGTATCATCTACCATAGATGTGAAAGCTAATATAAAAATTACCCATTTTACTCTGGCACTACATTGAGACTTGGGTGCACATATGAGTTTTGTTTTTATCTCATGTTGGAAGTCAGTGCTAGATGCTTTAAAGAAGTATTTAATTGTGAGACCGTGCACTGCTCCTTAGTGTTCTAGTATAGGAAAAGTAAGGGTTAATCATTTGCATTTTTATGTCTTTCAGATGCTGCACTACAAGCAGCTGGCTCTTTGTTTACTAAAAAAGACTCTAAAAATGAAGTTGTATTAAACCCCCAATCTTTGGGTTTCCTGAAAACACAGAATGATAAACCGCAACAGGCTGCACAATTACCTCTCCACGATGATCCGATTTTGGGCGCTGAACAGCATCAAACGGATTCTATCAAAGGACATGTCACAGAAGTAGTGAAAATAGAAAAAACTCATCAAATTATGCAGAAAGTACAAAATACACATTGCAATTCACATTATGTTGAATCTCCTCAAGAAGAGCCGTCTGTTCCTACATCTGATGCAGGAGTTATTCCTAACCATATTAATGAAAAAACTCAATATGGGGCGCCTCCACGGGTACAAATGCATCATCAAGTGTTCAAGAGCCATGGTCAAGAGAAAATGTCATATTTACATACAGATCTAATCCTGAAAAAAACAATTACCAAAAATGGACCTTCACAAAATGCACCTCAAGATTACAATTCACCTCAAGTCATTCTGCACACATCAGGTTTCTCATTGGTAATGGGACAGCAGATGAATGGGCCTGATAACAAAGCAATGGAAACTGATTTAGCTGACGCCATCAATTCTTTAACTGAGCAGAAGACATATGATAGCAGCGAAATGTTAAAGGGTCTAGAACATTCACAACAAATACTATCTGATCTTAATTCAAGTATGTTGTTGCAGGACACAAAGCCTCTGTCAAAAACACATCAATTATCAGTTCTTCATGTAGAGAAGGAGCAACAAGACACTGAACACTTAAAGCGACAATGCTCAAAGAAAACAATGGATACCCATGGGCAAACAGAATCTCCATCTTTACAGTCGAAGAGAAACTTACAAACTGCAGATGATTGCAACATGATACAATATCCACTATCACTTTCTGGAGATAGTCTACAAGGTAAAAATGTCCATGTACAAGTAGAAAAGTCATCTTCGACACAGAAAAAACTTGACTCCCAAAACGGAAAAAAGGTTGAACAAGCAGCATATCCATCTTTAAATTCACAAGAAAAAACGTTCGATTCCCAGATTCTAAACAATATAAATGTTTCTTCAGCTTTATCATTCAATGAAAGGGCACCAGATGTTCCAAGTAAAAATGTCATTGAAAAAACATCACAACATGGGGCAAGTATTTCTACACCCACAAATGTACTGGTTGCAAGCGCTCATGATCTCTTTGTGCATAGCACTGAACAAGCTGTGCCAATGTCATCCGATGCTCAGAAAGCGATTAATATTTGTACCAGCGAAAGAAAACAAAATAAATCCCCTCTTCCAACAAAGGGCCTTGATGAATACGCTTCTTTCGAAAGGAATGGTCAAACCAATATTTCATCTTCAAAACTAAACGAAGAAATCGTTCATCCCCCCAAAAACACACCCAAGCAGCCTCCGATCTCTGGTGCACAAAGTGAACTTCAAAACAATTTGCAAAGTTTGTCAGAACAGGAAAACGTGAACACATGGCAAACAAGTCAAGGGCAGGTCTGCTGTATTTTATGAAACCCAAAATTTGAAAATTGGATGAAATTTTTTTTACGGTTTGCAGTTATAAAAGCAGTATCTACTAATAGATCACTTTCTGTGGAATGTCAGCACTGATAAAGAAAAGAAAGTAATTTAAGTATAAAACTTTATGGTATTGTGTGTTTTATGTGGATGTAGTCCAAAAATAAAGCGGCATCTGCTGCAGTGATTATTAAACAAATCTTCATTATGTATAAGTAAATCCAGCAATCATGATTAGAACCTGGCCACATATGATTAGCTAAATTGAAAATTACTCTCTGAAGTTATCCTCTGAATTAAGGGATTCTCTGGGGCGAAAAGCCCTGGGCCCTCCACAAATCAGCATTATAAAGGGGGCCGTCGCTCTCCAGTGAGCATCGCGGCCTCTTCAATGATTATCTAGGCACATAGACTTGCATGGCTGTGCCTGGTACTGCAGATCATCTAAAAAGAAAAGGGAATTGATCAGTGGGGTCTCTCTTCCAGTGAAGCATGCAACAGATTTATTAACAGGGTACCGACCTGGTGTTGTTCTAAGAAAAAATAATTATAACGAAATACAGTGCTTGAAAAATATTGTCATACAATGAACACATAATAGTGCAAAAATGTCCTCTAGTGATACCTTCAGGCAGAGCCCAGACAGTATTGTCATACAGTACCCAAATAATAACATCAAACAGTATCCAACAACTGTTTACAGGAATACGCACACAGGCAGGCACACATATATACATGTATGCATACATTTGCACACGCACATACACAAAATGACACTTTTAAAGGTCCTCTTACACGACCCGTCCTTGTTGATCGGCACTCGTTTTCTCCTTTCACAAGGAGCTAGTATGGGAATGAGCACTTGTTACTCCGATCACTCGTCCCCATACATTATTATTATGTCGGCAGCCCATCTCCCTGTTTTCACAGGGAGATGTGCTGCGGACAACGATAATATTTTAGGCCGCTAAAACGATACGATCAGCAGAGGAACAAGCGTTTGCTCGTTCATCTGCTGATCGCTGCCCTGTTTACACAATTTATCGGCAACGAGCGTTCTAGCTTAAGGCTGGATTCACACGATGAACCCAGCCTAACACTTCATGTCTTCACTGCAGATAAATAGATAGGAGTGGAATAGGAGCTGCTAGTAGGGGAAGGGCATCATTAGGTTTGGCAGAGCCAGAATGTGCACTGGTGATTTGATTCTCCTAGGCAAATTGTATAGTACAGCATTTGGAAGCCTAGACCACTGGGCGGCAGCAGCCCTGACTGAAACTGGCCATACACGTTATAAAAAAGTTGTCTGAGCGAACCGACTTCTGAAGTGTATAGGGGCATCCTAACCACAGATTCCCCTCTCCCCATTGAAAAAAACATGCACACTTGTCCAAGGTCAGTGTGCATGTTAATGAAGGCGTCAGAAGGAATAGCTGTCGGCCGACCAAGCATTATGTGTATGGCCAGCTTTAGAATTCAGCGTTTTCCCATGAATTACTTTACATTGTTTGGTATGAGACGACACACATAAGTGGTAATAATAATTTGCCATTAGAGACACAATTGTGGTAAATTGGTCATTTTAATCAATACAAAATATTGGTTCACATTTTATTATCAATGTTAAAGTATACAATTATTATTGTGAGTGTAAGAATCTATGTGGGATAAATGAACTGCCATTCATATTGGCATTATAGATAATCTATTCAATTTGCAAAATAGAATTATGAACAGAAATATAACAACAATTAAGAAATGGAAAACAACTACTAATAGCTTTGTTATTTCCTTTAAAGATAATAATGTTACAATGTGCTTGTTTAACATGCAGATGTAGGGTGCATAGTCCTTGCCTATACTGATATTATCTTCAGGAGATGAGCAAACCACCGGACACCACATATTAACCCCTCCACTTACCTAGATAACAGGGAAGCTTGAATTAACCACTCCACTGTGCTATACCACAGGGAAGCTGGAATTAACACCTCTACTACCATAGACCACCAGGGAAGCAGGCATTTACCCTTTCACCGCCCAAGACACCCAGAGATTCTGGCATAAACCACTCCTCCTCCCTGAACCACCAGGGACACATAAACCCTTTCACTACGTTAGATCAACAGGAAAAGCTGGTGTTACTCTTTCCATTGCTTTTTACCACTTTAGTTGCTGGAATTAATTCCTTCACTACCCTCAGCCACCATGGATAAAACGTTTTAACATCTCTAAAGTTCCCATCTGTTTATATGCTAAAGTATATTTATATTTAATAGGTGCACTGTGCCTTTAAGCGCTGTAAGCAAGTGATGAATATGTGTGCTCTTTAATGTATATCGAGCTGTTATGCTGTTTTACCCCCCTCCCCGAGGTGGCATCTTACTGGAGGAGTGGTCAGTCTAGCCTATTGTACTTCTGCTGCATTTGTAATATGTAATGTACTATAACGCTATTGCTGTTTATTTGTAAGGTAAATGATGGTTGGCTCATTAGCAATCTATATTGTGGTCGCTGGGAAGTACAGCCTAACTGCCATTTATTACTGCATTGACACTCCAGAATAGTGCCAGGATGCTGGGGGTAGCTTTTGCTCTATAAAACGACAGTATCCTGAGCCGCGTCACAGAAAGAGAGAGAGAGAACTGCTATGGGCAGGGGTGGGATCCGGCCGATTCGTCCTGATTATCCCAAACCAATTGTAAAAATGACAGCCGTTTCAGAGAACCATGGTGAAGTGGGAATCGGGAACCAGATCCCTGCACTCAATTGTATCTGATACTATTTATTAGTCTATTTCTGCCTGGCGAGGCACAGGATGCCTAGGCATTCGGTGCTTTAGCAATGATGCAGTTAGCGCGATGACAACATCGCGCCACTGTGTCGTTCTGCTGGAACGGGGACAGGTGAGCATGTAATTTTTTTTTTTTTCAGTGCGCAGTGTGGGGAGCACTATCTACAGGGGGCACTATCTACAGGGGCCTCTACAGGGGGCACTATCTACAGCCTGTAGACTACAGGGGGCAATATCAACAGGGGAATCTATGGGGGACCCTATCTACAGCAGACTCTATGGGAGGCACAATCTACAGGGGGCTCTATGAGGGGCACTATCTACAGGGGGCTCTATGAGGGGCATGATATCTACAGGGGGCATTGTGAGTGGCACTATCTACAGGGGGCACTGTGTGTGTGTGTGTGTGTGTGTGTGTGTGTGTGTCTGTGGTGCTTAACTTTACAGTGTTTAACACAATTTTATTTATAGGCACAGTGTATGGTACTATAATATTCAGGGGCACAGTGTATGGTGCTATTATATTCATGGGAACAGTGTATGGTGCTATTATATTCAGGTGCACAATGTATGGTACTATTATATTATGGTATATTCAGGGGCCCAGTGTATGGTGCTATTATATTTAGGGGCACAGTGTATGATACTATTACATTCAGGGACATAAAGTGTGGCACCATGAGAATTTTAGCTTCGATTATAGGTGTGGAAATGTCGGAAAAGTGAGGAACCGAAGACATCTGAGTGGCAAACTCTGCAGAAATGGGTCGTGACCAGGAGGCATCATCATGGAGGTCTGAAATGGATGGAAAAGAAAAGAGAAAAAGAACGACTCCAATCTGAGAAAACTTCACCTGTGAGTAACTAAATGTAAATAATTATTCTCCTTGTGACTGATCACTACTGTAACCACTGTATGATCTGCAGTAAGATGATGGTTGTATCGTTTTTTTTTTGTGAAACAGCAACTCCCAGCATATCCTTACCATAGTTCAGGCCATACCGGGAGCTGTAGTTTTATGTTGTACAAACTTATATGGCAGGGGTCAAACTGAATTTGCAAACGATCTCTGCGCTTTGTGCTTGTGCTGTATATATGTACTGAGTTTGGTTCTGGTGCTTTATTTATGTACTGATCTTGGTTCTTGGGCTGTATTTATGCGCTGAGCTCTGTTCTGGTGCTGTATATATGTACTGAGCTTGATTCTGGTGCTGTTTTTGTGTACTGAGCTTGGTTCTTGTGCTGTATGTACATACTGAGCTTGGTTCTAATGCTGTATATATGTGCTTAGTTTGGTTCTAGTGCTGTATATATATAACGAAGAAAAACAGCAGCACTCACTTCAGGAAGGAATTGTACGTATATCTGGGTGCACAGCAAGTAGTCCCGATCCTAAGTACAGATATGAATAAAGAAAATCTTGCAACACTCCAATAAGAAAAATCGTGAAGTTTATTCAGTCCACATCAATCAAAGGTGCAACTTTTCTGCCCTACAATAGGACCTTTCTATTATTTTCTTTATTAATTTATATATATGTACTGAGCTTGATTCTGGTGCTGTATTTATGTACTGAGCTTGCTTCTGGCGCTGTATATATGTACTGAGCTTGGTTCTGGTGTTGTATATATGAACTGAGCTTTGTTCTGGTGCTGTATTTATGTATTGAGCTTTTGTTCTAGTGTTGTATGTATGTACTGAGCTTGATTCTGATGCTGTATTTATGTACTGAGCTTGGTTCTGGTGCTGAATTTATGTGCTGAGCTGCGTTCTGGTGTTGTGTATATATGTACTGAGCTTGGTTTTGGTACTGTATCTGTGAATTAGCCGGGAGATTTGTCGTGGCTTACTGCGCACGCCAAACTGTCCTACACCGTTCTGACAGTGCACAGCCCAACTAAATGGGCTGAGCATGCTTAGGATATTGAATGTGCGCATATAGGTCTATACGTAATGGGTGAGTTTTATATAATCTATGGATAAGTAGGTATGTACGCTTATGTAATTATATACATATCGTGGCAATGCAGTTAAACATTCTGGACAGGGAGTTTCTTTATTTAGAGTCCACTTTAATATAGGGTGTATTTGGAATATCGTAATTGTTTTATTTTAATATGAGAATCATTTTCCGTGGAGCAATACACTACGAAACACCGTGATTTCCCCCCGGTGCGTACGTCTTTGTCATCAAAACAGAAAACCTGTTGTTAAAGCTTTTAATCCCACCTCTGGCTATAGGGCTGTGTGAGGAGTGTAGAGCTGAAAGCATAGGACAGCGCTTACTCAGGGCCTGAGTCTCACGTCCTGGAGCGTGCTACGGGTGACAACCTGGAGCCTCCCTATGATTGTGTGCGAGAGTCGTGTGAGCAGTGGTGGGTACAGGCAGGAGCCTTCTCACGACTACAGCAAGCAAGCAGTCAGGTGAGAACTACTAGGCCTAACAATGCCAGACTGGCTCCTGTATCAGTGAAGTATTCCCATGGCCAAAGTCTGCCTGAGCCATGTCTAGGAGCTGTGCACCTCATAATGAGCCATATCTAAACTCATTTATTGCAAATTTTTCTACAGCGTTTCTGCAGCAAAATCCAAATCAGTTAGGTGCGGATTTTTCTACAGGTTTCACCCAGTCTACATTGAAAAGGATTAGAAAATCCGCAGCATGATCTGATTTCCGTGCAGAAAATGTTCAGCAGCGTGTGGATGAGATTTAAAAAATCCACTTGCCTGTAGCAGTCTTCTGTTGGGGATTTTGCACCAGTCTGATTGGATGCTATGGGCAACTGTTACATTTTTTCTCCGCATCAGTTTTTATAAATTTCCACATATATGTTTATTTCTCTTCTTGTAGCTTCCCCTTAGTATATTCTGACAGCTGTGATAGTTCAGATTGCCTAGCATGCACATGACTTCTGCCTGGTCGACCACCATTATAGTACATGTGGCTACATGTACAGATGTTGTTACAGGTTCTGCACAATAGGTGCGCTCCCCAACCACATAGACCTTTTAAGCAGCAGCAATCTTGCAAAAACTGTGCAAAAAACAATGCAGCGTCGGGGTGAAATCATATAAAACAAAGGGGGAACTGTACAGAAACAAGAACTATAGTAAGTAACATGCTATCTTTGTGCAAACAAGTTTGGGAAGATGCTAGAGGAAATTATAATAGAAAATTTAATCAGCAGATTATTGACGGATTATTAGCAGATCTTCATTGACGTGCTTCAAAATAAAGTTTGAAAAATTATAAACATAACCCTTGATAAATAGAGCAAAGTGGAATCATTCAGCAAATCTCTATCGGCCACTAAGGTCTTGCCTGCATTGACCCTCACACACTCTCCAGCTCTGCTCAATCTCCAGTACTTGATCACACACAGTAACTTTCATACCATCCTGAACATCTTCAGAAATGACTGGCTGATATTATAGCAGGAAAACAAGATAGTACCAACTAAATTTCCTTTCCATGCTTTCAGTCTCATGTCTATCCTCTTACTACTCAGTTTACGATGTTAGTAGTCAACCTACTAACAGTAAATGCTGCAGCTAGTATAGAAATAACTTAGTAGTTCAGATAAGTTCGACCTAGGTCCTTCATATGATCAATAGAACTGGAAAGGAACAAATTATTTCCATCAACTACTTCTGATGATCAATAGTATGATAGTCTTCCAAGTGGCCTTGAAGTGCTAGTCCATAGTCTAGGCAAAGAAGTCGTAGACACACCGTGCACTAACTGTCCTTGTAGTCTTATTGGTGCCATATTATTTGGTGACTGAAATGAGATAAGGTTAGACTCTCGAGGCCTGTTGTCTTCAGGAAAAGCTCTTTGTCTCATCAGTAGCATAGCTGGGGTATCCTTTATAGACCATCTTGATTTGCTCTGGTGGGGAAAATTAAAGATATGTTAAAACTTACTAACTAGGAAATTTGTCTGTATGTAGTAGCATATGTATATCATTTTATGAGTTGTAACTTTATGTCGCAAACTAGTACAGTAAATGTCTTTAATCTAACATGAATGAAATATGACCGGTGCTGGATTATCAGACAGTCATAGGGGAGGGAACCGTCAGGAAGAAAGGCCAAATAAAATCTTAAAACATAGGTGCAGATTTACTAAGATTGATGTTTTATACGCCAGTCTTAGCTATCTTCTGTGCTGGAGTAAGATGCAACAGATTTATTAAGTGTGGTATATTATATTTGTCAGAACTCGTTAGATGTGCTAGAAAAACAATTTCTTCTCATGGCTAGCATACATATACCAATGATTGTAAGGCTGGGTTCACACGAGCATGTTACGTCCGTAATGGACGGAACGTATTTCGGCCGCAAGTCCCGGACCGAATACAGTGCAGGGAGCCGGGCTCCTAGCATCATAGTTATGTAAGACGCTAGGAGTCCCCGCCTCACTGCAGGACAACTGTCCCGTACTGTAATCATGTTTTCAGTACGGGACAGTAGTTCCACGGAGCATCGTACATAAATACGATGCTAGGAGCCCGGCTCCCTGCAGTGTGTTCGGTCCGGGAATTGCGGCCGAAATACGTTCCGTCCATTACGGACGTAACATGCTCGTGTGAACCCAGCCTTAGCGTAAAATGGAACACACCCATAATTAGGCATTTTTTACGACTCCTCTTAGCCGTGCTATTTCTCTAAATACTTTGATAAACTGTGAGTTAGGCGTAAATAATGTCAAAAAGACATGATAAATTTGTTGTATGCCATGTTGGCCCCATTTTCTGTTAGATTTCTAGCACATTTTGTTTAGTAAGAATACCCTAATCTTTCATATTTAAATATTCCATAACTAGTTCAAAATTAAGTCCTAGGTCACACCTAGCATAAATAAAAAAATTTATGCTGCTTTTTTTGTCTGCAGTAGAACAAATGCAACATCCAGATTTTATATTTGTCAATTTTCTTAAAGGGAATGTGTTGCCAGAAAAACATGTTTTTTTTTAAAAAATTAAACATTTAGTGTGTGGGTGATTAAACATTGTTCAAATTTTTTTTTTTTTTTTGCACGAGTCCAGGAAATATTATAAATTATTTCTAATTTATAATACTACCCATTTTTGGTCACTAGATGGAGCTGTTCCCAAAATTGCAGCATTGCAACATTGGGTTAAAAGCCCTCGCTCTAGTGAGCTCTCAGCATTCCCCCCTCCTTTATCCTGGCTAGTGCCGGGATAAACGAGGGGTTTGAACGATGTAACCTCCTACACTGTGTGTCGCCATTTTTTGAGCTAACCCACAGTGTAGTAGGTTTACATACAGTAGTAAACACACACAAACACGAACATACATTGAAATCTCTTACCTGCTCCTGCCGCCGCGGCTCCCTCCGGCCCGTCCGCTCCGTTTGCTGCCGCTGGTGCAAGTGC
The DNA here is from genome assembly GCF_050947455.1 of Rhinoderma darwinii. Classification (NCBI taxonomy): domain Eukaryota; kingdom Metazoa; phylum Chordata; class Amphibia; order Anura; family Rhinodermatidae; genus Rhinoderma; species Rhinoderma darwinii. The sequence continues at coordinate 61,424,053 of NC_134696.1, read as the reverse complement.
ACAAATCCGGAAGCCGCGACCGGAAGTAGTAATATTACTGTCCGGCCGCGACTTCCGGTCCACAGGAAAATGGCGCCGGACGGCGCCAATTTCGAATAGGACTGTGTGGGAGCGGCGCATGCGCAGTTCCCACACAGACGCCGTACACTGCAGTCAATGGGACGGGAGCCGTTCGCAGTCCCTATGGGACTGTGGCTGCCGTATTCCATGTCTGTATGTGTCGTTAATCGACACACACAGAAATGGAACAAAAAATGGCAGCCCCCATAGGGAAGAAAAAGTGTAAAAATAAGAAAAAGTAAAACACAAACACACAAATAAATATAAACGTTTTTAATAAAGCACTAACATCTTGAACATATGAAAAATGTTTTGGGTGATGACACTGTTCCTTTAAATGCAGTTACACAGTTGCATTTTCCATAGAAGCAGCTGTAGGAAAAGTCCTGAGAAACTGTTTCTTTAGGAAGTACTACAACCGTGATTGTGGCAAAACCGCAACAAAACCACAAAATGTACTAAAATACTAGTTGCATAAAAATATTTTACTATCATTCCTTTAACCAGTTCAGGACCGGGCTATTTTGATCCTTCAGAACCAGACACCGTTTAGCCCTTTTTAGCACTCGTTAGTTAAACAGCTATAACTTTTTTATTTGTTGGGCTAGCGACGTGATTTTTGCGATGTTTTTTTCCATAGACAATGCAGGTTTATTTTTTGTAATAATTTTTATACACATCCTTTTTGCTATTTAAGAATTTTTAGGCTTAAAGTTTGAAAACAATAGTAAAAAAATAAGCTTTTATAATTTTTAGCTTTTTTTTCTGGTAATAACATAGTTTTACCGTAAAATAGACCTTTTTTTTGTGATTGTCATTGTCTACCGTAAATTTTAATATGTTACTTAATTGCCTCAGGGCTAGAGTTACGACAATGATTGGCGGGGGGAACATTTTTTTGAAGGTGGGTATTTCATGTGTATTTATTATTTTATTTTTTTTCACTTTATTTTCCTTTTATTTTTTATTACTATGGTCTGTCCCTCAAAGGTGAGAAAAGACCTTTGGGGGACATTATTTTTTTTCTTCTTTTACACCATGGTTTTCCACTGTAACTGGGGCTGCACAGCAGACTATTGTCACTAATAGGGCTGTGCTGAGTCTTGCAAGACCCAGCAGTAGTCTGCCACTAACGGCATCCCGGCGATCATGTAACCAGTCACATGATCACCGGGACCAATAGAGGCAGCGGCGCTGCCGATGCCTCTGTTCATATACACAGCGCGCATTGAGCTCTGTGTAAAAGTGATCAGAGAAGATAGAAACAGCGAAAGCCTATCATCTCCTCAGGGGCCCTGGCAGTCGCTGACTGCCGGAGACCCGACATTCAGATGCCCGATCGCTCGGGCAGCAAGCTAAAACCCGCGCAGTGAATAGATTATGGCATGGGTTTTAAGGACCCTGACCCCTGGCAGTAAACAGACAGCCAGTGGTCGGGAACCATTTAAAGGGTTTTCGAAGTTCAGGAAAAAATGGGGGATACTGTGTGGGGCACTGTGTGTGGCACTGTCTACAGGGGCACTGTGTGTGGCAATGTCTACAGGGGGCACTGTGTGTGGTATTATCTACAGATGGCACTTTATGTGTCAATTCTACAGGGGCACTGTGTGTGGCACTGTCTACAGGGGGCACTGTGTGTGGCACTATCTACAAGGAACACTATGTGTAGCACTGTCTATTGAAGGCACTGTGTGTGGTACTGTCTACAGGGAGTACTGTGTGTGTGTCACTTTCCACAGGGGGGAACTGTGTGGGGCACTAGCCCAAACTGCACATAAGTTAAAAAAAAACTATCCAGGGCTGCTGCAGGCTGCATTCTCGCGGTCATTAGTCCCACCTGCTGATGAAGGGGGGTGGGGCATGTTCAGGGGGAGTCAATTGCGGCCAGGGAACAGGGGGCCGGTGGCACAGCACATTAGCTGTACAGAGCAGACTGTCAGAGATTGTGATGAGGCAGGTGCTGGAGTCTCTCCCTGACAGTCTGCTCCACTGTGCTGCTGTGCACTATCCCGTCTGTCTAAACCTCCAGCAGCTGTATAGGGTTTATAGTGTTTTAAATGTAAGTGTATATAGTGTAAGTGTGTTTGTGTATTACATATACGTGTGTATAGTGTATATATTGTATAGTGTGTGCTGTGTGTATAATGTAAGTCTATAGTGTGTGTGTGTATAGTGTATATAGTGTAAGGCCTTATTCACAAGAACATGTCAGTTTTGCTCGCGTAAAAATGCAGCGGTTTTTCCTGCATTGCTGTTCCGTGTGACATCAGTGTTTGGTGCGTGTCTGCGATTTTTACGCGCGTATGTCATCAGTATGCCACGCGTTTCACGTCAGAAAAATAAACTGAAGGAGGTGTTTTTCTTTTTCAAAATAATTTCTTTAGCAACTGTTGCTTGAATCATGCACAGCGCACGGATGTGCATCCGTGTACTGTCTGTGATTTTCATGCACCCATTGACTTCAATTGGTGCGTGATGCGCAAAAAACGCACAAGTATAGGACATGCAGTAAGTTTCACCCAGCGGACACATGCTGCGTGAAAAACACTGAATGTCTGAATGGCCCCATTGACTTGCATAGGTCCGTGTGACGTGCGTTATTTACACGCGCGTAACATGGACATGAAATTAGGCCTGTCTATATAGTGTGTGTATAGTGTATATAGTCTTAGTCTACATAGTGTGTGTGTATAGCGTATATAGTATAAGTCTATATTGTGTGTGTATAGTGTATATAGTATAAGTCTATATAGTGTGCTGTGTGTATAGAGTTTATAGTGTGTATAATGTAAGTCTATATAGTTTAAGTGTGTGTGTGTATACAGTGTGTGTGGTTTGAATATATAGTGTGTGGTGTTACTGTGAATTGTATATAGGGTGTTTAGTTTCTACATTTTTGTGTGTGAAATTGTTTCCCACCCATAGAGCCGTCTGCAGTCAGTCAGATGCTCAGAACCCCCCATTGCAGTATAATCTCCCCCATAGAGCCCTCAGTAGTTATTATACTGCAAGGGAGTGGGGGGTCAGAGCGTCTGAATGACTGATGAGGTTTCTATGGGGGGTAACTCCTCCCCCCAGAGCCATAGGAATCAGACACTCAGACTCTCCCATAGAGCACTCAGCAGTCAGTCAGACGCACTGATTCCCCCCTTGCAGTATAATCCCCCCATATAGCCCTCAGGAGTTATTTTACTGGAAGGGGAGGAGTGTCTGACTGCATAAAGGGTAACTAAACTTTTTTTTAAAATTGATATGTCATAGTGACATGTCAAAAGTTCTGATCGGTGGGGGTCCGGGCACTGAGACCCCACCAATCGCTAAAACAATGCGGCAGAAGCGCTCAGGTGAGTGCTGTGCCATTTTGTTTCTGATTGTCGTTCCTCTGATAGCTGAGCAAGTGGTGTATAGGCTCAATAGAAAGTCTATGAGTCCGCTCCGAGGAAAGGCTGTCAGAAATTAAGTGGAACAGCACTCACCCCAAGCACTTCTGCCGCTTTGTTTTAGTGATCGGAGAGGGGTCTCAATGCTCGGACCCCCATCGATAAAAACTTCTGACATATCACTATGACACGCCAAAAGTTTTTTAAAAGTTTAGTTACCCCTTGGGGACTGAATTTATTGGTCTGAGTAGGGGTTTGGTCTGGGGTATAAAACAATTTAGGGTGTTTCGTTTCTGAATTTTTGTGTTGCTATAGATGCTGAAAATGGCTGCACAGTCAAGGGGCAAATATTTCTCATCAGGAAACTCTGCAGTCATCAGGAGAAGTCGCCATAACGGTGTGTGTCAGATGGAGAAGAGAAGAAAAGAGAACGACTCCCATCAGAGAAGAAATCACTTGTGAGTCATTGGATTTATAGAGCTGTCCCCTCTCTTGACATGTCTGTTATAGGAAATCCTTGTATTCTATAATAAGTCTTTGTGTACCCAGGACTAATAGACAAATGCGTGTTACCATTCCCATTGTCAATAGGATGTGTGATACACAGTGTGATACTGTCAGCGATGGTTGGAGACTGTCAGTATGTAGGGACACAGCCCTTTGACAAGGGGAATCGTAACGGTCATTTGTAAACGCTCACACAGAAAGGTGGTGTTTAATATAGACACGGTGTGGCAGGGCGGTGGTGGAGAAGGGGGGCCCAAGCTTGTGGAACGGTCCAGGGCCTATGGTCTACTTTATCCGCCACTGCGCGGCAATACCAGTTATGTTAACTTTTTTTTTTTTTTTTTACATTGATTTAGGGGAAAAATGTGAAAAGGTTTTTTTTTTTTACTTTTAACCCGTTAGTGACCGCTCATAGTGTTTTTACGGTGGCCACTAACGGGCTTTATTCTGATACAATAGCCTTTTTACGGCGCTGCATCGGAATAAATAAACAGAGCGGCAGAAGGGCTCAGGTGAGTGCTGTGCCACTTTGTTTCTGATCTCAGCTACCGGAAGTAGCTGAGGGCTCGGGGCATCCCTGCTCTAACGGGTGAGATCGATATCAGTATCGATCTCACCCGTTTAACCCCTCAGATGCGGCACTCAATAGCGAGTGCCGCATCTGAGTGGTTTTGGAGACAGGGAGGGAGCTCCCTCTCATCCCACTAGGATGCCGGGTGCCGGTGTCTTCTATGGCAGCCGGGCGCCTAATAAAGGCCCACAGGTCTGCATGTAGTGAATGCCTGCTAGACCATGCCAGAGGCATGGCCTAGCAGATGCCTGCCCGTTTTAAACGGACAGGCAGTAATACACTGCAATACAGAAGTATTGCAGTGTATTATAAATGCGATTGGAGGATCGCATTGTGAAGTCCCCTAGTGGGACTAGTAAAAATGTTAAAAAAAAGTTTCATAACGTTAAAAAAAAAAGTGAAAAATAAATGAAAAACCCACTTTTTCCCCTTACAAACTGCTTTATTATTAAAAAACAAAATAAAGTAAAAAAGTTACACATACTTGGTATCACCGCGTCCGTAACCACCCCAACTATAAAGTTATTACATCATTAAAATGCACGGTGAACGTCGTAAAGTAAAAGTCCAAGTGGGCGTGTATTATGTGCGTACATCGGGGCGTTTTTAATACTTTTACTAGCTGGGCGTTCTGATGAGAAGTATCATCCACTTCTCTTCAGAACGCCCAGCTTCTGCCAGGTGACGCTGTGACGTCACTCACAGGTCCTGCATCGTGTCAGACGAGCAAGGACACATCGGCACCAGAGGCTTCAGTTGATTCTGCAGCAGCATCGGCGTTAGCAGGTAAGTCGATGTAGCTACTTACCTGCAAACGCTGATGCTGCTGCAGAATCAACTGTAGCCTCTGGTGCCGATGTGGCCGAAACGATGCAGGACCTGTGAGTGACGTCACAGATCTGCACTGCCAGAAGCTGGGCGTTCTGAAGAGAAGTGGTACTTCTCATCAGAACGCCCAGCTAGTAAAAGTATTAAAAACGCCCCGATGTACGCACATAATACACGCCCAGTTGGACTTTTACTTTTAAACACGCCCAGTTGTACTTTTGCAAGCCTCATTTGCATAACTACAAAAATGGTCATAACTTGGCCAAAAATGCTTGTTTTTTCAAAATAAAAACGTTACTGTAATCTACATTGCAGCGCCTATCTGCTGCAATAGCAGATAGGGGTTTCAAAATCTGGTGACAGAGCCTCTTTAAAGAAAATGTGATAAAAAGTGATCAAAAAGTCGCATCTACCAATAAAAACGACAAGTCGTGACGCCAAAAAAAAAGCCCTCATACAATTGCATCGGCAAAAAAATAAAAGAGTTATGGCTTTTCAAATCTAGAGACACAAAAACAAATAATTGTGAACATTTTTTGTAAAAGTAGTAAAACATATGAAATCTATATAAATTTGCTATCTCTGCAATTGCAAAAACACGCTGAATAAAGTTATTGTGTTATTTATCCCACACGGTAAACGGTGTAAATTTAGGACGCAAAAAAGTGTGGCGAAATTGTTGTTTTTTTTCTATTCTCTCCCCAAAAAATTTTAAGAAAAGTTATTCAATAAATTCTATGTACCCCAAAATGGTGCTATTAAAAATTACAACTTGTCCCGCTAAAAATAAGACCTTATACAGCTATGTCGACGCAAAAATAAAAAAAAGTTATAGCTCTTTGAATGAGACGATGGAAAAACGTAAAAAATAGCTTAAAGGGGTTTTCCGGAAGCAAAAAATTACTTTTAATTAAACTAAACAATGGAAAACATTTAACTTTGTAATGTACTTACGTTTGATTAGCTGGATGTATCGTCGTATCCCCTCTTCCGTCACGTGACCGCTTGTCAATGTAAAATTTGCACTTCCTGTGCATACCCGTCCATTCGTGCCTAACTTCCGGTTTCCGGTTTTCACATTGTACGGTTACGTCATAAATGACGTAACTGTACCACGTGTTTCTCCATCTGCTTAGAGCATGCGTGGTTGACACTACCACGCATGCTCTGTTAAATGATATGGCTGTGTCTTCAGCAGCCGTGTGTTACATTGCGCATGCGCAAGTTTTAATATGTGGTGTTGGTGTGTACTGTGACGGCTCGCTCTCTCCTTCTCCTCCTCACAGACCGAAGTGCATGTGAGGAGGTGGAGGAGGAGGGTGTTTTTTTGCTCACTGTAGGAGCGGAATCCCCAAGCCCGGGATTGGGGATTCCGCTCCAGGAGAAGTCACAGACTTCACTGTGTCCATATTTTTACGATCGCCGAGTGTCTGTGTCTCCCGCGGCAGCCGGAGACCTAATAAAGACCCCCAGGTCTGCCTGTGGTGAATGCCTGCTAGATCATGCCGCAGGCATGACCTAGCAGATGCCTGTCCGTTTTAAACGGACAGGCAGTAATACACTGCAATACAAAAGTATTACAGTGTATTATAAATGCGATCACAGAATCGCATATTATAGTCCCCTAGTGGGACTAGTAAAAAAGTGAAAAAAAAGTTTAATAAAGTTAATTTAAAAAAAAATGTGAAAAAAAAAATGAAAAACCCAGCTTTTCCCCTTACAAAATGCTTTACTATTAAAAAAACAAAATAAAGTTAAAAAGTTACACATATTTGGTATCGCCGCGTCCGTAACGACCCCGACTATAAATCTATTACATTATTTAACCCGCACGGTGAACGCCGTAATTTTTTTTATAAAAAAACTATGGAAAAATTGCTGTTTTCTGTGAATCCTGACATTAAAAAAATGTGATAAAAAGTGATCAAAAAGTCTACTCCAAAATGGTACCAATAAAAACTACAAAGCCCTCATACAACCGCATCGGCGAAAAAATAAAAACGTTACGGCTCTTCAAATATGGAGACAGAAAAACAAATAATTTTGAAAAAAAAGCGTTTTTACTGTGTAAAAGTAGTAAAACATACAAAAACTATATACAAATTTGGTATCGTTGCAATCGTAACAACCCGCTGAATAAAGTTATTGTGTTATTTATATCACACGGTAAACGGCGTAGATTTAAGACGCGAAAAAGAGTGGTGAAATTTCAGGTTGTTTTCTATTTCCCCCCAAATAAAAGTTAATCAATAAATATGTCCCCCAAAATGGTGCTATTAAAAAATACAACTTGTCCCGAAAAAAACAAGACCTTATACAGCTATGTCAACGCAAAAATTTAAATGTATCTGTTTGTAAATCAGGCAGTTATACCACACAAAATTGTTGCTAATTAACCCCTATCCGCACGAGTCAGTAACTATACGTCGTCGTGGAAGGCGACAGTGTGCGCCGGGGACTGAGAGGTCAGCTGTCTCCGACAGCTGAAACTCTACTCTTGCCGGCCAGTGGTCCTTTGCTGCTGATTTAAACAATTAAACCCTTAAATGCGGAGATCGGTTTGTGATCGTGGCATTTTACGGGTTTCTAGCACATCGGCAGACCCCGGTCTGATACAATGGCCTCCGTATCTGCCATGGACAGAAGCCTATCAGGACCAGCCTCCATCTGGAACCGGGAGGTCAGCTGTCCCCGACAGCTGACACTCCAGTATTGCCGATCAGCGGCTTATCGCCGCTGATTAAGGCATTTAACCCCTTAAATGCGGCGATCGATTTCGATCGCCGCATTTAGGGGGTTTGTAGCACATCGGCAGCCTCCATGCCATTGTGGGGGTTGCCATGGCAACCGGCGGTCCAGACTACCGAAGGCCAGGCAATGGCCTCCGGGTCTGCCATGTATGGAAGCCTATGAGGACCCCTAGGCTTGCTGTCAAAGTGACTGTGATGTCACACTGACAGTTGGAATACAGTGCACTACTAGGTAGTGTAATGTATTATAGCAGCAATTAGTGCTGCAGGTCAAAAAAGAAAGTGTAAAAAGTAGAAAAAAAGTAAAAACAAGTTAATAAAAATCTTTTATAAAAGTGTAAAAATGAAAGTAATTTTTTCCTATAATAAGTCTTCTATTATAGGAAAAAATGAAAACGTTAAAAAAGTACACATAGTTGGTATCACCGCGTTCGTAACACCGCTAACTATAAAACGAAAATGAATGAAAAAATATTTTTGGGTCACCACCCCTCCCAAGATATAGAATAAAAAGTGATCAAAAAAGTCGCATGTAGCCCAAAATAGTACCAATAAAAACTAACACTGTCCCGCAAAAAACAAGCCCTTACACAGTTTTTCTGATTGAAAAATAAAAAGTTATGAATCTCAGAATATGGCAGCACAAAAAAATAAATCATTTAACCCCTTCCCGTCGTAAACAACTTTCAGATTTTCATTTTCGTTTTTTTCCTCCCCACATTCCAGAAGCCATAACATCTTTATTTTTCCGTCGATATAGTACTATGAGGGCTTGATTTTTGCGGGACAAGTTGTAGTTTTTCGTAGCACCATTTATTTTGCCGTATAATGTACTAGGAAACGGTAAAAAAATTATTTGTGGGGTAGAAAATGGAAAAAACTGCGATTCCTCCATGGTTTTTTGAGCGCTGTTTTTACGGAATTTACTGTGCAATTAAAACAACATGTTAACTTTATTCTGTGGGTCAATACGATTATGGAGATACCAAATATATATAGTGTTTTCTATGTTTTACTACTTTTACATGTAAAAACCTAAGTGTAAAAAAGAAAATAAATTTTTCCTAATACTAATATTTCCGAGAGCCACAACTTTTTTCTTTTTCTGTCGATTAGGCTTTATTCAGACGAACGGGAAATACGTCCGTGCAACGCGCGTGTTTTTCACGCGCGTTGCACGGACCTATATTAGTCTATGGGGCCGTGCAGACGTGCGTGATTTTTACTCAGCGTGAGTCCGCTGATAAAAAGTCACGACATGTCCGTTCTTTGGGCATTTTGCGCGAATCACGCACCCATTGAAGTCAATGGGTGCGTCAAAACCATGCATGTCGCACGGAAGCACTTCCGTGCGAACAGCGTGATTCGCGCAACAGCTGTCAAAAGGATGAATGAAAACAGAAAAGCACCACGTGCTTTTCTGTTTACAAACATCCAAATGGAGTGTCATAATGATGGCGGCTGCGCGAAAAGCACGCAGCCGCGCATCATATGATGCTGCCACACGGAGCTGTTAAGTGGCGTTTGCGCACGCAAAACGCCGCGTTTTTGCGTGCGAAAAAAATGCCACGCTCGTGTGAATCCAGCCTTAAGCTGTATGAGGGCTTATTTTTTGCGGCATAAGCTGTCGTTTTTAACCCCTTAAGGACACGGCCAATTTTGGCCTTGAGGACAGAGCAATTTTTTTACATTTCCCCTCTTTGCACCCCGACGCTCATAACTCTTTTATTTTTTGTACGATGTAGTTGTATGAGACTTTGTTTTTTGCGGGACGAGTTGTACTTCATGTAGGTACCATTTTTTGGTACAAATACATTATCATTTAATTTCTATAAATTTTTATTTTGGTGAAAAAGCAGAAAAAAAGCAATTGCGCAGCAGTTTTAATATTTTTTTATTTTACACCATACACTGATCATCATAAATAATGTTATACATTTGTTGTACAGGTTATTACGGTCGTGGCGATACCAAATATGTCTGTATTATTTCATGTTTTGGGACTTATATTTTAAAAAGTTTATTTATTATAAAAAATGTGTGTTTCTGTGTATTTTTTTTACTTTTTATTTATTTATTTATCATAAAAAAAAATTTTCCATTCATTTAACTTTTTTTTTTAATCCCATAAAGGGATTTATCATTTTAATTTTTATTTTGTAACTGTAATGTACTGGCATACATCTATATGCCAGTACATTAGCCTGTGCACTGATTGTACACAGGCAGTTGTTAGGACACACCTCAGTATGCCCTAACAACAGGAAATATGTTCAGACAGCCCTGGGGTCCTTCAACGGACCCTGGGCTATCTGGCCATACGAGTTGTGGGCTTTGATCGTGTCACAGTTATTTTCTGTGACACGATCAATGTGCAGTCCCCCCTCTTTGAACGCCACGATCAGCTTTCATCGCGGCGTTCAAAGGGTTAACAGCGGAGAGAAGATGTTTCTCTCCTGTCTGCTGTCAGAGCGGTGCCGTGGCTGTGTATTACAGCCATTTCCCCGCTCTCAATCGCGCGCACAGATGCGCGCAGGGACGGCTGTCACACAGTACGAGTATGCGCGTCCTAATGCGCGAAGTGCTCGCCGCTCAGGACGAGCATACTCGTCCTGTGTCGGCAACCAGTTAATAATACAATTTTGGTGTAAATCCAACGGTTTGATCACTTTTTATTTCATTTTTTGTGGGAGATTAGGTGACCAAAAAATAGACATTCTGGCGTTTGCAATTTTTTTTTTCTACGGCGTTCACTGTGCAGGTTAAATAACGATATATTATAATAGTTCAGACTTTTACGGACGCGGCGATACCAATTATGTTTATTTTTTTATTTTTTTTACTATGCTCTAGGTGAAAATGGGAAAAGGGAGTTTTTTTGAACTTTTAATATATATTTTTTTTTTTACACCCAAAAAAACTTTATTTAACTTATTTTTACTTTTTTTATTAGTCCCCCTAGGGGACTTCATCCAGCGATCGTTAGATCGCTTGCACGATATACTGCAATACTAATGTATTGCAGTATATCGTGATTCTGACAGGCACCTATTAAGTACTGCCGGAGGCAAAGCTTAATAGGTGTACAAAGATGGCGGACCTGGGGGCGTTCATTAAGCCCCCAGGCAGCCATAGCAACCATCGGCTCCCCGCGATTGCGTTGCGGGGGGGGGCGCGATGAGCTGTTAGAGGGGGTCGCCCCACTCTTTCTGACAATTTAAATGCTGCGGTCAGTATTGACCGCGGCATTTAACGAGTTAAACTAGCTACAGCTACGAGTTAAAAGCTACAGCTCATCCTGCCAAAAATAAGCCCTCACACTGCTCAATTGACCAAAAAGAAAAAAATTATGCCTCTCAGAATGTGATGACAGAAAACAATTATTTTTTTTAACAAATAGTCTTTTCTTTGTAAAAGTTGTAAAATATATTTAAAAAACTATATAAATTTGGTATCACCGTAATTGTATTGAGACGCAGAGTAAAATTAAGTTGTCGATTTTACCGGATGGTGAAAGAAGTAAAAACAAAACCCCCAAAACAATGGAAGGATCAGTTTTTTCCAATTTCAGCCCGCAAAATTTTTTTTTTCTGTTTCCCATTACATTATATGGTACTTTATGGTGTCAATAGAGACTACAACTCCCCCGCAAAAAATAAGCCCTCACACCACTCTATTAACAGAAAAATTAAAAAGTTATGGCGTTTGGAAGGTGGGGAGTGAAAAATGAAAATAAAAAAGGATCAGTCCTGAAAGGGTTAATTAATTTCTAATAAAAAAACATTTATGACCACATATGGGGTAGTACCATACTCTGGAGAAATTACTTTTTAAATGTTGGTGTGGTTTTTCTTTTTTATCCCTTGTGAAAATGTAAAAATTCAACATTTTAGTGGACAAAAAATGTTGATATTAATTTTCACGGCCTAATTCCACTTAATTCTACAAAAAACCTGTGAGGTCAAAATGCTAACTATACCCCTAGAAAAATTCCTTGAGGGGTGTAGTATCCAAAATGGGGTCACTTTTGGGGGGTTTCTACTGTTTTGGTCCCTCCAGGGCGTTGCAAATGTGACATGGCACGAAAACCATTCTAGCAAAATCTGCGCTCCAAAATCCAAAAGGTGTTCCTTTCCTTCTGAGCACTGCTGTGGGACTAAACATCAGTTTATGACCAAATATGAGGTATTGCCGTAATCGGGAGAAATTGCTTTACAAATTTTGTGGTGCTTTTTCTCCTCTTTATTCCTTGTAAAGATTCTATGTTTTAGCAGAAAAATAAGTAGATTTTCCTCTTCACAGACTAATTCCACTAAATTCTGCAAAAAAACTGTGGGTCAAAATGCTAACTATACCCCTATACCCCTGCCTTGAGGGGTGTAGTTTTCAAAATGGGGTCACTTTTTTTTTTTTTTTTTACTGTTTTACTTTTTTACTTTTTGACTGTTTTACTTTTTTTACAGCACCACAAGACCTCTTCAAACCTGACATGGTGCCTAAAATATAGTCTACAAAAAAGGAGGCCCCAAAATCCACTAGGTGCTCCTTTGCTTCTGAGGCCTGTGTTTCAGTCCATTAACATACTAGGGTCACATGTGGGATATTTCTAAAAACTGCAGAATCTGGACAATAAATACTGAGTTGCGTTTCTCTCGTAAAACCCTCTGTGTTAAAGACAAAAATGTATTACATGTGAATTTCAGCAAAAAAAAAATGTAATTTGTAAATTTCACCTCTACTTTGCTTTAATTCCTGTGAAACGCCTAAAGGGTTAAAATAATTTCTGCATGCTCTTTTGAATACTTTGAGGGATGCCGTTTTAAAAATGGGGTGATTTATGTAGACTTTCTAATATATGCTCCTGTCAAAGCCACTTCACAACTAAACTGTTCCCTGAAAAAATTGCCTTTTGAAATTTTCTTGAAAATGTGAGAAATTGCTGCTAAAGTTCTAAGCCTTGTAATGTCCTAGAAAAATAAAGACGTAAAAAAGCGATGCAAACATAAAGTAGACATATAAGAAATGTTAACTAGTAACTATTTTGTGTGGTATTACTATCTGTTTTCCAAGTAAATACATTAACATTTTGAAAATGCAAATTTTTGCAAATTTTCTCTAAAATGTGAAGTTTTTTACAAATAAATATTGAATTTATCGACCAAATTTTGTAACACAGAAGATTTTACCAGAGAAACGCAACTGAATATTTATTGCCCTGGTCCTGACGTTTTAGAAAATATCCCACATGTGGCCCTAGTATGCTAATAGACTGAAGCACAGGCCTCAGAAGAAAAGTAGCAACTAGTGGATTTTGGGGCCTTCTTTTTATTCGAATATATTTAACCCCTTAATGACCAGGCCATTTTGCACGTTAATGAACAAGGATTATTTTTTGTTTTTTCACAGTCGCATTCCAACAGTCGTAACTTTTTTTTATTCCGTTGACATAAGGGCTTTTTTTTTTTTGCGTGACGAGATGTATTTTGTAATTGTACCATTTTTAGATGCTTATAATATATTGATTAACTTTTATTAACTTTATTTTAGGAGAGAATTGAAAATAAGCAGCTATTCCAGCATTAATTTTCACGTTATAAATTTATGCCGTTTACTATGCAGCGTAAATAACATGTTAACTTTATTCTATGGGTCGGCACGATTACGGGGATACCAAATATGTAAAGGTTTTATATGTTTTCGTACGTTTGCACAATAAAAAGCCTTTTAGAAAAAAATTACTTGTTTTTGCATCGCCGCATTCCAAGAGACATAATTTTTTTATTTTTCCGTCAATGTGGCCGTATGTGGGCCTGATTTTTGCGGGCCAATGTGTAGTTTTCATTAGTACTATTTTGGGGTACATAGGACTTATAGATTAACTTTTATTTTATTTTTTTATGGGGGGAATGGGAGAAAAGAGAGAATTTTGCAGTTGTTTTTTGCTTTTTTTTGGGGACGACGTTCATCCAGCGGTTTAATTAATGTGTTAATTTTATTGTTCAAGTTGTTACAATCGCGGGGATACCATATATGTGTATGTGTTATTTGTTTTGACACTTTTACTAAATAAAACCACTTTTTGGGCAAAAAAAGTAGTTTGATTTGATTTTGACTGTAATTTTTTTTTAGTCCCACCAGGGGACTTCACTATGCGATCTGCTGATCGCATATAAAATGCTTTGGTATACTTAGTATACCAAAGCATTATTGCCTGTCAGTGTAAAACTGACAGGCAATCTATTAGGTCATGCCTCCGGCATGGCCTAACAGGAATTTGCTGAAGGCAGACCTGGGGGCCTATGTTAGGCCCCCGGCTGCCATGGAAACCCGACGGCGACCGGCGATTTTCTTTGCGGGGTGCCGATGGGGTGACAGAGGGAGCTACCTCCCTCTGTCAAACACATTAGATGTCGCTGTCACTATTGACAGCGACATTTAATGGGTTAAACAGCCGGAATCGGAGCGCGCTTCGATTCCGGCAGTTGCAGCAGGAGCCAGGCTGTGTATAACAGCCGTTCCCCCTGCCGTTGATCGCGTGGGTACAGTGGCAGTACCCGCGCCATCACAGGACGGATATATCCATCCTCCTGCGTGAACTAGCAGCTGCAGAGGACGGATATATCCGTCCTTCGGCGTTAAGAGGTTGATGCACCATGTCAGATTTGAAGGGCTCTTGCGGTGCCAAAACAGTGGAAATCCCCCAAAAGTGACCCCATTTTGGAAACTAGACCCCTCAAGGAAATTATCTAGGGGTATAGTGAGCATTTTGATCCACCAGGTTTATTGCAGAAATTATTGGAAGTAGGCCGTGAAAATGAAAATCTTCATTTTTTCAAAGAAAATGTAGGTTTAGCTAATTTTTTCTTATTTCCACAAGGACTAAAAGGAGAAAAAGCACCACAACATTTGTGAACCAATTTCTTCAGAGTAAAACAATACCACACATGTGGTCATAAACAGGTGTTTGGACACACAGCAGGGCTTAGTGTATGTTCACACGCTTAACAAAATACGGCTGAAAATATGGAGCCGTTTTCAAGGGAAATCAATCGACAGATGTTTGTAGGCGTTCTGCTTCCGATTTTTCAGACGTTTTTCAGGACGTTTACGACCCGAAAAACGGCTGAAAATAGCTAGTGTGAAAATACCCTTAGAAGGGAAAGAGCGCTATTTGGCTTTTGGAGCTAAAATTTAGCAGGAATGGTTTGCGGAGGCCATGTCACATTTGCAAAGCCCCTGAGGGGACAAAACAGTGGAAATGCCCTAAAGTGACTCCATTTAGGAAACTACACCCCTTGAGGAATTCATCTAGTGGTGCAGTGAGCATTTTGACCCCCACAGGTGTTTCATATAATTTATTAGAATTAGGCAGTGAAAATAAAAACAATCCCTTTTCTTCAATAATTCGTAGATTTAGCTCAAAATTTTTAATTTTCTCAACAAATAAAGGAAAAAAAGAACCCCAACATTTGTAAAGCAATTTCTCCCGAGTACGGCAATACCCCATTTGTGGTCATAAACTGCTGTTTGGGCACACGGTAGAGCTCAGAAGGGAAGGAGCGGCATTTGGCTTTTGGAGTGCAGATTTTGCTGGATTGGTTTCTGGGCGCTATGTCGCATTTGCAAAGCCCCTGTGGGACCAAAACAGTGGAAACTCCCCAGAAGTGACCCCATTTTGGAAACTACACCCCGCAAGGTATTCACCTAGGGATGTAGTGAGCATGTTAACCCCTCAGGTGTTTTGCAGAAATCGATGTTGCAGAGTAAAAAGGGGATTTTTCTCCATAGATATGACAATATGTGGTGCCCAGCTTGTGCTACCATAAAGACAGCCTCTAATTATTATGCTGTGTTTCCCAGTTTTAGAAATACCCTACATGTGGCCCTAATATTTTGCCTGGACTATCGACAGGGCTCAGGAGTGAAAGAGTACCATGTAAAATTGAGGCCTAATTTGTCGATTTACAAAGTATTGGTTAACAATTGCAGAGGCTCTGATGTGAAATAATAAAAGAAAACGCTCAGAAGTGACCCCATTTTTGAAACTGCACCCCTCAAGGCATTTATTAAGGGGTATAGTGAGCATTTTCACCCCACAGGTCTTTTCCATAAATGATTGAGCTGATGGTGCAAAGTAAAAATGTAAATTTTTCCCTAGATATGCCATTTTAGTGGCAAATATGTCGTGCCCAGCTTGTGCCACTGGGAAGACACACCCCAAAAATTGTTAAAAAGTTTCTCCCGGGTATGGTGATGCCATATATGTGAAAATTCACTGAAGTGATAAATGAGTAAAATGTATAATTTTTATTTCATAGCTATCTAAAAACAGGGGTACAATCACCACTGTGAAAAGCCCAACCGTGTATTTAAAAACATATTAAACAGAATACTCCCAGTCCTAGTTCGTTTGCGAACCCTTAATGACTGGGTATGTAAACAGAGATATCAAAATATGGAATCAGCGTATAACATTGGTAAAGCAGTGGTTTGGACCCTCGTTCACACAGGAGCCTGCGTTAACCGCACCAGATTCTCCCAATGTACAGATGCACAACAATGCCACTGCCCCCTACGCAAAATTCCCTCACTTCACCCGACCCTACGCGTTTCTATACTTATCAATGTTATGCGCTGATTCCATATTTTGATATCTCTGTTTACATACCCAGTCATGTTTTTAAATACACGGTTGGGCTTTTCACAGTGGTGATTGTACCCCTGTTTTTAGATAGCTATGAAATAAAAATTATACATTTTACTCATTTATCACTTCAGTGAATTTTCAAATGTTCATATTTGTGGAAGCACAATATATATCGTTAAAATACAGTGAATTATTACGAATTAGTACAGTTCATTATACAATTTAATATATCTGGGTATGGCAGCCTTTGCACTCTCTGACCTAAATACAGAAGGATGGATGAGTGAGGCAAAAAGCGTCTTCTCTGAGTGTGAACTGGCTTATACAACGCAGGGTGTGTCCCTTAAATCCACTTTTAATAACCTCGCTAGATTACACAAGGATTATACAAGAAGTTGGTGGGAAATCCAGAGTCTAGAGAACTATTTTAAGAACAAAATAGTGCCTAGAGGCCTCAGAGTCCCTATTACCCCAGCCCCCAGATTAAAGACACCTAACATTAAAGAGAGGTGGGAGCAGGAGATTACAGGGAGTTCACTGAGATTTATGCAAATTTTGGTTGAGGAAGAGATTATTCAGTTTGATCACATCAGAGTGGAACTGAAAAAAGAGATTGAGACAGTCAAGACTCTGGTTGATACCCCAGGTTTTGATAAAAAGGATAAAACCTTGCAACAATCCTTAGAGAGGTTTACTTGTCATCTAAAAGAGCGTAAGCACTTCCAGTTCCAGAGAGATCTGCAGGAATTTAGGGAGAAAAAAGCTTATGAGTCCATCTGAGATCATGCTTTTAGAGAAGGGACTTTCATTTGTCCCCACAGTAAAATTTGATTCATTTACCTGGATCAAGGATTTGAATTTGTTTGCTCGTAAATTAAAATGGATTAAGTTTTTCAAACATTACAACAGGAAAAAATGTCTGGAAATGGGTCTAGAGGAATCGGATTTAGAAGGACTAGAAGCACTGGAAGGGTTACTTGAAGAATCAAGTAGAACCCCAGGACTGGGTCCTTTTACTAATCTAAGAACTAGAAGTAGGAGGTTGCCGCCATTGGGAGATTTTACCAACGTAGATCTGTTCGTAGATTTGGTGGGTGAAGAGATCAAAGCTTTGAGTCAGGATATGAGGGGCATTGATAACAATCTGTCTTGGTCTGAACGTGTAGCTCTTACCACTTTGGAAAAAAGACGTAATATCATTCTAAAAGCATCCGATAAGGGTGGGAACATTGTGGTCATGAGTCGAGAAGACTATAAGAAAATGTGTGAGGACATTTTGCTCAATCCTGACTGTTACACCATTCTAAAAGATAACCCCACAGCAGTGTTCAAGAAGGAGCTTTTAGGTATACTGCGGGATGCAAAGAGCAGGTCTTTGATCAGTGCTAGCGAATTCAACTTTCTATTTCCTCAATTTCCTATTATGGCATGCTTTTATAGCCTGCCAAAAATCCACAAGGGCTATCCTCCCCTACGTGGTAGACCCATTGTATCAGGTATTAATAATCTTACCCAGAATGTGAGTACATATATAGACCAGGTGCTGCGTCCGTTTGTGCTAGGTCTCACATCATATGTACGTGATACCATGGATGTTTTAAAACAAATTGAGGGTATCACTTTGGAACAAATTACATTTCTGGCGAGTTTGGATGTGGAGGCTTTGTATTCCTCCATTCCACATAGACTTGGCTGTGAAGCAGTGGAATACTTTCTAAAATCTAGGGGCACTCAATATGTGGCTCATAACCAGCTTGTTTTGCAATTATTACACTCTGTGTTAGAAAGGAATGTTTTTATCTTTGAAGACCGTATTTTTCATCAGCAACGTGGTACAGCAATGGGGAGTCCCACTGCTCCCACTTATGCAAACTTGTTTCTTGGTTGGTGGGAAGAGACAGTTGTCTTTGGGGATAAATTTGTCAAATGGACTTCATCAATAGGTATCTGGATTAGATATATTGATGACGTGTTGTTGCTCTGGAATTCCACAGTGGAGGAATTCAATAATTTTGTGGCAGCCCTTAATACAAACGATCTAGGGCTCAGGTTCACATGTGAAATCAGTGATCAGGAATTATCTTTTTTAGATCTTAAGATAATTAAAACTAAGGAAGGCACAATACGAACTAAAGTACACCGAAAGGAGACAGCAACCAATAGTTTCCTACAATGGAACAGTTGTCACCCCTATCCCCTCAAACGTGGGATTCCCAGAGGCCAATTCATACGCCGAAATTGTAGTTCAATGGACGATTTTGAGTCACAGGCACATGACCTCACAAACAGATTGAAGGAGAGAGGCTTCCCCAAAGGGGTAATTAGAAAGGCCTATGAGGGAGCGAGGGATGCAGATAGGCAGAGCCTTTTAGTCCCTAGACAACGTCAAGAGGAAAGGGTCACTAGGCTCATAGGTACTTTTGACTCCAAACAATCTGAGATCATGGAAATCCTCAAGAGGTATTGGCGTATCCTAGGAGCCGATGCGGACTTGGCGGATCAGATAACACAATGGCCTTCAGTCACGTTCCGTAGAGGTAAAAACATCAGGGATAGGGTGATGCAGAGCTGTTTTGATCCAATAATCCAAAAGGGTACTTGGTTAGACAGGCAGATACCGGGTACACACAGATGTGGTAGTTGTAGAGCCTGTGATTTCATTCAAAGTGGAAAAAAATTCAAAAGTGTTACCACCAAGGTTGAGTATGATATCCGAGATTTTGTGAACTGCAAAACGGCTGGAGTTGTCTATTTAATCACATGTCCGTGCCCACTGAATTACGTGGGCAAGACGATACGGCAGTTTCGGCGCCGGATTAGGGAACATGTTGGAGATGTTACAAATGAAAGAGATACTTCCATATCAAAACATGTGCATGCAAAACATCAAGGCAGGGCAGAATGTTTAAAATTTCAGGCAATTGAATTGGTACGTCCTCCTAAACGGGGAGGGGATTTGGATAACATCATTCTGCGTAAAGAGGCCCAATGGATCTACAGACTGGCTTGCGTACATCCTGAAGGTTTAAACGAGCAAACAAATTATACCTGTTTTATTTAATATACTATCCATATCAAGTCATAGGGCTTTTTTGGTCCTCTGGGTGGGGGTATGGTAATGCATTCCTAGTCCCAGTGTAGTCACTTGTAATATATCAATCAATAAGTAGCAGGTATGGCAATTGAGTCCAGGTGTGTGTCAAATGTTTTAAGTGAGGTTTACAATTACGTCGTTCTTCTATCCATATATTATGTATTTTCAGGGTAGGTGCTCCTATCGTGGTAGTCCAATTGCGGCCCTGAGCTGATCCGCAACATATATCCAACCTTATAGTGTTATACTCCATCCTTAAATAGCATGAGGCTTTGTGTAGTAAATAGATACTTCTACAGCCTCCCATTGAGTCCGCATGCTCTGTGTTGTTTACATTGTTACTTCCGGGTATGTCAGCTGACAGCCGGGAGTCACATGGTTTAGCATCATGGATGTGCTGGGCCAGTGTGATTGGCTGTTTGATGTATGCTGCCGGAGCCAGGGGGCGGAGTATTCAGTTCATAGTGACTCAGAGTCCCAGAGTGAAGCATGCCGCTGACATCTATGCGTGCATGCTTCCGTGTTGTGCAGTAGAATATCTGCTGCTGAAGATATATCGCTGGCATCCTGGCCAGACTGACAGACCCCTGATGATAAGTATAGAAACGCGTAGGGTCGGGTGAAGTGAGGGAATTTTGCGTAGGGGGCAGTGGCATTGTTGTGCATCGGTACATTGGGAGAATCTGGTGCGGTTAACGCAGGCTCCTGTGTGAACGAGGGTCCAAACCACTGCTTTACTAATGTTATATGCTGATTCCATATTTTGATATCTCTGTTTACATACCCAGTCATTAAGGGTTCGCAAACGAACTAGGACTGGGAGTATTCTGTTTAATATGTTTTTAAATACACGGTTGGACTTTTCACAGTGGTGATTGTACCCCTGTTTTTAGATAGCTATGAAATAAAAATTATACATTTTAGTCATTTATCACTTCAGTGAATTTTCAAATGTTCATATTTGTGGGAGCACAATATATATCGTTAAAATACAGTGAATTATGATGCCATATATGTGGAATTAAACTGCTGTTTGGCACGCTGTAGGGTTCAGAGGGTAAGGAGCGCCATTTGGCTTTTGGAGCGTGGATTTTGCTTGGTAGTAGTTTTGTTTGGAGTATTACCGGTATCAAAAGCATTGGGAGAAAATAGACATGGACCGCACAATCCACAATGTACACGTTGATCTGAGCCGCTAGGCATAATTTCTAAACATGAACATGAGGTTCTTTGTTAACATTTTGATCAAACTGCATAAGCCCACTTGCCACTTCACGGCAACCTCTTTCAAAGTGGATACCTACTCTTACGGTTGCAACACCACATGGTGGCCACCACCACCGCAGCACCGCTCCTGCAGAGGGTGCAACCCAGGGGCCCAGAAGCACCCATGCTATCAGACCGTGCCAAGCCTCCTTCTCTCTGGGCTACGTCCCCCCACAAATGTAGCACCACAGCAACAGACGCCACCCCACAGCACCACAACATGTGAACAGATGGAATAAGCTCAACTTACCATGCCCCCCAGTGGCCAACTGAGAGCACAAGCAAGAGCAGAAACGCTTATGAGGTCATTCCTAGATTAAAATAAGCAGTTTTTGGTGTTTTTTTCAAATATGCTGGTGCCAAGTAAAACAAAGACATTGAGGAGTATTACTGGTATTTCAGTTTATAATGTGGAGTTACATGTAAGCTGGTTCAAAGTACATCAGGAGCATATTCAGGTGGTATAATAATGGGGTAAAAAAAAACTAAATAATCCATAGATGTGTGTTACGCTGTGACACAATCCTTTATGCACAGGCCAGTGTCGCATTGATAGATGTCCTTCCTTATTCCCCTTTTGGTCCACAATCTGCACCTTTGCAGTTTGGGTAATTTTGCTGGGAAGTGTGCGCCTGGTATAATATGGGCACCTTCGCTTCCAGCAGATATGTTTGGGCCCTCCCCTTCCTGGTTCCCTAATTTTAGGGCCTTGATAATTCACCTCTTGAAACAGAAGAAATGTTCCCCTCGGGCCGGCAGAACTGCATATTTTTATTTCCTGACATATTGGAGCGTTAACTAATTTAACATTTTGATAGACGTAGTGGCATAAGTGCTGTTTTTTTGCGCGACAAGCTGTAGTTTTTATTGGTACCATTTTGGGGTAAATGCGACTTTTTGATCACTTTTTATCCTATTTTTTGGGAGGCAGGGTGACCAAAAAACTGCAATTCTAGCATAGTTCTTTCGTTTTTTTTTTTATAGAGCG
The DNA here is from genome assembly GCF_050947455.1 of Rhinoderma darwinii. Classification (NCBI taxonomy): domain Eukaryota; kingdom Metazoa; phylum Chordata; class Amphibia; order Anura; family Rhinodermatidae; genus Rhinoderma; species Rhinoderma darwinii. The sequence goes on along the minus strand of NC_134696.1, from coordinate 61,401,962 downwards.
TTCACCATGCATTATAAATTACATCTGAACTTTATTCTGCGGGTCAGTACGATTCCGGCGATACCAAATTTATAGCGCTTTTTTATGTTTTACAACTTTTTGCACAATAAAATTACTTTTGCAAAACGAATGTATTTTTTCTGTCGCCAAGTTGCAAGAACCATAACTTTTAATTTTTTTCATGAACGGAGGTGTATTAGGGCTTGTTTTTTTTTAGAGACGACCTATAATTTTTTACAGGTACCATTTTTGGATTCATGCGACTTTTTGATAACTTTTTATTCCTATATTTGTGCATAGTGACCAAAAAACTGAAATTCTGGTATCGTTTTTTACGGGGTTTTTTTGCGCCGTTCACCTCGTGGAATAAATAACACAATATTTTTTAAGTTCAGGCCGTTACGGTCGTGGCAATACCAAATATGTGTGGTTTATTTATTTTTTCACTAGGGGACTTGAAGGTCCAACTGTCTGATTTTTTTTTCTAATACATTGCACTACCTATGTAGTGCAATGTATTAGATCTGTCAGTCATTCACTGACAGAAAGCGGATTAGGCTTCGCCTCCTAGCGGGGCCTAATCGGCTTCCGTAATGGCAGAGCAGGAGGCAATTGTTAGGCCTCATGTTGCCATAGCAGCAGTCAGCAGCCCTGATTGCATGGCAGGGCTGCCGATATGCTGGCAACCTTTAAGATGCAGCGATCGCTACATCTAAGGGGTTAATGTCAGGGATCGGAGCTAGCTCTGGTTCCTGCTGTTACAGGTGGATGTCAGCTATAACATACAGCTGACATCCACCGCTGATGACGCCGGCTCAGCTCCTGCGACGGCGGAATCTTGCTGTCGGCTACGGAAGCCTTTCAGGCCCCGCCTTCGGGCGAGGCCTCAACGGCTTCCATGCTAGGCAGACCGGGAGGCCAGTATTAGGCCTTCAGTTGCCATTTCAACTGACTGAACTCCTTAAATGCAGCGAACGCTTTTGACCGCTGGTATGGATACGGCAAAATACGGGAAGCACTAGCTTTCCATGACGTATCCATATGGAAAATGTCGGGAAGGGGTTAAAGAGGAGCGCAATATTCTAAAAGCAAAATTATCCACAACCCTAATGAACATCACTGGTAACATGGAACCGACAATGGCAAATTCTAATTTGTGCGGATCGGGCGGCCGTCCAGGGTCCGAGGCTCCCAGATCACCAATGGGATGTGGCCGGTTCAGTCTGGTTCCCCTCAACCGGTTATGAAAATTGCCGCAGATTCTCCGAACCGGAGAGAAGCGACACCCTGAAGCGGTCCCCTGCACTCCTAAGGATGCGGATACAATTGATTCGTCTAGCGCTGGCAAGGAACAGGAACTATTAGTTCCCTGCCTCACCATTCGCCGCTTTACCAATAATGCAGACGGCGCAATGACATCATAACGCCGCCTGTGTAATTCCACTGGATGAGACCTAGTCAGAGGAGACCAGACCTGCGTCGCTGGAGGACGGTGCTGTAACGGATACAGGTGAGCATGTAGCGTTTTTTATTGTTTTTTTATTCAATGGGCAGTGTTGGGTATACTATTTACAGGGGGCATTGCAACCTGCTCTGGCCTTTCTCACAGTCTTTGCTAACGTGCCCAGGCAACTCCACTCCTCTCACGGCACCCTGTTCCTAGAGCCACAACTCTCACAGTATGTGGGGAGGCTCCTCTCCTGCCCCCAATGACAGACTCTTTGCCCTGGTACACGTCAGCGTGAACAGACACATTTTATCAATATAGTGCTTCACCCAGCGTGAGGTACGGTACGTTGCCACACCGTATACATCTTCAGTACTGTTATGGAGCAGAGGAATTCGCTCAAAGAGCGTTATTTTTCTTCTGGTGCCCACAATAGACAGGGTAAGCCCCTATTGCCTTGAACAGTAGTAATAAGCTTATCTGTCATTTATAGTAAAGGTGAAAAAAAATTACAGAATGCTAACAACATGATAAAGGTAAAGACGGGCAAGTCTTGGAATGTTAGACAGATTAAATGTGGTGCCATGCCTGGCACATAGCCTAGATTCTAAGTGCTGTCAAGGCAACAAAAAAAAGCAGCATGCTTATGAATACAAGTATGTATAAAAAGAAGCAGTATGCTGTTATTTATTAAACAATATGCATAGATCGAGACATGTACGTGTAACTAGCAGTCCAGTCCCATATGTTAATGACTATGTTAGTCTATAGACTTTACAACAGAGGATGGTGGCATCATGAGAAAAAACTACCTGACAATTCTACAATGTCTGCCGCACCTTCAACAGCTGTTCATGAATTAAAGGGAACAACTACTTTTTAATAATAGCTCAGTAGCATTCCCATGTGCCTGGTAAATCAACTAATACAGTGCTTTGAAACCCTTTAACATAAGAGCCCCAAACCTCATAAGACATAATATGATTTGCTGAGTAAGAAAGAGTTTGCTTGCTGTAAATCATCACTATACAGGCAAAGCTCTTCAAATGACCACATCTCTGAGCAGCCCACCCACCTATCCAGACCAGATTACCTGTGCCAGATTTTCAGTTCCACTGTACATACACTATGTAGACTGCTCATCTTTTTTGAGAAGATCATCCCCTAGAACACCACTTTTCAATAGAATTTTGGGTGGTCGTCTCAAAGAGGTTTCACGGTATTAGTAAGAGAGTTGCCCACCAATGGCCATCTCCTTTTAAACATAATTATTATGGAATATTTAGCTAATGACAATGACCACCTTCACCATGTTCTTAGCACTGGAAGACCTCTACACATGTCAGATTGTGTTTCTGATGGGTGGAGCTTAGCCAAGGGGCGTGGCACATGTTCTTTGTCTACTATTGCAGAAAAAGTAGTGGGGGAAGAAATCAAGTCAGGGTTAGCTATGTGTGTTCTATTAGAAGGCGAACTAGAGAGGGAAGAACTTATAGCCACATTTTGTCCCTTGAACTTTTTTGTTGGTTGCCTGGTAGGACTCTGGATAGCTTATATAGAAACCAGGTTGGGGAGTAATCAGTGGCGGATTAAGTAGACCATAGGCCCTGGGCTGTTCCCCAAACTTGGGTCCCCCTTCTCCACCGCAGCCCTGCCGTTCCGTAACTATTGTTACTGCTACCTTTTTGTGCAAGCATGAACAAATTGGTGTTACGGTTCCCCCTGTCAAAGGGCTGTGTCCCTACATACTGGCAGTCTCCAACATCGCTGACAGTATCACACTGTGCAGGGACACATCCTCGTGACAAGGGGAATGGTAACATGCATATCAGATCTGACTGCACAAAGACTTTTTGTGAAATACAAGGATTTCCTATAATAAACATGTCAGGAGATGTGACGGATTCTCTATAAATCCAGTGACTCACAGGTGACTTCTTCTCAGATTGTAGTAGTTTTTTTTCCTTTTTTCTTCTCCATCCAGTCCAGACCTCATGATGACTTCTCCCGGCCACGACCCATTTCTGAAGAATTTGCCACTCCGATGTCTTCAGCTCCTCACTTTTACAACATTTCCACACCTATAAACGAAGATAAAATTCTCATGGTGACACACACTGTGCCCCTAAATATAATAGCACCATACACTGCACCCCTGAATAAAATAGAACCAAATGCAGTACCCCTGAATAGTGCCCCCTTTAGATAGTGCCACACACAGCCACTGCAAATAGCGCCACACACAGCCCCTGTAGATAGCATTACAAACACAACCCTGCTATAGATAGTGCCACCCCCCTGTAGATAGAACTACACACACCCCCTTTGTAGATAGCATCACACATAGTCCCCCCTATAGTTAGTGACACACTGCCCCCTGTAGTTAGCATCACACATCCCCCTTGTAGATAGTGCCACACACACCCTCCCTGTAGATAGCATAACACAAAGCCCCCTATAGATATTGCCACACAGCCCCCTGTAGATGGCGCCACACAGACCGCCTGTAGTGCCACACCCCCTGCAGATAGTGCCATATAGCCCCCCTGTAAATAGTGCCATACAGCCCCCTGTAAATAGTGCCATACAGTCCCCTGTAAATAGTGCCATACTGCCCCCTGTAAATAGTGCCACACAGCCCCCTGTAGATAGTGCCACACAGCCCCCTGTAGATAGTGCCACACACCCCCTTTGTAGATAGCTCCAAACAGCCCCTCTAAAGATACACCACACACCCCCTGTAGATAGCATCACCCCCCCCCCCTGTAGAAAGCGCCACACAGCCCCCTGTAGAAATTGTCACACAGCCCCCTGTAGAAATTGTCACACAGCCCCCTGTAGAAATTGTCACACAGCCCCCTGTAGAAATCGCCAAACAGCTCCACTGTAGATGCGGCACCTCCTGTAATTCGTGCCACACTTACCAGTCCCTGTTACTGCGCCGTTCCCTTCTCTGACGTAGCAGGCCTGGTCTCTTCTCATCAGGCCGCATCCAGTGGAACGTCGCAAGCGGCGCGATGACGTCATCACGCTGACATCATTGCGCCACCTGCATAAAAAAAAGGCCGAATGGTGAGAAAGGGAACCGACGGTTCCCTTGCCTTGCCAGGGAAGTCAATTGTATACAATTGATTCCACGGGCCCTCAGTTTTGTCACAGTTTTTGCCAAGGTTCGCTGCAAAAACTTGACAAAACTGTGATGTGGTCTTTGGGCAGCTATGGGCCCCCCGGGAGCCTCGGGCCCCGGGCGTCTGCCCATAACGAACCTATGGGGATTCGACACTGGGAGTAATAAAGGAGCAGATGGTTGCTGCTAGCTTATCCAGTCAAGGTACAGAGGAGTCATAAACAAATAGTAAGTCAATCTGTGTCAAACACAGGTAGAAGCAAAGAGAACGTAAATCAAGGTAAATAGGTAGGAACAGGGTAACAACCACTATAAATGGAAACTAGTGAAGTTAGTTCTAGTGTGATTGGCTCATTGACCTTGCATACTGAGCATGCGCTGCTTGATATATCAACTAGCCCCCCCAGGACACAAGGATGACACTGGAGCGCAGCGAGGTAAGTTTGTTACAGGTGGGTGACTATAGCAGATACATTAAAGTATGGCTAAACGTTTGACAAACTTCTGACATGTCATAGTGACTTGTCAGAAGTTTGGATTGGTGGGGGTCCGAGCACTGAGCAAACTTTCGTTCATCAGCTGATCGTATAGTTTTAAATGTCCAAACTATTATCGTTGTCGGCAGCGTATCTCCCTGTGTAAACAGGGAGAAGTGCTGCCGACATGATAAAAATGTATGATGACGAGCGATCGTAGTAACGAGCGCTCATCTCCATACTAGCACCTTGTGAAAGAAGTAAACGAGCACCAATCAGCGAGCTGTCTCTTTGATTGGTGCTCATTTACACAGCCCAGGTCAGGCTGTGTAATACCAGCTTTATGCAGTCAGTTAGTGTGTAAGGGGGTGATACTGCCCTTTTAAATTGAACTGTCTTCCCTGTGCATCTTTCATGTTTAGTGGTACTTTTATTCTGTGTTTCCTTTTGCCTGGAGGGATGACTGCTCCTGTTTTATCTGCACCTACTATATGTGTTATCAAGTGTATGCCTGCCATGTTATTATCTGCCACAAGGTGTCACTGCAGAACCAGTGATTGAAGAGACAGAGCTGTCTGGCAGGAAGTGGAAGTCCGTGGTTGACATGTGACACGGTGGAGAGAGAGAGAGGATGCAGAGAGAAGCGAGGAGACAGAGGGGGGAGCCAGCCTTGGAGGTGTAGAGATGAGAGAACAGCAGAGTAGGTGCCAGGTGGAGAAGCTGTACTGGAAGAGAGATAAGCCTTGGAGCTTGTCAGCACCTGAGATAAGTGACCTGTGTAACCTAATGCTCACACTGTGAATGGCGTCTGTGTGAGATCTGATACTGCTGAGAATTACTGCAGAGGACGGTGTTAGTTGATGAATCTGGAATAGTGTATAGTTCTCTCATCACTGCTCCTCTTCTTCGCCTATTAAAACCAGTTTCCCTGAGCTGAAGAAACAGAGAATATGTTTGTAATGTCGAGCAGAGATTTGTGCTAAACTGTTTAAGTGGAAGCAAAGTTACTTCATTGGGAGCAGACAGTATTAAAAGGGACAGGGTGATGAACAACCCTGGACGTGTTAATGGACAAATAACAGACTCTCGCACCTGTAACCAAAATCTTGGTTAAGTTCCAAGGCGTGTCCGATCCCTATCGGCCGCCGGCTGAGGGCGGGAGAGGATATATTGTGAAAGGTAGCAGTTAGCGCCGCAAGGACCCACGGTGGTGCCGGAAGGTTCGGATAGTTCTCTTGATACCCACGGCGCAGCTAGGAGGACGGAAGTGTATCTCCTGACCTCTAGTATTCTGGCAATAGCAGGTAGCTCCGGCTGTAACTGTCAGAGGCGCTTAGACGGCCGAGCGGAGTAATGTGGGTTCAGGCACAACCTCTCCCAGGGGGACTCTAGCGGGATCGACGTCCCCAACCTCAGTTTGTCCGCTTGCTCCCATAAGGAAGAAGCACTGTTGTATTGTTGCGATCCAAGTAAAGTATTATTCGAGGAAAAGTTGTCGTATCCGATATTCTTCACCAAGAAACCTGTCTACATAATTTGGCATAGTCCGCAGGACCAACCGCACCACAGAGATGGGACCGTCAATCAGCGGAGGCTCGCCAGCACCCGCGACAGTAGTGATCCCTATGGGGGCCGCCCTAATGAACATTCCCAAGTTTGATGGAAAGAGCGTACCAATTACCGACTGGATGGAGCGGCTTCGCATCGCTGCCCGATTATTCCAGGTACCAGTGACCATCCAGGCCGATTTAGCTTTCAATTCTCTTGAAGGGGAAGCCAGACAAGCTGTTCTGGTCTTGCCGCCAGATCAAGGCAGTACGCTCCAGGCGACCATCTGCCGGTTAGACTTTATATGGGGATGTCACCTCCGCAGCCGATCTCCGTAAGAAGTTCTATACGAGAGTACAGAAGAATGGAGAGTCATTGCAGCAGTTTGCAGTCGGACTACATGGTATGTGGAGTCACCTAGTGAAGAAGAACCCAGAAGGTTGTGCAGCACTGCCAGAGCCAGATCGGATTGTAAGAGATCAATTTATATCGGGTCTAGATAGTCGTACACTGAGAAGGGCCCTACGAGACTTTGTGAGGTCCACACCTACAGCCAAAATGATCGAGGTCTTGAGAGAAACTCTGGAAGTACATCAAGAGGAGTCAGGGGAGGTCAGTGTGGCAATGCAGTGTGCGGGCCCTCCAGAACCGATCCAGAGTGTGAGCGAACGACCTGTAACAGTATTTCAGGATTTCACTCGAGATGTCAAGGAAGCCATTCGAGAGTTGAAGACAGACGTAGCACAACTGAGGTTCATGGCTGATAGATCAGAGCGGCAGCCCCCACTGTCCTGACCGACTCAAGGAGGTCCACGACGTAGTTGGCGGTGTGACCAGCCTGGCCATTTTGCAAGAGAATGCAGGGTGGAGCGTTATCCAAGACGCGAACAACCACCTTTAAATTAGAAGGTCCCGCTCCTGAGGGCCGAGTGGCGGAAGTTCATTGTAGAGGCCCCCTATCTTCCACGCAGAGAACTATTGGGAACTACACAAGCATACCAGCAGTACAGCACAAGGTGTTGAATCTTAGCCAAGTGGGAGGGACGTTTAATGCTACTCAAGTAAAAGGGACGGTGAAGTGGTTTCATGTCCGAAGGGGCTACGGTTTTATTTGCAGAAGTGACCATAAAGGCAATGTGTTTGTCCACTGGTCTACTATAAAGCGGAGCAACCCTCGGAAGTCTCTGCGCAGCGTTGGAGAATGAGAGCTGGTAGAATTTGATGTAGTGAGAGGAAGAAAGGGCACTGAAGCTGCCAATGTTACAGGCCCCGGTGGTATTCCAGTTAAGGGAAGCAGATTTGCCCCTGACAGGCGGCGACCCCATCGGCCCTTTCACCAGCTAAGGTCAGAGAGTTTGGAAGAATCGAGAGACCCGGCCATAGGTCAAGTGTCAAGTCAAACGTCTCGTGACCAGCCATCCCTCCTTTCTCCTGCAGCGGCGGAATTCACACCAGCAGTCGTTCAACGTCCAAAGTTGGAAGCAGCCAACAACTCAAGACCAGGATTGATTACTAAAGAACCACCGTTTCAACATTTCGTCTGTTCGACTGACCAGCCTAAAGATCAGCGGGACCTGTCGACAGTAACAGAACCTGGATGCAGTGGGATTCCAAGAGGTTGACAAAAAGGAAAACACAGCTCTACAAGGATGGGGAACTGTAACCGCTCCAGCAATGAATGCCTGGCTTGCCTCTGTGAGTGCAAGGGACTGCACTCGAAAAGGCTGGAGGAAGTGTAAGGGGGTGATACTGCCCTTTTAAATTGAACTGTCCTCCCTGAGCATCTTTCATGTTTAGTGGTACTTTTATCCTGTGTTCCCTTTTGCCTGGAGTGGTGACTGTTCCTGATTTATCTGCACCTACTATATGTGTTATCTAGTGTATGCCTGCCATGTTATTAGCTGCCACAAGGTATCACTGCAGGACCAGTAACTGAAGAGACAGAGTTGTCTGGCAGGAAGTGGAAGTCAGTGGTTAACATGTGACACGGTGGAGAGAGAGAGAGAGAGAGAGAGAGAGGATGCAGAGAGAAGTGAGGAGACAGAGGAGGGAGCCAGCATTGGAGGTGTAGAGATGAGAGAACAGCAGAGGAGGTGCCAGGAGGAGAAGCTGTACTGGAAGAGAGATAAGCCTTGGAGCTTGTCAGCACCTGAGATAAGTGACCTGTGTGCCCTAAGGATATGTTCACACGCGTTTTACGCCTAAAATGACGCATGAAAATACGGCTCCATTACGCCTACAAACATCTGCCCATTGCTTTCAATTGGTTTTATGATGTTCTGTTCCCACAAGGTTTTTTTTACGCGTCGCTGTCAAAAGACGGCACATAAAAAGACGCCCGCATCAAATAAGTGCATGTCACTTCTTGGGACGTTTTTGGAGCCGTTTTTCATTGACTCCATTGAAAAACAACTCCAATAACGGCCGTAAAATACGCAGCAAAAAATGCGAGTAGTTGCAAAAACGTCTGAAAATCAGGAGCTGTTTTCAGGCGAAAACAGCTCCGTAATTTCAGATGTATTTTGCTACTGCGTGTGAACATACCCTAATGCTCACACTGTTAATGGCGCCTGTGTGAGATCTGATACTGCTGAGAATTACTTCAGAGGACTGTGTTAGCTGATTAATCTGGAATAGTGTATTGTCCTCTCATCGCTGCTCCTCTTCTTTGCCTGTTGAAACCCGCTTCCGTGAGCTGAAGAAACAGAGAATATGTTTGTAATGTTGAGCAGAGATTTGTGCTAAACTGTTTAAGTGGATGAAAAGTTACTTCATTGGGAGCAGACAGTATTAAAAGAGACAGGGACAAACAACAGACTCTCGCACCTGTAACCAAAATCTTGGTTAAGTTCCTAGACGTGTCCGATCCCTATCGGCCTCCGGCTGAGGGCGGGAGAGGATATATCGTGAAAGGTAGCAGTTAGCGCCACAAGGAGCCACGGTGGTGCCGGAAGGTTCGGATAGTTCTCTTGATACCCACGGCGCAGCTAGGAGGACGGAAGTGTATCTCCTGACCTCCTAGTATTCTGGCAATAGCAGGTAACTCCGGCTGTAACTGTCAGAGGCGCACAGATGGCCGAGCGGAGTAACGTGGTTTCAGGCACAACCTCTCCCAGAGGGACTCTAACGGGATCGACGTCCCCAACCTCAGTTCGTCCGCTTGCTCCCATAATGAAGAAGCACTGTTGCATTGTTGTGATCCAAGTAAAGTATTATTCGAGGAAAAGTTGTCGTATCCGTTATTCTTCACCAAGAAACCTGCCTGCAAGTGAGTATTATTTTAATCCTGCAGGAAGGATATAAATCTCATTGAACTGTCAGAAATTAACCAATGTTCAGATTAAAAATAAATATTCATGTGATCTAGGATCTTCGCTAGAAGTTCCATTGCGGTGAAGTATTTGTTCATTTTGATGATCTATATCGGCATAGACATTGAATCATTTTACCACCATTTGAGGGACATAAGTAGCATAGCTAAAGAGATCAGATGGGAAATAGCAGTTTGTTTGTTTTTCAATCATGATCATGGGCACCTATTCAATTACATTTTTATCAAACACTACTGATCCTTGGAGATGTTAGAAGTGTGATCGTGATACTAGACATCACCACCAGTGCCGCCATCAGGAATTTTTGGGCCCCCTCCATTACCGGGGGTAGACAACGGAAAGTGTGGCGCTCATGTTTGTACGTTATACACGTTAACCGATTTTGGTGCTAACGTCAACTACAGTGAACGAAACCATGAAGCAGGCAGTGACCGTTTAATGCCCTGGATTTTGTTCAATTTAGCCAAAACTTATCCCACTGTAAGGCATATAGTGGGATATGTCACCCGGGGAGTGAAGCCTTTCCAGGGCTTGAGTCCCCGGGCAAATATTCTACAAGCGCTCTGCCCATGGTCTCTGGGGCTGCTCCTCATGTCCATATATGTAAGGCTTCCCACACACGAGCGTGTTCGGTCCGTGAGATACGGACCATATGTCGGCAGTATTTCCGTGACCGAACACACTACAGTTAGCTGGGCTCCTAGAATCATAGTAATACTGTAATCACATTTTCAGTACGGGACAGTAGTCCCACAGGTTGGCAGGGACACCTAGCATCACACATAACTATGACGCTACAAGCTCGGCTCCCTGCACTGTGTTTGATCTGGGAAATGCGGCCGACATACGGTCCGTATATCACGGACCGAACAAGCTCGTGTTTTGGCAGCCTAAGGCTGGGTTCACACTACCTATTTTCAGGTGTAATCCATCCCACATGCTGCGTAAATACTGAGCGGAAAAAATCGCTCAAAAATTTACCTGTGGTGCGGAATTTTATTCCACAGCATGTCAGTTGTATATACGGAATTGCTGCTTATTTGTTGCAGATTTTATCCATTGAATTGAATGGGAGGTAAAATCCGCAACAAATAGCAGTTGTTGCGTTTTTTTGCAGCGGTTTCGCAGCGATTCCGCTGCAGAAAATTAAACTCGTAAAAAAACAATCCTATACTTACCCAGAAGTCTGTGTTTCTTCCTCCCTCCAGCGTGGGCTCCTGGGATGATGTTTCATCCCATGTGACTGCTGCAGCCGATCACAGAATGTAGCAGCGGTCTTCCGGGCTGTTCTTGGTGCGGCCCAGCCTCCTTGGATAACTTTACATCCGCTGTGACTGCTGCAGCCAATCACAGGCTGCAGTGGTCACATGGGCTACAGCAGGGGCATAACTAGGAAAGACTGGGCCCCATAGCAAACTTTTGACTGGGGACCCCCACCGATGGGTATCACAAACCCCCCCTTGTAGATAGTGCCTCCCTATAGATTCCGCCACACAGCACCCCCTATAGATAGCACCATACAGCCCCCTGTAGATAGCGCCATACACAGCCCCCTGTAGATAGCGCCATACACAGCCCCAAACCCCCTGTAGATAATGCCATACAGCCCCCTGTAGATAACGCCATACAGCCCCCAACCCCCCCCCCCCCACAAAATGGATAGGGGATACATGTGTGATCACTGGCAGCGATAAGAAGAACGGGGGACCAAAAGTCCCCCGAAGTTCTCCATGACAATCCTCGGACTTCCAGGGTCTGCGCAGTTCCATAAAAATGAAAGGAGCGCTGGTCACGCATGCGCACAAGCGCGACCGTGCACAATTAATTTCTATGGAGCTGCCGACAGACCCTGGAAGTTCGAGGATTGTCACGGAGAACACGTGGATAGGAGATGCATGTCTTTTGTAGGAACAACCCCTTCAGTGGTGTCGCGCTGTAGCAGCCATAACGGCTGCTAGCGGAGCCTCCGGCAATGGGAAAGGGGGGCATGTGCCGATGGCCGGCACGGGCCCCCTCATGCTGCGGCCCCCCGCACGGCTGCTACTGCGGCTCTCGGCTGCAGCATCATCACAGGAGGGCTGCACAGGGAGCAGAGGGATGCATCGCTATGGCAATATCAGTGAGTTAAATATTTTTTTTTTTATACTCTTTTTTTTTTTCCACAACGGAGATTCCGGACGAAAATCCGCACCATAATTTGGTGCGGTTTTTCAGCCGGAATTCCCAGCATTTTCTAGTTGGATATTCTGTATACTTTTATGCAGCGTATCCTACCTGTGTGAACATACCGTAAAAATGGGGTATAGAACGTCAGTCTTAGTAAATGTAACCCTTAGGGCGGGTTCACACATGGCGGAATTTCACTTAAATTCCGCTGCGGACACTCCGCAGCGTTAATCCGCAGCGGAGCCGTTTCTCCATTGACTTTCACTTTAATTTAGCAGTGTTCGTTTACACGATGCGTACAATTCCGCTGCGGAGCATAGGCTGCGGAGCGGAATTTGGTGTCCGCAGCATGCTCTGTCTGTTGCGGAGCAGTGGCGGACTCATGGCGGAATTTCTCCATTGACTTCAATGGAGTTTCAAAGTTCCGCAATGAAGTCCGCAGCTGTCATGCACATGTCATGTGTGCTGCGGATACGTCTTGCTTTTTTAACTTGACATTTCTTCATTCTGGCTGGACCTATGTATTTCTAGGTCTACAGCCAGACTGAGGAAGTCAATGGGGCTCCCGTAATGACGGGAGCGTTGCTAGGAGACGTCAGTAAATAGTCACTGTCCAGGGTGCTGAAAGAGTTAAGCGATCGGCAGTAACTGTTTCTGCACCCGGGACAGTGACTACCGATCCCAATATACATGTATCTGTACAAAAAAATGAGGTTCGTACTTACCGAGAACTCCCTGTTTCTGTCTCCAGTCCGGCCTCCCAGGATGACGTTTCAGTGTAAGTGACGGCTGTAGCCAATCACAGGCCAAGCACAGGCTGCAGCGGTCACATGGACTGGCGCGTCATCCAGGGAGGTCGGGCTGGATGCCGAAGGAGGGACGCGTCATCAAGACAACGGGCGGTAAGTATGAATTTCTTTTACTTTCACTAGGGAAAGTGCTGTCCCTTCTCTCTATCCTGCACTGATAGGGAGAAGGGAAGCACTTTTCCCGCAGTCCGCAGCAGCTAGTCCGCATCAATTTTCTGCACATTTTGTGCAGATCCGCAGCCGTAATCCGCAACCCGGATTAGGTGCGGCATTGATGCGGACAGTTGCGGAGGAATTCCGCCATGTGTGGTCATGCCCTTAGTCTTTACAGTAATTCAAGCCAGCATAGTCTTAAATATAAAAAATAAAAATTTCTCACTTGGGAACATTTCCACATGGGATTTATATTTCCTAAATACCCCTCTCCAATGAATGGATTAATAATTGTTCAATTGATACAAGTGATTTGAATGTGTAAATCCAGAAATTAGAGTCTAGTAGTTGTTAAAGAATATCAGCTGGCTTTCATCTTGTCTTGCAGCTGCACAAAATATTTCTTCATTACTGGAACGGCTGGAATTTGCTATAATGAATTTTTTT